>NC_052631.1:14540250-15168500 GCF_016161935.1 Mauremys reevesii
ACGACACGTGCTGCAATACACTTCAGGAAGCCATTAGCACATGCAAGAACACGTGCGTATTAAAAGTAATCCATTTCCCAGCCCTGTGAAAATACAGTAATATGAGAAGCCATTAAAGAAACTGGTGCTGCGACTGCTGCTGTATAAATTACATCAACCCTAAATTAATCCATTATCACTCAAAAGGGCCTTGTGCATTATATTCAGATCCAAATATAAATATAAATTTATACCAACAGCTCATACCAACAGCTGCCTACTTGGAGAGATGGAGAATGGAAATGTTCATCTGAGCTGGTACACCTCTCACCCTCACACACTCTTTTAGGTTTTTGTCTGCCAATTGCAGAACAAAAACATGGCACCATATACATTTCTTTGTCAAAATCAGGAAAACAATGTATCCCCTTTCTTAAATGAGTCTGGACAATGGAGAGAATCAAAAATGGCCTGTTTTGTTGTCTGACTCAACAGGACTCACCTCTTTTCCATTCAGTATCACTTTCCTGTTGCAGTGTCTGCGGCTACCGTATTTGCCGTATTGTGGGGTCTACCACTGCCAGTAACCTGACATTTAGTTATGTCCCTGACACTCCCACGTCACCCCCTATTTGTGGAATATCATAGCTACTTCACATTCAGTTCAGAATGTGAACCATGCCGAAACTAGGACTGAATACGTAGGCAGAAAAGTACTCATCCATTTAGATGAAAAATGGAGTTCTGATCCAATTATATTTTGGATATGGGACAGCAGAATGGACAAGGAGTGCTCTCCAGTGAACAAATATAATTTATGTCTTAACTTTCTGTCACACAAGTACAGCTTCAAAACAAAACACTAGTAGATTTCAAAAACAATGGGGAAATCCCTGTAAAGATATTACATACCCCCAGGTTATCAGTAAAGATATTAGCTGTTTGGAGATACAGTACTAAAGCATTACGTTGCTCCTGTTGAAATTCCCTGTAGGTGTATAGTAGTTTTCTTCCACATTCACTAAGTTAAATTGGGTGGTTGCAGTATCTTCCCTCTAAATTCCCTTATGATGGTGCCACATCACCACTAAAGAAATTTACTTCAAATATATTGGAGCGGATTGACTACACATGGTAAAGAGCAAAGCAGCATATTCACATGGTTAAGATGTAGCCATGGTGGCATGCAGAATGGACTTCCCTCTTGAACAGTCCCTTGCAAGTCTTCTTCCTTTGACAAGAATCAATATGGGAGGACTTAGGATTCTTAAATCCCTCACAATTGCATCTTCCAACCTCATTCGTAGCTGGCCTTGCACTCTCTTTCCATTGACCTCACCCCTATAAAATTTCTGAAAAATATCTCGTTCTGCATGTTGGATGTGTCCCAACCACTGCAGTCATCCTGTTCTATATAATGCAAGATTGCAACTTGCCAGGAATATGTCTCCTCATTTGTGAAAAAATCAAACCAATGGATAGTTAAAAAAAAACACCGTAACTTGAGACACGGAAAACTGATTAGTTTCCTCACCTCAGCTGTTTTTAATGGACAAGTTTCTGCTCCATATAACAGGGTTGTAATCACTACTGTGCTGCACATTCATATCATAGTTGTCACAGACATCCTGCCATCCAAACAGAGGCCTTTTAAGATGCTGAAATGCCACTGACACAAGACAGATCCGATATGTGACTTCTTTGGTTACAGAAATCTCCTGCTGTCAACCAACTATCCAGATAGATAAAACTATTCACTCATTCAATGTCACTGCCATCTACATGCAGCATTTGGCATAACATTAGTTTTACAGGAGGCATGCATAGCTTTGGTTTTATCACCACTGATCTTAAGTCCCATTAATTCTGAAGTATCAGCGGGGTAGCCGTGTTAGTCTGGATCTGTAAAAGCAGCAAAGAGTCTTGTGGCACCTTATAGACTAACAGATGTTTTGGAGCATGAGCTTTCGTGGGTGAATACCCACTTCGTCGGATGCAATTCTGAAGTTTTTCACAGCTTTTCCAGCATTAACTGTAGTTGGTCAGTAATCTCTCCAAGTAAGAAAACATCACCTGCATACTCAAGATCCTAGGAAGATGAATCTTCAAATTTCACACCTCTTAACTTTTGCCTCAGTCAGCTTCGTCAAATGTTCTATTAGAACATTAAATAATGTAGGTAAGAAAACACATTCCTGGTGTAACCCTGATTCTACTAAAATAGCCTGTAATACAACCACGGACCCTCACACAGCTAAATGTACAGTGGTACAGTTCCTCCGCTAGGCACTCCATACTGGCATAGCAGTACCCATCGTGCTGACTAAAGCAGCTGCAAAGTCTATGAACACGACGTTAACTTTCTTCTGTCGCGCTAGTCATTCTTCAGTAACATTTCCCAGAGCATATATACATTGTAGATCTACATGTGTGGAAACACTGGTTTTCTCTCATTTTTGGGTTGAAACAATATTTCAGTTGGTTCAGAAGTATGATCGTAAACACCTCCCCCCTGGGAGTGACAGCAGCATTATTCCACTATTATTTGTGCAAGCTAATTGCTCTTTTCTTTTTTAAAAAATGGGATGATACAGCCTCTTTTCCAATCTTCTGGAATATGAACAGTTTCCCAAACTCTTAAGACAGCTCTGTGTAGCCAGTGAACTAAATCCCAGTCTCCACTATTTAGCAGTTCTGATGAAATAAAGACACACCTATGTCATAGAACTGGAAGGGACCTTGAAAGGTCATTGAGTCCAGTCCCCTGCCTTTACTAGCAGGACTAAGTACTGTCCCTGACAATTTTTTTTAGACCAAGTGCTTCATCATTTTGTAACTATTTGATGGCAAGCATCACTTTCTCTAATGTCACCAGCCTGTTTTCTGACAGGTTCATTTTGGGATTAAGTTGTAGTAGGAGCCGCATCATGGTGGAAATCTATTAATTCACAAAAATACTCATGCCAATGCTTAAGCTGTGCATCAATATCCTGGCAGTATTTTTCATTTTTATCCTTAAATAGTGGAAGCCATGAGAATGGACATTCAATTAGGACCTTCAAGCTCTCAAATACAGTCTCTAGCTTCAACACGTGGAAGAAAAGGACATAAAGTGTTGTCAGTTTCATATATGTTTTATCTGTTTCAGCAGTTTCATCTGCCACTCACAACAGAACCAAGCTCCAGGATTCATCTAAATCTTCTACTAGAGGCAGAGTCATCGGACCATATGATGATGGCTCTTCCATAAACCAGAGATGGAGAAAGAACCCGATATAAAGATGGTATAGCCACTTCTGCAGCAATGTCAGTATCTAAGGATGGGACTGTAGAATGTTCAATCATTCAGAGCCCCATCAGAAAAGTGACTTTTCTGGCTGAAGAACTGGAAATTGAATGCTGACATACGTGGCATGCAGTAGACATGGCGGGGTTTGAACACCGAGAACACAGCTATGACTCATAGAGGTCAGACCTTTTGATTGTTGAATGCCTGTGATACATCTGATGGGCACACTTGCGGTGCTCTAGTTTTGTCCCTGAGGATGTAATCTGCACTACTGGTGTCGCAGGTTTATTCTCCATGCCTGATAATGGCCATTTTCAGTTTGAAGGTAGGACATCTAGTAGTTATTAATGCACATGCTCCACATGATGCAAGGTATGATGCTGAAAAAGATGCTTTTTATGCCATGTTAGATGACACTGTATCTAGTATATCACCCCACCTTCATATTGTCATCTTAGTAGATATGAATGTGAGAATTGGCTATGATGGAACTGGATCTGAACTGGCACTGGAACCACACGACCAATCAGAATACAGATCAGATAATGGTGTGGGTCTACTAGATTTTGCTTCTACACATGGACTATATTTAACGGATACTTGGTTTCAGCACAAGAATTGCCATAAGTATACATTTTGGAATCCATTGGGCAACAATGCAACCTTGTATTCCCATTCTAGTTTGGAAACACTTGACAAAGTTCATGTAGGATATACATGTATTTAGGAGTGCTGATCTTGCTCTGGAATTTGATTGACTCCTAATAGCAACAATGATGTTCCATTTAATAGAGTTCCAGAGACAGGTATCTACTGCATTGAAACACTTCAGTGTTGATAAGCGTTATTATGAAGCAATTGCTAATAGTTACATGGTAGAAATTTCCAATAAATATTCTGTATTGGATGACCTGCTGTCTACCATGGAGGAAGAGTGAACTTTATTTTGAGTTTCAATCACAGAGATTGCTGGAAAACAACTAATGAGAATGAAAGACCAACACTGCAATACAGATGATACTATCAAATTATGGGAGAGGAAAAAAGGTGTACTGTAGAATGCATACACTGGATGGTCAAAGTCAAATCAGCAAAGAGAAGGAAATGGGCAACAGAGAAAAAGAAATGTCTTGAATAAGCCATCAAGACAGTCTGTAGGAATGATCAGAAACAGGGTAAAACACACTAAAATGGTCAGTCTGTGGTCTGAATTCAACTCAGTTCATCTAATGTAAAATTATATGTGGCTCCCGTATCTTCTTGGTAATGCAACTTCCTTGAAAGGTGCTGTAAAGTGTAAAGGGCTTTCATTATCGAATGTAGTTTGAATACATTCTGCTTATTTCCTATGGAAAACAAACTTAAATGAGGCTATACAGATGGGGATAATCTCCCTTCTTGTGCACAATAAAATGTCAATGGGAGTTTTATATATTAAAGGAAAACTAAACTCTGGAGTGTTAAATGCATTTTCACAATTGAACAACAACATGTAATGTCATTAGTTTTCAAGCCCCATACGCACACCTACATATACATCTTATCAGTTACGCCCCTCATTAAAATATTTCACGGTAATGGTCCCACACCCTGTAACTTTTGTTAGTAACAGTATTTTTGACCATCTCTGTAGAGTAATTAATCTAGTAAGGTTTATATTGGATTTTCTTTGGTGAGAATTGAGTTTCCTATCATAAGTTATTAGAAAGTTATTTAACTAGTCAACAACCATGCCTTCCCCTTTCCCCCTGTCCCCTAGAGAGCATGCATCAGATCCCATTGTTAATCCATACCTTTGATGGCAGGTGGAACAGATTTGGTTGTGCAGAAGGTACATATTTCTGAGAACGGCCCTTCCCCAGCATCATTTACTGCCTGTATTCTAAATGTGTAGCAAGTAGATTCTGTCAGCCTTTGTACCTTGTAGGTGTGACTTGGTCCCCTGTAAATTGGAATAAACCTAGAAACCAGCAAACAGAGAATGAAATTAGTTGCACTTGGGGTGGTAATAGCTTTTCTGAATGTTATATGCATATATACCCAACCATCCATACTCTGAAGAATTGTAGCTCATATCATGGAAATTACCAAACATAATTACAAACATTAATACATAAACAAGCATATATAATAAATCTATTATTAGATATTAGGAAAACCAGTTTAACGTATCTTCTGCAAATAATTCTCTATATTGCAAAATAATTATATCTGGAAAACATCTATCTATATGTTGCCTACTAGTGACCTAATCAAAATGGATTAAGTTTACTTTACCATACATCTTCATTACAATATAGTAGAACCTCAGAGTTAAGAACACCAGAGTTACTAACTGACAACATTTGGAACCAGAGGTACACAATCAGGCATCAGCAGAGACAAAAAAATCCCCCAAACCCCTGACAACAACAAAAAAAGCAAATACAGTACAGTACTGTGTTAAACGTAAACTACTAAAAAAAATAAAAGGAAAGCAGCATTTTTCTTCTGCATAGTAAAGTTTCAAAGCTGTATTAAGTCAATGTTTAGTTATAAACTTTTGAAAGAACAACCATAACATTTTGTTCAGAGTTATGAAAATGTCAGGGTTACGAACAACCTCCATTCCCGAGGTGTTTGTAACGCTGTACACTGATGTAGTGCTGGTAATTTACAGCACTTCACAAACACAGGGCCCAAGCCTGCAAACTCTAGCTCATTTGACTAGTCCTTACTCATACAAGTAACCCCCCGCCCCCACCCCCAAGGCTAGGTCCTGCTCTCATTTACATCAGTTTAAACTCAGAGTAACTCCATTTAAATCAACATGCCAGGATTTGCAGAACTGATCATAGACCGGACACATTTCTGTCTTGAAGAGTTTACAAATTGAAATAAAACAAGACAAACATACAAGGCAACAGCTCAAAAGAGAGCATGTCGCAAGATGATCAATATCGGGGGGGGGGAGCTTGAAAAGGTAGGTTTTAAAGTGTGATTTGTGGGAACGAGAGAGGCTGTCTAGTAAATGAGATCAGGAAGATTGTTTCAGATGTAGAGAGCAGCCTGGGGAAAGACAAGAACTCTAAAAGGAGACAGTGCTTAGGCACTGACTTCCAAAACACCGGTTCTGGCTGGGCCAAACAGAAAGAAAGAAAACTCACCTGTATAATACAATACCCTACATAAAGTACAAGTTGCTAAGCAGAGAGAACCTGAATTCCAATTTACATTGCTGTCTCCACTAGAGAACATGTCAAGAATAGTCATACATCAGACAGTGATTTCTAGTTCTTTATGCACTCTAGAAGGGTCTGTCCCTATAAAGGATTGAGCAGAATGGGAACTGAAGGTACAGAGCAAATCACAGGACACACTCAGCCTCTTGCAGCAAATGATCCTTAATTCTCAGTTGGAGAACACAGCTGGTTACTTTTTGCATGGATCCTGAATTTATGAGACTATAAAATTCACCACTGTGAATCATGTGGTCTTCTGATGGTTGAATACATGCATTCAAATATCCTAACTATTTTAGATGATTTGGAACAACTGGGAAAAAGACAAAATGATTCTTTTTGACTTCCCCTCCCCCAAATCTAGAGTTCTATTCTGAATAATAAATCCTGTCCCTTTAGGCTTTTTAAAAATCTTTAGAGAATAATCAATTCAGGGATTTCACAACAAAAGGGCTTGTGCCATTAGCTCTCAGGGGACAGAAACCAATTCACGTTAAATTATGGTACAAATTCATAGAAGTACAAAGCACAAACAGAGGTCAAGAATCATCTGTAATAAAAATAAATGTTTAGGGAGCTCAAAATTGCTGAATTGTACTTTGAGGACTAATTAGGTTTAATACTCCCATAAAGATTTAATGACCCCTCACTTTGATTGTAAATTCTAGATCCATCCTCAAAAGTTATGAAGAGTTTAGGAGAGATCAGATTAAATACTTCTCTTTCAGCCACTTTCTGATTTAATACGAAACTTCTGAAGAGGAAGTGTAGTTCTATTCAACTTTAGACACTGATGTTTTCAGGTTGAATTGTCTTTGCTATCCCACACTTCTGATAGTAATGTAAGCATCAATGGAAAGTTTCAAATGGCCAGGAAAGAGCCTGTTATCACAGGGTAAGTCTTTTTGGAAGTAGTTTTATATTAAATGCTCAAAATGGATATAGCGTAGCAGGCCGCAAATCGAGAGAGAGAGAGAGAGTGTGTGTGTGTGTGCATTCCCCTCATCCTGTACATGCCAACCTAAACATTAGCTCAAAAGTAGTTTCAGCACTCAGGGAAGTGAGAGGATTCTTCCCTCCCAGCAATCCAGGGCATGTGGATGGCAAGATGGAGGCAGAGACCCAGCCAGCTGCTGCCATTGCCGTGATGAGGAGAAGTAGTTGGGTGTATCAAGGGAAGCAGATTGAACCAACTAAAGGGATGACATAGGATGGGGAGTTGCAGGTAGGTGTTGTGCTTGCTGGAGCACAGTACCTTCTGGAGATGCCCATGCCACAGGATGGCCTTGCATCACCCCCAAGGCAAGACAGATTATTTGAAAGATCAGATTGTGAATTACACAAAGGCAAGGAATCCAAAAGTGAAGGTTTTGTAGTGGCATTAAGAAGTGATCCAGTAAAGCACTTATGTTTGTGCTTAAATTTAAGTCAGCGGGACAACTCTGTTTGACTGGGGAACTACTCTGCTTTACTAAGGACTAGCTTATCCATGCTACACTCTAATCCCTCCCTCCCCAGGAGGGCAGAGGCCCTCAGCATTTGCATGCACAATTTTTGTTTGTGAAAAGAGAAGATGTTGCAAATACCCATGCAAAGGTGTATTTGCCCTAGTTTTCATAGCGCGTGTCAGGTCCTCCTGCAGTTTAAAAGTGTTTCAGTCAGCTATCCAGGGAGCAGAAAGAATACCTGTGACTTAGGTCACCTAACACTGATGGTGAATGCACAGAGCAGTGGGCACAGTGAATATGCTTAATTTTGTCTGCATCCAAATGAAGAATGGTCTTTCAACCAGTTATGCACCCACCTTATAGTAATTTCATCTATACCATATTTGCTTATGAAAATGGCATGTAGAACTCTGCCAAAAGCCTTATTAAAGTCTTGATATATCAAGTCAGGTCCTTATAAACTATGCCAGTTATCCTGTTTAGGAAGGAAATTAGATTGGTTTGGCATGATTTGTTCTTCACAAATCCATGTTGACTATTAATTATCACCTCATTATCCTCAAGGTTTGAACAAATTGATTGTTTAAAAATTTAGGCAAAAACTCAGGAAAATTTACAGCGATTAACAACCTGCAACTTTCCACAGAGGACTATGGGAATGTCGCTAGTTAAGTTCTGAGTTGGAGTTTCCGGATTTGCTCCATAAATTTCTGTTCTTAATTTCCTAGACTGATTCTTATTCAGCCCTCTCTGACATTTGGAAATAGGCATAATTATTTCAATTATTCTCTCCCTCATCTCCTTTTCTTTATCTCAAGAAACATCTGTCAGTGAAAGCAAAATGCATTCCAGGAAGAACCTGTATCCTCACTGCAGTACACAACACTGTAATGGTAGCTGATCTAAACCTTTAAAATGTTGCCATCCCTTCTAAGATGACTTGGAGGAAAACAGGCTGCTTTATTGAGTCAATCAGATTCAATTAAAGTTAGAGTCTGCAATAACAATACTGGATCTTAATTATGTCGGAAGATGCATATTGTGATTTAAGAAATGAAAACATTTCATCTTGATTACAAACATTTAAACTTCAAAACACAGCTGACTTTTTGATAATCATGTAGAATTCTATTAAAGCCTGCAGTAGGCACTTTGTATTCCTTGAAAAGTGATCTTCATTACATTTAAAAGCAGTGTATTTTCCATTTGGCACCGAAGCTTTTAATATCTGTGAGACATGTTCTGCAGTCCCTACTCAAGCAGAATTCCTAGGGGAACGCCTATGGGAGTATTCCCTAGGTAAGGATTGCACATGTTTGGAGTCATACTACATCATGCATTGTAAGCTATTCTATGCATCTACAAAGCACACACTGTTCTGTCAGACACCACTGATTGTATGTTCCTGTGCTGTATAGCCAGTTAATGATTATTAAAGATAAGATTAACTGGTTTTCATTCTGACTGTTGCTAGTGAACGCTTTTAAAATCTATAGCAAGTTTTAAATAATATTAAGCTTCTTGAGCTCTATATAACTCTGCCCTTCCCAGCTTGTCCTCCTTGATGAACTTCACATTGCTCGGTCCCCTTTACTCCTGTCATTCCAACCCTTGTTGGATGCTCATTTCTCTGCTTCTTGCACAATCCCTTCCATGCCTTCTTCCACACAGCCCCCTATGCATGAGACAATAGTCCCAAGCCCATCAGCCAGGCCCCCCCATCTTGTCTGCATTTGAGACTCTCTTAAAGACTCCCTAGCGAAAATGGGTGTGATTTGGATATTAAAAAGTCTTTTCTGTTCTTCTCCTTCTTCTAACCTCTATCCATTTATCTGCCTGTCCTTGGACAGAGAGCAGCTCTGAGCCGTGAATCTCCTTTCGTGGATGACTCCAGGGTACATTATGAACAGCAACATAAACTGATCATCATCATCAGCAGGTGCTGACAAATACCCCAGCTTTTCCTTTTGTATGAACATTTCTCATTTAAACAAAAGCGATTAAAATGCAAATTGGCTTCTGAAAACATACTTAATAAAGAAAAGAGATATCTAAAAAAATTTATGCTATCTAATGACTTCGTCATGAGAGATAGGAAACTCATACGAGCACTGAATGCACAATCCAGAGACTGATTTTAACCAGTTTCCCCTGCATGACTACATGCACTTGCCCAGGAGAACTACAAGTTTGTTTTCACTGGTTCCCCAAAATCCCACCAAACCTGCTTGCTGAGGCAGGGATAAAGGTAGAGAGAAGTCTCAGTCAAGGTGGGCTCATTATCTTATTGGACAAACTGGATTGCTTGTTAGATCAACAAAATTAGCAGTTGAAGGGAATGCAAGGGAAGGGTAAGTTCTTTTGGATATTAGCGAACCATGTTTTGCTGAAAGCCTTGGACATTAACTCAGATTGGCTTAGTTATGAACATTGCCCCACGTGGGTTATAAATTGGTTGAAAGAATGTAAATGCTGTAACCCATCCTTGAAAAATAGACACAGGTTTAAAATTATAGAGGAAAAAATGGCTCAAACATTGAGTTGGATGGACCATCTATGTGAACCCCAAAATTATAATAAGAAATATACCTATCTCCTAGAACTGGAAGGGACCTCGAAAGGTTATTAAATCCAGCCCCCTGCCTTCACTAGCAGGATCAAGTACTGATTTTTGCCCCAGATCCTTAAGTGGCCTCCTCAAGGATTGAACTCATAACCCTGGGTTTAGCAGGCCAATGCTCAAACCACTGAGCTTTCTGTGAGGTTTGAGAAATCTCTGGTTCCATGAGTCTTATTCCTCCCTCAGCCTGAGACCTTTGAAGGCTGCAAGCTATGAAGATTAAAGTCAGGCTTTGCTCTCTGATGTGGGGCGGGGGGGGGGTCAACTTTGCTGGCATTTTGTTCAACAGCTCAGTAAACAGCACTGTGTTTACTGTGGGAAGATCACACCATGCAAGTGGACCATTAGTATTAAGACGACATTTTAACTTGAGGTAATATGCCCTCCCACTCAATAAGTACCAAAACCTGAAAACAAAAGTGACTTTGTCTAATGAAGGAGACATTCCCCAGAAATTTCCCCCACCTTCTTACCTTAGCAGCTTGAATGATTCTCCCTGACATTCTGTCAAACACAGAAATCATTTATTTATTTACACAGATGAAAAGAGAGAACAGGGTGTCCTAGAAACATTGTTTGGGAGAGGTTATGTCTCTGATTTTCTCATCAATACTCTTTTCTCCTCAATAAAGATCTTTCTGGGAAATGGTATGTATGTCACAGCTATTTTATTACCCCCACTTCGAGCCCTTCCAGTCAAACAGAGGATTATGAATGTGCCTCATTCTGTCTTCATTCACAAGTCCTCAACTCAGTTTAATCAGCTGGTTCCTCTTTGGGTTTTGCTTAGATTTTGGAAACACATTTTAACATTCCAACAACTTAATTTGTAAGAAAAATCCAATGCACAGCACTAAATAAGAGAACACTCTAGAACAAAGTACAATGGCATAAACAGAAGCCTGATGCTTTACTGTCTTGCTGCAAACTATGGTGATCTGCAATATCAATGGGCTGAAGAGAAATTTAACCTGGCAACCTGAGGCTTTTTTCTCCACAACACCGGCAACTGCCTAATTTAAAACCAAGGTTCATGCATTTCATGAATCAACAGCGGTTAATGGCTTAATAAAGCAGGATTATCACAACAGTAAAAATGTCCCTGTTTTCTGCACAATTACCACCCCCGCCTCCCACTTAGTTTTTTTTTTTAAATAGATAGCTCCTCTATTCTGTTTACAGAGCACATCAAACCTCATCTGTTTATGTGATTTTCTTTTCCCACCAGCAGTTCCACACACTGTGAGGTGGCACCTAGGAAAGTAGAAGCTGCAAAATAGGAACACAATTCACCGGAGGAGTAAGAGAACATCAAGTTCTTTGCAGGGCTTGAATTGGAAAAACAGAGGCCAGATTCTCAGCTGATCAAAATGGGTGCTGCTCCACTGAAGTCAAAGGCCCCCGCCTCTAGACTTCCATCAGCATGAAGTCCTTCCTCACTCACACCCCTGCATCATGACGGACACCCAAATCCTGCCTATTTCCAGCCACAGTTGGTCTGGAGATTTACCCCCTTCCAGTCTCCAACTGAACGTCTCTCCCACTGATGTGAGAAAATGTCATTTTGTCTCTCCTGAAACAGTGGGGGGGGGTGGGGGTCGGGGTGGGGGTGGGGGCTGATGCACCAGAGGTATGAGGGCAGGTGTTATTTTAAACACCTTCCTAGCAAGGGTTTCAGAAAGATTGAGCAGATTTAAATTTGCAGCCTGGGCTCCACAGGAGCCCCATGAGCTGGGAATAGCTGGGAAATGTGTTGCCGTGTATATCCCGTGGCACCTTTGTCATAGGGTCACCCTTGTATATCCTGTGGCACCTCTCCCCAGCCAGTACGACCCATAATCAATCAATACCTAAACAGACAGAATTCATGTATACATGATGTGTATATGCACATGCACACATATCATCCTAAGCACTGAGTTGACCAACTGTCTGGAAATTCCAGAGATTTAAGAGCAGAAGTGAACAGAGTATATAAATATTGTTTTGTTTTGGCTGTTTAGTCAAAGTTTACTGTCTGAGTGGTATCAAATTTTTTAAAACCTAGAGAAATCACTGAAGTCAACAGCAGATTAACTGTAAATACATTTTTTGAACTTAATTTGTGCTGGTTTCATCAGTGTTAGATACTGTTATTGGAGAAAATAGTTCTTATCTGACCCCAATGAGTCTAGCACTACTTCTAATTCTGTTAGCACTGGCACAGCAATTCAGTAACCTAAACAAATGTTTTCTTCCATGCAACCTAAATGAAAGAGCTAGTGCACAGAATTACAGTTTTCAAGTGTTCTCAAAAACAAAACCCTTCACTGGTTTTTCTAAATAGCATTTTTTTAAACTGATCCATATAAACAAGTAATGTCTCCTATGAAAGTAGGCAGATATTTACAACCATATCATTCTATCCAGCTAATATAATCAAGTGCTTCTTCCTTCAGAGTACAAAGACAAAGACAAATCAAAAGAGAAAGAAAGATAAAAAGAGAAATAGGAAAAAAGATTTCCTTTCTTCTGCTTAGCCACTGACTGTACTTTACAAACCAACAAGTGATTTGCAGGAGATCCATGTCGATAGGCTCTGCAGAGTAAATCCACGTTGGCAAAAGATTTGGCTCTAACTTGCATTCTGTGGGTCAGCCTTTCATATGCAGTAGCACCTGACAATATTGTAACCCATACTTATGGCTATGTGCCACTCTTCTAATGACTTGGACTCACTGGGTGGAAGACGTATGTAAACTGTAAGAACTTGCACTAGGAGGCCTGTGCATCCCAGGGAAGAATTTCCCCTGTGGAGTGACAGCCAGCCGTACCAACATCCTTCCATGCAGTTTACACCATTTGAGAGAGCTCTGGTTTATGTTTGGTGCTTTATAAGAGTCCTGTAGGCAGAGGCATCATCCAACTGCCTCTGCTACACTGCTCTGCCAGATAGTGCTTTTGCTGGCTGCCTGACAGAGGGAAGGTTGCAATTGTTTTCTTACACTGCCCCTGGTGCTGAGGCCCTGCATAATCATTTATGCTCTTGGAAATCGCCATAGGGAGTGGGTGGGTTTGCATACAGCCCACCTTCTCTGCTCACTCTGAGACAGGAACTGGAAATTCCCTATTCTGAGAATTAGCCAACATATTTATTTTACTTTTTATTTCCCTGTTTCGGAACCATTAAATTAAAAAGACTTAGAGACAGTGAGGCTCTCTCTTTCATGTACTATTAGCCAGTCGACTTAATGACAAAGTCCTATCCTACATTCTCTATGCAAACAAACCTCCCACTGAAGTCAATGGGGGGTTGGGTGGGGATGGGGGGCTTTGTGTAAGTAAGAAGTAGGCAGAAAATGGAGACCAGGCCTCTGCATGCTAGTGATGGATTAAATGCTGATTCCAACTTGCTGGTAAAGAGTAGCATTACAGATATGAAGAGAAACAAGATAATATTTAGGCATAGCTTCAGAGATTCCAAGGTCAGAAGGGACCACTGTGATCACCTAGTCTGATTTCCTATATAATGTAGGCCATAGAACTTCCCCCAAACAATTCCCTTTGAACTACAGCCTACCTTAAAAAAAAAAAAATCCAGTCTTGATTTTTAAAATGGTCAGTGATGGAGAATCCACCACAACTCATGGTAAATTACTCCAATGTTTAATTACCCTCACTGTTAAAATGTTATGCCTTATTTCCAATCTGAATTTGTCTAGCACTTCAACTTCCAGTCACTGGATCTTGTTATACCTCTCTCTGCTGGACTGAAATACCCCTTATCAAATATTTGTTCCCCATGTAGGTACTTACCAACTGTGATCAAGTCACTCCTTAACCTTCCCTTTGTTAAGCTAACCTACTTATCCCACTCAGGATTGACCTACTTGAGTCTATCACTGCCTGCTTTCTAATCCTTTAATTATTCTCATGGCTCTTCTCTGAATCCCCTCCAATTTATCAACATCCTTCTTTAACTGTGGACACCAAAACTGGACCTAGTATTCCAGCAGTGGTTGCACCAATGCCAAATACTGAGGAAAAATAATCTCTGTTCTCCTACTCAAGGACTTCCCCCACACGCATTTGTGCATCCAAGGATTGCATTAGCCCTTTGGGCCACAGCGTTTTACTGGGAGCTCACGTTCAGCTGATTATCCACCAGGACCCCCAAATCTTTTTCAGAGTCACAGCCCCCTAAGACAGGGTTGCCCATCCCGTAAGTATGGCCTACATTCTTTGTTCCTAGATGTATAGATTTACATTTGCCCGTATTAAAGCACATATTGTTTGCTTGAACCCAGTTTACCAAGTGATCAAGATCACTCTGTATCAATCACCTGTCTTCTTCATTATTTGCCGCTC
This sequence comes from Mauremys reevesii, assembly GCF_016161935.1. Taxonomy (NCBI): domain Eukaryota; kingdom Metazoa; phylum Chordata; order Testudines; family Geoemydidae; genus Mauremys; species Mauremys reevesii. The sequence continues at coordinate 14,555,155 of NC_052631.1, forward strand.
CCCCAATTTTTGCATCATCTGCAAACTTTATCAGTGATTTTATATTTTCTTCTAGGTCATTGTTAAAAATATTAAATAACGCAAGGTCAAGAACAGATCCCTGCAGGACCCCACTTGAAACACACTGACTCTATGATGATTCCCTGTTATATTTTGAGACCTATCAGTTAGCCAGTTTTTAATCCATTTAATGTGTCCAAGTTTATATCATATATAGTTTTTTAATTGATATGTCATGCTGTACCAAGTCAAAAGTCTTACACAATCTAAGTATATTACATCAATACTATTACCTTTAGAGATAACAGGTCAATTAGGTCAACAATAACCTGGTCTATAATGGCCATACATGAATTAATAACCACAGAAATACGTTACAACAGACTTACTACACTGTCTTTTATTTCACTAACATTTGATAGCATCAGTGACTCATCACATATATATGTGAATTTTCATCTGTCATTCTCAGTACTGTTAGTTATTTTCCTAACATGATAGCAACTGATAGTTCTATAATCCTTGTAATTAAATCTCATTTAGCATGCCAAGTTCATAATTGTTGACTGAAATTATGGTGCTCCATAGTTCATATAGTCAAGTTCATTCAGAAAGCTAAGTAGATTTCTAGCATACTAACCTCTGCAGAGTGAAGCTAGAACTAACTGAAATAGAGACACATTAGGGAACTATTTGCCACTCACTCTGATCTGGAGCCAGCAGGTATTTTGAATAACTATTTGTTTTGAAATGGACAGGATATTATCTTTCAAATGTGGCTACTGCAGATGCACAGAAACCATCTTTCATTATATTACGGCAGATTGTGGGCTAGATTCTATTCTTATTTACACTCGGTTATACCAGCATGCTAAGGCCTTGTCTACACTACGGGGGAAGATCAATCTAAGTTACGCAACTTCAGCTATGTGAATAATGTAGCTGAAGTCAACTTACTTAGATCTACTTACCGTGGAGTCCATACTGTGCTATGTTGATGGGAGACACTCTCCTGTCAACTCCCCTTGCACTTCTTGTTCAGGTGGAGTACAGGAGTCGACGGGAGAGCGATCTGCAGTCGATTTAGCGGTCTTTACTAGACCCGCTAAATCAACCGTTGATGCATCAATCGCCACGCGTTGATCCCCCAGTAAGTGTAGACAAGCCCTAAGTTACAATACTGAAGTCATTGGAGCTACTAAAGATGTATACCAGTGAGACTGAAAGCAGAATTTGATCCTGGGTGTTCAATTTTACTTAGCTCAGTGAGAGAAATTTATTACATTAGGGATTCTTTGAAGTAGATAATCCTGCGCCTCAGAAGAATCCTAAAATAAAGGACATTTTACCTTAGACGTCTAACACAACTTTCTCTCTCCCCTCCCTTTGTTTCATCAGGTGAGACATATGTAAATGACTCACATCCACTAAAAGAATGATAAAGTTGTGACTAAAAGCAAGAAAAGAAGGGTAATGGAGGTGAAATGTATCTAAATATTCCTCAGATTGTAAGACCTTCAGGGCAGGGATCTCATCTTTTCTGTGTTTGGACAGCACCAACAGAAAAGGGCCCCAATCCTGATTGGAGGCTTTGGATACTGTCCTAACAAATATGTACCAGTATGTCATACAAAAGCAGCCATCTGTACAACCGACAAGTACAGAAGTAGAACAGGATGCCCGAGACCTTAAAGACTTCCTGAATGTTAACTTCCTGTCAAGTTTAGGTACTGCAGATTAAACAGGAGAGCGCACATGTCTCAGTCTTAATTGTGAATTTCCTTTTATCATCTTCTTTTCCACCCTGAGAATCCTTCATGCATTTTTTCTACTAATGTTCATTTAGTTATTAATATATTTTGAATATATTTTACAACCCAGTAGGTCAGATATAAATCATAATTGCAGCTAGACTAGGTGTAAATTGTCTCAATTAAATTAAGAGTGTAAATAATTTTCTAATTTGACTGCTTGACACCTGCAGTAACTACAAAATTCAGACAAAGGGAGAGTGTTTAGCAATGCGTCTATCTGGGTCTATTTCTACAGTATTTCTATTCTCCTTCTCATGCACATTATGGGTCATGAACACAGATTTTATTTCAAAGCTGACATGCTGTAGAAGAAAACTGACCATTTCCCAGTAGAATGAGGTATCATAGTTCTGTTCCTTCACAAGGGACTATGCTACTTAAACCCAACCACAACTCTTACAAGGGTGTTGCCTTTTTATACTCAGCGAATGTGTTGGACACATGGGATACATATATTTATTTTAAACTCAATCTGCACAAAGTCAGTGAAACTTTGTTCTAACTGGCTAAGATAGAGCGAGAAATGGCCCTGTGGCAGCAAGTTATAACAATTCTGAAGAAGTGAATGTATCTTCCATATGGGAAGACACGGTTCCTAAACGTTTGGAAACCGAGGCCCTCTTCAGAAAAATGATCACAGTTGCACCCTTGCAGCCCTGCTTACTGCTGTATAAATTAAGACGCGTGGGTCTTTAACATCTCCCTTCTTTCTAGTCCTTCACGTCACCTCCACTGTAGGACACACCAGTGTAAATCTTTATGATGCTTTCTCTTCTTTCTTACATGTTTTAATGAACAGCGAAATACTTACAACCATGAAATTGAAAGTATCTCTGGCATCTGAGTTGGCACCCACTGAAATGAACTGGGCAGTTCACACCTCAGAGTTATTCAGACTTCTTGCAAACTCAGGCAGATACCTCTTTAAGATTTACACTTACTTCATGTTTGGAATGTTTTCTTCATAAATGTAACAGCTAGGAACTCTGGAGAAGTCTCTCTAGATCTACTAGGGATTCTTCTGTGCTCCCAGGAAGCATGCCTCACATTTTGAAAATTTTTCCAGTAAGGAAACACACCATCAATGGATGATGGAATGATCATATGGGTTTTATCTTCTGAAATGACTTTAGTGTTTAGTCATTACTATTAACAAAAGGTGGGGAGTGCCCACATACCCCATGGTCTGTCTACTCTCTGAGTAACAGGTTGCTACTTTAAACAGTGTTTTTGTTAGGTGGAATAAAAGATTACAATGGCTCTTTGGTTTGAAAGTCTTGCGGCAGCATTCTACTAATGTTTGCAGTTAGGAATGATGCAGCATCATAAGAAAACTATAAGGTGACGTTCCAGACCCAATGAAGTCAATGGAAAAACTCCAAATGACTTTAGGAGTGTCAGGATTTCACCCACAGACTCTAATTACCATGATGGAGCATGTATCTCTTGTGGGAAACACAGGGCATGTAATTCCAGGCTCCATACCAAGAGAGGCACACAGTGCAAATAACATGTGTTGTCATTGCATAAGCACTGTTTACAGAGGTTAGGTGAATGCTATTTTATGATAAATTATGAATTTTCCATTTGTTAAAGACTATATAACCCTTGAACAGTGCAAATACCTAAAATCTAGTAAAATGTTTGTAATGGTTCAATACACACACAAATCATCTTTGTATATTTTTTAAAGCAAACTACTACTATTAATAATGTTCTACTTACCCATTTATTTATGTATAATTTACAATAAAAGTATTACAGTTTAACTTCTTATCTTAGTGCTTATCTACACTGGGAAGTTATCCCAGAATAAAGTAGGGTGTAAATTTGAAGAACAATAGCTATTCCAGAATAAGAGTATCCACATGAGGAGCTATTCTGGAATAGTTATTCTACAATAGTAATTCCAGCCATTCTTCCTGTGTAGGCTAGCCCTTACAGTCTCATTGGTTCATTTGGCCTTTTGAGAATAGTCCCTGGCCTTTTAGCTAAAATCTTGAAATGCAGACTTCCAAAAAACATTAACTTATTACTAGGGCCCTACCAAATTCTCGTCACAGATGGTGAAATCTGGTCTTGTGTACTTTTACCCTATACCTTTCAGATTTCACAGGGGGAGGCCATCATTTCTCAAACTGGGGGTCCCAATCCAAAAAGGGGCTGTGGTGGGGGGGGTCACAAGGCTATTGTGGGGGGGTGGGGATTGCATTGCCACCTTTACTTCTATGCTGCCATCAGAGCTCGGCAGCTGGAGAATGGTGGATGGTGGCTGGCCACCCAGCTCTGAAGGCAGTGCTGCAGCCAGCAGCAGCGCAAAAGTAAAAGTGGCAATACCATACCATGCCACCCTTATTTCTGCACCGCTGCTGGCAGTGGTGCTGCCTTCAGAGCAGTCAGGGGAAGTTCCTGGACGTGGGTCTGACCTGCCCCCAGCAGTGGCCCCTACAGGGGAAGAAGTAGTCCCATCAAAAACTCCAGGGCGTGTTCACAGAATCCCTTTATCTAGGTAGAGGCTATATCCTTACAAGGGAGGGTGCTTTAATATCCATCACTCTCATTGAAGTTTTAACTCAACTCATAATGAGGTTTAATCCAGATATTAACTCAAACCACTGGAACATCCTCTCTCTCATTAAAAGCTATAAAGTTGGCCTCAAAGAAAAACCAACTGCTACCAATGTTTGCAATGTACCGTGCTTGCCAAAAACAGACTTTTCTTCATTTCCACTGAAGGCTGCACAAAACAGAAAAGACAAGAGATGCTAATCTGATCTTCCTAAATGTCACATAACGAAGAACAAATGAGACATGTGGCAGGTACATTTGTGATGTGCACACCTTTTTAAGCTAGTACATTCATCAGTGCCAAAAGATTTCGAAGTATCTTGTTTCATCATGTCTTGAAATCAGTGAAGCATTTACTCCACAACAAGTTAACTGTTAAGCTTCATTATTGCTATAGAAAATCTAAGAACTATACTTAATGACCAAGACACACTAAAGAGCATTGGCTGACTATGACTTATGTAGAGAGATAAGGTGGGTGAGGAAATATCTTTTACTGGACCAGTTTCTGTTGGTGAGAGAGACAAACTTTCAAGCTCTCTGTGTAAGCCCAGGTACTCCTTAAATGACAACTGGCAAGGGAGTTACAGGAATGTTGTAATATGGGTATGTACATTCTGGTTCGCCAAAGAATGTCATGTGAGGTTATAAATGAAAGCTGGGGTCACACTGGTCATTACTATCATTGTGAGAAGCACGTGCAGATACTATGTAACGAGTTATGTATATATACTGAAAATATGTTCTAAAGTCTATACAAAGGTATAGTTGACAAACAAAGTTTTCTGCCAGACAAGAGATGGTTATTCACCTGTCTCTTTGCTGAGAGGTAAATTAAGCACTGTTAAGCTAACAAACTGGGTATTCATTTACATATAAAGTCAACTGAGAGATGTGAAATGAACTGGAAATGGCACACCAGAAAAATAAGCCATGTGGGGTTATTCTGACTCTGAGCACAGACAATCAATTTTGGGAATATGGAGCTCAGAGAGCTGCACGATAATATTTTTCACTTTTGTATAGTCTATCATGGAGGCATCTCATAGACACAGATGGAACTTATTTTATGGGTAGTTTGGAGGAGAACCACCAGTTTTTGTCCCCTACAACGGGCCATTGCTTCCACTGATTCAAGTGTGGACTGTCATCTCTGATCACCAAGAATAACAGCTCTCTTACGCTCCCTTCCCCTACCCCCGCTAACACACACCATGCCCTTTTAGCAATGCCTCCTACCATGAGAAGCTATACTGTAAGGGACAGAGAGGAGAATATTAGGGTTGGAGGACAAAGGACGTTTGCAGTCTGAAGGATTGGCAGCTCTGAGAGCTCTCAAGGAGAACAGCTGTCATAGCTGACAGTGCAGTGATTGTACTGGTATGTTGCTTCCTGCTGGCACAAAACTGATCTGGCCTGAGGATGTAGCCCTATAGATATCAGGGGTGAATCAAGCTAATTACTGCCTTCCCAACAATCAATTCACGCACTTTTGTGCATGAATGCAAGGTAAATTTCAATCAACTGAAGGAAAACAATCAGTGCAACTTTCTCCAGTGCAGATAAAGCTTGAATAATTGCTGCTGCATCTTTGAGGTCCCCCATTCGAGCTATACTGAAGCCCAAGCTTGTGAGAGCTTACAGGATCACAGCACACAGGCCAGTATTTAGGGGGCCATTTGCAGTGGAAGAGGTCTGGGCAGAAGTGATAGGACCTCTTATGAAAATCTCTCTAGCTACTTACTCTCTCGACTCTCTGGGTAATATGTTTTATTCTTACAAAGACAAGGTGGGTGAAGTAATCTTTTATTAGACCAACTTCCGTTATTTCTCCTGTGTATAATCAGATTTAGAGCAAGTTAAAGTTTTATCATCTTATTACTTTCAGGGTTAGGTGAAGGCAAACAGAAGAAGCTTTTTTGAAGTAAGTTTCTTTATATTCCGCTTCACCATACATGGCTGCAGGTAATGGGCTCCTGCCAAGTGTTACTGTGCTGTGAAGCTGCTGTTCTCTCACTCATTATTTCAAGTGGGAATTTATATTCATTGAATGCCTCTTGTTGTTTATTTAGCATAGCATCAACTGTGGTGCCATGAAGAGAGTAGATCTGGGAGGTGAGTCTGACAACCAGACACTCCAATGGGAGAATAGTGGGTCTGAACTCCCCAAAATAAGCAATTGAATCAACTGGTTGTAGACAATGTTATTGTGTATAAATATGCCAAACAAGGTCTTTTATAAACGCTTGTAATGTCCTGCACTTGATGGTTATTAGGAGATATATATACAGGTTACAGTTATGAATGTATGCATGGATATATTTGTAAAACATTGTAATTTGTAACTTTTACTCCTGACAAAATTCTGCACTCCTCTGGGGGCACAGAATTCATATGGCCTGCATATTTCTGTGCCCCCCGTGCAGAAAAATGCAAAAGAAATTTGCAGGGGAACACATGCCTCTTCCCTGGCAGCGCAGGCAGTGCGTCTGTTCCAGCGTGCCTGGAGCAGCCTCAGAGACGCAAATCACTGCGGGGGGAGAGGGTCTGGGCATGCATGCCTGCGGGGGAGATGCTGATCACCATCACGGAATGGGGCTGGGCGTGTGCCTGCCAACAAGCAAGAGAGTCTCTGTCCCTCTTGCTTGCTACTGCGGCTCGCCGAGGGCTTGGGGGGGTAGGCCTTGTTATTATGCACGAGGAAGGCTCTTTCCCGGACGCAGAAATGTAGCAGCCTTCCTGTTTGTTAATTGATCTGATTCTCTGAGGCAGAAATGTAGTAGCCTGCCTGCGCAGTAACATTGTTAATGTTCCTATTGTTAGTTCACTGTTCCTATTCTCAGACAACTCCCCCAGGAGCATAAAACCTGTAAAAGTTTTAAGGCCCCTACATTGCCAGAGTGATATAAAGCCTTATCAATGACAGTAAGGGAATCAGCTAGGAAGATCTATGTGCTTTCTCACTTTTTTCCAGTGCCAAAGTGGCACAATGGGGTTAGATTACAGCTCAGGATTTATTTTACTTACTCGTTTAAAAAAAAAAAAAGACTTTAAGGACAAATAAAACATTTACCAAGAAGTCAATAAAGTGTCAGGACAATCAGAAGCAAGCACTTCCCAAAGGATCCAGGTCCAGGACAATGAGACTTTTATGAGTGAAAGTCTGAGCAATTTTAAATGACATTTACCCCCCTTCCCCCCGTTTGGTGTTCTGTAATATAATTAAAATGACAATCCAGGATAATAAGTGGAATGCCAAGTGTTTGTAACTTAACTTTCATGCCTTTAGGACATGCTGAATAGTTATTGAAACTGGTGTGATTATACCGCATTATTTTGACAAATAAAATAAGCAGAATTTTGCAAAATTTTTAATTTTTTGGTGCAAAATCCCCCCTGGAAGTAATCTTTAGTGCAACTACAGCATCACTTCACAGCAGTGTGATGAGGCAATCAGGCAGAGCAAGCATTTCATCTTCCAGACCAGGTGTTTACATGACACTGGCTACAAGTACATAGCATTGTCCATTCAGGAAGAGACAATGGTGGACCTTTAAAGTTAATGGGAAAACTGAAACAACTTAAAATGGAAAAGAAAACCCCAATCTGGAACCCCGCCCTGCTCTGCATAACCATGAATTACCATAGTCTGAGAAAAAGGGGAAAAAATGCAAACACTTTTAAAAGGGAAGGGTTTTTTTAAGTACAGGCTATCCAGAAACTAAGGGCCAGGCATCTAAGTGGGGGGCTGTCCATGAAGCACTGGATCCCTTCTAGGAGAGATGGCCTGCTGGGAAACTCTACAGAGGCAACTGGTAACTTGTTTTAGAAAATGGAATTTAGCTAATATAGAAGTGTAAAGCCTGAGATTGTGTCTTTATGTTTATTTTCTGTGTAAACTATGTTTGCTTTTCTATTGTATTTCATCATTGCATCTATGAATTTTCTATTAATACATTTTTTGTTTATTTTTAGCTCAAGCAGGTATCTGTTGTGCAAACTGTGTGGAGCGTGTGTGCTAAAAGTGAACTAATAATTGAGGGCAGGTTTTACTCCTTCAGGAGTGATGAAACAGAGGGGAAAAGTCTGGTAGTTAAGAACTCGGGGAGATGGATTTGGGACCAGAAGAGATTGCTGAGGTCACCCTGCAATAAGAAACTAAGCTGGTGGAAGCCAGGGTGGGACCTTATGCTTGTAGGCTGACCATTGGTGTCAGAGTGCTGAACCAGAACAGCGTAGCATTAAGACACCCAAAGCTGAAAGGCAGGCGGTACAGAACCCCTTATTGGTCTGGGTGACCCCCAAAATGGCACAGAGGGTGGGCACTTTCATGGTGGTTTTATTACTTACAATTTGAGCTTCTGGACAAGTTCTTCAGTGGGCAAAAATCAGTATAGCTCATTGAAGTTAATGGAGTGTGCCAGTTTACACCAGCTAAGGATCAGGACCTCTATGTGAAGCTGTACAAGGATTATCTGCTTGAGATGTCAATTATTTTTCTGATTAAAGTGGTTGAGGGCGAGATGTAGCTAGCTGTGGCCAATCTGCATGTTGTTATATTTCTTCATTAAAGAGAGCCCACTATTATAGTGCCCTTGTGTGTTGTCTTTCCCCTCACCCTCTCTTATATCTTTCCACCACTGCAGAACCCACTTTATCCATCCCGTTCGTCAGGAAAAGTTGCTTGTGAAGCACATACTGTATAAGGCCTGATTCTGCATTTCTTGCGTACCAAAAGCTTCAAAGGGATTTTTGTAAGCAAAAAATACTGGATGAGGCCCATGCATTCTTACTTTGCAAACAATGTGCAGTTACCAACCAGAGACATTTATATTATAGTATTTATATAATTTTTCTAGTGTCCAAAAATATTCTAGGTGCCTCACAGAAACAATTCCAGACTAAGGCACTCCCCTATCTTGTCATTCACGTACTTGCAGTCCTTGTGACTTGTTTCTTACTTGCCATTTCAGTATAATGCAAATGCCACTTTTGGAGCAATATCACATTACTTTCTGCATTGTAGGATATATCCCCAGAAAAGAGAACAAATTAGATATGATTGTGAAACACTTGGACTGGTTTTCACAGGGAGAAAAAAAAATCAGAATATTTGCTAAATGTGGACTGTAAAATACTTTTGCAGTTCAACTGTTTTATGACACCAGTGTAACAGGTGAGATCACATAGATTTATATACAGGTTAAACTACATGTACAGAACTTAGATTATTGAATCCACATTAAAACAACAATTTTCACATGTCTGTAGGTATAAGATAATAAGAAAAACAGCAAAATTCCTTACTGTGATTCATTCACATAAATACCGTATGATGATTCATTCGTTTGTCATGAACATTTAAGAACAGAAACATGCGCCTCTTACCTTTTGTTTTTGTCCTCTAGCTGCAAGATGTATACCATGTCATCGATAGCATGCAGTTTGGAGCTGCTGTCTCCCCATTTCAACTTTAGGCTCTGAGGGCCTGCTGCAGCACACTCTAACCGAGGAGGTAAGGGTGGTAAGGGCCTGGTTTTTGCCGTAATGAAGTGGCTAAATGGTCCAGCTCCAATTTCATTGACAGCCTGGATCCTGATCCTAAAATAAACAACAAAAATAAAGCAGGTTTAAGTAATGTGCTTTCAGAAGGCACTTTATTTAAAAAGTCCCAAGGGACAAAGCTGTTCTTTGCCTTCAGAGTGAAGTCTGGTATAGCATCAATTCAATTGCTCATATGTCCACTCCCAATAGTCTATATCTTGTCTTGGCAAAGCGAAGGGCTCTTTAACCTATCCACTCTTTCCTGCTTCATCACAATCTTCTTTACATCATAGCAGCAGCAGCAGCGAAGACAATGAGCAATGAACGGAAAGGCTAGATGTGCTATACTCTCCAGCTTAATTTCAGGGCCTTAGGGCCACATTGCAATACCCTTACTCACATAGAACAGTACCTGTGTAATGAGCTGTCCAACTATAGTCAATGGGACTGCATGAACAGTAAGGCACTGCTCACTGTGAATAAGAGCATCCCAATCTACTTAGATATTCATTTTTGTTACCAATTTAGGGTCATCCTTACTCATGGTGAGTAGTTAGTCACTACGCTAATAGTAGCATTTCCATTACATGCATCTGACAATGTGGGTATTCACCCACGGAAGCTTATGCTCCAATACATCTGTTAGTTTATAAGGTGAAACAGGACTCTTTGTTGCTTTTTACAGATCCAGACTAACACGGCTACCCCTCTGATAGCTGACATTTCTTCAGTAGGCTCCTTGCAAAGAGAGAGACTATTCAGTGTGGCCAGCGTGGCAGAATCTGGTACATGGTGATTGTGAAACATGCAATATTGAGACTGAGGTCCTCTTTTGAGTCACAAACACGAACAGCCTGGAGAATTGTTGGGAAGGTTACTGCAAAGCTATCATCAGACGGTAACACCTTTTTGTCAATACAGGCCGGGGCCAGATTTGAACCACCAGCTAAGTAGTGAGTGGCTTGACATCCTGGTCCCAAGACACTGTATTATTCTAATGGATATAGCTCTTCCCACAAAGGGAGTTTAGAAAACTGGTATAATCATATCAGAGACCTCAGAATCTATCTGTTTCTCATACAATGAAAACTACTAAGATTAAGGTTTTTCAAACCAAGTGCCAAGAAAAATGTTAGTAGTACGTAGACAGATTATGGGTGTAACTTCCAATATTACATGCCCCCTTTGAATTTTGTATGCTTAAATATTCATGGTTAAAGATTTATTTAAGAACCAGTCAAGAACCTGGCTCATGGTCTCATTTACCAATGGACAAAAGCTTACTGAGCCATCTGAATCAAAATAAGTGACACTTGGGAGTAAGAGGAAGACAAATCAGCTATATAGTCATACAGGTTTTCTTCTGGGAATGTTCTAGTGATTGGGTTAGGCTTCTGAACCCTATTGTTCCACCAGAGTGATGGCTCCTGGCTTCTATTACCATTTCAATCATTGGCTTCTCTGTGCCTCGGTTTAATAATTTGTGCAATGAGGATAAGATTATCTCCTTCGACTGCAGTATGTGAAATTTTATGTTTGGAAAGATTTGGAAATCCTTGAACTATATACTATATAAGCAGTAATACAGGCACAGACAAGCCAAATGTATGCTTCAAAAATCTGTTAACGTCAAACGGAAAGGAGAAAAACCTACTGGGCAAACAAAATAATTATGATTTTACAAAGAATGTCCTAGTTTAGATGGCTAGACAGATGCCACCTGCTTTGGAAATGCTATGCACAGCAGTCTAATTTTCTCATGGAAAAAGATTCTTGACAGGAGATGTTGCTTCTTCTGAGAACTACAAGCCACCAAGAAGCCAGTAACTACCAGCAGAAACACAGTCATTCACAACATTGCCTCTGCCTACTCTAAGGGAAGCAGCATCTATATGGGATCTTTACACTTGACACAGCTACTTACTTAGATTAAAGAACATGGAAAAAATGTAGTATTAAAACTTCAAAAGATTTCTTTGCCTTAGAAGGTTTATTTTCTCTCTTTCATTACAAAAAGCAAGAGGGAAATCATATTTAATCAATGTAGGGAAAAAATCATTAACAAATACATCAATAAAGAGAAAGTCTTGCCTGCGGAGTATGCAGATGCAATACCTCCATACATGTAGCATATTCACAGAATATCAGGGTTGGAAGGGACCTCAGGAGGTCATCTAGTCCAACCTGCTGCTCAAAGCAGGACCAATCCCCAGACAGATTTTTGCCCTGGATCCCTAAATGGCCCCCTCAAGGATTGAACTCAAAACCCTGGGTTTAGCAGGCCAATGCTCAAACCACGAGCTATTCCTCCCCCTCTCATTATTGCAGTGATTTATACAAGGGGCAGAGCATTGTTGTGCTGCCGTTGAGAAGCCTGAGAGGGAGTGTATGATTTAGGGAGCCAGGCTCTCTCTCTTACTCTGCCTACTATTCCAGGGAGGAAATAAACTGTGAAAGTATACTCCATCTCAGTGTATGCTCCCCAGCACACTAGTGTCCCAGGGCGCATTGGTGACTCCAGCCATCTCCTCTCCTGTTACTGCCCACCTTTGTGAGAGGCAGATGGAGTGGCTCTGCACAGTCCACTGTGCACAGGAAACAGTAGTACGGCACAGGAGATTAAGGGGGCACCTTATGCCTCCTCTACTACCTGGAGCTGCCAAGCGGGAAGAGCTCTGCTCAAGTTCAAAATGCTTTGGCTTTGGAAAAAACTCTCACACAAATCCTCACAATGCTCCCTTAGGCAAGTATTAACATCGCCATTTTACAGAGGGGAATTCAGACACAAAAGGGTAAATGCTTGACAAAGGTCACGAGGTGAGCCAAAGGTCACAAAAGGAGCCAAAGCAGAGCTAGGATTAGAACTCAGTATTTCCTGGCTCTCTGAGCTGTGCTTTATCCACTGGCTCTTCCTTGACAGTCTTGTGTTTTTCCAGAAACACTTTGGTTCTAATATTCTAATTCTGTACTTGGAAGAAAAGCCTACTGAGCAGCTAGCTTTGGCTGGAAGAATTTATTTCCAATATTTATTCCTATTAAAGAACTAATAGTCTGTCCCTCTTTCCATATACCCACATAACATGCACTGACTTCAGTAGAAGTTATGTACATTCTTAAGGGTAGCATAGACCTTTTAAATGAATATTATAAAGTATACTGAAAATGTTGAAATGCACCATTCTCCCATGCGGCATTGAAAGTAGAATTACTCACAGAGATAAAAATAACATGTCTGACTGTAAAAAGAGAGTCACTTTCTGCCCTCAGATGCATACCTGGAACGCTCATTGGCCTCATCCAGATTTGGGTGTGTTCTGTACAGGTCGGGGCTCAGAGCTTTTTCCTATACAGTACAATATTTCTTGGAGGTGGCAATGTGTTTAGAGATCAAGTATTCGGAATTCATTTTCATCTTTATTGCCTCTCACTTCATTGTTCTAAATTAGAAAGAACCGCTGCATGCTCTTTATTTCACTGTCTTCCTTTCCTGTTTTTAACTCTGTCCTGTGCTGAAATAAATGTTCCATTTTGTAAACAGGAGGTCAAGAGAGAAGCCAGGAAGATGTACCAGAAGAATATTGGTTTCCAAATTATGTTTGTCATTCACTGCTTTTTAAGATGCATTTCTTTAAAAGTCGCTTTTTTGAATGCTCTAATTTCAACTTAAGACAATTTAGTATTAGGAAGTGAAAAAGTGTAAATGTCATTTTATTTCCATTTCTTTCCACTCTATTTTCTGCACTACAGTTTAAATTAAGAGGCCACATACTGTATACTAGATGTTTACATTTAAAGTCCTATATCATAGAAACAGCATGGTTTATTGAATGGACTGAACACTGAACTAAGAGCCAGGAATTCATAATACTATTTCCGGTTCTGTCACTAATTTGCCTTGGACAAGTTATTTTTCCTCTCAGCATTTAGTTGCTCTGCAAAATGGGTATGATACTACTTACCTACATACAACAGTGTTTTGAGGATTAGTTGGATAAAATTAAAGTTTTCAATGTGCTAAGTAGTAGTAGCATTATAGTGATCTTCAAGATTTCTTACAGACCAAACAAGTGCAAGTAAGGAGTGTTTCTTTATTTCTTACGGTTCTGATCTCAGTTACACGAGTGTAAATCAGAAATAACTCTACTGAAGAGAATGGAAATACACTAATTTAAAACCTTTGAGATCAGAACCAGGCCTTAAAGTTTAAAAACTCAATTTCATTTTCGCAATCTACTTTCACAGATTCACAAATACTGTTCTGCATTTGATGATGCAATGGAGGTCACTAACAAATAGAAAAACTATGATATGATTAAGACAAAGCAGGTCAAAAAAGCTAAAGAAAAAGAAGCACAGACACTGAAACAGACTGACTACTTTACTGGTATTATGAGAAGCATAATTAATGCAGACTTTTTTCTTACTTCACATTGTATGCTCATTATTTCAGGTTCAAAACTCATCGTATTAACACATAATGGCTTTCCAAGGTGAAAATAGGTGGAAATAATTTTCAATAGGAAGCTGAGAATTCATCATCTAATAATGACATATGGACAGTGCTACGTGACTAAATTAAGAAATATCAGCTTTTTGCAGGGAGTTTAAAGCAATGAATTCATAGAGGTTCCATTACTTTTACATTTTGCAGTAAATAAACCAAACCTCAACCAAAACAAACCACCTGTCCTCAAATCATTTAAGCTTCAACCATTTCTCCATGACAGTATCACATTTTGAAGAAAGAATTATGAGATCATTAGCAATTTCATTTAAATGTCATCTTGTATTTCTTAAACCTATTTTTAAAGGATGGAGGTGTGTGCATGTATGTTGTATGTACACAGATAGATATACTCATGAACTAGGAAAATTAGAAGGCTGGTGAAAACCGCAGTCAGCCTCAAATCAAAATAAAAGGCATCTTCCCAAACGTATGCCTCGGAAAAGCAACAACTGGTGGTTTGTTTGAGTCTACCAAATTAGAACTTGCCAGGCAATCCTCACTGATGCTATCACTTGTAAGTCTTCGCCAAGTTGCTACTGTCAGTGTAATGCTGGGCATATGGGGCTGTGTGTATCTCCATCTGTTCCTACAGCTGTATGCAATGGGCCAGACCGCACTGGCCTTCATGTGGGTGCATATGAGGAAGTAAGACTCAAGGAATATTTACACTCCCTCTCTCTTTTTCTCTGTGGTACTGTTATTTATTATTTGTATTAAGGTAGCGCCTAGAGGCTAAGACCACATTGTGGAAGGCACTGTACAAGCACATAACTACAATAAGCAAATCACTCATTTTTCAGTTTGGTGGCCGAACTGAAAAATCCCACACCAATTTGGTTAGTTTTGGTTTTTCCTTGACAAAAAAAAAAAATAGAAAAACATTTACTCAGGTCAAACGAAAGGGTTAAAATACTGACATTTTAAAAAACAACATTTCATTTAGAAACAGTTCATTTAAAAAATGTAAAAACAAAATGTTAACATTTCTACTTTTTTTTTTCTGCTGAAACTATTTGCTAAACTAGAACCAAATTTGTGAATAGTTTTGGAGTCCTGAAAAATGCATTTTTTGGTAAAATTTCTATTTACTGAAAATTTTTTGCCCAGCTCTACATATAACAAAGCTGGCCAAAACACTTTCACTCTAAGTGTAAGACTACAGGCAACAGATACATAAGACAGATAGGGAGAACAAAGAAACAGTGAAACAATCATTATAAACATCTATATATGCACACAATTTATTTTTATTTAAGACTTTACATTGAAATATTTGTGTTAAAAACCATTCATAAAGTCACTCTTTACCCAGCCTTCAACAGTGATTTCTAAGGTAAACTTAAAAATGCTGAAACAATGGAAGGTTTTTTAGGGCTACTTTCAAATGAACCAATCATAATTTTAAAACAAATACTTGGAAAATATAAGTGGTAAATTTGGGGGACATTACCTAATGCCTCTAGTCTTGGCACCAGACCTCTCTATCACTTGTATCCATTTTTGTATTTTTCCACTGGCTCTTTTAAACATTAGATTCAGAAAACGTAATTTTTCACACCAGGCAAATTTAGAAACCCTTATAGGACCTTCAATAACTGATCATATTTTAAAAAGTTCTTGAGCCAGGAAAATAAACACTCTGAAAAGGATGCTATTTTTGGTTTGGTAATGGAATAATTTGTACAGTATTCCATTTGCAAGCTGAAAAATCACTTCTGAAGTATTCTTAAGGAGCCTGACACGAGAAGAGTTTGATATACAAGTTCTCATAAAATTAATGCAATTTGCCCATTCTTGTGAAAAGCAATGTAATAGCTAGGATAGCAAATATAAACTCTTCCATTTCTAGAAAGGAGAAAGATCAGAGTGAAAAATAGGACTCATGACTAATACTATAGCCTAGATTAAGCTGAATTAAATATGTTGTGATAGAATAAGACATTATTTCTAGTTTGACAGTGGTACCTGTCAGCTCTGTGATCTTGAGGAATCAGGGCGCAGTACCCAGCCTGTCTCACTCACACAAGACTTCCCCCCCACCCCCCAGCCTCTGCTTGAGCCAAAACCGATCAAAAGAAAGACTTACAAAAAGCAATGAAAAGGCAGTGGGAGACACACCTAAACCCCTGGGATAAGGATGATAGGATTAAGGAAACTCCCCTAGCCTCATTTGCATCGAAGATGGGACAAGGAGGAATCTCCATTAGCATACAGAACAGAGAACAGAGATTCCAAGGCAAGAACTGCATGGAACTCTGGGCCCAGAACAGCAGTGCATGATGGGGGAATCTCTCCTCCAGATGTTAATGAACCCACACCTGCACAAACCCAGCTCAGTAGTTTATCAGACCCATTCTAGTAATAAATCCTTTATTGTGAGCTCCCTCCAAGGAACGCTGCCCAAAGCCAGGAATGATCAGCTCCCATTGTCTAGTCTGAACAAAACAAGTTTGGTATACTCCCTTGTTTACACATAAACAAACCTAATGTTCTCCCTTGAACCATTGTTGTTTCTCTACAAAACCCCCTACCCATGCTCAGGTAAGAGTTCTGATGCCTGGATCCAAAATCTGCATCAGTTCCATTGGGACTTCATCTTCTCCTGACTGATCGGGCTGGGGGCTCTGCCTGACTCTAGCACTCTGGACCGTCAGCTACCACCATCACCACCCCCGATCAATTCAAGCTTTACCGAGTGGTGAGAACCCAGCTCTCTCTCTAGGTATAGCCTTCTGATCCCGACTTGTGTGATCACTTATAGTTTTGTAAACCGGACTTTTATAATCAAATTTAAGTTGGATTTAATATTATCACTGTTTTGTTTGTTTGGCTCCCCTATGGTTATTATCTGGCAATAAATAACTCTAATAATTAAGCTGGTTGCTTCTCTCTCTCTCTCTCTCTCCCCATCATGGGGTTTTTTTTGGTCTCCTCATTCACTCTGCAGCAACGCTCCTCGTACCTAAGTTAAAAGATCTCTGCAGCACCCAAAAATCCTGTGGGGTTTGCTCATCAAGTCGGTTACTACCAGAACAATTGTAATGTGAAAGTGCGGATAGAGACATGCTGAACCTGGGACATATAAGGGTGGCAGCTTGGAAGTGCTGCTCGACCCAGTTTGCTGAGTCCAGGGGCAAATGAGGGTGGCAGATTGAAAGTGCTGCTTGACCCAGCCTGCTCAGGCATGCTCTATTGCAGTGCGGTACCCCTGGCATAGGAGGGTGACAGCTTGGAGATGCTGCTCGACCCAGCCTACTTGAGTCCAGGGACATAAAAGAGGTCAGCTTGGGAGTGCTGATTAACCTGGTCCTCTAAGAGGCACTCTGTTAATGTGTGTGTTCGTCTGATTCTGGGGCTGGAAGAACCCAGTCCTGGGGAACCTAGGTCCTGCAGGATAGCTCCATTGGGAGGGAACTTGCAGCAGGGAGAAGTAGAGCTCCGTATGAGAACACAAGTGACACAAGCAGTACATTGATACAAATACAGAACCTCCCCGCACCCCCACCCCCGGAAGAGTAACACTAATAAATGAGCATACCCCAAAGTAATGGGCAAAGCTGGTAACAACAGTGACTAACCTGATCCTTCAGTCCTTAAGGCGGCAAAACTCCATTATTAGACTCAAAATTCTACTTTATCTAAGGTCTGGTCTACACTGGGGGGGGGGGTCGTCGATCTAAGGTACGCAACTTCAGCTACGTGAATAACGTAGCTGAAGTCAAAGTACCTTAGCTCGAATTACTTACCGTCCTCACGGCGCGGGATCGACGTCCGCGGCTCCCCATGTCGACTCCGTACCGCCATTCGCGTTGGTGGAGTTCCGGAGTCAACAGGAGCACGTTCGGGGTTCGATATATCGCGTCTAGATGAGACGCGATATATCGAACTCCGAGAAATCGATTGCTACCCACCGATCCGGCAGGTGGTGAAGACGTACCCTAAGGTATTAATATGGCCCTCATTGCCTTAGTATCTAAGCACACCACCATATTTAATGCATTTATCCTCACAACATTCCTGTGAGGCCCCTTATTCCCATTTTACAGCTGGGAAACTGAGGCATGGAATGATTAAGTGACTTTGACAAGGTGACAGAGGAAAGTCTGTAATGGAGGTGTACTTGAACCCAGATCTCCCAAGTCTCAGGCTAACACCGGACCATCCTTCCTCCCTATGAGCCTGCTTTGGAGCATTGAAATGAATGGGGAGACTTTATAATTATTTTAGCTGGCATAGCATGAGGTCTGCATTCCTCCTTACTCAGGCAAAACTCCACAGTCTTAAAAAGGAAGAAAGAACCATAATCTATTCAGGACTTTTAGTGGTTAAACACATACACAAAAATTTATAAACATTTGTGAGCTCTGGAACATTGAGCTCAATTTTACAGGCCCTTATTGGGTAAAACTTCTATTGGTAGTTCAAGGTCAGCTGGACTGAGCCCTTTGCTTCAAAACACACAAATCTCAATCCTCAGAGATATTTTCATGTGCATTTCTGTTTTCATTCAGAAAGGTCTTTCCCTTGACATGGTTTACAAACTGCAACTGCTATGTTTTTATTTATATAGATGTTAATAAGCCAAATTTAAAATGTTATCCTATTAAAAGAAATACTTAGTAAGGCTATGGCTACACTTGCACTTCAAAGCGCTGCTGCGGCAGCGCTTTGAAGAGCTAAGTGTAGTCAAAGCACCAGCGCTGGGAGAGAGCTCTCCCAGCGCTGTCCGTACTCCACCTCACTGTGGGGAATAACGTACAGCGCTGGGAGCCGCGCTCCCAGCGCTGGGGCTTTGACCACACTGGCGCTTTGCAGTGCCGCAATTTGCAGCGCTGGAGAGGGTGTGTTTTCACACCCTGCTGCAGCGCTGCAAATTTGCAAGTGTAGCCAAAGTATGTCAGTGATGCATGCGTAAACAAACACTCCTTAACAAGTCTGCTAAATTGCTTGGGGGTGTGAAGGGGACAGGAGGGAGGGAAGGTGGAATCACAACAGTAGAGCATGGTTAATGAGGAAAAATAGAAAGACAAAACATAGGAACAAAGTGTACCTAACAGAAAAATGAAAGATACTTTTAATTGCTGAATTTTGGGAGAGAAACTACGTTTTTCACAATTTTCAGCTGGGATACAAAATCATACAAAAAACAGTTAAAGGAAGTTTTGACAGAAACTACATCTTTATTTGATAAAAATACTGTTGCAATATGTAATCTCAATTTTCATAATTGTACTTCAAAAATATACAAGGAGCTGTACTGCAGTAAACGCTCAGAGAAAGTCTAGTAAAGAAACCAAACTATCGGACTTGCTGCAGAAATTATGGGTGGAATTCTGTGGCCTATGTTATACAAGAGGTCAGAACAGAAGAGTTTATTAACTTTCACTTAATAAAAAGTAAGGGTCCCTTTCTGCAAACTTTTAGGTGCTCAAGTACTTTATATCTCCACTGCAATCAATGAGATTACTCGTGCATAGTACAAATTAACTGTGTGAGTAAAGATACGCAGGATCAGGCCCTAAATTTGAGGATGAAGATATTTACTTTGTTATTATTACTGTGAATATACACATACACACAGAGTGATATACATACACACACACACACACACACACACATATATACACAGTGATATACACATACACACACAAAGTTGGGAGTATTGAATAGGAATAAGGAACGGGTACATCCCCTGTACACAGCACTGGAGAAACCAACACTGGAATACGGTGTCCAGTTCTGATGTCCACACTTCAAAAAGGATGCTGAAAATTGGAAAGGGTTCAGAAGAGAGCTACAAGTATAATTCGAAGAGTGAGAAACCTTTTTGCTGAGAGACTTAAATAGTTTAGTCTCCTTAGCTTATCAAAGAGAATATAAAGAGGTGACTTGATTGTGATCTATTCTGTAAGCATTTACGCTGGGAGATTTCAAAATAGGTTTCTTTAATAGCACACAGCCACATAAAATCTAATGACTGGAAATTGAAGCTTGACAAATTCAAATAGGAAATAAGATGCAACTGAGGGTAATTAATCACTCATGTACCAAGGAATGTGTGTGGTGTATTTTCCACCATTTGAAATCGTTAAATCAAAACTGGATCTCTCTTTCTAAAAGATATGACCTAGCTCAACGAGAAGTTACAGGCTTGATGCAGAAATTACTGGGTGAATTTCTATAGCCTGTGTTATTCATAACAGTCCCTTCTGGAACAAATATCTATAAGTCTAAGCAACAAAGGCAAGATCTCAATAACACATAATAGAGAATTCCAAAAAACGCCACTTCTTCTTTAGGTTCAGGGCCTAATTTTGAGAGAGAAAGAATAATTTCTTTGAGGTACTGCATGTTCTCAACACTTTGCAGGATCAAACTTGATTGGAAGACAATGTGTTCAACTCTACAATCAATCCCATTTCCTTTTTAAAAATGAAAGCTTAGATACTGCAAAACAACAATATTTGCAGAAAGAAACTATTTTCAAAGAATCCACAATTTTTTGTGCCTAAAAATTTAGGGTTTTCTTTGTTACACCTTACTCAGGCCTTTATTTTTGCTTATGTCAGCAATTATTTCTATTTCTCATTTATGTCACTTTGAAGTCCAAGTTCCTGATTGCCCTAGTTAAATGGCCTAACTATGAGTGCAAAAATGATCAAGGCAATTATTTGTGCCTGCAAAAATGAAGGTCAGCACATGAAATTTTGCTATAATGCTTTAGTACTAACCAACTGAAATGACTGTTTCCATTTTGTTACAGAAAAGCAGATCCTGGGAGTTGCATTTTGATATTCCATATTTTTCCTCTGTAAAGAGCACAGAAATAAGCACATAATATACAACAAGAGCTTCTGAAGCATTCCATTTTATGCCCTTGCTCAGTGACAATGTCAAACCGTATCATGTTAATTTTAAACAGTCCATTAGTGTGCAGAGTAATCTTGAAATGCACATAGTTGACCATGGGCTTATATAATAAGCCAACAGTATGAACCCTTTCAACAAGTCCATAAACTGGGCTGGAGCCTTGTGACAAACAATTTCCCTTAGTTACGAACAGCTGCACTGAAAAACACCACTTTAGCACGTATGGATTTTGCTAGCTACGAGTGAACTCAGAAGCAGTTGAAGTAGAAATTAGTATTAAAAAGATGGTGGGCAGATCATTTTGCTAGATCAGTACAATCTTTGTACCAGACAAAGCTGAATCTCCCAAAGTTCTCTGGGGCAGGCAGGTAGAGTTAAAGCGCAGCTAGTCACATGACCAATTTGACTATCAACCAAACATATCCAAAGTATCTAAATTTTGGGACATATTTACAGATCTTTAAGTGGAAGAATCTGTCACACGTCCTCTCAGATGATCTTCATGCTGTTTACAGTGAAGTGATTTGCATATCTAAGGGTTTTATTTTATTTAAACTATTTTTATACTATCAGCTCAGTGTGCAGACTTACTTGTTAAACTACTGCTGTGCAAAATACGCATTTTTCCAATTTTGGTTCTCGTTAACTAGAGGTTTGCTTTGAAATTCTGGCTTCAAACAAACCCAAAACCTCGCAGTGAAATGCCACCGAAACCACAGAGTTTTGACTAGTTTTGTTGACTTTATCAAATCCCTTGACAAGCCTGGTGTGAGTTTAATCTCCGAGGTCTTGCTTAATGTTTGGGTTTGGAAAGAAACCTACTGCCAGGTAGCTTTCACTTGCTTTCATTGCACAAATTTCACACAGCTTTACTATAGCCCTATATATCATAAAATAATAATACTTCCAATTCAGAGCAGCTCAAAGGGATTTGCAAATGGCAATTAATGAAACCTAACAACCTTCTTATACATAGGTAATATTATGATTGGTGCCCTAAAAATATCATAGATAGACTGGATATACACAGATAGTGTGTGCGCACGCGCGTGCGTCTCACACCACAGATGACAAAAACAAAGAAGGAAGGGGTTAACAAAAATCTACTAACAATTATTTTAAAAGTTTCTTTCTTCAGAGCTATTTTTTATTGGCACAATACTACAAACTCTGGTCAGTGTTGTATGAGCTGCTTCTGCAACTTGGCTTTGGCCCTTTGCTTTCCAAGACAGCTGAGGTATGGTATTTTCTGAAAAGTACAAGATGCCCTGCCGTGTATTTTTGCTTCCTGACTCAGCAGTTACTTCTTGTTGTTCTCATCATACCATTTTTAGAAGCATGGTCCCACAGCAATCATTGTGACCAGTTAAATAGTTAATGTTTATGGTTTCACTTTTTCATTCAGATCAGAGACAATCAGACTCCCAGGCTAAAATCACATAATTTAATATGGCGCCTTATGAAAAGTAAAGAAGTTAGAATGTAAACTAAGATTCAGGGCATAAATCATAGTATGACCTCAATATAATACTCCTGCTCAGAGGGAGCCAGAACAAGAGTTTCAGAAAAAGAACTCCTGTATGATTAGTGAAGAGGAACCTAAAACTTATCTCATCTTTTAGTTCTGATCTTTTTTTCCAGGCTTTGGAGATTTGGACACCTACCTAACAGCAGCTACAGAAGAACAAAACATGAGCTAAAAAAAGAATCAGAATTTTTAGATGCCCCGTTTTCTGTGACCCAGTTACTAATATTAATGAAAAGTGCTGGCTGATTATATCGAGTCACTTGGTGCTGATCAAAGCCTTTTATTTTGTTTTAGTTGCTCCTGCATCTGATCTCACATATAATAAGGAGAAAACAAGATGTTCCAGACCAACTAAAGGCATCATTTAAAAAAATTAAGTAGCAGCTCACAAGACAAACACAGGTTATATATGATAATACTTAGTCCTGCCTTGAGTGCAGGGGACTGGACTAAAAGACTTCTTGAGGTCCCTTCCAGTCCTATGATTCTATGAAGAGGAGAAAGAGCTAAATTTGATTTTTTTTCTATTGATGGCTCCTCTTTTAAAATTTCTAAAGTGAATGTAGTGCTCAGACAACAGAAGCCTCCTCACACTATCCTGCTTCTTCTAGGGACCACTGGTAGGGGGAGAGTAGTTCTGTCTCATACCTAGTCAATCCTTTGAGACTGCCAAGAAGGTCATAGTTCTGATGAAGAATTTTGTTGGGTTGACATTTGTCCAGCTGGATCTGGACTAAAACTTCCAGCTCATTTGATATAAGCCACTGACAGGTCTTTAAATACTAATAATGTTTGGTCATTATCAGTGTTGGCTGCATTTGAACGAGTGACCTGAAAGCGAAAGGCTCCATTTCCCAGTAGCAATCCCTGAGCCATATAGTTGCAGTTTATATTCATGTTTTACATTTCCATAGCCTGGTAGAAAGCTAGATGCCACTATACCATTCTCAGTGCTATTTGTTAAAATTTGAAAAAGCGTGGCGCATTCTAGCTAGGCTACACAATGCTTGCATGATTATTCATGAAAAATGACTGAATCTGTACTGTCCAATTTCTTCAACTGTACAATCAGAGTTTTCTGTATTACATATCTATTGGAATAACTGGTTGTTTTTTTAAAAAGAGCTTCCTTGACAAGATCAATTCCACTGTGTATTACTATTCATCTGCTTGTCACTGTTTAAGATAATTTAAATTCTAGCAGCAATTAGAAAGACATCATGAAAAGCATGAAAATCAGATTAGTTCAAATAATGAATACACATTTGGAGAAGCCATTTTAGAATAAAATTTAGAATTTGAGTTAAGCCAATCACTTTTCATCCCAAATTTCATCCTCTTTAGTTATTTTTTTTCATATTAAAGAAATGGCAAATATATTTACTCAAAAGAACATACATTAAATCACCATTTTAAACAGTACGCAACTTATTCACCATATAAGAAAATCACTATAGTTAATACCTATAGCCACTTAACAGAATATTATCGATTAGAATCTGAAAAATGAGACATTGCAACGAATCCAGCACTATGCTCGTTAGAAGCGTTTATCATTTCTGATTTCTGAACGTACATTTGTCAACTGCTCTTGGGACAGTCTCTTTAGAGGACTGAGCTTCCCCTAACTGGTCTCCCCTCTACTCATTTCAAATTAGCCCAGTCCATCAATTTAGACTCCTTTTAGATGATCAGCCCTTAAACTCCAGGGCTTGTAGTCTTCCTTTGTCTTCCTGTCAGTTTCTTAAAGGCAGGCTGCCACAGGGCACTTGCCCCTCCACTAGCCCAGACCATTCTGCCTCCCCATCTCTCTGTTTTTCCTTTATTGCTACACATGTTTTCCTTATTGGTCCCAGCTGAGGGTGGATGCCTCCATGACTGGATGTTCTGGCAGCTGTGCTGGAGGCTGGTGACCCTGGTTGCCTGTAAGCAAGGAAGACCCTCCTCTCCCTGTGCTCAGTATGGGGTTTGTAAACCTCATTAGATTATTATGAATGTTATCTGTCTTGGTCTTGCTATTTGCGAAGATTAACTAATACGGTTTCCAAACACAAGACAAAAACAAGGACAAAGCACATAATGAAAATAAAGAAGATAAATGGGGGTGGGAAATGGAGACAAAAGAAGATAGAAAAAGGAGAACAAAGAGAACATGTCTTCAAACCTGAACTACTCCAATTCACTCCATAAAGACATCATTACACTTTCGCTAGATGTTTAAGGATAATGACTTTTTTCTTTGTTATATTCTATAAAGATTTCCCATATCTAGTTAATCTGTGTGATATCAACATAAGTTTTCATTACTGTACTGAGAAATGGCAGGATGATGACACTCACCGGTATGAGGTTTCTGGAAGCAGATCATCAATAACATAACTTGTAATGTTACTAACTGGAATGCTAATGTCACCAAGGTCGATGTTGTAAGAAGTAATCTCAGACCCATTATTGCACGGTTCTTCCCAGTTTAAAACAAGGCACACAGAGGGTGATATTTGATAGGCATCCATATGCTCATCCTCCAATACAGAGAGGGTACAGACTGCATCAGGTACTGATGCTGGAGTCCTGCAGGTTACTAGATCGCTGTAGGGTCCAGCTCCTGCCTGGTTTAGAGCCTGTGGAACAAAATAATGTTTTTAGAGCAACACACATTTCATTTCACAAGGCAAATAGACTTAGACCAACGTACCTTGCAGGGTGGAAAAGTTAGATACCTATCACCTTAAAAATTCATCACTTAATAATTTATGCCATTTATCTACATGAGAACAATTAATATCTTTATTACTCAGAGGTGTCACTCATATAGTCTGAAGTGTCTTTAAACAATATATATAATTTCCCTGCATAACCATTTTAATCAAATTTTACAGTAACCAATTTATCAGCAGGAAACTTTTTGTGAGAGAAAATGTCACACATGTATCATGTTGTCAGCGATGACCGTTCTTGTCTAACAAATAGGCTACTCTTGTCTTTTAGAACCACAGAATCATAGAAATGAAGGGACCTCGAGAGGTCATTAAGTCAAGCCCTTTGCAATGATGGAGGACCAAGTAAACCTAGACCATCCCTGACAGGTGTCTGTCTACCCTGTTCTTAAAAACTGCCAATAGGCTGGTGTTAGACTTGCTGTGGCCTAGGGCCAAAGCCCAAGCCTGAGGACGTCAGCCATTGGTGGCATGGGCTCAGGTTACAGGCCCCCTGCCTAGGGTGACCAGAAGTCCCAATTTTATAGCGACAGTCCCAATGTTGGGGTCTTTTTCTTATATAGGCTCCTATGACCCCCCCCACCCCATCCCGATTTTCCACACTTGCTGTCTGGTCACCCTACCCCCACTGAGGTGGTAGGGCTTGGGCTTTGGCTCTGGCCCCCCTACCCATGGCGGTCTCAAGCTTCAGTCCCCGCTCCTGGGCTCATGTAGTAATTTTTGTTGTCAGGAAGGGGTCGCGGTGCAATGAAGTTTGAGAACCCTATTATCCTGTGGGTGCTTACTAACTGATTATTTAATATTTTGTTCCAGTATTTTTAAGATATCAAAGTTAAAGCTGACTGATCTACAATTGCCCAGGTACTCTCTGTTTCCCTTTTTAAAGAGAGGTACTATATTTGCGCCATTATATTCACCTGTCCTCCATGATCTTTTGAAGATAATTGTTAATGGTTCCGAGATTGCTTCAGCTAGTTCCTGATGTGCCCTAGAATGAATTTCAAACTCTGCCAACTTAAATACACCTAACTTATCTAAATATTCTTTAGCCCATTCTTTCCTTATTTCAGCTTGTGTTCCTTCCCCCTTTTTGTTAATATTAATTGTGTTGAATTGTAACCATTAACCTTTTTTAAGATCAGCCCTTTTAAGCCCTTTGCTATCAAAATCCCTGTTACTTTATGGTTACACCTGCAAGGTCAGATGTTCTGCTTACTCAGGTAGATCTCCCTTCGACTTCAGTGTGCATTTGACCTGCTTAAGAGCTGCTACAGTGGGTCCTAATTTAGAAAGTTAATTTGCAAATTTCATACTAAAATAATTTTCATGGAAATAAAACATTACCTTAGCATGGTCTATGCTTTTTTCTAAGATCACACATATAAACAATAACTAAAGCACACACACAGCTGTTAATTTTTTCCATGAGAAAATAGAGCAACTGTTATATCTAACTCCTCGGCCAAATTCAGTGACACCAGTGGAAATCTGAAGTTTCAAAATCTGGCCCAATGTTTCTACCTTTGAAGTACCATCCATTAATCATCCGCCTTTGCTATTTCAACATTTCCATTTGTATACTGTATCACTTATACAGTTACAAAATATTGTAGTAAAATTGATAAAAACAGATTAATAAAACTGTGGTATTTCAGTGGTATGGTAATGAATTAGCTAGGGTTCATATGTATTATTGCGCTCTACGGAATTGGAATCAGAACTGTTACGTGTTACAGTGCAAAGAATCCAGACAGGGAATTTGGGATAGCCTAGGTTATGAAGGAGTTCTTCTACCAAAAATCTGTGCAGAGGCATAGCCTTTGAACAGGTGTCTTTGAGTCTCCATGACAACTCTCACCAAACACCTTATTTTGTCCATGGTACAGTGGGGCAAGCAAACCCCACCTTCCCCAACAGAAGAGTAAAGAGCTGCAGAGTTGGGCTTTGCAGCGTCTTAAATAGGAGTAACATGGGCAAAGGACAAACAGAAATGTGTTTTCTCCCCTACATTTTGCTGTATCTGAATAATGTTGTTTACTATGCATGGGATAAATAGAAAACTTCATTCTGTTGTTCTATTAGATGTTTTGTTCAGCTGGTGTATTGGAGGAGGAGATGATTAAGCTGCATTTGTTAGCCTTTAAAAGCCCTTAAAAACAAATCCTGCTCCAGGGACATCTTTTATCTAGTGAAGCGCTCCTATAGCTGCTAAAGCGAGCCTCATTTTGTGGTCTGTCAATGATATTATGTGTCTCGCCTGTAAACCAATGTTTGGCAATCTGTATCTTGCTCCAAGCAATTTGTTTTAGTGGTGCTTATAACTGTTTTATTGGACAACCTCATCAAAGTAATTGATGGGTATTTAATTCTCGTTTGCTTACCAGATGTTTCCTCCTCCTTCCCCCGTTCCTGCTCCCCCAGTAAATGACACAATGTTTCCCTGGGTGGAGGGCATGAGTGTTTTGGGGAATTTTCACTAATGCTACTAATTTTTTTTTTTTAAATTGAAACAAAAGACAAACTGGCCTCCCTCCAGTCATTTATACCTGATTCTCTCCATTATTAGATTAGTATGGATTGAGATAATGATGTGTGTTTGTTAGAAGAAAGAGTAACACGGGTTAGACAAAACTCTTTATATATTAGAGTGAAAAATTAAGTTTTCCTGTTAATGTCTCTAATAGTCACACAGGAAAGAATGGTTTGTATTTTTGCCCTTTATACTTCTATTATTTTAAAACACATACCCAAAGCAAATCTCCATTAATTATTAACACTTCTCATTTGCCCGTATCTCATAATTCTACTCTCAACCCTGTTACTGTTTAATGCTCTAATGCATTTTGAAATACACTTTGTAAGACAGATACTACACTCTACACAAAGTAAGGGCCAGCTCGGCAGGCTGAGGCCCTCTCAAATTCGATTGCATGGATTACTGGTGGGCTTTAACAATAAAATGTATCTATGTTATTATATATTTTTCTTATCTTCTGACTATGGATTAAACTGTGCTTGAGGTGTTAAAATCTGTGTTAGACATTAGTGTAGTGGAACATTTCGCTGGTGGATAATTTAAAATAAATGTACACTCCCCAACGAAAAATACTATACAGTTGGCGGTTTCCATTTTTTAACACTAAAAAAATCTTAGCGTTCCCCATTCACCACGAAACTGGTATCACAGTGTCCTCCCAGCTCAGTGAGGTCTAAATGCCAATTTAGAAGACAGAAAACAAAAAGCTTTCCTTCTCGGGCATATGGGATGTGTTTTCTGGCTTGCAGTTCCACTCCTCTCACATAGGCTCTTTCAAATAGTTTCCCAAACTAATGACCATACAAGGTGTAGGTCCTGTGAAAATGAAGTCAGAAGAATACAACAGACCATGAGTGAGGATGGGCTGTGGGGCGCTATTTGAGGCTCTTTGGCTTTGAATCAGCTGCTGAAGAACTAGAGAGAATCTTACGGGACACTTGACTTGAAAGAGTACAAAGAGAAAAGAAAAGAAATGCTTGACTGAGGGCTTGTGGCCTTCGATCAAAGAAATGAACCCTGGGTGGTCCAAGCTAAAAGATTTTCCAGGGAAACAATTTTCCACCCTTTGCCAGCTGGGTTGGTATATGAATTCTTGGTTAGATTTACTGCTGGTGTCCTGCCTTTGCACATAAATAAACTTTGTGGAGGAGTCTCCAGTGCTGTGAAGGCTTGTGTACAGAATTTGCCTCACTCTTTTTTGCTAAATCTCTTCTATTTTTTTCAGGGGACTTGACAGGAGAAGAATCCAGTTTCATCACAGGATTTAGATTTTAATTTGGTTGCTTTTTATTTGAAAATAATGGGAGAAGCGTAAATATCAAAGAGAAGAAGATTTTTACAGAGACTCACTAGACAAGGTTCAATCATATAAATTCAAGAGATGAGGTGGTGAAGATGATGAGTAAATTATATTGCCAGCTGCAACCTCCCATGTGCATAGGAATCTTATCAGCAACTCAGATGGTTTGCTTAACTTAATAAATGAAACAGATGTTGGAGATTACAGTTTAAGATATGGGAATCTTTAACATCCATTTGGGAGGTAATGTCATTTACATACCATTTCCAAGCTTGAGCCAACTCAAAATTTGGGATTTTTTTTTTTTAAAGTTTAAAACATGATATTTCTATTTTAGTTCAAGAGCGTCACTATCTGGGACGGCTGTTTGTCAACAGTATTAGTATTATTCATTGAAATTAAAGCATGTGATGAACAGGAGCAATTTTCCAAGTCTGAAAGTTCTATTAACTCCCTTTGTTCATCAATTTGAGTTGTTCGGAATCTAAATCGTATGATTATGCCGTAGTGCTACACAATTTAGGAGAAAGGTATATTTCTTCTGACTTACAAAGTACCTCATTTCAAAGCAGTTAATGGTGACAATAAAAAATCCACTGGAAGTAAATTGTGTTTACATCTTTGATTGTGATCTATACAAAATATAATAAGCTTCTGTACCTGTAATCTACAGCAATAATGTGCTGCTGCTGACAATTCACTGATTTCAAAACAGGTATCTGTGCCATTATACATGAGTTCCAGAGATTCCTCATCTTCTCCCCACTCTAATCTGTATTCAGAGATGTCAGCACCAGAGCATTCAGGACTCTGCAAAACAAATCTTTGTATTTAGTAGTTCAGTTGAAAGATGGAGGCCTATCTCATCACATTTGACTGGTTAAGGAGAAGAATGCATAAAAATGAGTTCATAATGAGAAACCATGATCACTGCAAATGGACACATTCTGAATTAGTGCCCTAGAATAGGTTACCAAAATGAGGCCAGTTTAGCAGAACTGTGCCAACTCTATCTGCTTGAAAGAAACTAAGGTCTGGTAGACACCGGGAACTTACATCAGCACGGCTATGTCTCTCAGGGGCGCGAGACATAACTAAGCCTTTCTCACCTCGGTGTAGACAGCGGTAGGTTGATGGAAGAATTTTTACAACAGCCTAGCTACTGCCTCTTGGGGAGATGGATTACCTACACCGACGGGAGAACATCTCCTGTCGGTGTTGGCAATGTCTAGACTACACTGAAGTGCTATAGTGGTGCAGCTGCAGCTGCGCCCTTGTAGCGTTTTAAGTGTAGACAAGTCCTAATTCACAGAAGTGAGGACGTTTACACAGCAGGAACTGTAGGATTTAATTTCCATCAGGACTTTCCCAATAAAAACTTCTGCCCACTCGGCTGACTGTAGCAGCATAGCCTTGAACCAAACAGAAAAGTCTGCTTCTAGACCAGGATTAGTGGTCTTAATGAACCTGGGGGAGAGTCATGGCTAAATGATGTACTCAAGTCATTAAGAAATGAACAATTATATTTCCCAGAAAATCATACGAACCAGAAACTACTGTTTCCAGTATGGAGAGAGGCTTGCAGCACTAGGTGCCCAGTGAAAGCCAGCCATCAAGCTGATGGGCAAGGTACAGGACAGTAGAGTCAGAGAAGCCAACACAGCTAAGGATGAAGGTGAAGTTTAAGCAGTGTGGCCCTCGATGCGACACACACTTCGGTATCACAATATTATAAAAGACATTTTGCCTTTCATGCTTCCAAGTGAGCAGCAGGATCTCTTCCTTGGGGACCCTCAGGACAACCTGATAACACACTAGAATCTATATATGTCAGAAGGAGTTCCCAGTTACCGGGGGGAGCAAAGGGGGAAGGAGGAGGAGGGGTTGGGAAATGAACTCAGATCTCCTGAGTCCCAAACTAGTGCCTTATTCACAAGACCATCTTTCATCTCTTGTCCTAATGGTTTAATGTGGTTTTGATATGAAACCAGGTGACATCTGACTATTTTGGGAGAGTTGCTTTGACATAGCAAATCTCTCAGAGTTTGTTTGATATCAAGGACTCTAGCCTCACATAAAAATGTAGCTGAATAGTTGACTTCATCATTCCAGTTCAGAAGCCAGTCAGTGTATTGGATTCAACATGCTAAAATCACGGAGAGATTATTCTTTACGGACCTATGACCTATATTGAGACGAAGTGATAGGAGATCCCCTTGTCTCCATTCTCAAGCCCCTAATAAACCTGGATGACTCAAGATCAACTCTAAAAAAGAAAAGCAGGGAAGATTATTGTCTGTATGTACAAGAGTATTTTTGAGTGGACTGAGACTGTGAACTGCTCTTGAATTAGCTTTCAAGTACTGATGATCACATTAGTTTGGACAAGCAAGATGGAAATCACACATACAAAGAGTGTTTGTCTTACCTCCCAGCTTACAAGTACACATGTGTCAGACACAAATGAAAGGAAAGGTGCTTGGCACTGGCCGGGTGGTCCTGCTGCCGTGGTGACTTCCGTAGCTTCAGAATATGGCCCATACTAGAAGGGGTGGAAAAAAATATTACACACACACGTGCAATGGGTTTTAATAGGCTGTACATAGAAATATTCTTAATGTAACAAATTTTCTTGAAGACAGATTAGGCCTCTAATGTAGCCCTTACCAATGTACAGCTTATCTTGGCATGCTTCACTTCACCTCACTGGTGTGTTTAGAAGTAGCCTTGCTTAATGAGAATACATGCTTTGCCTAAAACACCATCAGTCCAAAGCTAGTTCACGGGAAATGGCTTTCTCTTAGCTTTTATGTCAGTCAGAGCAGTTAGCAAATCAGACTTTGATATATACACACAATTAATTAATACATACGAAAGAAACTGATACCTTATCAATTTGCAGGTACCGTTTATTTTTCGAATACCTAAACTAATTTTGGTAGTTTCCCCCCACGATCTGCATTATTTAAAAGCTCTACGTTAGTAAGAGCTGAGTAACTGTCAGCAGGGACCCTGCTGTTGAAGCATACAAATCTTTAGAAACCTCATAGATTTCTTGTGAGCAGTCTGATAGCAGAGTAAGCAATGCATTAGACTACTTGGTCCCACTGAGGATACATTTTCAAAATGCTGGGAACGATGCTCAGACAAAAGAAGACAGGGCCCAATCCAACACTGAAGTCAACTGGAATTCTTCTGTTGATTTCAGTGGACATAGGATCAGGTTTTTAATTCCTAATGGGATTTGGTAAGTAGGTTTTACGAGGAATCTGAAAAAATATATGTGCCCTATGTTAAATTAAAGCCCATTAAAAACTATTAATGAACAAAACAAGTTTTCCCTACTTGTCCAAAGACCTATTTGAAATTACTCAATTATAGGGTTACCAGATAGCAACTGTGAAAAAACGGGACAAGGGATAGG
This sequence comes from Mauremys reevesii, assembly GCF_016161935.1. Classification (NCBI taxonomy): domain Eukaryota; kingdom Metazoa; phylum Chordata; order Testudines; family Geoemydidae; genus Mauremys; species Mauremys reevesii. The sequence continues at coordinate 14,587,963 of NC_052631.1, forward strand.
GGGTAATAGGCACCTATATAAGAAAAAGTCCCAAAAAACGGGACTGTCCCTTTAAAAATGGGACATCTGGTCACCCTACTCAAGTATCATTTGCCTCTATGAAGGTAAATATATTTTTTGCTGTTGTTAAAGATGTGTGGGCCAATATATCTCTAACACACTTTAAATGGTAGACCAGTTTAGCTGAACCTATGTTTAAACAGAAATGCCATTCTCAACTTTGCTTTAAACGGCCACTCTGGATGGGGCCCGCTGAGTCTCAATGCACTGTCTTCTCCCTGAGTTTCTCCAACTCTTTCATTTTATTCTCCACTTTTCTCCTTTCCCAGATACCTCCTTTTCTCTCAACTTTTTTCCTTTTCCACATTCTCCTTTCCCTTTCATCTTTCCGCTCACCAGCTATAGCTGAACTAGTGTATGCACTGCCAGGATAACTGCTCTCCCATATACATGTTAAGAATTGTTTTGAAAAAAAACCCCTCTTCTGGCATCCTTCTTCGGACACAGCTGCTCACGCTGCGCAGAACATTAAACCTTACCCCTCCGTCATTCAAAGCTCTCACTCTGAACCGATATGTTGTTCCAGGAAGAAGGTTGCTGACCGTGCACTCTAGATCAGGGCCATGATACACCTCAGAAATAACCTCTTCTGGTTCTGTCATTTCCACACTGTACTCTGAGACTTGACAACCACTTTCTGACATAGGAACATCTAGAAAGAATCAGTATAATTTATTTATTGTTGATATAAAGTCACAGGTGTACATGATGATCATACATTGATTCACTTTGTACCACAAATAAGTACCACCTCTAATGATTTTGCCTCTTTGATAAGTGTTCCACATCCAGACATATGTAAGTGGGATCACTCACATGCATCAAGTTATTCATGTCTAACTATTTATAGGATCAGACCCGCAGCTAGCAATTGATATGGGTCCCATGTTGTAAAGCTCTGCTACTCTGCTATTCTAATACTACAAGTAGGCCCATTTATGTCAATGGACTCTACTGGTAGCAAGCACAAGTCCCATGGTATCCTACTGCACATTGGGGGCTGATATTTGCTCTTCCTTTAACTGCAAAGCCATAAAACATAAAAACATAAGACTGGTCATACTGGATCAGATCAAAGGTCCATCTAGCCCAGTATCCTGTCTTCTGACAGTGCCCAATGCAATGAACAGAACAAGTAATCATCATGAAATGCTAAGGGAAATTAGAGAGGCTATCAAAATTAAGAACACAATAATAGTGGGGGATTTCAATTATCCCCATATTGACTGGGAACATGTCACTTCAGGACGAAATGCAGAGATAAAATTTCTCGATACTTTAAATGACTGCTTCATGGAGCAGCTGGTACGGGAACCCACAAGGGGAGAGGCAACTCTAGATTTAATCCTGAGTGGAGCGCAGGAGCTGGTCCAAGAGGTAACTATAGCAGGACCGCTTGGAAATAGTGACCATAATACAATAGCATTCAACATCCCTGTGGTGAGAAGAACACAACTGCCCAACACTGTGGCATTTAATTTCAAAAGGGGGAACTATACAAAAATGAGGGGGTTAGTTAGACAAAAGTTAAAAGGTACAGTGACTAAAGTGAAATCCCTGCAAGTTGCATGGGCCCTTTTTAAAGACACCATAATAGAAGCCCAACTTCAATGTATACCCCAAATTAAGAAAAACAGTAAAAGAACTAAAAAAGAGCCACCGTGGCTTAACAACCATGTAAAAGAAGCAGTGAGAGATAAAAAGACTTCCTTTAAAAAGTGGAAGTCAAATCCTAGTGAGGCAAATAGAAAGGAGCACAAACACTGCCAGCTTAAGTGCAAGAGTGTAATAAGAAAAGCCAAAGAGGAGTTTGAAGAACGGCTAGCCAAAAACTCCAAAGGTAATAACAAAATGTTTTTTAAGTACATCAGAAGCAGGAAGCCTGCTAAACAACCAGTGGGGCCCCTTGATGATCAAAATACAAAAGGAGCGCTTAAAGACGATAAAGTCATTGCGGAGAAACTAAATGGATTCTTTGCTTCAGTCTTCACAGCTGAGGATGTTAGGGAGATTCCCAAACCTGAGCTGACTTTTGTAGGTGACAAATCTGAGGAACTGTCACAGATTGAAGTGTCACTAGAGGAGGTTTTGGAATTAATTGATAAACTCAACATTAACAAGTCACTGACCAGATGGCATTCACCCAAGAGTTCTGAAAGAACTCAAATGTGAAGTTGCGGAACTATTAACTAAGGTTTGTAACCTGTCCTTTAAATCGGCTTTGGTACCCAATGACTGGAAGTTAGCTAATGTAACGCCAATATTTAAAAAGGGCTCTAGGGGTAATCCCGGCATTTACAGACCGGTAAGTCTAACATCGGTACCGGGCAAATTAGTTGAAACAATAGTAAAGAATAAAATTGTCAGACACATAGAAAAACAAACTCTTGAGCAATAGTCAACATGGTTTCTGTAAAGGGAAATCGTGTCTTACTACTCTATTAGAATTCTTTGAAGGGGTCAACAAACATGTGGACAAGGGGGATCCGGTGGACATAGTGTACTTGGATTTCCAGAAAGCCTTTGACAAGGTCCCTCACCAAAGGCTCTTACGTAAATTAAGCTGTCATGGGATAAAAGGGAAGGTCCTTTCATGGACTGAGAACTGGTTAAAGGACAGGGAACAAAGGGTAGGAATTAATGGTAAATTCTCAGAATGGAGAGAGGTAACTAGTGGTGTTCCCCAAGGGTCAGTCCTCGGACCAATCCTATTCAATTTATTCATAAATGATCTGGAGAAGGGGGTAAACAGTGAGGTGGCCAAGTTTGCAGATGATACTAAACTTCTCAAGATAGTTAAGACCAAAGCAGATTGTGAAGAACTTCAAAAAGATCTCACAAAACTAAGTGATTGGGCAACAAAATGGCAAATGAAATTTAATGTGGATAAATGTAAAGTAATGCACATTGGAAAAAATAACCCCAACTATACATACAACATGATGGGGGCTAATTTAACTACAACGAGTCAGGAAAAAGATCTTGGCGTCATCGTGGATAGTTCTCTGAAGATGTCCATGCAGTGTGCAGAGGCGGACAAAAAAGCAAACAGGATGTTAGGAATCATTAAAAAGGGGATAGAGACTAAGACTGAGAATATATTATTGCCCTTATATAAATCCATGGTACGCCCACATCTCGAATACTGTGTACAGATGTGGTCTCCTCACCTCAAAAAAAAAAGATATTCTAGCACTAGAAAAGGTTCAGAAAAGGGCAACTAAAATGATTAGGGGTTTAGAGAGGGTCCCATACGAGGAAAGATTAAAGAGGCTAGGACTCTTCAGCTTGGAAAAGAGACGACTAAGGGGGGACATGATAGAGGTATATAAAATCATGAGTGATATTGAGAAAGTGGATAAGGAAAAGTTATTTACTTATTCCCATAATACAAGAACTAGGGGTCACCAAATGAAATTAATAGGCAGCAGGTTTAAAACAAATAAAAGGAAGTTCTTCTTCACGCAGCGCACAGTCAACTTGTGGAACTCCTTACCTGAGGAGGTTGTGAAGGCTAGGACAATAACAATGTTTAAAAGGGGACTGGATAAATTCATGATGGCTAAGTCCATAAATGGCTATTAGCCAGAATGGGTAAGAATGGTGTCCCTAGCCTCTGTTCGTCAGAGGATGGAAATGGATGGCAGGAGAGAGATCACTTGATCATTGCCTGTTAGATTCACTCTCTCTGGGGCACCTGGCATTGGCCACTGTCGGTAGACAGATACTGGGCTAGATGGACCTTTGGTCTGACCCGGTACGGCCTTTCTTATGTTCTTATGTAATCCAGACCCTGTCGCCCATTCCCAGCTTCTGGAAAACAACGCAACAGTAACTGTACTCTCCTTCAATACAAGGTATAATTACACTAATATTGCTAAATGAAAACATAAGCGTATGATTACTTTAAAAAGTTAAAATAAGGCAATGTATCATAAAAAGCTCAGTGGGGCTAATTTTGCTGTCAATACACACAGTTTTGTGCAGTCCAATAATGGAATGGACTCATTAGCTTTTAAATAATTATAATAAATAGCTCTTACATAATGCTTTTCATCCATAGATCTCAAAGCACTTTACTAAAGGTAAGTCAGTATCATTACCCCCATTTTACAGACGGGGAGGAAGGCTCAGTCCTGCATTCTCTGAGCAATTCAAAAGCCTTGGCGGAATCAACAGGGATTTGTGGTGTGCAAGGATCACTTGGACAGTCCATAAGCTTCATTATTTTAACAGCTCACCAATATCGTGGGCTTTATTTTGGCTATTCATCTCCTTTGAATGGCTCTTCAGAAAATACAATATTATCTGCCACTCCAGCTATCCAGTGCTGAGCTCTGCAAAGTGGTGCTCAGCCACAAAGTACTGTTTGCTACAAACTAACATGAGACCTGGAACACCAGTACAACTTAGCCTTCATGCTGGACCTGAGATACATTTGTCAAATGGAAATGGTGTTGAGACAGACTGAGTGTAATAGTGTTTCAGGCCTGGTCTACACTGGGGGGTGAGGAGGCGTGGGGTGTGTCGATCTAAGCTACGCAACTTTAGCTATGTGAATAACGTAGCTGAAGTTGACATACTTAGATCTACTTACCGTGGTGTCTTCACTGCGGTAGGTCGACTACTGACGCTCCCCCATTGACTCTGCCTACGCTTCTCGCTCCATCGGAGTCAACGGGAGAGCGCTCGGCAGTCGATTTTTCACGTCTTCACTAGACCTGATAAATCGACCCCCGCTGGATTGATCGCTCCGGAGGTAAGTGTAGACATGCCTTTAGACACTTCTAACATATAATTTAACAGCAGGCTGTGACCATCTAAAATGCCACAATTATTATTTCATTCTCACTGAACAAACAAGGAGCTGCTTTTTATAGAACTATGCTGGTGACGTCAACTTAGTATATCAGTTTTATTGCACCTTTGCCTTAATAAAAACTTTAAAATAAAAATTCACCTAATATCTTCAATGTGTTCTGGCTCAGTATAAATTATTGTGTGAAATTCTGAGTGAAACGTTAGAACATTGTGGCTAGGAGCACAATGAAATAAAATGGATCTCAAGTGATGTGATATTTTTGTAATGAAAGGCCAATGGTCAGAAACTTTGTTACAGGCCCTGATCTTATAGTACTCACATAGGCATAACTCCCCATTGACTTCAGTGGGAACAGACTGCAGTATCAGACCCAAAGGAAAAAATAAATTCCAAGAGCCTGATACAAAGCACACTGAACTCAATGAAAAGTCTCTCACTGACTTAACTGGACTTTTAATCATGACCTAAAATGTATTGTTTCATCTACTGATATTTGACACAAACCAAGTAATAAAAATCAGAATGCAAAATCTTCTATGTATTTTAAATTTATAGCAATGTACTTAGTCTTTAGATCTTGAAAGTAAATTTATTCTTTAAATGGTGGCTGAAGTTTTGGTCCAGATACATAGTTTCAAACCAGGTTTCTGCCTGAAACCTAGAATGGCTGCAAGTACTGATCACTTACCCCACTGTAGCTGAACTTCTTTGTGTTTTGGTTTTCCCAACATTCTTGGTGGCCGACAGTGACCCGGTGCAACACTAAGCGTACGGACGGGTAAACTTTCAGAACACTGGAAAAGAATATGACCTTAGATTAGTAATTCTGCTGAAAACACATCTATGAACTGGGGACAATGATGTGAGTCATGATCTTCACAACAAAGGAATTTCTAAAAAAAATACTATTTTGCCAGACAAAAAAGAAATAGTAAGAAAAATGCAGAATCAGAGACTATCAAGTGGTTAGTTAATATTTCACTAATATGAGTGCTGACACATTTTTATTAGCATCATTTATATACTGTTTTCACTAGTATTCATGAATATTTTAGTAAAGGATTTTTTACTTTTTTACTGTATTTCCCATGACTCTCAAGAATACTGAGTACAAATAAGCTCTGAAGAATACTGGGTACTAAAAGGCTCTTTAATACAGCAGAGAAAGGCATAAGAACCACCAATAATTGGAAGCTGAAGTTAGACAAATTCAAATGAGAAATCAGGCTTTTTTTTTTTTTAACTGATGGTGATTAATCATTGCAACAAACTACCAAGTGAAGAGGTGCATTTTCCCTCTCTTGATGTCTTCAAATCAAGACTGGATGTCTTTCTGAAAGATATGCTTTAGCCTTACACAACGTATGCTTTAGTCAAGCATAACCCAGGGTAATTGTGTGAACAATTAATGGCCTGTGACATACAGAAGGTCAGATTAGATGATCTAATAAGACCCTTCTGGCCTTAAACTTAAAATATGATTTTTTCATGGTAGGACAATGTCAGTAACAGCCGCAAGAACTTCTTTTTTATAACATTCAGTTCAAAAATGCTATTTTCCTTTCCCCCCTATACTTCCTATGGTTGAACCCTGAAAAAGCACTTCTTCTTAGGTACACTATGCACCCCGATGGTGTCCCCAAACCTTAGGGTAATACTTTTAAAAGTGCCTTGGGAGCCTAAGTTCCAGTGGGAGCCTATAGCACAACAGCTAATAAGGTTTGGATCCTTCATATGCATCCTTGAGGAGAAGAGTCACTTGCATCCACTAGTTTGTGCAGCCCTCTACTGTAGTAACAATATTATCTCAAGCTTTCAAATACTTAACCAGATGCTTAACTTTATGCAAGTGAATAGACCCATTGAAGTCAAAGGGAGTTTTCAGTAGGTAAAGTCTGCAGGATCAGGATCTTTGTTAGTGTTATTATGTAGAGAAATGAACACAGTGCATTTGTACACTACATTCCAGAGCATCTGAGTCCACGTGGATCCAGTCAGTCACAAACATACATGCAAGATCCAAACAGCAGCCAGTCAAACTGAGAAATCCATAACGCTTTTCATTTATACTTTTGCTAAATATATTTAATAAACAATAAACTGAAATAGGGAGATGTCTGAACACAATGGCAAACTATGAACAACTACGCAGAAAGCATAAAAATATAATAGCTGTACGTACAAATTACTGGGTGAAATTCTATGGCCCGTGTTATGTAGGAGGCCAGAGTAGATCATCATAAAGGCCCCTTCTGGCCTTAATAATATAGGAATACTTAGGATGTTTTCAGTATGAAGTAGAACATCATTAATTTGTATTTTGCTAAACTACAAGGCCCAGATTTTACATGCACAAAGACAGCAGCACTTTTCAAAATGAAATAACGTGCACAGGGGCATTAATGGAAATCAGTGACATTTTTACTGTACCAATAATACTACAATTTTAGCCAAGTACATCATCTATTATTTATAGCAGAAATACTAGCAAACTGAATGTAAAAACTAAGCAAAACTAAAGTGTAGGGCTAGGTGAAGCTCTGGAAAATACAAAAATGATAGTTCTCCCTGTCAAACTATTCTTACCTGGCTGTGTCCACCAGTGCTGATACAGCATGCTCGGAGTTTATACAAAGTGCCTGGTTTCAAGTGAGTACAGGTATATTCTGTAGCAGATCCACTATATGCCACTTCCCACTGATTTGCTGTAAAATTAAATGAACTCATTCAAGTTTGCTTTTGAGAACAACGCGCACTCTCTCTCTTTCTCTGTACATGGCTACTATTCCTCAAGGGAGTTATATACGGGAAAGAAAATCTTTAACATGGTTTTATACAAATACTCGAATCCTTTTTTTGTGAAAATAAAATGTCCATACACTATTAATGACTATATTATTATTGCTTAAATAAATCTTTTAAAAATCAAACTAAGTATAGTCCTGGAACCTTAAATTCCACTGTCCTACAGAAAGGGACAGGGACACACAAAAACATGAACAACTCCAAAACAAACAAAAACAACCCAGGTACTCAGTGTCAGCATAATCCAACCTGCAGACCAGGGCAGGTGGCACTTTAAGGCTGCAGATCAGCACGTGTGGCTGGCTCTTACATGGGATGCAAAGAGGAGCATGGGCCACTTGCATCTTCCTTCAGCCACAATCTGGTCCTACTCAAAGATCACTTTATTTTCCATTAAAAAGGGGGCACAGTTAAAGTACTCCAGTCACTGGATTGTGGGGTAGCCTCTGACAAGTCACTTTACCTCTGTTGTCTAGTTTTCCTGTCAATAAAATTGGTATAATACCACCTACTTCACATAGATGTTTGCAGTGCTTAAAATGGTCTGAGAAAAGAGTGTGTGTGTGTGTGGGGGGAGATCCTATGACAATCTGGGAGCAGCAGATTTAATAAGACTGTTGTTAATGTGCACCCTTCAGCAACCCAGCTTGATTTTTATCTTTTTTTCCAGGTCTGCAACCCCTTGCGCCTGCCTGCACCCAACATCACACCCACTTTAAGCAGTGGGTGCTTAATTAATTAAAGTTTGAAGTCTTAGGAAAAAGGTGCACAGAAATACAATGTAATAATGACGATATTATATTAGTAGTAATAATATTCTACAAATCGATAAAATTTTAACCAGGCACAAATGGCACATGCACAACTTAGATAGCCTGCCCTAGGAATCCATGATAATTAATGATAGCAAACATTAAACAGTTTAATAACATTTTAACTCAGGCCTTGTCTACACTAGGAACACTTACTGGTACAGGAATACCAGTATGCTATACCAGCAAAATGCTCCTAGCATGGAAATAGCTATACTGGCAAAGCTGTCTTTGTATTGGTACAGTGAAACAACGCCCCATGAGCAGAACAAGCTTTACTGGTAAAAGCACAGCTCTTTGCCTGTATTATTATGTCTACACTAGGGATGTCTGCTGCCACACCTCTGTCAGTCAGAGATCACACCTCTGCACCTCTGACTGACACAGCCAAGCAGCCAGAAGTCTGTAGTGCAGATATAGCCTAGGCCAGAGATTTTTTTTTCAATTTATGTTTTAATGTAAAACTTGTTTTTATATTTAATGTTTGATAAAATTAATAAAGGGTACAGAACAGATGCCAGACTAAACTGTTTATCTAATAATACCATCTATGATATTTGATACAATTGTTTCTTGTATTATTATTACATTAATTTAAAAAAATATTAATAGCTGAAAAAGCCAGGTTTTTTAACCGTAGAATAAATATAACCACAATGTATTGGAATAGATAGATTCTTGTCAAATTTACCTTCAGAATTTCCTTCAGAAATCTCCAATAGGTATTTTAGGATTTCTGAACCGCCATTATCTTGTGGAGGATCTGAAAAATGAGCAACACTTTTGTTAATAAATTAGATCTGAAAAATGGAATTTACAAGAAAATAAAGAATACAGGGACAGATTTTGATCCTACAAAATCACACATATATCTAGTAAGGAAAGCACTTGTCAGATGTACTAATTACAGTATAAAGACCTAATGCTGCATGGTGCAGAGGGCTCTCTGGTCAGCACCTTGCAGATTTTATTCTAAAGGACTATCCGTACTGTAACAGATTCATTAGGGCACAAATAACCCAAAATAGGGTTGATGGAAGATATTTACTGCAAATAGCTGCTGTATGATTGAATCAACAAGACTAAAGCTGATGATAAAAATAATTAGATGCTGCCAAATGTGGCATTCATAATTCCAAAGATGATGATTTTAGGATCCACTCTCAATCTACATATCATTTCCAGACAACTTGGAATCTTAGAATACACTGTTGATTTGTTAACCATACCACATACTTTGACTAAAATATTCTTCTCTTGCTATTTGAGTGGAATTAGGAGCTTTAACAGGTTATTGGCATGTATTTTTAATGTTTAACGCAAAGCTGTGATTCCAGGGTGCCTGGTTTTCAAAACCGATGTCTGGAATCCTTTATCATCATCATTGGCTGCTCGTAAACACGTTACATAGTCACCTCACCAAAGACATGGTTCCTGTCTCAAAGAGCTTACATTCTATGTGCAACATGACATGCCCACAAAGGATCTTGAACAGACAAACCGAGGTGTGGGGGAAGTTGGGAGGGTGAACAGTGGTGACACCAAGAAGACTGCTGAGGCGTGGATGTGCTTAGGCTGTTGCATTACATTATTTGTTTAAGCTTTCTTGTCCATTTCCCTTCTCATAGGCAAGACAGCAGAAGTAAGTTTTTAGGAGGGATCTGACGGAGGAAACTTGGTGGTCAGGAAAGCACTAAGGGAGCACGGAAGAAGACAACGAGATATTTGTGAGGGGTATCGAGACTAACATCATTGGTAGAGCGATAGGTTGGGATGGGGGCAGGATATACATGATACAGGACCTTGAAAGCAAGGACAGGAAGCCTGAACTTGACATACAGTACAATGGAGAATCAGTGAATTGTCTCAAAGGATTGTGTGTGTGAGAGAGTTGGGGGGAGAGAAGATAGCTGAACCACTACACTTCCACTTTATAAATGTCTTTAAACATATTTTTGAGCTCTCTGATTATGAAAAAGTCATGGCTTTTCACCACCATCTCTCAGAATGGTCAAATGCTTATCTAACTTTCTCAACAGATTCACCTCTGGGCTGAGAAGCAGCATGCGAAATCTGAGCCTAATGTGCCATTCACATAGGTTTTGTTTCCACTTAATTTATGTTATGCCATGAGAAAATTGTGTTACAGCAAACTGAATGGGTTAGCTTACCCCATTTAACGCTGAAGCCATGAGATGTTATTGACCCTTTAATAACAGGTCTGGTAGGAGGTCCCGGCCTGTCTGGGCTTGTTGTGCAGACCAAAATTTCACTTGGACAACTCTTTCCTTCCACATTAGAAGCAATCAGCTGAAACAAAAACACAACTAAGGTAACTACTCAGTTCTCTTTTCTGGCAGCTTTGCATGAATTAAACTAATATAGTCCATACAAATATTGCTTATTAAAATAGACAGGACTATCAAATCACAGCAAATTGTGTATGATTCTAACAATAGGTAATTGATCATAAAATTGTTTCATTAGTAAGTACCATCTGAGTTTTTCTCTGGTCCCACCAGTACTTTGTTGTAGTAAATTAAGATAAGAAAATTCTTAATGTCCTTTTTAAAGCAAGTGTCACATGGCCATCCATTGTTATTTATCCGCAGAGAAGGTAAATAATGGTCGTTTCAGAATGTATTACTGTTATTTGTATAGTATTACCATAGTGCTTAGGAGCCCAAGTTATGGACCAGGACCCCATGTGAGGGTGACCAGATGTCCCAATTTTATAGGGACAGCCCCGATATTTGGGGCTTTTTCTTATATAGGCTCTTATTACCCCCCACCCCCGTCACGATTTTTTCATACTTGCTATCTGGTCACCCTACCCCATGTGCTGTACAAACACGGAACAAGAGCAACAAAAACATGAGGAGAGTTACAGGCACACCTAACATATGCTAATCTGCACTTATCGAAGCACAAAAGATGCATCTGAAGTATATGCTCGATAGGCCAAATATTGAAGTCTTTACTCAGGAAAAACTCCAAGAGACGTCAGTGGGAATTTTGCTAAACTGAGTAAAGACTTCAGGATTTGGCTCTAAATATGTTGCACAGGAACTGAATATTGAATCAACTATTACAAATACTAATTACAAATATGAACTAGCAAGTTTTTCTACCTGGGAGCTTCAGCTAATCCCCTGGTAGCTCCCCTTTCAATCATCTCTTCCATCAAAGGCCTCAAATTACAAAGATCCTCTCTGCTGAGGGGGTTGAGCTAACTCTGCTAATCCCAGGGTTGTGAGTTCAATCCTTGAGGGGGCCACTTAGGGATCTGGGGCAAAATCAGTACTTGGTCCTGCTAGTGAAGGCAGGGGGCTGGACTCGATGACCCTTCAGGGTCCCTTCCAGTTCTATGAGATTGGTATATCTCAATATATTATATTATTATTATAAAAAGTTGGATGGGTCTCCCTCCATAGCCAGTTAATGTTACTCCCTGCAGTCAGATGGAAGAGAGGGAGCGTGTGTGTCACTAGAAACTGATATAAGTTCTTGGAACAACTAGTCCTGAAACCCACAGGAGGAGAGGATATTCTTGATATTGCTCTAAGTGGAGCACAGGATTTGGTCCAAGAGGTAGATATAGCTGAACTGCTTGGTAATACAGTAACTCTTCACTTAAGTCATCCCAGTTAATGTTGTTTCATTGTTACATTGCTGATCAATTAGAAAACATGCTCATTTAAAGTTGTGCAATGCTCCCTTATACCATTGTTTGGCAGCCGCCTGCTTTGTTCACTGCTTGTAGAAAGAGTAGCCCGTTGGAGCTAGCTGGTGGGGGCTTGGAACCAGGGTGGACCAGAAGCCCCCGTATCAGCTCCACTAAGTTCCTTGTGCAGCAGCTGCCCAGCAGGCTATCAATTGCCGGGCAGTTCAGCTGTCCCTCCCGCCACTGTCGTGTGCTGCTCCTGCCTCTGCCTTGGAGCCCCAGAGCTTCCTGCTTGTTGTGCAAAGGGGGAAAAGAGGGGTGCTAATGTCAGGGTGTCCCTCTCCCCCTCGCTCCTGTACCTCATCTCCACAGAGCGGGGGCGGGTGTGGGGGAACGACATGACAAGGCTCAGGATGGTGGGAGCTTGCTGGCAGCTGCTGTCTCAACTTGCTGATCTATTTAAAAAGGCAGTGTACTCAGAGTGGGGTAAGTCTCTGCCATGCTGTCTCCCCTCCCACCATTCGTGCTGCCTTGTAGAGTGTGAGGCTACATTAACAACAGTGTGTTAACCCTTGAGGGCTCAGCCAAGTGCTAGTTCATCATTTAGCAGTAAGGCATTCCCTGGGAAATATCTCACACACTTCCACCCTCTGACTTCATCACCTCAACCAAACTTCACAATCATCACTGCTGTGTACGGTATTAAATTGTTTAAAACTTACGGTGTGTGTGTGTGTGTATATGTATATATATATATATACACACACACATATATGTACATATAAAATTTAGTCTTTTGTCTGGCAAAATTTTTTTCCCTGGAACCTAATCTCCCCCCATTTATATTAATTCTTATGGGGAAATTGGATTCACTTAACATTGTTTTGCTTAAAGTAGCATTTTTCAGGAACATAACTACAACGTTAAGTGAAGAGTTAGTGACCATAATATAATACAATTTAACAGCCTTGTGGGGAGGAAAACACCAAAGAAGCCCATCACAACAGCATTTAACTTCAGAAAAGGGGAACTACACAACAATGAGGAAGCTAATTAAACGGAAATTAGAAGGTGCGGTCCCAAAAGTGAAATCCCTGCAAGCTACATGGAAACTATTTAAAAACACCAGAGAGCCTCAAATTAAATGTATACCCCAAATTAAAAAACATAGTAAGAGGACCAAAAATGGGCCATCACTGCTAAATAACAGAGTAAAAGAAGCAACTGGAGGCAGAAAGACATCCTTTAAAAATTGGAAGTCAAATCCTACTGAGAAAAATAGAAAGGAGCATAAACTCTGGAAAGTCGAGTATAAAAATACAACTAGGCAGGCCAAAAAAGTATTTGAAGAGCAACCAGCCAAAGATGCAAAAACTAACAGCAATTTTTTTTTAAGTACATCAGAAGCAGGAAGCCTGCTAAACAACCAGTGGGGCCGCTGGATGACTGAGGTACTAAAGGAGCACTCAAGGATGATAAGGCCATAGCGGAGAAACTAAATGATTCTTTGCATTGGTCTTTATTGCAGAGAATGTGAGGCCATTCTTTTTAGGTGACAAATCTGAGGAAGTTGAAGTATCATTAGAGGACATTTTGAAACAAATTGATAAATTAAACAGTAATAAGTTCCCAGGACCAGATGGTATTTACCCAAGAGTTCTGATGGAACTCAAATGCGAAATTGCAGAACTACTAACTGATGTGTAAACTATCATTTAAATCAGCTTCTGTACCAGATGACTGGAGGATAGCTAATGTGACACCAATTTTTAAAAAAGGGTCCAGAGGTGATCCTGGCAATTACAGGCCAGTAAGCCTAACTTAAGTACCAGGCAAATTGGTTGAAACTACAGTAAAGAACAGAATTATGAGACACACAGATGAACACAATTTGTTGGGGAAGAGTCGACATGGCTTTTGTAAAGGGAAATCATGCCCCACCAATCTATTAGAATTCTTTGAGGGGGTCAACAAATATGTGGACAAGGTGATCCAGTGGATATAGTGTACTTAGACTTTCAGAAAGCCTTTGACTAGATCCTTCACCAAAGGTTCTTAGGCAAAATAGGCAATCATGGGATAAGAGGGAAGGTGCTCTTATGGATTGGTAACTGGTTAAAAGACAGGAAACAAAGGGTAGAAATAAATGGTCAGTTTTCAAAATGGAGAGAGGTAAATAGTGGTGTCCCCCAGGGATCTGTGCGGGGGACAGCACTGTTCAACATATTAATAAATGATCTGGAAAAAGGAATAAACAGTGAGGTGGCAAAATTGGCAGATGATACAAACTTACTCAAGACAGTTATGTCCAAAGCAGACAGTGAAGAGTTACAAAGAGATCTCATAAAACGGGGCAACAAAATGGCAGATGAAATTCAATGCTGATAAATGCAAAGTAATGCACATTGGAAAACATAATCCCAACTATACATACAAAGTGATGGTGTCTCAATTAGGTGTTGCCACTCAAGCACAGATCTTGGAGTCATTGTGTATAGTTCTCTGAAAACATTCCCTCAATGTACAGCAACAGTCAAAAAAGCTAACAGAATGTTAGGAACAATTAGGAAAGTGATAATAAGACAGAAAATATAATGCCACTATACAAATCCATGGTACACCCACATCTTGAATATGGTGTGCGGATCTGGTTGTCCCATCTCAAAAAAGACAGATTAGAATCGGAAAGGATACAGATCAATGCAACAAAAGTGATTAGGAGTATGGAACAGCTTCTGGATGAGGAGAGATTAAAAAGACTGTGATTTATCAGCTTGGAAAAGAGATGACTGAGAGGGGATATGATAGAGGTCTATAAAATCTTGACTGGTGAGGAGAAAGTGCATAAGGAATTGTTATTTACTCCTTCATATAACACAAGAACTAAGGGTCACCCAATTAATAGGCAGCTAGTTTAAAACAAACAAACAAAAGGAAATACTTCTTCACAGAACACACTGTGGAACTCATTGACAGAGGATGTTGTGAAGGTCAAGACTATAACAGCATTCAAAAAAAGAACTAGATAAGTTCATGGAGGATAGGTCCATCAATGGCTATTAGCCAGGATAGTCAGGGATGCAACACTACGCTCTGAGTATCTCTAGCCTCTATTTGCCAGAAGCTGGGAGTGGACAGCAGGAGATGGATCACTTGATAATTGCCTGTTCTGTTCATTCCCTCTGAAGCACCTGGCATTGGCCACTGTCGGAAGGCAGAATACTGAGCTAGATGGACCACTGATCTGACCGTTCTTATGTAAGATCAGCCCAAGGCTAAGTATGCTGCCCAGTCTGCTTAGGAGGGAGGAACCAACATCAACATTTGTCTCAGCCCATCATGCAGTCTTGGGTGGCGTTATCACTGCACTGTCAGTCCAGCCTTGAAAAGCCCAGTTTCAGTATAAAAGTAACTTGCTAAACTGAAGCTACAGGAAAAACAACAACCATCCGCACAAACCATGCTAAATTAAAGAGCACAATATTATGGCAGTCCATCCATGACATCCTGACTCTAAAGTTCATGTAATTTTACATATTCTTATGTGGCATAGAGAGATATTATGTAAACTTGTCTTTACTGCTTGAAGCAATCCTCTTTGTGCAAAACTTTTTGTTTCATCTTTGACCCACTGACATTGTAGTGCATGTTCTTGAGATGAAAGAAATTTTACCCTCTTTTGAGTTTACAATATTCATACAAAAATTAAACAAAGCTGTTTTCAGATATTTACTCTGTAAAATAATGGTTATGTGCTGGAAGCCAAGTGGATCTGAACTTCAGAGGTAATAGGCTCTTTCCACACAATATGCAGTACTTGCAATAAAAAGTGCATCGAGTGATGCCACCTTGTGGAGAAATGATAAATTTACAGGCATGGGCTTTTCAAAGGCCTGACAGCCTGGACTGTTATGTTAGCGAGCAGATATTTAGCACTCCTCTTGCATAAAAATCAGACATAGTAATCTTGGGCATTTTTATTAGTAAAATAACACTCAGCACTTGTATAGTGCTTGACATCTTCAAAGTTCTGTATTAATGAGACAGACTTCTGAATTTTGTTATAAGTTAAAAGATATATTTTTATGAGTTATAAAAACATGTCTTAGCTAGCGCTATCACGAGAAGAAGAAAACATAGGACATTAAATATAAACTTGCTTGACAATCAGAAATTCACACGTAATAGATGGGAAAGCTTCATTTTCCATACATTGGGTGAACCTGTCTCCCTGAGTGCTGGGAATGTCCCTGTTTTCAGGGTCTGTTTCAGTGTCCCTGTCTGTTTTCCAAGAACAGTGTTTCTCTGTCCTAGTTTCTGTAACCAGTACAGACTGGCCACTTGAGGGAGTTACACCACAAGGACCACTGGAGCCCTAAGTCATGCTGTTACATGTTGACACCTTGTCCTCCGAGGACACCTTCCAGCAGCACCCCTGCTGCACAAGCCCTTAACCCAGCACCTCCTCCATGTGCACGGAGTGAAATCTACAGGGCAAGCTCTTCATGATTACACTCTGTGGTACAAAGGACTGTATCCTCCTCAAACAGTCTAAGAAATTAACATGTTCTGATGTAAAACATTTTAACTATAACATTATCATCATTGGAAAAGAGACTGTCAAAGGAGGAGACATTTTTTCCACACCTATCAGGTTTTAATCAGAGGAAGGATTTGCGTTTGCTAGCTCAGTTTTTCAGTGTTATGGGGTTCTCGTCGTGCAGATCTTTTCAAAATGCGCTGCAACAGAAAAAGGAAAGAAACAAACAAGCTTACCCTAAATTTGTATTGTGTGCTTCTTCTGAGATTTTTCACAGTACAGGTTAGCTCTTCTCCAGTGTACTTTGGGTGAAACACGCTATCCTAAAATTTTAATCAAGAACAAACCAAGTTTCTATATATTATCACCAGCATGTATAGATGACATTTGCATCAAACAACACAGCTACGATTCATCGTGTCAGTATGGATTCCAAAAGTTTCTCTTGTTTTCTGTAATCTACCATTGTCATGGTAATTATTTTCTAAAAAGGTGGAGTGATTAATTGAGCTGAATCATGTGCCATTTTGCTATAAAATAGCGTAAGAAAGCAATTTAGTTAACAGTTTAATATATTTAATAGAAACGCAAGTGACAGTCTATTCCAGAAAGCAAGTATCATGCATAGACGTAGGCAGAATGTGGCAGACTGAATTGTTTTAAGGATGAATTACTCCAAATCCTATGACTTTTTCCTTGTGGATTTTTAAGTGGGATTCTGCACGACTCTGCATTACAGACTTGTACCTGACTTTGCTAAGTCTACAAGGTCTCCGTTCCTGGTGCGAAGCAGAATGTTGTCATCTTAGTGTGTGACTCAGGCATAAACAGCCAGGTAAGTCATGCAGCTCAATCCTGCAAAATGTTGAGCACTCCAGGAGATGTGGAGTGCCCCCATCTCCACCTGACTACAATCAGAGTTGAAGGCATTTAGCACTTCACAGGAGGGCTCAGGTCTTTGCAGGATCACACCCTTACTCAATGATAAACTGTTTCTAGTGAGTTACCAATGTAACAGAAAGCCGTTTTTTCAAATGGAACTGGGAACACAGAATTTATTTGTATAAAGAAAGGTTGAAAGAAAAAGAGGAGCTTTTCGTTTTGGTGGTTCACCCCAGGAAATATCCCCTAAATTCAGAAGCTGGCCTTTTTTTTTTTCTTTAATACAAAGCATTCTACTAAACTCATCCTTCTTTTGAGGAGACTTCAGTGAAATCTTGTACAGTAACTATGTAAATATCAGAACAGAAATGTTCTCAATAATACAGGGCATAGTCTCTTCAATGGGGTTGCACCTGTACAAGTGAGAAGAGAATTTGGTCCATGCTATCCACGTTATAATACTACTAACAAAGAACTTACATTATCTTCCTCCTGAATTTCCAGGGTGTAAGAAATCACTTCTTCTGGTGTACATCCTTCTGCCTTATTCCACTGCAATGTGATCCACGTGACACCTGCTCGAACCAATCTTGGTGCAGAAGGGGTCTGAGGAATATTACCTGATGTGTAGCACACCACTTCCTGGCTGTACCCACTGTACAGGAACAGAGAGAAAGAAGATATCACATAATTTTTTTTTTCCAAACTGCATTGTTTGCATATATTGGTATAGAAATATATTGTTAGAATATATAGGCATATACACTATATATAAGCGCATACAGAAATATTACAGTAAAAAGACATTCAGATTGCAAAGTCAAGCACTCAAAAGTTAGGGAATGCCAGAACTAAGAATGCCTATGCAACCTTAATTCAGACCCCTTGTCCACATGCATTATAACACAATCTTTAAGGACATGTTTGCATGCATTTATTTCTACAGGAACTCTGTCTCATTCAGTGCACACAGGAAGGATGGTGCTCTCTGAGTAAGCAGTTAGTCAGTATTTGTTTTCTCCAGTGAGTTGCCTCTATGCCTTACTTACTGCACTCCGTTCAAAACCCGTACTAAACAGTGAATTATTAACTTCCTCATGGATATTGTTATGGATCTCATCACCATCAGAGTGCTTCAAAAACATAAATTAATTTATCTCCCCTGTGGGGTAGGAAGGTATTATTAACCCCATTTTAAAAATGGGAACTGAAGCACAAGAATGAATAATGCTAAAAGTGTCCACTGATTTTGGGTTCAAAGCACAGCTCCTATGTACTTCAGTTGGAGTTGTGAGTGCTCAGCACTTCCGCAAATCTGGCCCCAGGTGACTCAATCTAGGGTCACAGAAAATCAGGAACACACAATTATTAGCCACCTATGAAATTCTGGTTTAAATGACTGACTTAGCATCACATAGAAACTCTCTGGCAAAAGGCAGAGATAGAATCCAATTTTCCAGAACAACATTTAACTGCCTTAATCATGAGACCAGGGTTCTCTTCCTGCATCCCCATGCTGAATTTGCTACACATCTTCGAACTTCTGCAACAAATGAGGCAGGGATCCTGCAGACAAAAGCCCCATTCACTACACAACCCTGATTCATCCCCAGGATATGGTCCATCCTGTGCATTGAATAAGGCAGGCATTGTGTGGAAAATACAATGTGAGATCATGTAATTAAAGACTGTCTCATAAGGCACATGCCCAGGCAACCTTAATTCTAGCATTTCCTAACTTTTGTGTGCTTGATATTGCAATCTTAAGGTTTGCTATTTTTGTGTGTTATTTTCTCAGTTTTAAAAAAAGCAAATGGGAAAAAAAAAATCAGAAATTTCTTTATGTGGTGCCATATTGACACGGTTCCTTAGCAGGGTTTGAACCTTTTCATTTAAAACAGACCTCTGCCACTTAAGCTAACAGAGTAACCGTGAGTAGTAGAAGTCTGTTAACCTCTGTGTGGGCCAGCCATTAGAAGAGGATGAGAGACACACTTGGCAAGTAGGTTTCAGAGATATTTGCTGAGAACAGAGGAATATTAGTACTTAGGAAATGCGGATTCCATTCCTGGTCTGGAGGGAAGTGTGTTCTAGTAAATACAGACCCTTCTGCTCCTGTCCCCTCTCATATATCCTTGACAAATCTGTCCCCTTGTGTTCCTGTCCCTCCGGCTTCTATTTTCCTCTGCTCTTGTCCCACTCCCCTTCTGTTCTTGTCCCCACCAGCTTCTGTTCTGTGGGTCTGTCCTCTGCTAGCCTGTTCCTCTCCAACCCCCTCCGCTCCTCACCCAGGTCCACACTACAGACCTATATCGGTATAACTACATTGCTCAAGGGTGTGAAAAATCTACACCTCCTGAGTGATGTGGTTATATTGACCTAACCCCCCATGTACACAGTGTCACATTGACAGGAGAGCTTCTCCCATCAACATAGCTGCCACCTCTTGGGGAGGGGGATTAACGACACCGATGGGAGAAGCTCTCCTGTTGGCGTAGGAGTGTCGTCATTAAAGCGCTACACTATGCTGCTGTAGCCCTGTAAGTGAAGATAATCCCTGAGTCAGGTTGCTTCCTTTTCCCCCATACTACGTGGGTTCCAGCAGGGGGATCAGTTAGAGAGACCATCTATCTGCTCTCAGTTCCACAGCAGGCTCATGCTAAGGAGCAACTGGAGGAATAGCCCTGCTTAGCCTCGGAATAGAACATGCTCAGTAGGCTCTCAATGGTAGAACAGAGCTCTGTGGGGGTAGAACAAGCTCAATGGAGATGGAATGTTTGGAGAATTTTTCAATTAGCCTCTAACAAACCTCTATTGAGGTAAGTGCAAATAGCTACTTTGAGACAACTATCAGTCAAATTTTGGTGGATTTTCACAGGGACAGCAAATGGCAATTCTCTGACCCTAGCACCCTCCCTGCTAATTTTCAAGTCCTTGCTCCAAAGTATGAAAGCATTAGAGCTTCTCCTCTAGAAGAGTTATAATATGAAAGGAGTGACCATGAATATAACCGCCCGAACCCTCAGCTCACTCCCACCTCAATAATGTGAGGAAAAATTGGGTTTTGGAACACATCCAGAAGATTAACAAAACTGGGATCTGGCAAACCAGGAATGGGGAGGACATGTTCCAAAACTGAGGACCCTTCGCAGACAGTGCTCTGTCAGCAGTCCCTTCTCATTTATATTACACCTTTGCTGATAAGAGAGGGGGTGTTTCAGAGAGAAACGATGATCTCTCGGGGTATGTGGATAAGGGAATCCATGTGCAAACTCTTGAGAAATAAAGGCCAATGATATCTAGAGGAAGAAGACAGACATTAACAGAGTTGCTTTATTAAACCATATACAGCTAGGAGCTGCATTTTCAGGACTTTTAAAACGGCAGACTTTCCCCTCAGAAACACACATATGAATCTCTTTGGGTATCTGTACTTTTTCCCTTCATTCTTTTATTTCCCTCCTCAGCTAAACATTCCAAGTCATAAAACAACGAAAATGGACTAATAATTTTAAAAATAAGTATTTTTGTAAGTTTCAAAAATTATTTTAGCTTGTTCAGTGTACGTCCCCCTTCCTCCAATGAGTTTGTATGCGGGCAAACTCTGCGCCAGCTAAAATCCCCACACAGGGAAACTATTGGGTATACTCTGGCGCTCTAGCTGTTGTAACGTCTTCTGTCCAGTGGTTTCTAGCAGCTCCCTGATCTTGCAAAACCCATTAGCCAGAGCTCCCTCTGATTCCCACCAGTTTCCACAGGCTTGAACTTAACTGCAGGAGCGAGGGAATGGAGAATTAGGACCCACCTTGCTAAAACCCCCTTGAGCAGTGTTAGCCCACCCTTGCCCCTATCTGCTATTCCATTTGTTTTACTCTGCTGCTGGCTGAGCCACCTAAGGCTTGCCAAAGGAGGAAGTGAGTACAAACTTTGCTGTAGTGCTGAAAGACGACAAAGGAACATCACTTAAAAAAAAAAAGGAGGATTCTTTTCAAAATCTGTAACAACTTCTAAAAGCATGGGGTTTTTTTGGTTCCCTGAGATCCCTAGTGGGAATTTTACATAACAGATATGTGTTCTTTTGGTATTAGAAACAAGCCACAAAACATCATTTAATACCTCCAAAGAGGTCCATCCTCTTAGATTCATTTCATCATTCTGAAAACTTCAAGTCAGTTCCCTGTGAGGTGAGTGAATGTTCTCAGAGGATCTATTCTAAGAGCACTATTTGTAGAGCAATAAAACTTCAGCCATTTAATAGAGAGCCCAAAGGGAAAAAATCTAGCAGCCTCTCAGTACAGATACTGTCATTTAGAGTTAAGTCTTTTGAATGCCTTTGCCATGGCAGAGATAACATTGATAAGAAATAACTTACCTAGTGCCTATGTCATTCTGAGCTGCTAATCTGAAGGTGTAGCCCACAGCTGGACAAAGCTTAGTCAATTTGCAATGCTTTTGGCTCCCGAAGTAACATTCTCTGAAACCATTGTTTCTTTTTCCCTAGAAAGAAAACAATCTATTATTGTTTCTTCTCTTAACGTACCTAATGAAATAAATCCAGGCATATTTTATTGATCATTTTTATTGCTTACTTTCTTAGTCACTAAAATGACCAATTATTGACACCTTTGCACAAATTAGCACCAGCAATATTAAAGAGGTCTAAACAATTTAAGCCATGGCAGCTTCATTTTAAATAGGTTTCTAGTGTGTGACGTATTCAGTCTGTAATCAGATTGCCCATAGGGCTTCAATCTTACTCTCATGACACAGTTCTTCCAGTTCTGTAGCATCACTTATAGCGAATCCACCTGCTTCAGTAACTCTTCAATTTATCCTATTTATGAATCAAAATCAGTATGAGTACAAACCCAATTAAAGGTGAGATGTTCCCACAAGTCAGTGCCACTTTTCAGCTTGGCCAAAGAACTACACAGAGCCTGCAGCTACTAGTCCTTGTAGATCAGGGGTAGGTTGCTATGGCATGCAAGCTGATTTTCAGTGGCACTCACATTGCCCAGGTCCTGGCCACCGGTCTGGGGGGCTCTGCATTTTAATTTAATTTTAAATGAAGCTTCTTAAACATTTTAAAAACCTTATTTACTTCACATACAACAATAGTTTAGTTATATATTATAGACTTATAGAGAGAGACCTTCTAAAAAGGTTAAAATGTATTACTGGCACACGAAATCTTCAATTAGACTCAATAAATGTAGACTTAGCACAGCACTTCTGAAAGGTTGCCGACCCCTGTTGTAGATGCAATCTTCTGACCTGAACTACAATTTTAATCCCCATTCCAGTTCCTAATTTCCTCCCCCCGCCCCACAAAGGGGCTCTCACTCCTCATGGTCAGGAAGGTGCAACATACCAGCAATATTCTACAGAGATCAGCAGGGGTCCAACCTTTGGCTCAGCTCTCTCAGCTAAGGCTTCTCCCATTACAGAGGAATATTTGGGTGGTCCAAAGTTGATATAGCCAGCTCCCTTTAGAATAAGTGGCATGTCACGGATAGGAAGGGTGATTATTAGGGATGGGAGAGGTGACGCAGGGCAGACAGCATACTCAGCTTCTGGAGGCATAATTTAGAGCACCTTTGAAGCTGCTCTAAGTAATGCTGGGAGTCATTTCAGGCCCCGGCCTACCCAGGCTTGGAGGAACAGCAATGGGGCATAAGAGAGACCTTTCCCCCACGCATCTTCCCTCAGCTGCATCAAGGGTAAACTCAGTGCAACTAAGAACTGAGTCTATGGTTTCCAGAAGCCCTTCCCTCCCCCATCCCCTTTTTAATGAATAACTCCCAATCCAATCCCACTCTTAAATATTTCATTCAGTGAAAGAATTGAGCTCAGCTTTACACAAATACATTTCCTCGATATCCTGGACTTTCCTATTGTAAGCAACTTTGTTTGCACATCTGGTAACAATCTTCTTGGAAATCATTTAGGTTCTGAATTTAAAGTGGACCTGAAAAAGAGACTGCTTAACCTCAAGTAATGTGATTGGTCTGTAGTGCAGTAGCTTTGAGAGGGCTTTTAGCTCTTCAGTCTAGGAAATATTAATGTAAAATTCATTGAGAATAATGTTCTGAAGCAACAGGACATGAGAGCAGAACACAGTCCCCTCTTCCAGGGAAGGAACAGTCAGGACCACCCAGAGGATTCAGGGGGCCTGGGGTCTTCGGCGGTGGGGGGCCCCCTGAATCCAGCAATTCGGCATCGGGTCCCGGAGCGGAAGGACCCCCCCGCTGTGGGTCTTTGGGGCACTTCGGCAGCGGGTCCCGGAGCGGAAGGACCCCCCTGCCGTGGGTCTTTGGGGCACTTCGGCAGCGGGTCCCAGAGCGGAAGGATCCCCCCGCCGCTGAATTGCCGCCGAAGACCCAGAGCAGAAGCAGTTCCGGGGGCCCAAGCCCTGCGAGAGTTTTCCAGGGCCCCCGGAGCGAGTGAAGGACCCTGTTCCAGGGCCCCCGAAAAACTCTCGTGGGGGCCCCTGGGAAAATTGCCCCACTTGCCCCCCCCTCTGGGCAGCCCTGGGAACAGTCATGCTATTACCCTAAAATTGACCCACAAGCAAACGTAATCCTAGTCTCTGCTATCTCTTCAAATGTGAAAGTCCCACTATACAGCTAGTTATTTTTGTCACCCTTCTCTGGGCCTTTTTAACTTTGTCTTCTATGTGGGTAAAATTCACACTGTGCAGAGGGCCAATACAACACCTGTGTGTTTCATGTACTGAATGCTGGGTAATAGCATGAGAGGCTGCCACGTTTCTAAAGCTAAACTGGCTTTTTATTAAATAGAACGATTTATAGAGATGCTGCAACTGCATCAAGCATGCAAGCCACCTGCAAACAGACTGACCTCCCGGTGCTTCCTCAAAACCCTTCCTTCCTACAAACTGTGCTCCCCTCCCTCCAAGTGCCATGCAGGTTGCACTACTATGCACCACTTAATGCTAGTTTGAGGGTTTCAATGACACCTAAGTGGTGAATAAATCCTGTGCTGGCCCATCTGCACAGGGGAGAATTTCACTCTTTTCCTTTAGACTGCAACATAGAGAAAAAAGCACAAGAGATGGAAAGGCCCGGAAAAGAAATTTCTTCCCCAGGTACCAAGCCTGAATAGATGAGTTTGGTGCAGGGGCTTCTCATGAAATCCTCCCCCAGCAAGCCAAAGCAGTAGAAGGTGCGAATGGCTGCTGTGTCTAGCTGCAGGTTCATTAGCCCTTTCCCCATTCCTTCCCTGGCCCAAGATTCAATCATTGGAGTCAGGTTTCAGAGTGGCAGCTGTGTTAGTCTGTATCAGCAAAAAGAATGAGGAGTACTTGTGGCACCTTAGAGACTAACAAATTTATCTGAGCATAAGCTTTCGTGGGCTACAGCCCACTTCATCAGATGCATGCAGTGGAAAATACAGTAGGAAGATATATACGGAGAACATGAAAAAATGGGTGTTGCCATACCAACTCTAATGAGACTGATTGATTAAGGTGGGCTATTAATGAAAGCTTATGCTCAAATAAATGTGTTAGTCTCTAAGGTGCCACAAGTACTCCTGTTCTTTTTGTCAATCATTGCAGTGTAGCCCATGCAGGGTGCTGACATCCATGTATTGGTGGAGCTTAAGCCTCTGGTACACTGCTGAGTCATACATAGAGTTCCCCAAATTGTGCCTCCCTCCCCCCACACAATGAAATTCCATCAGATTAATTATCGACTTGTCTACACTGTCAAGCTTCGGCGTAGTAAAGCAGCTTTTTGCATTCAAACTACACACTGCCAAGCCACCTTGCGCGCAGAAACTCCTCAGTTGCAGCACTGCAAAAAAACCACCTCGACGAGAGTCGTAAGGCTCAGAGGCTCCAGCGTAGACACTTGATTGCTTTCTGCACTGTAAATGGCCTCCAGAGCTGTCCCATAATGCCTCAAGGGACTGCTTATTTTGAACTTGGCTGCCCTGGAAACATGCGCCCCTCGCCTTTCAAAGCACCTTTTCTGACAGCCTTTGCACGCTGTGCTGATCTACTCTGGGACACAAAGAAAACCATTAATGTGGAATGCTTGTGCTGTTGAACACAGAGGGTGTGTGTGTGTGAGAGAGAGAGAGATTGCTGTGCAGAGAGCCCAAGAAGAGAGACAGGGGCTGATGTCAGGGTTTCCCCCTCCCTCAGGACTGGTTGCTTCCTGATGGTGTCTGAACTTACAAGACAACATGCTGAAACACACTCTGTCCCCCAAAAGACACTGTCTCTCTTAACCCCTCTATAAACACACACACACTCCCTCCCTCCCCCCTTCAGTTGAAAAGCAGCTGGCAATGTAGTAGGATGCCCATGGAACAATGGGATTGGGAAACCTGCATCATGTGATGCTGTGCCTGTACCATGAGGCATTGCAAACCCTTCCCAAAGCACTCTGCAGCCAGTTGCACAGTGGGATAGCTACCACAATGCACTGCTGTCTTTGCTAATGTGGACGTGCTCCATCATCACAAGCAGCACAATGCGGACATGCAACCACGGTTTAATTCCAGCATTTTAATAAAAGTGGTATAACTTGTGGTGCGGAAACTTTCCAAAGTAGACATACCCTATGTCTAGAGGCCTCTGCAGTTGTGGAAGAAGGGCCAGGATCTTTCCCTGGAGGCAGTGGGACCTGTAATTTTGTTAGCATCGGAGTGTCCTTTCCAAGGATTCTACAAACTGATAACACTTCTGTAACTATTGAACCAAACTACCTTAGTGTAATTGGCACTGATCCTGCAAGGATCATTAACGTACTGTATTCACCTGAAAGAAATGAAATGGCTGCACATATTTACCTTGCACAATACGTTAAATGCAACCAACTTATTCCCAGAAAGATGTTAGCAGACCTCAAATTGGCATAAGCACAGAAAGATGATTCCAGGAGAATCCTTCATATGTTTTAGTGTCAAATCTAGGTGACTGCATTTCCATAGCAAAAATAGTGGACCCAATTCTCCACTCCTTGATCCTGCACAATGTGGCAATCAAACGCTTCTATTTTGAACTGGTAGCACTTTGCACTCATCTGGCACATATGTGAATGAGTATACACAGTGCAGTGCACTGGAGAATCAGGCTCCATTTTGTCACTGCTATGGAAGCACATGAAAGGGCCTATATCACAACTCTGAACTTCAAGTTCCTGAGAACGCCCCAAGGAGAGTGTAGCACATCTAGAAAGTATGTGTCCAAAAGCTCAGAACCATCATGCAGACCTCCTGTGATGCACAGAACTTGGAGTCACATAAGGGATGTTCAACACATTGACAAACAGCCCTATCTTACTTTTATCCATACGGTACCATTCTCCATTTGCTCAAGTACTCAGTTTAGTGCACAATCTATTTACATGTTTCCCAGCTGCCCTGGTTGTAATTCTGCTACACAGCTCAGCTAAATTAAGGGAAAAACACTTTAGGATTCGTGACTCTTATCTAAACTGATGCTTATTTAAAAGATACTTATAAGCTAGAAGTAGTTTATGACATATTAAATCCTTTGACAAACATAGCTATTGGATAGAAAACATCTTGGAGAAAGGATGGTAGGTGACACTTTGCAGTTCAGGGGCAGCATGTCTCAATATGTAGGTTATACAAAATCTTTGCACCACACCCACTGTATTGAAAAAGTGCAAGTTAGAAAGTGCAGGTTATTAAGAGAAGGTCTTTCTTTTTAAGAAACACTCTTCTTCAGACTCAGATGCTTTTAATGATGATTTTTTTCTACAAACCTTTAAAAACTGTCCTGATTCTATTACATTTGATGCATTTGCAGCAGTGGTTTTTGTTCCTCTTTTTTTGTTTGAACCTCAACTTTATTTGATTTTTCTTTGATTATTAACTATTTCTCTGGCAGACAAATGCAGACCTGAATGAAAATTCTACCTTTTGCTCCCCTCACCAAAAAAACCTCTTGCGGATTGGAGTGAGCAAATGATGAGTGGATGGATTAAGGCATACAATAAGGGGAGTCCTAGCTGAAAATGAAGCAGTCATGGGAGGTTCTGACACAGCAGTATAAATGCTAATTTCTGAATTAGGAGCCAAGGGCCGTCTCCAAAGAATTCCAGCATATTATATCATGCAACTATAATTTTCATAAAGTTTGGTCAAATCTTTGCAATTCTGCAATCTGTTCCCCAACTTCCCTGCCCTCAAAACCCCTCAGCATACTGTAGATGACAATGTTCAACTTTATAATAATATAAATCTGTTCATGTATACATTTGCTGGCAGAGCTGGTATTGCACATTATGCTGACCTAGTCTGCACTTATTGGTATTTCCAATTACTCAGACTGGCTGGTATTTCAGATTCTATTGGCACTAATTGAAGAGGCTGGCTGATATTTCTAATGATCCTGGCATTAATAGCCTGGAAATAGTCCTTTTTATGAGATTTATGAAAGCTTTAATGCCGGCATAATTTTGGAGAAGAACAGACAAGCTGGCACTGGCTGCTGCCCAGGAGTTGTACAATCTTCCCAGAATCCCCCTCTCATCCTTCAAATATTCAGCTTCTAAGTTTTAATCTTATAAAGTTTCATAAATTGCTTTGAACACACCTCATCATTTCCTCAAACACATAGCACAGAGGGATGAAAGACATGGACAGCAGCCCGTGACATGTTCACTACTGCTTCTTTCTCCAGTCCTAAATTCCAGGATGCTCAATTCCGCTCCTGATCTTTCCAATGCTAAGTATCCGCTGCAGTGAGAGTCAGAGCCTGCTCCATGAAACTGGATCAATGCAGCTCCACCAGTCTGGTAGAAGTTGCAAATTAATTATAACAGAGAGTAACTGCAACCAGCCGAGCGGATTCCAGAAGGAAATTAAAAGTTTGTGTCCATCTATATTGGAAAGGGTTTGTTTTTTTTTAATAAAAAGGCAAGAATGCCTTTGTTTTGTATTATTAATCTCAGCATAATGATTAGGGGTTTAGAGAGGGTCCCATATGAGGAAAGATTAAAGAGGCCAGGACTCTTCAGTTTGGAAAAGAGAAGACTAAGGGGGGACATGATAGAGGTATATAAAATCATGAGTGATGTTGAGAAAGTGGATAAGGAAAAGTTATTTACTTATTCCCATAATACAAGAACTAGGGGTCACCAAATGAAATTAATAGGCAGCAGGTTTAAAACAAATAAAAGGAAGTTCTTCTTCACGCAGCGCACAGTCAACGTGTGGAACTCCTTACCTGAGGAGGTTGTGAAGGCTAGGACTATAACAATGTTTAAAAGGGGACTGGATAAATTCATGGTGGCTAAGTCCATAAATGGCTATTAGCCAGGATGGGTAAGAATGGTGTCCCTAGCCTCTGTTCGTCAGAGGATGGAGATGGATGGCAGGAGAGAGATCACTTGATCATTGCCTGTTAGGTTCACTCCCTCAGGGGCACCTGGCATTGGCCACTGTCGGTAGACAGATACTGGGCTAGATGGACCTTTGGTCTGACCCGGTACGGCCTTTCTTATGTTCTTATGTTCTTAGCCCAATCATCGTTTACCATAGGTTTAAGTCCAGGGGTGGGCAAACTTTTTGGCCCAAGGGCCACATTTGGGTATGGAAATTGTGTGGCGGGTCATGAATGCTCACGAAATTGGGGTTGGGGTGTGGGAGGGGGTGAGGGCTCCAGCTGTGGGTGCAGGCTCTGGGGTGGGGCCAGAAACGAGGAGTTCAGGGTGTGGGAGGAGATTCCAGGCTGGGGCAATGGGGTACGGGGGAGGGGGGTTGGGTGAGGGCTCCAGCTGGGGATGCGGCTGGGGATGAGGGGTTTGGAGTGTAAGAGTCTGCTCCAGGCTGGGAACAAGGGGTTAGGAGGGCTGGGGCAGGGGGTTGGGGTATAATAATAAAAAATAATAATTGGAGATATACCAATCTCCTAGAACTGGAAGGGACCTTGAAAGGTCATTGAGTCCAGCCCCCTGCCTTCACTAGCAGGACCAAGTACTGATTTTGCCCCAGATCCCTAAGTGGCCCCCTCAAGGATGGAACTCACAACCCTGGGTTTAGCAGGCCAATGCTCAAACCACTGAGCTATCCCTCCCCCCAAAAAAATTTAAGCAAGGACTAATCCCCAGACAGATTTTTACCCCAGTTTCCTAAATGGCCCCCTCAAGGATTGAACTCACAACCCTGGGAGTAACGTATCTCTGCAAAGGTTATGGTTTACTGAATCTATTCATCCTATTTGTACACATATATAATTTTTGTACTTGAAGTTATGAATATTAGCTGTATACTTGCTTGATTTCTAAGTAAGCTTTATGAGGCATTTGGTCAGCTTCTTTAGAAAGGAATTTGCAAGGTTAAGCGCCCAATCAAGAAGCACTTGGGGAACAATGCATCTTGGAATGCTCCAATCCACGTAAGAAGTCTTCCTGGAGACATACAAGATACCATGTGGGCAATGGCTTCTGCCTGTAAAAACTGTGAGTCATGCATGGACATGTGACTTGCCCAGGTGACTCCAGAACTCCATCTTGGAGCTGGACTTTGCATAGGCGAGAGGAGGGGGTCTCTACCCACAAGAGAAAGTCTATTTAAGCCCGTGGGAGACCCCCTCCGTTGGTTTTCAGCTGGCTATAGAGAGAGCCTCTCCACCCCAAGGATATCTGAAAGAAACTGGAACAAAGGACAATAACCATAGGGGGTGTGAGTGATTGCTGGACCCAGACTAAAAGGAGACTTGTCTGTAAAAGGAAGCTTACCGGTGAGGTTTTTATCTGTACTCGGCTGTTAGACTTAGATTTGCGTGTTTTATTTCATTTTACTTGGTAATTCACTTTGTTCTGTCTGTTACTACTTGGAATCACTTAAATCCTACTTTCTGTATTTAATTAAATCACTTTTTACTCATTAATTAACGCAGAGTTAATTACTTAATTACTTATTAATTAACCGAGGGGGGGGGAACAGCTGTGCATATCTATCAGTAAAAGCAGCAAAGAGTCCCATGGAACCTTATATACTAACAGACTTATAGACTACGTCTGTTAGTCTATAAGGTGCCACAGGACTCTTTGCTGCTTTTACAGATCCAGACTAACGTGGCTTCCCTTCTGATACATATGAGTTTACCCTGTATAAGCGTTATACAGGGTAAAATGGATTTATTTGGGTTTAGACCCCACTGGGAGTTGGGCACCTGAGTGTTAAAGATAAGAACACTTCTGTAAGCTGCTTTCAGTCAAGCCCACAGGTGTTAGGGAACGTGATTCAGACCTGGGTCTGGATTTGCAGCAGGCAGGGCACTGAAGTCCTAAGCTGCCAGGGCAGGAAAGCAGGGGCAGAAGTAGTCTTGGCACATCAGTTGGCACCTCCCAAGGGGGTTTCTGTGATCAAACCCATCACAGTATTCTGGCCTTGACCGACGGGTTTGGAGGGTGGGAGGGGGAATCAGGACTGGGGCAGGGGTGCAGGCTCTGGGCAGCATTTACCTCAAGTGGCTCTTGGAAGCAGTGGCATGTCCCCCACTCCAACTCCTACGCGGAGGCGCGGCCAGGCAGCTCTGCTGCATGCTGCCCCATCTGCAGGCGCTTCCCATGCAGCTCCCATTGACATGGTTCCCGGCCAATGGGAGCTGTGGGGCCGGCGCTTTGGGTGGGAGCAGCATGTGGACCGAAGCACCCTGGCTGTCCCTACATGTCAGAGTCAGAGTGGGGACATGCCACTACTTCTGGGAGCCGCGCGGAGCAGGCCCCGACCCTGCTCCCTGGCTGGAGCGCCAGACCGGGGCAAGCCCCAGACCCCGCTCCGCAGCGGGAGCTTGATGGCCGGATTAAAATGGCTGATGGGCCGTAGTTTGCCCACCCCTGGTTTAGTCAGTGTCTGTTCAAAAAGGGGATTAGGGAAAATCTGAGCCACAGGGAGGAGTTTTCACGAATGGCTAGTTCATTGCCATGCTTACTATAGCTGACCTCATATCACAGGGAGCCCAGCTAGAATTCAGAAGTTCTCTGGAATCCCATCTGAATTCCAAAAGAGTTGAAAAGAGGGCCCAGTTCTGATCCTCTCAAAGGGGAGGATCTATTAAGCAGGCATGGGTATATAGCAGTAGGCACTGAGTTGGAGCAGTACTTCGTAAGATGCACAGATTTTATTGTTAAAAACCAGTCACTATTAAACCTTCAGTTATTTTAGGGAAACCATTTTTACTAGTCAAATTCTGAAACCTTTATGGGTCTGGGAGCTCAGTAGGAAAAAGAAAATAAAGGTGCCACTCTAATCTTTGTCATTCTTTACAATTTTCAAATTCTACTAACTGAACAAGCAAACCAACAAACATTAAAGCCAGCCTAATCCAAATAGGAAAAAAGAAAAAAAAAAAATTCCTAATCTGGATTGCAGTGTTGTTATGTTGATGTTCTTAGTCTTTAGTTTCTTCTTATCATATTAGTAGCAGACCCTGCAGCTGAGGAAAGCCTTCAAATCCCTCATTTGGGGGAAAGAAGAAGAAAGCAGGATAAAACTGGCATATAGAAATATTGACGAAAGTAATAACGCTCCTGCTATATGAATAGGATGCGACACCCCTTGACTTCAACTACCTGAGAGCACAACTCAGTGAGTCTGACCACCTTTCTAGCAAGAAAGCAATATCTGCAATTCCACTAAAGTAACAAATGCCAGTTTATTTGTGCTGTGATCTAAAACTGGTGATCCCAAAGGGTTAGTGAGGATTTTGGAAATCCCCACAAGATGATGCAGGAAACCAGATAATAAAAAACACACCCCTCTAGGTCAATTCAGGTCTCTTCGTCTAATAAAACCTGTATCCCTTGAGAAGAAACAGTTTTAGAAGAGAATATTGACCCTATATCTCTTACACAGGCTCTCAGGTACCACTGTCATGTGCCTGGTACAGATAAAAACTGTTCAGAATCCAAGCTGGATCCTAGTCCCAAATCGCCCACGTATGTGAAGCATTAGGCTGCACAACTGGGCCTTCTGGATAGTAACTGCCACATTTATTCTCTGTCCTACTGAGAAAATAAAATGATAATGCACAGTAGAGGTAATGATCTGCTCTTTTTGGAAGACAAGACAATCTGACTGAATGTTCTTTGGATAGCTACTTGAGCCACTTCAGGAGAGCCTGGGAATGTGGTATGTACACCCCACACGAGGGCAGTTCTGTAGTCCCGTGTGCTATGTGTTCGTGTGCTATGTCCTGATGAAGTGCTAACGAGACCAGCTGAAATCTTTAAATAAACACAAGCCTGGAAGTGTCAGTGACTGTGGCCATCAATGGATTTAAAGTGCAGTCCTCTTGCTGCATTTTAGGGTACTGCCTAGTCCCCTGACTGGCCAGTGCTATATCCTTCCTGCAGCAACAGTTTATTTTTAAATTTGAAAATGGTGCTATCTGCATTCCTGGAAGCATTTTAAATGCTCACAATCTAACTGAAGACAGCCTGTAAAACAATAAGGTTTTGCTTCAGACAGAGTTTAACATTAGACACACTCCAAGGTTTGAAACATACCACAGAGTGATAGCACCTGTTACTGGTTGCTGCTATAAAGTGATAATAGGCTGCTAAAAAAAACCCATCATTAATGTGAATAGATTGCATGCTTTGTTCAGAAGTGGTTCTGTGGCAGTCCCATGCTTTTTCCAGGGGGAATGTGTCAGTTTGCATGACTTTTGGCCCCGTGCCTTCCCTTGATCAGTTTTATTGCTCTCTGGTTCTCACAATGCTGATTTTGTTTCTGTAGCGTGAAGCTTTACTCTTCCAGGAGTAGGTCTGATAATCTGTATTGCAGTTCCCATGTTCAGAGGGCTTTTCACAGGGAACTCTCACACCATCCCTCATTATGAAGGGGCGTAATTTTTTGAAGGCAGATTATCAAATAAATACAATTAGAAAGCCACCCTGAGAATGGTAGATTTCTCATTTTCCATTCATGCACAGTTCCTTCTGCTTACAGACACAATTTAATTTCCTTCTCATCACTGATTTTCCTGTGTTTATATTTTATTCTGTACCCTGTAGCTAATGAATATTGCTCTAGCTGAGACCTGGCTAAGCCTTTGCTGTTTCCTGGCAAGTGTTCTCCTCTTCCCCTATTTGTGTCTTGATTTCACTGAGATACAGTACAGCATTGTAACAGAAAGTCTGTGCTTTCCCCTACATGCATTTGGCATAACTACATGAGAGGGTATAGAATACTGAGTGTGCACTCTGCTACGTACTTGGATGCTATAACTCGTATAGTGAAATATGAACGCAAGTATACAGAGACATCAGTGAAATGTCAAACGAAGGAATCAATGCCTTGCCTTCCGGAATACATTTCTTTCAGATGGAAAAACAAGTTCCTGCAGAGACAACTGTCCTCTTGCACATCACCTCCTGTACTTTGGACCATAATCTATTTTCAGGTCACACATCAATTCAGCAGTCCATTTCTGTCTGCTAATATTATTTTTTCGACCAAAATACTTCTGTGTATGCATTGCTATCTGACCACTAGAGTATTGCAACAGCCATCTTGTTTGCTCCCCACTTTCAGTAGCTCTATATTTTAATCCACTCAGAGTCATGTCAAATCATTATGAGGCATGCCAACTTATTGTGTCCATTATTCTCTCTCATCTTCACTGGCTGAGGATCCATTCATGGATCCAACTGCAATGTTATTACTAGGAAAGAAACGTAATCTAGTAGCTAGACCAGGGGTAGGCAACCTATGGCATGCGTGCCGAAGGCGGCACGTGAGCTGATTTTCAGTGGCACTCACACTACCCGGGTCCTGGCCACCAGTCTGGGGGGCTCTGCATTTTAATTTAATTTTAAATGAAGCTTTTAAAACATTTTAAAAACCTTATTTCCTTTACATACAACAATAGCTTAGTTATATATTATAGACTATAGAAAGAGACCTTCTAAAAATGTTAAAATGTATTACTGGTGAGCAAAACCTTAAATTAGAGTGAATAAATGAAGACTTGGCACACCACTTCTGAGAGGTTGCCGACCCCTGAGCTAGACCAAAGGTCTAGGAGCCAGGACTTAGCTGAAACACTGTGTTGCCGGGGCAAATTACTTGAGACTCTCTGTACCTTAACTTACACTTCTGCAGAAGAGTAGTAGTACTACATCTCTTTAAAAGATAAAAATGCTATTTAAATGCAAAGTATTA
Source organism: Mauremys reevesii (assembly GCF_016161935.1). NCBI lineage: Eukaryota > Metazoa > Chordata > Testudines > Geoemydidae > Mauremys > Mauremys reevesii. The sequence continues at coordinate 14,622,723 of NC_052631.1, forward strand.
TTATTATTCTTGGTTAAAACCCTTTCTATGTTATTATTTAAGAGCTCTGTAACAGTGAGAATGTTTCCATTGTCCTCTGTGGGCTCTGGATCAGGCTCTAAGGCAGATGATAGAAACTTACACCCTAACCAGGTATTCACATTCTATTATTGGTATGCTATCAGTTTCCACTCTCTTGCATTCTCTTTTTGCATTTTAGAAATAGCCCATATTTTCACACTTCACCCTGGTTTGGTGATATGCTCCCACTGAAATTAAGAGTTTTGCATGAGAAAGGATGGCAGTATTTGGATCTGGTTGCAGAAGGTATGATGTCTTGCAGGACTTATGTCTCTGATTATCCTGGCCTAGATCTTTTTGGTTCTCCTGACTCGTTTTCTGCTTTATTCTCAGTTTCATTTTCTGCTTTGCCTTCCCTGGATTATGATGCATGAATTTGTGTATGATGCTGAACAAGTAATAGATGAGAATAATAAATGGAAGGATTTTTCCCCCCCACTGAACTCTTCTCCAGCTTGCCTTTTTTAAAATGGTCACTAACCTTTCCTTACATTGTGCACTGTGGGCAGCGAGCCATTCTGCAGCTATTGTTTAATTTCTTTAGTTCAGTGGGTTTCTCTTCATGCAGGGACACTTGCTGTGATACTGCACAGAATGAATGTTTGCACAGTGTGTGCTTTCAGATGTCAGATGTAGTATAATGATCTGGAAATATGTCAGTAGCACAGCAGTTGAAGACTGCTCACAAAATAATATCCTTCTATAAGGCAGGTAGATGTGTTTCACACAGCATAACTAAACCCAGACTGCCCATTCCTGCTTTTGGCACCTGATTTCATGCTGGCCCAAAGCCTGGAAGCCCCTCTGTGACCCCACTATGATTCTGTCCTCACGTCCGTAAAGTCTCCTTTCAATACACACTTCTTCCATGAAGATTATATTCCCTAGACCTGCCCTCGGAAAAGTGGTGCTAAAATATTACTGGCATAATGGAAGAAAACAAGAGGCACGCTCAACAATTCTGTTCCGTCACCTGCTTTTTTCACTCCCTGCCGCCCCACAGCTATATTGTCTACTTAAAATGTAAGTTCTTTGGGACACAGACCTCATCTTTTTTTATCGTCTCTGTAAAGCAACCAATAGTGTGTTCACTATATAAATGACACTATTAATTTGAAGTCAATAGGAATTTTCTATGAGAAAGAACTGCAGGATCAGATCCTAAGCTCTTTGGGGCAGGGGCTGTATTTTTGTTGTGTGTCTGAACATCGCCTAGCAGAGGGGGGTCCTGGTCCGTGACGAGGGCTCCTAGACACTACTGCATTGTAAATAAATGAATTAATAAACTCATTGCACCAAACACCTGATCCCCCCAAAAATGAACGTCTAAGGTGCGAAATCAAAAAGCTGTACATAAGAACATGTATGGAAAACCAACTTCTCCATCTTTCCTCTCTGTTGAATGCCATCAGGAATTCATTTTCCTATGGTTTGGTTCTCCAAAGTTTAATTCTTTTTCTTTACCCAGCACATCCATCAAATCAGAATGTTATTTAATAAGTCATTTCATTTTTTAATACTTCTGTAACTAGTTACCACTTACTTCATCCCATTCTAACAGGTAGCTGGTGATTTTTGAACCGTTGTCAATGGGTGCCTATAAACAAAAAAAAAAAAAAATGAGATCTTGGAAAGAAGTTTACAAACACATTTCCTTCCCCCAGCCAAATGGCTACGTTTTAAAATGAAATCAGAGCTCTTGTTTTGCACACAGCTTGGCAAACATTTTAGTGTGTAATAAGAAGAGGATGAAAGTAATTAAATATATTTTTAAAAGTCAGTCATTTTAGTGTTTGTGAAAGGTACTACATTGAGAGACCGCAAATATGTCGTCTTTAAAAAACCAAAAAACAAACCTGCAGCATGAGCAACACCAATGCAAGCGGTCATATTATCTGGCCATTATGCCTCACCTGGAGGGACCAGATCTCGGGGTTTGAGGGCTGTCCAGACGCCACATTCTATTTAATCATTGAGAATGGCAACAGAGCGCTCAATAGTGCCACCTGTCTACCAGGAAGTGAACTGATACTGGCAAAATTATGGATAGGCTTGGAAGAATTAGATTTTTATTGCTAAATTTTGGCAAATGCCGATTTCACTCTACACACACACAAACAGACAAAAATATTTCCATGGAAAATAATCAAAATATACAGATCAGCAAAGTAAGAAAAACGCTGCTTGAGAACTTATTAGACTTTGATTTAAGGATATTTACTTTGTATATTTTGACGTGATGTTGACAATTTGTATTTTAACAATTATATAGTTTTTACTTTTTGCATCTCAACATGTACTGTCATTAAATAATTATTGTCTGGTCCTCCCCACCCCTTCCCCAATTTCGTTCAACTGTGAACACTTAAATCAATAAAAATAAAAAATGCTTAAAAATAAACATTGATAATGTACACCAAAATTATAAAAAAAGAAAAAGAAAAATTGAATTCTGCCAACCCTAATTATAAGTCATCAAACAGTCATCATATAGTAACAAAATTCCATCACTAGTCAACAAAGTTTGGATTTACAACTGGCAAAAGGTTTCAAACCTTTTTCCCAAGCCTCTAATACATGCAGTTCCCCAATATATGTAATTTTTTATTATTATTTTAGGATATCTCAAACAACACAATGAAATATTTTAAAACACATCATAATTCCCTCAGTGGAAACCAATAGTATCACAGCACTAAATAATTTAAAATGGTTTCACTGATTATAGGTAACTGTATTTCACTTTGTTTTTCTAGGTTTCAGATACTTTATGTTACTCACCTTCCACTGTAAGGTTAGTGAACTTTTGGTCCTGTGTGAGGATTTGGGTGGAAAAGGACATTCTGGAGCACAGCTGTGAGTGGTGAAGCTAATTGGCTCTGAACAGGATCCCTTTACTGAATTGTACACTGCATAGACCCTGAAAATGAACATGTATGAATTTATGAATTTGCTGACAATTAAAAAAGGAGCTTTTCATTTTCTCAACCACAGCATTTTACTAGCAAAGCATTCATACTGCCAAATGCTCATGATTTTTCACATCCCAGCTCTCCCTTGTATATGTTATTCGGTATGAATGTTCAAAATAATTCACATCAGAAGGTACGTATTATAGTGCTAGTCTAAATACTTCCACAAACTAATCATTTCCTTCCGCTGGTGGAAGTTTCTGCCACCATTTTTCTTGACTACTTCAAATGTTTGGCCCACTATGCTAGAATCTTCTTGAGGATATAGCAAGAGAAGGGTCAGAAACATGGGGTGAACTTTATTAACCCATTCGCTGCTGAACTAGCATTCAACTCTCATTCAGCTGTGTTAATTTAAGTGGAGTATCCATATGAATGAGCAGTTTGCTTCATAAAGCTGGTTGTCAGTCGAGTTTGTAGAACCTGGACTAATATGCATTGAGACTGGGTTCAAGATTTGCTGTGTTTTGTGTACTCAGGAGGAGGAAGTTTATACAGTGGTCAAATACGTTTCCTTCAAACAAGCTACAACCAAGATGCTGCTACTATAAGGTGGGTGCAAAACTGGCTGGAAAGGCATAATGAGGGATCAGTTCTGGGTCCGGTTCTGGTCAATATCTTCATCCATGATTTAGTTAATGGCATAGAGAGTTTGTGGGCGATCCCAATCTGGGAAGGGTTGAAGTGCTTTGGAGGATAGGATTAAAATTAAAAATGATCCGAACAAACTGGAGAAATGGCCTGAGGTAAATAGGATGAAATTGGATAAGGACAAATGGAAAGTACCCCACTTAGGAACAAACAATCAGTTGCACACATACAAAATGGTAAATGATTGCCCAGTAAGGAGTGTTGCACAAAGAGATCTGGAGGTTATAGTGGATCACAAACTAAATATGAGTCAACAGTGTAACACTGTTGCAAAAAAAGCAAACATCATTCTGGGATGTATTAGCAGGAGTGTTGTAAGCAAGACACGAGAAGTAATTTTTCCACTCTGGTTCATGATAAGGCCTGAGCTGGGGCACTGTGTCCAGTTGTGGACGCCACATTTTAGGAAAGATACCAATCTTTCAAAGAGATTCCAAAGGAGAGTAACAAAAATGATCAAAGGTCTAGAAAACATGACCTATGAGGAAAGATTGAAAAAATTGGGTTTGTTTAGTCTGGAGAAGAGAAGACTGATGGGGGACATGATAACAGATTTCAAGTACATAAAAAGTTATTACAAGGAGTGAAAAATTGTTCTTTTTAACCTCTGAGGATAGGACAAGAAGCCTGACCTTAAATTGCAGCAAGGGAGGGTTAGGTTGGACATTAGGAAAAAACTTCCTGTCAGGATAGTTAAGCACTGGAACAATTGTCTAGTGAGGTTATGAAGTCTCCATCTTTGGAGGTTTTTAAGAACAGGTTAGACAAACCTGTCAGGAATAGTCTAGTAATCACTTAGTTCTGCCTTCAGTGCAAGGGACCGGACTAAGTGACCTATTGAGGCCCATTCCAGTCCTACACTTCCATGATCATTAGCCCAGACATTCCTCTAACCACAGTTGGCATCGCTTCCTCTTCAACACCAACCCAGAGGACCCCCCTCACTCCCAACTTGTTTTCCCTTCGTCAGGTAGAAAAAAGTGAACTGTGCGCTAGTAACTCTCCCATTTCTCCTGGACCTTCGAGGGTGTCACAGGTGCCTGCTCACTTCATCTTTTGCCTTTGTGGATCCACCTGCCCACCAAAATCACAAGAGTCTTCTAGAAGTACCAGAGTGTAACCTGACATTCCATAAAAGTGAGACTAAACCTTTTCTCTCTTACTGCAGGTGTCTAGGAGTCCTCTAAAGGTTCCCTAGCTATTTTGCTAGATTGTTGAGCATTACTTTCCTCACAGGTTTAGTGCTGAGCTTGAGGGGCATCCTAGTTTCTGCAGACAGCGTGTATATGTGTGTGCCCACAAACAGATGGTATTGCGACATACCTCAATAAAACTAGGATCTACTTAGAACTCCAAAAACAAAAGATGTGGCACTGCTAGCTTACACTTCCCAAAGTCCCAGGAGACTGTCACCAGGCCTCAGCTGAAGACACTCACTAGAGGTTGCAGGATCGATACATAAGGTGGGACAGTCCTTTGGAAGCATGCAGTTATTGAGAACAAAAACCTCCCAGCCAACCTGAAGGGGCTGGTTCTTAGAAAATCCCTTGCAGACTGAAATGAAGGGCTATTTTGTGGAACCAAATGCTACAGGTTTGCATACCTGCCTCAGTACTCAACAGGTTGAAGACTTGTCAAAATTTTTATTTAAACTTAAGACTTTTATTTTCCCATGTAGATCTTCTGTACAGCACAGCAAATTAGTCAGTTGCACAGCTTTCTGATCAGAAATTGTTCAAACTGAGTCCAGACAGTGACTTCTGGGTTGGCTTTAGCCACTGTGTATTTGAATGTGGACTTCATAAATAGGCAATTACCAAATTTGTTTTGGGTAGATAAGAGTAATTCAGCCACTGGGGGACAACAAACAAGAGCTACTTGCACTCATGAGAAATGCTTTGTAGAATTGCCTCTGGTATCTTCCAATGAGCAGCTAGGAGTCAGAACAAATGTAATTAATTGAGTCCCCACCAGGTGGCTTGATTCATTGCGTGTTTGTCTCCTGTGCATCCCTGCAACCAAGAGTCAAACCAACATCAACATGAGCTGCAGGCATAAATTCGAACTAGGTGAGTCCTAAGGGAGCCCCTTTTTAGCCAAGACAGCAAGACCTGCATTGTGGTTTCTCCTAGTTAGAAGTTGTTCTTTGCATATTGACACTCAGGACACATCTTCGCTCACTCAAACTGCTATAACAGCGCTTCAGTGTAGACGCTACCCATGCTGACAGGAGGGCTTCTCTTATAGGTGTAGATAATCCACCTCCCTGAGAGGTGGAAGCTAGGTCAATGGAAGAATTCTTCCATCGACCTAGAGCTGTCTATACCAGAGGTTAGGTAGGCATAGCTACATCTCTCAGCGATGTGGATTTTTCAGGGTCCTGACAGATGTAGCTATGCTGATGTAAATTCCCAGTGTAGACCAGTCCTTACTCCTTGGTGATTTCATGCCTGAAAGGCTACTGCCTCCATAGTGTCTAATGTTAGATTTGCAAGATCAGAGAAAGTCATGAGGAAAACTTATCTGAACCCTTACATTGGTGTTAGGAAAGTGACTCTAAATTTCAAGTGACCTGTGTTTCTGAAGTTGTAAGGCAGAATGCACCTTAAAAAAGACATAAGTGCCTTAAAAAGTCCAGTCTTCCCTATCACCCATAAGTGCTATATGATGTATATATGGGATCTCATCAAAAGATGAGGGAGGTTGCATTTGAAATGGCTGCAATAAAATATATTTCTTGAAGAAAAGTAAGATATAGGTTCATAGTGAAGCTATGTAAGAGCCTGCAGTTTTTTTGTGCCTAATACATCAGAAATTTTTTTCAAGAACAGTGTGGGAAAACGTAAAACCTTGGAAATCTGGCCAAGGTCACTGAGACCTAGGATGATCTCCATATTAAGTGCTGGTCATGCACATTTATTTATGGGCTTTACACATTTACTAGGGCTGGCCCGAAAACAAGAATTCTGTTTTGTAAAAAAATTTTAAGGTTTTTACATTTGTTTTCATCAGAATGAAATGGAGACGCTTCCAAATTTCTGATTAAAAAAGAGTGAGACCCCACATCAGAATAGCCTGTATCCCTGGGGTGGGGTGGGAGGGAAAGGGTTAAAGCATTCACCTGAGGTATGGGAGACTCAGGCTACGTCTTCACTACCCGCCGTATCGGTGGGTAGCAATCGATTTCTCAGGGATCGATATATCGCGTCTCATCTAGACATGATATATCGATCCCTGAACGCGCTCCTGTCGACTCTGGAACTCCACCAACCCGAACGGCGGTAGCGGAGTCGACATGGGGAGCCACGGACGTCGATCCCGCACCGTGAGGACGGTAGGTAATTCAATCTAAGATACTTCGACTTCAGCTAAGTTATTCACGTAGCTGAAGTTGCGTATCTTAGATCGATTTCCCCCTGTAGTGTAGACCAGCCCTCAGGATCAAGTGCCTGACTCAGAGCAGAATCTCCCACATCCCCGGTGAGTACCCTCACGACTGGGCTATTGGCTATTCTGGTGTCAATCCATCTCCCTCTCCACACCTCCAACTCCGCCCCCACCCCTCATATTGGATTTGAAAGAGTTTCCACATAAAATGTTGGTTTTAACAAATCAGCATTTTCCAGCTAAAAAAAATATTCCTGATCAGCTGATATTTACTGCTTGCAGTGCTTTAATACACAACCCCAACCTCACCAAGAAAAACACATGGAAGAAACACATTATTTGGTTTTGTAATGTTAGTTTCCTTCTCCTACTACTTTCTGTGCTGCCACTTTGGTGCCTGCCTTTCATATCTCACAGTCCTGTATTCTTCCTCAAACATAGTCACTGCAAACTGTTCACCTCTGATTTGTGATTTGACAAACTTGCAGGAGAAGCGCAGGGGAAATGTAGGTAGGCAGAACAGAAATTACCTGCACTGAAACTACTTGAAAATTGGCCTGGACACTGGTGTAAACACTCCTAATGCTGTGAAAAATTGCACGGTATGTCAATACTACTCTATTATTCTTATTACTACACTAGGTGAAGCTTGCTTTAGAAATTATGCTTAACAGCCTGCAGTAGCTATAACTTTCTTCTTGCTATTACTGTGACACACTGGCTCCTTCGCAAAGGGTCCTATCAACTCAGATCTGACAAACTCACTACACTAAACACATGCCTTCCAGGATATTTATCAATAAAGAGTAGTATGTCAGGTATCTACAGAAAGTGTGTAACTTGTCAAGATTCATAATCAGAGAGATGTAAGTATGGGAAATATTTAAGGAATGACGTAATTATATTGAAAGTATGCTTTATGGACTTGGAGTAAAAGTTAGTCACCAGGGGCCATTACAGTCTTGGTGATGTTCCTTTCAAGCATGGCAAAACATCAAAGACAAATGCAAATAATCAAAATCACCTGGAGAGTTTAAAAAAAAAAAAAAAAAGGAACGTTATAATAAACACAGGTTTGTCCTGTCTGTGAATAAAGACAAGAAACTGATATATGAGAGACACCCTCTGCATCCTTTTACTGAGGAGACATGTTGGGGAGCAGGGATGTTCTCATGAAAAACTGGATCCTAAGTTACTTTATTAGATAGGAAAAGTAACTATTAATAAAGTGTAGACACAGGTTCGCATTTTATGATTTTGTTTTTTATTGTAACCATTTGTTTCCGCCACTCTCTCTTGTTTCTAGTTAACACTCCATTCTATCTTAAATAAATCTCCTTTGGTTTCATTACAAGTGCTCTGTGTACTACAGGAGCAAAGATTTAGAGTAAAACTGGTAAGCTGGAGTACTCTGCTCCTTTGGGAGCAAGGATCTGAGATTTCTGTGAGTAGCCAGTGTCAGGGACTGGATATCACAGGGGAACGCTTCAAAGGGACTTGAGAATTGGGGTGCACCTCTTGTTAACTTGCAAGGCGAAGGCAGGGCTGACACCCAGTCACCATGGGCAAAGACTCCCTCTCGCTAGAGACACGGTAACAAAGTGACTCACAGTCCTGGGTACCTTGAGAACTATCACAATTCTCTGCTAGTTACTATGGCTGGGACACTTGTTTGGGACCCAAAAGCATGCTTCTTCCATAGATTTGGAAGGAGTTATTTACCCTCTTGCTCTTCCATTTGAAAAATAATTATAAGATATTCCTGGAACTCAGTGATGTATTTGTTTTTAAAAAGGTCTAACACCAGCCGATTGACATATGTTTGATATTTTAAATTCAGAAGCAATCTTCTGTTTATTAGGTTATGCCATTACACAGAGTAGCAGCATTGATGGGAAAAAGTGTGCCAGACTTTGTCTTTGTCTAGAAAACAGAAGGAAACAATAGACAGAAGGAGTGAAAGGAGATTTTGTTCAGGATATTGAACATAAATGAACAGGATGTGAATTTGAGGCCTGGGTTCATTAGTAAAGTCTTAAAGAAAGCCATAAAAACACGGATAATAAAACATGGTGTCAAAATATCAGTGTGTGAAACTGAAACACGTGTTAACAATGAAAAATAACTGTGCAACCAACATGTAACTCTATAATTTACGGAGAAATGGGATCTAGAAACGAATGGCTTCTGTTGGGTGTTAATTTGTCAGTTTTAAAGAAGCATATAAACATGCAGTAAAACTTTTAAAGTATCAAGTCAGCTTTATAAAATATACAGATTCTTTCTGACATTATCCTTATAGTTTGAATACTGATAACTGATCATGTCTGAAGAGTATATCCTTCCATCATTCTGCATATAGAATCTTCCATTACAGATGATCCTAGTTCTGCAAAAAAAACTGATCTGGCAATATGAATAGACACCTTCAACAGAGTTTGCATTTGTCATGGGGTCTCAGCTTAAATTCTTAAATGCAATTTCAGTGCAATTTTGTGCACCAATATTTCTGTGCTCATAATTTCCCCATACTCAAACAGACCTTTAGCACAAACTTTTCTTTTTCACAGACAAAAGTTTTGCATAGCCAATATCTGCATTATTAAAATGTACTTTTCATTTGATTTTCAGTGTAAAGTTAAAATCTAGGCAGCTCATAATCACAGAGCTGACCTAAAATATCCAGATGCTGGAAAAATGGTCAAATCAATTTTTTTAGAGACTAGTAAAAGTAATAAAGGGTAGGATAGGTAATGGATGTAACCTACTGGGGAGTCAGTACTACTTATAAAAAAATAGGTTTTATTTACTTTGGTTTTATTTTTCTAACAAACAAACATGATGACACATTGGACAGATGTCAGTCGCTTTATTCAAACACTTTGGCAAGCCTGAGATACACTTTCATACATAGACACTTTAAGGCCTGTTATATACTCTCTAGCCAGTTGATACAGCTATACATCTTTTCTTTCACTTTAGTGATGACAACACTATGATAGACAATGCATTGTTTGAAAATCTCTCTCATAATTTACTGCCTGAGAGATGGAAAACTACTACTGAATACTTAAGGGCTGTTGAGAAAGTACTGTGAAATTCTTGAGCTATATCATGCAGCAGTCAAAAGGCTCCATTTTTTTTTAGATATAATTGAACAGATTATATTTAAGAGATTTTCAGATTCATAACAACTCACCTGACATGATAATCTGTTGCTGGCCTAAGGTCTTTCAGGTTATATTCTAATTCTTCTCCACTGCAGAAAGAAATCATCCATATATCATGAAAAACAGTACCTCAGTTAGTACAGCTATTGAATTTCTGACATCTAGGGGCTCCTACAAATGATTCATTGAAAAAAATAAATAATTTCCAGGGTAGGAAAATAAAAGTAAATAATGTAGGACCAACTTGTCAACAGACTGGAAATCTTTACAAGTTTCCATATTAAAGGAAAGAGAAGTAGTTATGTTTTCCATTTATAAAGTAACACTATCATATGGATTTATTTCTACACAGTCTTTATCTGTACAATTTAACTTACTAGGCCTTTCAACTCTTCCTGAGATATGCTGAAAATGTGACTCAATCATACCCCAGTTCCATGATGTTTTACTTTTATTATTGCAAAGTACCTACTTCAGAAATGCTGAATCATCAAACTGGGTTGGTGAATATTATATCAAAAGATTCTAGCATGGCTTGAACTTCAGCATCTTGCATTAATGCTTCACTTGGGGCCCTCATTTTGAGGTCCTGTCCAATATTATATGCTATATTTGGGCTTGACAGGGAAGTACATAATCCCCATTACTAATAACCACAGCCTGTGCCCATTCAAGTCAATGGCAAAACCAGTGGTTCAGAATTGAACTTTAGATATTGAATGGTTAGAGCTGTGTGTTAAGTTACAGGACATCCTGAGAATGGAGATGAACTTGGCCACAAAAGGTCATTATTATGCTACCTGGATCCCCTTTAGTGAAATTTGTGGAGGACAATTACTTCATAATAGCCAATCTGGCATCTCAGCACTTTTTAAAGTGCACAGAGGATGATTTTGTTGGGGAGCCTATGTAATCCACTGGTGAGTGTATATTACAGGTCCCCCTGTGTGCTGATCTGCAGAGGATATGAGCTGTTACAATCCCCAGCTACAGAAACATGGCTGTTAAACTCACACTGTAGCAGCTCTTGGTTTTAGCTCTGGCAGGTGGCTGTCACATCAGGAATATGTTTTGATAACTTGAGGGACAGGAAATGTAGCTCTATTCTTTGGAGAGGGACGAGGCAGAAAGTGACAACATGTGCCAGGTCTGCTGGGGGGTGGCTCCTCCCACACACACATGCGCTCAATCAATTTGCAGGAAACTTTTTCAGGTGCGGCTAGAATTACCAAAACTGGGCCAAAATACTTTTTTTGTGAAATTGGTAGGACACAAGGGCAGGACTTGAAGAACCAGGATAGCTCATGTTTTAACTAAAATATAAACATAGAACAACACATGAAAAAAAGTACATAATTACCTGTAAATTATCTTGTACTTCCCATCCCTCCCTTTGTCTGATAAGGCAACCTCGTAAGTACAAGTGTAAGGCAAGCCATTATTGTGTCTATCCGCACTTAAAAGGCCAGTTGGAGGACACCATGTTAGTAAAACTGTTCTTGCTTGAATATTTGAAACCTATAAAAGAAATGTTAGTCAGTGTGAATTCCAAGTACTGTGTTCTCCTATGAAATATATTTACTCTTTACCAAGTAATTGCTTATGAATACCCCCCCTAAGAGTTATTAAGGAAACTAAGTAGTCATTGGTGAGAGATGAAGAACTGTAATGAACTAGAAACTGGCTGAGAGACAGGAAACAAAGACCTAGGCTTCGCTGGGGACAGTTCAATGATAACCACTTCTCAGGATGCAACACTGATCCAAAAATATCCACAGTGGTATACACAGACTGGAAAAATAAAACAATTTAGGACTGCTTCGGGCCATAAGCCAATCTCTAACTGACAATTGCTAAGAAGAAATTTCCCCTGCTGCAAGCTAGTTATTCCATCCATAATTGTCCATTTAGGGATTCCTTGAACCTTCTTCTGAAGCATAAACTGCTGGCCACCATTGGAGACAGCATACTAGACTAAATGGGTCACTGGAGGTGCACCTGTTAGGAATTATCATGGTCCTGTCTGACCTTAAAGTCTATGAGTCTATATGTCCAAATAATCTTAGCGCGGACAGAACCTAAAACTAGCACAGCTTTTTTTCTCTCTGCTACATTTCTTAACAGGACAATCTGCTGGCATAATGCCAGAAGCATCATAGTCATCATAGGCCTGTACAGTAGCTTCCATTTGAATAGACTTCTGAATCCATGCTGAGAGAGGAAAAAACGTTAATGCTTCTAAAAATCAATGTTTACAGTGGCTATCCTGGAAAGAAAGTACTGTACTTCTAAGTAACTCTTCTGAAGAAATCCCTGAGAAATCATTTTATAGCCCTGAGCACTCTGCCACATAATCACTTGAGTTTAGATAATGAAAATGACTAATCTCTTAAAATTGCAATGTCAAATGTAACAGTGAAAAAAATAGCCTACGTGAGGAGGAGCTGAAGTTACATTCCAGCACACAAGGTTTTATGTTTCTTATTAATTTCTGCTATGTCAACTTTTACAAGTTTTATCATTCTAGCAGATTCCTCCAAAAAACTTATAGAGCAAAAATCTCTGTTATTTCAGAATGTGTAAGAAGCTGAATGATTTAGAGACTCAGTTATACATTTTCTATACTTTTCCACATAAATCTGGCACTCCTCTCCCATTAATGATAACAGTACTTGCAAAACTAATCCTCTCCCATTAATGATAACAGTACTTGCAAAACTAATGTGCTGTGCAACTGTTCTTGGAATTTACTCTTTGAGGTCCAACATAGCTTTCAAAAATGTAGTTTCATTGGGATGTGGCTGGAATATCCAAGTTTAAAGACTCACTTTCCTGCAAGAAAGAGCTCTGGAAATCTCTAATGCAGATTATTTAACATCTCATCTGAAAAATACATTGCCTCTAGCTGAAAAGCACCCCAGCTATTGTTCCTGATCTTGATATATTAAGCAGATGCCTTCTAAACCAACTCCTAAATCTGAGATTTTTTAACATACTGAGAAGGGGGTGAAACCATAAAGTGTTTCTCATCTTAATGTAAACATTGCTCACAAAGTTACCAACAACATTTTAGTTTAATGTCAGTAAACTTAGTTAACCATGCCCAAAATAAAATATCTCTGCAACATAAGTTGAAATTGTAGAACATGAAATGTTAAGTAGTATCAAAAAATTTTCTCAAGAACCATTTGCAGATTAGTTTTACACCAATTTTCTTATCATTTCTTGTTCTCCTACTGTTGTCCTAGAGGTAACACAATCACTGTTTGCTTCAAACAACTCAACTGGTTAAAAATTGCACTGGATTAGCCAGACATCTATAAGAAAAGCTCAAAGTCTCAAGTCAGACAAAGCAATTGAAATCTCTTAGGTATCCTAACAGAATGAAATCATAGCCAAAACTAAACACATTTACAGTTAAAAAATTACATTTGATATCAATTAAGTATTTTACAGGCCAAAGAGAATTTAGCAATAAAAAAGATCCAAATGGTATTTTTTTTTTGGACATACATTACTACCAGATGAACTACTGTGAGATTTCTTCTGTTATTATGGACATATGCTTGCATAATTGTTTTTCATACATTCAGACAGGGATTTGGAACTCGATACACAATATCCAGCCAATGTTCTATTGAACATTTTTTTTATGACTACTAGCTAGGACACACGTATATATGCTCTCTATTTGGTAAAAAGCCTTGTCCTTTAATGAACTTCAGTGATTTGTAGAAAGTCAAGTTTCTCTTAATGTAAGAGAAACAGTAAATCGTATGGGCAACCCACAAGAAATACAGGTACACACTTAATACTTTGAAGTCAACAGGGCTCTGCACAGGCTGGTTCACATAAGGATAAAAGCTTACTATGGCTATCAGCTAAGGGAGTTGTTCCATTAGCTGAAGTGCTACAGGTTTAAGCTTTTGGTGCTGAATATCCAGGTTTCAATTCTTCTACTGACTTGTGATGGTGGTGGTGGTGAACACACAGTAATGGCTGATGTCACAAATTGAGTTTTAAAATAAACAGGTAACCAACAATTAAAATAATTTCTAAGTGAACCCTGAAAGTGCCAAACAGGTTTTCTGACACCCTCGCAAAGCCTGCATGGCGCGCACTAAAGGTTATTTATACATAAATGGGATTAATTGTTAGATGAAGTGACAAACTGAAATTTGGAGTCCACATTTTTAGCATGGCAAACCACAATAGTACTATCCTCAGGAGAGTGAGAATTTGGAACAAATAAATTTGTATGACTTCATGGAAATACAATCTGCTGTCCAGTGAGCCAACAGGTTCAGTCTGAAACCACAGTCTCCGGCCACAGGTTGTGTATCTTCAATGTTTTCTTTAATGAGTGGCTAAGTTGCTTCTTGGTATGAACAAATAACTTCTGCAAGGATCAATGAATATTATGCTTGCTATGGAGGAAAGAATATAGGCCCAACTATTCAACTTCCAAACAATAGGCATGATCCTGAAAAGTGCTCAGTGCTATTTGTCCCAATGGCAGTTGAAGGAGCTGAACATCTTTCAGAAGATACTGAGCACTTGGGCAAGATCTGGCCCAATACCTATTCTTGAACTGTTTCTTTATGCGTATGAGAGCGCCATAGCTATTCCAAACCCACTGAAGTCAATGACAAAGTTCCTCTTGTCAAGACAATGCAATTAAGAACATAAGAATAGCCATACTGTGTCAGACCAAAGGTCCATCTAGCCCAGTATTCTATCTTCTGACAGTGGCCAATGCCAGGTGCTTCAGAGGGAATGAACAGAACAGGTAATCATCAAGTGATACATCCCCTGTTGCCCATTCCTAGCTTCTGGCAAACAGAGCCTAGGGACATCATCCCTGCCCGTCCTGGCTAATAGCCGTTGATGGATCCTATCCTCCATTAACTTATTTAGTTCTTTTTTGAACCCTGTTTATAGTCTTGGCCTTCACAACATCCTCTGGCAAAGAGTTCCACGGATTGACTGTGCATTGTGTGAAAAAATACTTAATTTTATTTGTTTTAAGACTGCTGCCTAATAATTTCATGTGGTGACCCCTAGTTCTTGTGTTATGAGGAGTAAATAACACTTCCTTATTTACTTTCTCCACACCAGTCATGATTTTACAGATTTCTATCATATCCACTGTGAGTCATCTCTTTTCCGACCTGAAAAGTCCTAGTCCTATTAATCTCTCCCCATATGGAAGCTGTTCCATACCCCTAATCATTTTTGTTGCCCTTTTCTGTACCTTTTTCAATTCCAATAAATCTTTTTTGAGATGGGGCGACCAGATCTGTACGCAGTATTCAAGATGTGGGAGTACCATGGATTCATATAGAGGCAATATGATATTTTCTCTCTTATTATCTATCCCTTTCCTAATAATTCCCAACATTCTGTTAGCTTTTTTGACTGTAGCTGCACATTGAGTGGATGTTTTCAGAGAATGACTCCCAGATCTCTTTCTTGAGTGGTAATAGCTAATTTAGGGCTATACCTGGAACCAGCTAGAGCGAATGGCCCAGGATAGAAGACTCTGGAGATCTGTGGTTGGCGGCCCATACCCCGGTTGGGGTGACGGGCATGAATGAATGAAATGAATGAATAGCTAATTTAGACCCCATCATTTTATATGCATAGTTGGGATTATGTTTTCCAATGTGCATTACTTTTCATTTATCAACATTGAATTTCATCTGCCATTTTGTTGCCCAGTCACCCAGTTTTGTGAGATCCCTTTGTAACAATTAGCTGTCTGCTTTGGACTTAACTATCTTGAGTAGATTCGTATCATCTGTAAATTTTGCCTCCTCACTGCTTATTCCTTTTTTCAGATCATTTATGAATATCTTGAATGGTACTAGTCCCAGTACAGACCCCTGGGGGACACCACTATTTACCTCTCTCCATTCTGAAAACTGACCATTTTTTCCTACACTTTGTTTCCCATATTTTAACCAGCTACTGATCTATGAGAAGACTTTCCCTCTTATCTTACTCCAGCTTTCCAAAGCTTAAACCGGGAGGTCAGATTCTGATCCATTTCATGAATTTCATTTCATTATAACATCTACTCTTCTTTCCTCAGCCAGTCTGTGACTGTTAACCAAAGAATTTTTTTCAGACCAGTTTTATATGACTCAAGAGAAGAAGGAGCTTCCACTACTTCTCCATTGGAAATAGAATGCTTTTATTCTATTAAACACTGAACTTGCAGTACTGGTATAAAATACTTAAATGTGGTATTAATTCTAAACAGGAAATACTTCTGCATAGGATTTGTTCATTTTTAATGCTGTCTTAATTCTAACCTACCAAAATATTAAAAACTGGAAGATTTCTTTATCATTTGGGGAGATGATTCCCCTTTGTGTACTGTCTTTACGCAGATAAGGCCCATGCTGTCAGAAGTACCTTTTCCAGTTGGGTAACATGAGCCACTTTGCCCTACAAGCTATTGTATTTGATTTTTACAGATTTTTTTTTTTTTTTTTTAAGGTCGAGAAGTCACTACACATTCTTTGTCATGGGAGTTTTCTGTGTCTAGTAAAAAGCACAGCTAATTAGTTCCTGCAAGCTTCTCAGCTTACATGGTAAATGTCTGCTTTATAAGCTACCGAAAAGGTGGTGGACCAAATAAAGAATCCCAACCCTTGCACTACTTTATTAAAGTTACAAGACTGATAAATATCAGTTCTTTCAGTCATTCAGGTAATGAACAAGGGCCAACATTTCCATACAAGTTTACTTTGAGATTTTGGGCTAGTGTTCACAGGCCTTTGGTGATTTGGGGAGGTTTATTGTAAGTGTGCGAACTACACTGAATGAAGCATTCCTTTGCTCCCCAGAGGGCAATGTTTGAAGGACTTGTGGGTCGAATGAGCTCATGGCTTTTACAAGGTCAAGTTTTCCCTTTCAAATCATGGTCTGACACTGCAGTCCTTAGTCAGGCAAAAATCCCAATGACTTGAAAGGACAGCAGGAACAGGCTCTTTATTACAAAGCCAATCTTCATTTGAACTCAGACCCAGCATACCTGTATTGCTTCTTTACCTCCCCCCACACCCTCCTACACAGCAGTTGTCAGCGTTTGCTGAAAGGATGCAATAACCTTTCAAGCATCTCTGCAGCCACTTAGATCTGTTCCATTGTAGTTGAACACAACAGCGGCACTCAGCCATTTTTGAAGCTTTGCCTCGGGTTTCTCCTCTCTTAGGAAGATGGCTGCTTCAGAGAATGAGTACCTTGTCTGTGACATTAGGAACTGGAAACTCAGTAGGATTTCAGGTTAAACAAACAATCCTCGGAAAAAATCTAATCCTTTAAAGAGCTGCCTTATAAAAGAGAAAATTTGGTATGATCTACGTGAAATCTCCCAAAATAGGTGGCAACATTAGATAATGTCTCATTGCTTGAATTTCAGTCCACTTCCAATTGATTCACTGATGCCTCATTACTTCATTTGTTTTACATACATGGTATTTTGTTTATTAAACAATTTTATTTTTCTCTTTTATAAACGTTCTGCTTGGGCTACAAATATTTTACTACTATTGAAGCAATGGCATTACACACCATTTTTCTCAGTAAAAACTACATGTACACGTTATATACAGGTAGAGTGTATATGTTATATACATGTACACACACACACAACAACAAATGATGGTAGCCTATGTTATTGTTATGAGCTGAGTGAAGACTTGTTATGGGTTGAGTTAAAACACCATTGAGATTGATAGGTGTGAACTCACCCTTCAGTTAATATAACTATAAGCATATGCACCACCTAAGACAAAAGTAGTCAGCACCCACTCAGGAGCTTTTGTCTGAGTATTGTTTCGGATAGGTGTGTGTAGGAAAAAAGATCACGCAAACTCAGGACAGACAGGAACAGACAGAGAGAGACAGTGAGAAAGAGACAGCCTGAAGGGGCAGATGAAAATATGGAAGAAACCTGGGAAAAGGTTTTTGGGCCAGGGTGCAGATAAGAGTGTGCTCTGGTATTGTGGAGCAAAAGAAGCTGTTTTCTGCTATCAATTCTCTCTATGTTCAAAGTCACAGGACTTCATTCGTTCTTTGAAAATAAACAAAACTGCACCAAACAAATACCCGACTATCAGAAATTTCTACTCCTTTCTGGAACGCCACCAGGGCCCCAAACTTGGATTAGCCACTCAGGTGAAAAAAGGGAAGCAATATAAATTTATTATTAGCATGAGGTTGTGATAGCCTTGTTACTTATGAGTGTTAAAGTTACAGGGAAGTACGCGGGTCATCCCAAACATGTACCAATACAAGGGTCACACCACACCATCATGTATTCAGCAGGTGCCCCACCCCCAAACCCCTATAAAAGCTATTTTAGGAATGTTCTACAGAGTTTAAAAATGGTACTATTGTTTTATCCCTCTGCCTGTAAAGCGAAGTTTCTTAGGCTTTGTCTACACTGGACTTTCGTTGGCAAAACTTTTGTCATTCAGCCGAACGACAAAAAGTTTTGCCAATGAAAAGCGCCAGTGTGAACAGCACTTTGTCGGCAGGTGAGCGCTCTCCTGCTGACAAACAGCGGCTACGCTGCATGCCTTTTAGTGGCATGGCTGTAGTGGCACAGCTGTGTCGCTAAAAAGTACATAGTGTAGACATAGCCATAGTTATCATGAGTCCAATTATACAGGATTCAGAGGTAACCACAGAAACTTCTAAAATAGCTTCTCTCTACAAAAAATGCCCAAAGAATTTTCAGGATCTTCCAAGGTTAGATATTCCTCCTGTCTAATGGTATCAGTCTCCTGTATCTAGCTCTGGAATATTCCATGATACTCTGAGTTCCTTTCCCAGGTCTGAAGAAGAGCTCTATGTAGCTCAATAGCTTGTGTCTCTTACCAGCAGAAGTTGGTCCAATAAAATATATTATCTCACCCACCTTGTCTCTCTAAGCAGATATTAAAACAGCCATTGATGCCATTTTGGGCCACTGTAACTTTGAGTGTGCACGTTTGAGGAGCGGACGATTCCACATTTGAAGGGGGGGAAGGAAGGAAGGAAAGTTTCTTTTTAAAATGGTGGCTTTGGAGACTTGTCAGAGGTTTAGAATGTTGGCCGCAGTCTCAGAGATGGATCAGTGGGCAAAGTGCCTTTGAGCATATCCATTCTCAGGCCTCAAGCCATCGCTAGTCTTTGGGTAGAATCATATGATTCACCCATTCTCAGGCCAGGCCTTGGGCAGCATTCCCTTGGTACTAACTGCATCTCAGCAGGTCTGATTGACCCTCAGACCCTGCAGTTCTGTTCCCTCCAGGGGCAATGACAGTGGCATCCAGAAATCAAACAGCCTTCTTAAAGCAGAGTGCTATTTATTTTGAAAGCATTTAAGAGAAGACAGATCTTAAAAAATAAACCAGTCTATATACCGGTACATGCTTGTCTTTTGTTAAGGCGCACCATTCCCTGGATCTGAGAAAGCCCCACTCCTTTAGAGTCCCTCTGGGGAGTCTCTCTCTGTGGGCTTGGCTACACTTACAAATTTGCAGCGCTGCAGCAGGGTGTGAAAACACACCCTCTGCAGCGCTGCAAATTGCGGCGCTACAAAGCCCCAGTGTAATCAAAGCCCCAGCGGCTGGGCGCCGCCCAGCGCTGTCGCGTTATTCCCCACAGGGAGAGAGTACGGACAGCGGAGAGAGAGTTCCCAGCGCTGGCGCTTTGACTACACTTAGCGCCAGCGCGCTGCCAAGCGCTGCGCCGCAGCGCGCGCGCTTTTTAAGCCGCAGCAGTTAGCTTTTCTCCCTGAATAGCTGCTGACAAGTGACACGCACATACCTTACTCTCCTGAGAAGAGCCTTTTAACTGTTTAGTGTTCTTTTGATCTCTGGGCTTGCTGCCTGGTAATACAAAGCTTGCATCTTCATTGGCGACAGGATATAGTATCCTCAAAGCTAACAGTTTCCCCCATTGTCTTGTCACTGCCCCCCAACCATTTGTTTGGAGATTCTTACCAGGATCCACTGGGTTGCTTCCCTGCTTGTTTTTCCCACAGCTCCCTATTAAGCTAGAACAATATATTCATACTGGAAAGTCTTACAACCCATCATACAATAACAGCACCTCACTAACCAGGTCACAGATAATGTTTATAAATTATTTCGTCTCAATATTCTTAGAGTATACTCACTACATAGCAATTCTACAGCAGTCACAACAGTGAACTAGTTTTCCTCTGCAGAACTATCCACTGCTCATGAATATACACCAAGGGCATGTTACTTGCAATAGAACAGTACAGAGGAGTTAGCCAAAAACTATGAGGTCAATCACATTTGTCATGGCACATTTGTTTGTAGGGAAAAAAATCAATTGGGGGGGGGGGGGGGAAGGCTGCATGAACCATTGCAACTTCAAGTCAGCAGGGATTTAGATTCCCCATTTATTCCTTCATTGCATAAGGCCCTGATCCTGCAAACAGATGCATTGGTGCAGACTTTAAAGTGTATGGAGTCCAGACTATTATGTGAACATAATGTCTGCACTGGTGCATCTGTCTGCAGGACTGGGGTCTAAACTGCAACAGAAACATATTTTCCACACTTTTCAATGTTATTAAATAATACAATTTGTTTTTTTCTTGTCAGAGTTTTGGTTTTTAATTCCTAATTTATTATTTCAAATTAAAGTTTTTTGGGGGCAGGGGACAGGAGAATTGATATCAAGTAATTAAATATTTTTATTATTTATGTTCTTATATGTGCATTACCTTATACAACACATTAATTAAATTAGTAAATTAATAAATTCATCCAAGGATTTCAAAGTGCTCTACAAATAGCCATTAATTAAGCTCCAGCATATGCTATAAGACACCTAGAAATTATGCCCACTGTATGGACTGGGATTTTTGCCTCAGTGTGTACTTTGGACTGCAAAACTGTGATCCATAAAAATGTTCTTGGATGAAAATACATTTATACAACATTCTAGCATATAATAATTCAGATGCCACCCTGTATTTCACCAGCATTATACCATGGACAAAAAAAAATACACTTGGCATATTTGTGAAGTCATCTTTTTTTGTAAATCTGGAACACGTACCTGTGGTTTCTCTATTCCAGAAAGAATGTCTTGAACTCTTTTGGTTTCTGAGTCATATTCTGTAAAACAGACAGGAAAAAAGTAAATTACCACCATTAGATGGCAACAATGTCATCAAACTCTATATTCCTCCATTGTGAAGTTTTTACTAGGAAAGAGACAGAGAACAGTAGGGCTGGTTTGTAAGAAACAGTTTCCTGCGGCACAGTTTGCTCTTATGTAACAATGGCAGAAGAAATACAATGTATAGTTCCTTATATATGAATATGAAAAATATGGTATAAGAATGAATGGCCAATGACATTTTCAAGCCTTACTGACTGCAGCTACAGAGCTGACATTCACAGACTTCCTAAACTGATTAACATTTGGTTTCATGTGGCCAACCCCCGGCCCACCTCCCCCAAACACACACAAAAAACTTAGTTCCACAAATATACTGCAAAAAGACACAGGGTATTCTATAAGTCAATTAATGTTAAGATTAATCTGGCTTATTAACCAAAAATATCTTTATTCTGTCATCCATGGAGCTCCACTGCAAGGAGAGTCCTCACTTTCCTACTTAGAGCCCACTCTGCTGGAAAATTAATAGCCTTTTTATTTTAATGGAAGTGTGCTGGCCAAACATATTATCTTTCACAAAAAAATAAAGTAATTATACCACAAACAAACAAATAAAAACAAAATGAGCAGGACTCTTGATATAGCAGAATAAAATTCTGACACAGGGAATGTGAAACTCATGAAGAAAAAAAACGGCAGGTTTAAATCAAAACCTCCAGAAATGGTTACTCCCCAAAAGGCTGACCTATTTCTTGAAGCTCAAGAATTTGCCCATTTTTGTCAAAAACCTGCTTGGAAAAAAAAAATACCACCACCATTTAAAAAAAGTTCCATGCACTAGCATGCCAAAAATTTAAAACTGGTTGAGTACTGACAGGCAAAACTCCAATGTAAATGCTCATCTCCTCCTGAAAGAATGTGCCTCAGTGTATAGTGGGAACGACAGCCGGACTGCCTCCTATAATCTGGAGTGCTTTTCCGTCTAAGCCACTTGACAAAAATTAACCTAAGCTAAATCTGAATAAGAGGAAGATAGCAGGGCCATTTTTTCCCACAGTCTTAACGCACTTTACCAGTTGTCCGAAGCGTATAAATTAGCATGCTTCTGTATGGCTAAGACAAATCTGACTTGACAACTATACAGATGGGCATGACCCCGCTGAGAGAAGACCCAGATGTTGATGCAAATACAAAGTTTGTCAATGATTAGGGGACTTTGGGGATTCAGTGTTCCCTTTAGTTCTACTGCAGAAGCAGCCCTGAGCCATGAAATTTGGATCCAGATCTGAAAATTCTGAAGGGGTTCAGAACCAGTGCTGTGGGCCCACTTCTAAAGAATGTCAGTATGAAACTGGTTCTACGCCTACAGTGGGTAAGAGAATGCTGTTACTATGCCACTGAAAGTTTCTTTTATGGTCATTACGTCACCCTCAATTACAGCCCCAGAAGCTAAGTTTGAATCTTTCTTGACCTTAAATCCTGAACATGTGGGCTGAATTCTCTCTCCTCAGTCTGCTTTCTAGCAAGGGTTCTATCTGTGGCACCCTAACTAAGAGATGAAAATCAACCCTAAAGCTCAATGAAATTTCACTTCCCTCTCCTTGTGAAAAATGATAGCTTTGTACAGTAACTAAGCCCTTTTTGATGCCTTGCAGACAAAGGGCTGCAGGCTTAAGCCATTCCAAGTCCTGGAGCTGAATAATGAGACCTAAGAGAGTAGGGTATCCCCAGCAATGACAAAAATGTAAAGGCATCAGCTTTCTAACCAAAGTTAACATATCCCTGATCCTAGGGAAGCTTTTGATTCCAGTTCACTAAGTACATAGTCTGCACACGTGCACACGCCTGCTACCTCAGCCACCCACATTCCTCCAGGCTCAGAACGGCTTGGTGCCAGATGCACAATGCCTGTCATCATGATTGTCCACATGCAGTAGAGGTCAGTTTAGAGCTGGAAGCAAGTAAAAGAAACTTCATCAGAGAACTCAGGCAAGTAAAAAGACCAATGTCGATGTAACTCAGGAGAGATGAGAAGTGGCAAGGTGACTCATCTATGAATGAATTTAATCCACATGACCAAACAGCTAACTCTTTAAAGGACCACTGATGCTCAGCACTCGGTATGGAAGGTTCTGATGGCAAGATGTTTTTCCCACCCTGAGGGCACTCACATAACACTTGAAAATTAATTTATTTAATCACAAAAGTAGCCCTGACCCCCACCACTGACATTTTGCTGTAGAGTGCAATCATTTGGTGTCATCCACAGCAAAGCATTCCAGTACAAAAGACTACAAACCACCAACATCAGTGCTAATGGCACCCCTGCATGTTGGCAGTTTCATAGGGGGGGGGGGGATCAAGGTCTGACGAGTATCAGAGATTGATTTGCCCCTTTTTGCACTTCCAGTTGTTTCTGTGGTTTGAAGCACTGAGGCACACAGTGGCAGGGAAACATATTGAAACTTGCACTGCCATTACTTGTGCTGTTGAACAGACAATGTTCTCAGGGAAGTTAGTCCCACACTCAAATTACAACCCAGTTCCAAATCTGCTTTTATATCGGTTTAATAAACCAAGGAAGAATTTTCATTTTTGAACATTCATTTAAAAAGTCAACCTCAAGGGTGTTCTGCAAATATTGAAACAGGCAGACAATGGGATACAGAATGCACTGCAGTCCTTTCCCGTATCAGCAAAAGTGCCAGGATTGTGCAGGAAAAATATAAGACTTACAAACTTAATGCAAGGAACATATAAACGTCACGCCTAGTTGAGGACATCTGCATATTCCATTCATGACGTTCGCACCATTCATTCATGATCCCTGCACTCTTGGAGGTATGAGTTACCTTAGGCTTACTCCACTGCTGCTAATACCATAAACCATTCAATCTTTTAAGAAAGGAAATAATTGCAACAATGTATACAAGGAGAGAGAAGAGCTGTTCATCATATGAACTTTCAGATCACTATATTATACAAAGCGGATGCCTGGAAGGTTTAAAAGGCACCACGCTGCATGTGGTATACAAGGAGAGAGAAGAGCTGTTCATCATATGAACTTTCAGATCACTATATTATACAAAGCGGATGCCTGGAAGGTTTAAAAGGCACCACGCTGCATTCAGGCACAATGATAATGATGTCAAGTATCAGAGGGGTAGCCGTGTTAGTCTGGATCTGTAAAAGCAGCAAAGAATCCTGTGGCACCTTATAGACTAACAGACGTTTTGCAGCATGAGCTTTCGTGGGTGAATACCCACTTCGTCTGAATACTTCGTGGGTGAATACCCCTTGCATCCGACGAAGTGGGTATTCACCCATGAAAGCTCATGCTGCAAAACGTCTGTTAGTCTATAAGGTGCCACAGGATTCTTTGCTGCTTTTAATGATGATGATGATGACAGATCATAGACCTTAAATGGGAGGAAATATAAACTAAAGAGACAATGGACAATAGAGATGCACATGAAAGTCAAGTAGTAACATAACACCAGTGGAATTGACATATGGCAAAACAGCAACAACTTTTTAATTAAAATGATTAGTGATATTAATTAATTAATTATTATTATAATAATACAGGACAAAGTCACTCACAGAGGTGACAGTTTTATAGCATTTCTTTAGGTTTTTCATTTACTGTTTGATGAACCAGATGAATTCTTATCAGGCTTCTGTGGCTATTGAGGTCTGTTCAATAACAAATATGATCATCCACATCCTTCTGGGCGACACTAGTCTACGGTGAACTAGAGAGATCATGGATCCTTTTCTCAGCAGGATGCTGGTCCTATTTGTCACCAGATGGGGCCAGTCTCTTTGCTAACAACATATTCAAGTATCAAACTTGAGCTCTTTCTCCTGGGCCAACAAGGAACCTTGGGAGCCCTTTGGAGACAGCACATGCTGGGGAAAAAAGAGGATCTTGCATGATTCTATATGCCTCCCTCTGGCTAGCTGTAGCACTGCATTGCCAGTCTCTAGAAGAAGCTGCATCCAGCCCCCATTAACAGAAGGCCTTAGGGAGAATAATGACACTACTGGGTAGTACAGAGCACATAAAAAATGAGTTCTCAACCCAGAGGCCGCAATCTCCAGCTCATGCTGATGTAAAACACCTAACCATGGTTGTCCTGTGCTAATAGAGTAACTTCCACCCTTTAGGCTAAGGAATACAAGTATCATGCAATGACTGTAAGTATGGTAGAGAAGGATTACAAACCCTACTTCTAATGGCCAGCAAATTTTTAAAGACAAAAATATTACCCGTGATTGCTTGAGAAATTGGGAATATGCCCACTTGTTAAAGGGAATCCAGCCTCAAATGGCCAGTTTTGTTTGTTTTTAATCTCTGACCCCTTTCTCACTCTTCCTGGCCTGTCTGAAGTCAGCAAATGAAAGCTGTGTGCGTCAATCTCTCCACATTAATACTAGGAATTGCAGGGCCAAGTAGCTGGCATATACTGTCCTCCTTGTTTGACATCAGCAACAGAAGGTCAGGGAAGAGCTCACTCCAGCACTTTGGATCATTGTCTTCTGAAAAGCTTTTCTACTTCTCATCTGTTTCCTACATCTGTCATGGCAAAACTGTCCATCATAGAAGGAAGTTGAAGGATTCCATGAGTGCTCAGAGGAACCCTCAAGAGGACAATATAAAACCCTCATTTATCGTTTATGAAAAGGGGATACTTCTGAATGCCTCCGAGATGCTATGGCTAGTCCCGAGCTATAAAATTTGATTCCGAATCCAGATCCTGAATTACTCCCAAATTCTGGGTTGTTTGGATTTGGGGTTTTGGTTTGACATTTTATAGTAAAGGGACCAGCTGTAAAATCTGAATCTAGGCTCACATTCTGTTCCCCCAGCCTCCAAAGTTTGGGGGTTTGATTCTGACCCACCCAAACTCACCAAAAGTGAATTTCCCCCAAGAATATAGGGAGGTGATTCTTAATGCTAGAAGCTAGTTCTTGCTGAACTGAAGCCTATAAATTTCTGTTAGCACAAGTCCCTGCTTCTTCCTGTATATACAGTCCAAACATAATTCTTCTACCATTCCAACAGTGCTTTATAAAGCAAGGCAAGTTTAAAAAATACAGAAAAATATATATTAAAGTTTAAATTTTCCACAAATACTGGCTTTCACATTTGCTCAAATAGCAGCTGTTTGAAATAGCTACAAGCCCTAAACTAATTGAAATTTCTCACCATAAATACAGTTTACTGATTTTAGGTTTGTTCTGCATTTTTTCCTTCACAGAAAAAGAAGAGGGCCAGTAGATACTTAGCTGCTGGCTACAGAAAGTATTTACTGTTTCAACAGCCCCTCCATTCCAATGCAATGACATCAGCATGAATGCCTTGCAAACCTTATGTCGCGTTTTCAAGCACAGCACCACGCTTGCAGATACGCCAGTCATAACACAATATGCTTTCTCAGAATTTGTTCCAGATTTACAGGGCTGTGAGTGGCTCAAATACTAGTAATGATCTTTTATCAGTCACATAAAGTGCAAGCTACAATTTGAAAGACACTAAACTCCCCAATATACTATATGCCTCCTTGATAAATTTCTAACTACTATTAATTAAGCCCTTTTTGATATCAAAGCAAGAGACTCACTAGAAATTAACACACAGAGATAGCTGTTCTATAATCTTTGAGATTTTTAGAACCGAATGAGCAAACAATTATTCACACATGAGAACAGAACGCAGAAAAAATAGTAACGATATTGCAATTATTAAATTACAGTTACATTCTGGCTGCCATAGGTGCACAGATGAGCCAGAAACTTAGCAGGCAGTTTTCCTCTCCAGTCTGGCTCCAATCTATAGAGAGAACACACACAACAGGAGTCACAAGAGTGCAATCCATGGCACGGCAGGACAAGGCCAAGGGATCATAGGGAACAGTCAGCATCCTTAGATGTACACCTCTTAAGCTGGTGATACGAATGATATCCCCAAACCATGAAAAGTATGCTGCAGCTAGCAGAAATAATCACTAAGAGTGGGGCCTGTTGTCATAACATGGCCACGGTAATACTGCTTTTGATATGCTTTATTGTGCACTTTCATAGGAAACATTTTCAAACTCAGCCAGAATTAGGGCCCATTATAATTATATGCTTATTAAGGAAACACTCAGAAACCTTCTCTTCAAAACAGCTGTCCCAGTCTAAAATATAAGCAGAGTTAACCCCCAAATTGGACCAAAAATCACTGAAATATTATTTCCATATTGGGGTCTTGGAGATCCCTTTGCACGTCAAAATTGGGGGAAAACCCCACTTAAAACTGACTTTATTAACCAGTGAACTATAAAACTATGAACAAGTTAAAACTTTCCTAGATTCAGAAGCACACTACACAGTACTTGTGCTGGGGTCTAACTGACCCCATGATCAAACACATTTTAAAAAAACCTACACACTATATAGGTGTTGGGATCTAACTGGCTCCATGTTTCGACTTTGAAAACAGATAGCAACAGCACCAATATAAAAGGCACACAGTAAAGTGGCAGTAAATGGCCTCCTACTTTGAACAAATGGCACAAACAGATAATATGTTCTGAACACAAAGTTCTTACACTTCACATGTTTTTGATGTGTTTTTCTGTCTTGTTCTTTGGAACAGCTGTAACATTTTTCCTTTTCTTAGGCTCTGGATCAGTACCCAGCACACTAGATGCTGCTTCCTTAGAAACTTGAGGTAAGTCTGCAATATTCCGTTGCTGCACCAGTGATTTCACCATTTCGGTACCCAAGTCTCTGAGAAACATCCCTCTCTTACACAAAGATTTATTATGCCACATGCAACTCAACAAAATCCAAACGATAGATGCATTCAGACATGCAATGTGCATGTGCAATGCAACAGTGAGCTTTTGTGCCTACCACAGCATCTGTCAAGTGTGGGCTTGCTAGAAAATGTATCTGATGGGTATCTTTGCCAGAAACTCTTCCTAGCAAGTGTAGGCTTCCCAGAAAATCAATTTGACAATGTTATCTTCACAGAAACTCAATTTGCTGGAAAATTGTGATGATACACGAGGCAGACCCTTTTGGTGCATTGCTTTTGAAAAACAAAAACCACTGAAATTATAATAAAAACTATGCTGAAAGATTAATGTAATCATATCCTAGCTGCTGCCTCAAATAAAAACAGTTGTGTCAGAGGAGACGTGTGGGGGGACACGCAGGGTCACTTGCCCCTCCCCTCCCCGAATTCCGTCAGGGTTTGCCAGCCGAGCCTCTCCCTAGGTGGCAGCTCGGTGAAGCTGGTCAGCTGCAAGATGCAGCTGCAGGGAAAGGTAGCAGGAAACAGCTGGGAGCTGCAGGGAGGGGCCGCTGAGGGTAAGAGAAGGGGCGTGACTCAAGCTGTTGGGGGGGTGGCGGGACCTTTACATTGTCCGTTCCCCCCCTCACCCCCCAACTATCAGCAGTTACCAGTCTCCTCTGCTGAAGCTGGAATACCTGAGTAATTAATTTGCAGTTTAACTAACCCCCCCAATACCTTTTAAGTGTCTTTTTTTGCTAAACTAAAACCACCACAGGTATGCAGACAAAACCAATGCTAACAGGTTGTCCTCATCATCGCTTGAGAATACTTAAAGAAAGAAGAGGCAGTGGTTTGTGTCTCACGTTTTATTAAGTTTTTGTACGTGTTTGGGGTCCAAGAGAACACCAAAGACCATAGCAGTGTAGTACTTCCAGTCTCCCCACTGACTAACACTGAGGCATCTACCTGACCTTCTTACCTTTTCAGCAATTTTTTTTTTGCTACACAAAAAATACAATAGGTAGGACTATAAAACCAGTGTCAAAAGACTGACTTCACCCTAGTTTGAGAATAATTAATGTATGGAGAGAGACTGGTTCAGCACAAAAATTTTTGTTTAGACTTTTGTATGCATTAGAATCAGTTAGATCCCAAAACAGTACGGGGGTTAAGCCATGGTCAGGGATTATTGCCAACTATTTCCATAGATACTTGTGTTTGCATTTTCAAATCTAAATATTAAACATTTCTGAGCTCTGCAAACGATACTGAAGCTAATATACATCTTATGAAACACAATGACAGTAGCTATAGTTTTCAAACTTGAGAGCTCAAAGTTAAGCATCTCAGTTTGGGCACCTAAATAAGTGGTCTAATTGACAAAGGTGATCAGCACCAACATCTTCCACTGTCTTCAGTGGGAGCTGGGATTTCTCAGAACTTCTGAAAATCAGGCGACTTCTATTTAAGTGCCTCAGAATGGCTCTAGGAGTCTAACTTTAGGCACTCTGGTTTGAAAACCATGACCTATGCCAATGATGTCTTAAATAAGGACATTCCCTAGATGCTTGAAGACAGCAAGAAACAAACGTTAAAAGTGCAAGCCTATGTTTTCCAGAACTCGACACAGCATCCCTATTCAGGACAGCACTTACACACATGCCTAACTCCAATTGAACACAATGGGGCTTAAGCACCCACTTAAGAGTTAGACACTTGCTTAAGTGCTGTCCTGAATGGGGATGGAATTACAGATGTGCTTCAGAGCTTTCGGGTTACTCAAGGTATGTCTACACAACAAAAAAAAGAAAAAGAAAAGGCAACCACTGCAACAAGCCTCAGAGCCCAGGTCAGCTGACTCAGTCTCACAGGGCTCATGCTATTGGGGCTGTGCAGATGTACCCTCAGTGCTCCTCCACTTATCACAGTCAATATTTTGCCATTCAATGGAAACAGGATCAGGCCCGAAAGGATAAAGTGATTCTTATTTTAATTCACTTTATGCAGCTCTGCCCAGTGTTTAATGAAACTAAAAGTATTCGACAATATGGACAAGTACCAGGCTTGTGAGCAAGCTGGTGTGCAGGGAATTCAAACAAGCACAACGAGAGAGACGCCTGTTAGGGCTATTTTTGATCAAATTAAAGTGGATATAATTTTAAAAAAAATCTTCAATTTTGATATTTTTTGTAAATTAGAAAAGTGCAAAGAAGGATATTGGTTGCCTCTGCAAGTGGAATGAAATGCTGGATGCAAGGGTCAAATGGAGTGTGAGAGTGGTTTTTGTTCTTTTCCACCTCTTTGTTGCTACTGCCAGAACACAGCAATAACAACCTCCTACTTTACTGGCTAAAATCTGAGTCAACTCCTGCTCTGAACATGCAGTTGGTCCACCAGAAGGCAAAACGGGGCTTTCTTTGTAAAATGCAAGTACAAAAGTCTATATTGCATCAGTTTTACATCTCAAGGAAGTGCTTTGTGTCTTACAAAGACAGTAACAGATGCAGAGTATCACACATGGCTGCAGCTGGTTGTTTCTGAAGAAACACCAAATTAAACAGTGACATAACCCACAAAAATGGATAAAGTACAAGTTAGATATGCTTGTATGGCAGACAACTTATGCCCTAGTCCTTTTCTCCCACTATAATGAATAGCTATATGTTTGACCCTTTTAGCTAGTTTTCTGTGTCAGAAATAGTCTTTTATTTTTGGACAGCTTCTACTACACTATTATACAACAGAAGTCTGCAAGATCTTTGGGCGTACAAAGTAAAGGCTGATACTTGCATAAAGGAAATAAGGGCTTGCTAAACATGGGTTCACGAACTGTGTGTGTAAAGATTTATGAATGTGGCCACTCGTATTTTTTTCTTTTTGTAATGTGGATACATCTACAAATAAACGCTGTTTAGAGGCCTGTGTCAGTCAACATATTTAAGTGTGTGTAGTTTCTAAGGGCTACATTTTCAAAGGACCCTTTTAAATTGTGTTGGCAACCTGTTTGAGTAGGCGGACTATATGCAGGGTATGTAAAGGTAAAGATCTCTCTTTGCACATTCCCATGTGTGGATATGTTACAGCGGCCATCAGGGTTTGAACTGGAGATCTTCAGAACCAAAAAGCATGAGTGTGCCTACAGCTGACAATATAACACACTCATCCTTTGTGGATTGGTCAAAGAGGGAACACTCAGCACACACTGACCAATGGGCTAAACATTCAGATTTTCCAAGAATAAAATAGGAAGAGGTTTTAAAATGAAATTACTCTATTGTGTTGTTTCTAGTATATGAGCATTATATACAGTGCTATGCTGTATCTCATTACACTTTACAGAGTATAGCTTCAGCTTAGAATGCAGTATGTGACCATAAAAAAACCATGAGCAAAAATCATCCCTGATACAACTCCACTGCCTTCAATAAAATGATGATTTTTGTCATTCCTTCTAATTGTGAAATACCAGGCTGCAAAAGCAAAAGCAATGGCTTTTCCTCCATGCTGCCTTGTTTAATTCCAAGAGTTGTCTCCCCAGTCACACATTAAGGCTGGTGAGCACAGAACTAAAGAATAATTGTGAAAGTCTGTTGTTTTGACGAGCATTACCTCTGTTCTTACAATTCTTGCTCCTGTGATTTTTTTCTTTTCTTTACCTCTTCTGATTGGGACAGGTTTTTCATATTTGTGGATATATATGGTAGATCACTACAAACTCTCCCCTGCCTGTCCTTTTCTAGATTTATAACTTCTCTGACTGGAGTTGCCTTCGTGGTACTTAGTACTTCTCAAACACCAAGGGACAGCACTTTCTGATTAGAGAAAGGCGGAGACTGGGAAGTCCTTTTAAATCTCTTACCTATGGGAATGCAGGTACAGATATAGCATTTGAAAATAACATTTGTGTGAGCCATCAAGAAGGAGAACTGCAAGTTATTTTTAACTCCGTCCCCAAGCTCCAACAGTTACTGCTATAATGCAATGTCCTCGACAGCCTGTGATGAATAACAATGACAGTACCACCACAACCTAATGGTATCATTTATTTATTTCTTCTAATTGCTATATTGCATAGTGATTTTATAGTGGGTAATTATTATTCCCTTATTACAATCTGGACAATGGAAAGACAGAGCTTAAGTGAATCACCCAAAGTCACAGAGCGAGACAGTGGCACAGCCAAGAACTCTCAACTCCCACTTCTCTGTGGGTGTCTCTTTTGTGCTGTTTCAGATACAAACTTGGACAAAATAAGGTAACCATTTCTAGGAGAAAAGAGGGCCTTAGAATACTTTATGCCCTTCTGTGGTGGTTGGGATGTGTGTCGGTGCTACATACTATCCTTCAATTCCCTTCATTTATTTGTGCACTATTTCTTATTTTCTTTCTCTTGGTTCCCCTAATTTATTTTCTGTCACTTGAATCTGTGCTTGTCTCTCTCTCTCCTCCCTTCATCAGTATTCAGGAGCGATGGCACACTCTGGCAAGAGAGTCAGAAGCAACCCTGCCAGTCTGATGAACTGAGGAGTCATTCAGAGAAGGTACCTTCTGAAAAGATCACTAAGTTACTACTACTACTACTATCAGTTGACACAAACACCACATGATCAGAAAATCCCAAGGGTTACCTCAGTCCTAGCCAAGATATGCAGAGCAGCAGGGTGGGAAGTTAGGATACTGAGCTTTCTTAAAAAATAACAGTGACCCATGAGAAATCCTCATTGGTGCCAGCTGTGAAGTGAAGTGATCTGGAATTTGCTGGTGCAAGTTTTCTCCTCTGAGATAAAAGGTTCCCTTAAATCATGGCAACTGGCTTCTCTGATGCCAGGAGGAGTAAGAGACCAAAACCCAACACAGTTAACAAAAGGAAGTATGGATTTATTTTTCCCCCCCTTAAGTGAATTCAGTGTTAATGAAAAGTGACAGGCTGATAGCACTACAAATTGAAGCCCTCTCTTCAACCACAGACAGCTTCCCTGCTACGTGCCTCAGTGCCAGCTCTAGAAAGTCCAGAGAGGGAAAGAGCAATTTTGTCTTTCTATCTTTCAGACTTTGGTTTACCTGTAAGGCAGCTAACAGGAATGCCAATTGTGGGGGTGGTCTTTGTATCCTCTGGGAATTGAATAAAGACCAATAATTCACATAAGCCGCAGACTGTTACAACGTTCAACTGTTACTGGTATAGCTGGGATTCAAACCTGCGATCTAGAGGTGAAAGGCTCTGTATCCCATTACTGATGCCCCATGCCAGCCAGGAAATATATTCCTCTGAAACAGGGTTCCAATGAAGGGAAAGGCTCAAGGGTGTCTATACTGAACCTGAAAGAACTTGTTCTTTCTTAATCTTCAAAAACATAAACATGCCATAAATGGTCAAAAAAAACTTTGATAAGCCATCCTATTATACACAATAGCAGCTATTTTATGACCAAACAACAAAAAATAGCAAAATAATCTGCAAATCTGCATATTTGCACAGGGAAAAAAAATCAGACTGCACAGTCGAAATGAACTCCATAGGAGCCCAAAACTTGGTCTGGATTAAAAAGAGCTCTGCAGCCAAAACTAACAATCTGCTTGGCAAGGAACCTTGTAAAGCCATTGAGTTGCTAAAACAACATGAAAGGCAGTAAAGCACTTTACAAATGCAGAGGCAAGAGGCTGCCCATAATAGTCTGAAAACCTTTAAGATATTACTTGGGGCCAATTCTGCTCTTAGTTATAAGTGCGCAACCTCACCTGAGGGCAGGTCTAAACTATGGCAGGGATCGACAGTCTGAGATGGATCCACCAGCGGTCAATTGAGTGGGTCTCCTAAAGACCCACCAAATCGACTGCAGATCGCTCTCCAGTCGACCTCTGTACTCTACCCCCAACGAGAAGAGTAAGGTAAGTTGACTGGAGATTTTCTCCCATCAACCCCCCACAGTGTAGACCCCCTGGTAACTTGACCTAAGGTATGTCGATTCCAGCTACGTTATTCACATAGCTGGAGTTGCATAGTGTAGGTCGACTTACCACAGTAGTGTAGATATAGCGTCAGAGAAGTAATTAAGGGAGGAATTTCCCTTTGGATTTTACTCTGAGGCAGCTAAAGGGGATGGTAGATGTCAATGTTTTAGCAGTACTTTCTCTCTCAACTATTTATGGATGGTTGATCATTTGTTAGCAGAATCTAAGCACCCCACTCAAAAGAGGGATGCAGACTGATGCTGAGATACACATTCAAAGCCACCTTGGGTTCGAAATTTGATATACTTGCAAACATCAGCCCACGCTTGCCAAAGTTCAACAAATAAGGGCTGTTCACACAGCTGGAGAGCCTATGAGCCTGCCTCCCTACAGCTGGCCTCACTTGCTCCCTCCCAACCAACTGGGCCCCTGACAACAACCAGTGTTAGAAACTGGTGCCACTGAGAGGAGTTGCGTTACCCATGCCAATTCAGTTGACTTCCAATCTTAGCATCAAAAAGCAGGGTTCACTTTGTGAATCCAACTTCTCTAATGAGACACCAAAAACGGAGACAAAGGCGGAG
This sequence comes from Mauremys reevesii, assembly GCF_016161935.1. NCBI lineage: Eukaryota > Metazoa > Chordata > Testudines > Geoemydidae > Mauremys > Mauremys reevesii. The sequence continues at coordinate 14,657,449 of NC_052631.1, forward strand.
GGAATGCTTAAAATATTGTGGCTTCCTTCATAAACAACATTCCTATAACCTCGTTTTCATTAGAGTTTAAAGTTTAATTGAGATAACCTGTATGAATAAAATAGGGTAAAAACTGAGGAATCCTGAGAAGTAGGAAGAACCATTTCAATAACATTCCCACCTATAAGTTAGTGCTGATCATGTTGAGAACATGCACAAAACCTCATTTCTTAGTCATTTTGAGGGCTGGCTGGCTGGCAAGCTAAGCAAGCTCTATTGTTATTCTAAAGGCTAGATGGTTAGTCACATGACTCATTGCTGCTCCAGTAAAATGTTTTTATAGGAAAATGCTGTTTCTTCTTTTTATTCTTCTCATCTATGAATGTAACATTCAGGGTGCTCAAACACTGGAATAACATGGATTCTGCAGCAATTGTTTCTTTGCTGCAGAAATGCACGTTAAGTTATTTTTGCAGCTGACAATGACGTTGGTGTAGGGAAACTGTGTGGGTCCAGAAGGGGAGTGAATATATTGATGGGATTAATCATTACAGCTGTTTGCAGTATTCTTCCACTATAACAACTGGTCTGTCTGTATGGAGTCAGTTTCCAGAAGACTTGCTTATGCTGTTGCTACCCTCGACACTTTTGGCTGTACACCAGTAGTTCTCTTTCAAAGCATGTGGCATCTTCCAGGGTCTGTCTCTGTGCTACACATTTCTGTAGTGGTACAGACGTGAATTCTTTGTGCACAGCAAGCTGTAGTTAAATAACCAGTTCAGAGGACTACTGAAATGTAGCACCATCGCTAAAATAATGATCCAGGTGTTCAGGTATTACAGCGATGGTCACAGACTGGATAAATGCAAAGACAGATAGGCTGACAGATCCATTTACTTCAGCAATAATATCAAGAAACAGGCAATAAGAATGGAGAAACACGGAAAGCCTAAAACTAACAATATTTTAAGGCAGCAAAGTTGTTATTTTTTATTATGATGATGTAAGTGCTAGTCATGACTCTATGGTTAAGCATGAGTTCTGTTTTGCATTTACAGTAGGGATTCAACAGCTGTTATATATGAAAACTACAACGTAAGCTCCCCAATTTTAGAGCATTCACTCTTTGAATAAAGAATGAATTTTCTGAGCATTTACAAGTAAATTGGTTAATTAATGAGTTAAAATTAATTAAAAGCTGCATTATTTAGAAAAGCGCCCTTAACTACGGCCCGCTAGTGATGTCATGAGGGGGAAATATTCAAAACGTGTCTTTAAAAGTCACAAACCTAATCTGGGACCACAAATACACCACCACCTTAATTGCAATTGTTACATGACACCAGTAGAGGGAAAAATTAAGGCTGTTTGGGTGCCTTGGGATGTTTGGATTTCTTTTGAGGGTGGTAACCTTAACTCAATATTTACTGGGTTTATAACATTTGACTTTGAGTTGCATACAACATCCCCATAATTTCCTTAAAATTAATATATATTCTCAACTGTAACTCCATTTTAACGTAGGGTTTTTTTTCTGGGATTTATATCATCATAGAGCACAGAAGCTACCGTCATGATCAGGATCTCATGGTGCTAAGAGCTGTAGAAACACACAGGAAGAAACAGTTCCTCCCCCCTCAAGAGCTTATAGTCCAATATGAAGAAAGAGACAACCAAATGGAAGAAACAATGTGATGGATGCATAGTGAGTACAAGAGTAATTACAATAAGGTCAAATGCTTGCACAGATTAGTTCTGCATGCAACTTGATGGTTCTGATGTCATTTGAGAGTTTTTTGGTGTTTTTTTCTTCCAGTTAGCGCAAACTGTCGATTAACCTCGCTGTTATTATAGTTGGCTGATTTCTTATAGGTAGCACTACAGAAAAGTATTTGTTTACAACTGCCCACGGTAATATCGGGCTCTAGTTAACGCTACCCAGCTTTACTTCATTAGCTAGCAGAGGGTCTTTAAGTGCTTCACTTAACCTGTGTGAAATACTCACAATGAAACCATGCAAAGCTTCCTATGTTAGAGCTGGTTGAAAAACTTACAATAGAACCGTTTTTCAGTGTAAAATGCACTTTTGTTGTAATTAAATTTTCACAGCACTATGTAAATGTGATCAAAAATTTATAGTGGGAAAAAGTCAAAACATTTTTGTTTCAACTTAATCTTGTTTTGACTTATAATAAAATGTTAATTTTATCATGTGGAATATTCTGTGCATTATATTAATATTTTATTATAATATAAATGGAGTATTTCAGAATTTTTGTTTTATAGAAAATTTCAAAATTTTGGCTTTTTGTTCTGATTCAGACCAGTTTTTTTTCCTCCAAAATGTCAGAATTTCCCATGGAATGGAAGTTTCAGTTGCCAAACAGCTGTACTGGTTTCATTAACAACTCATTAAATGAGTTACAAACTTTTTGAATGAACTCTGGTCCTGTTTCAAAGTCAGCCTGAGACACTCGATGCTTTTTTCATGAAAAATCATGAGAAGTTTTCGATTTCAGACTGCTTCAAAATTATACCAGATGAAAACGGGAGGTTTTGAAGGGGTTGCCACTGAACTTCACTTTCACCATTTGGGTTTACTGAAACCCATGTGGATTGAACCTTTGATTGACTCAAAATGCAAGAAAATATATCACAACGGCATTGCAATGTTAGTCTTGCAAAGAGTCAGAAGTCAGGCAGTGAGAAGAATACCACAACAATGGGTGCAGTATGAAAAGAGAGTGATTAGGTACATTGCACAGAGCTACCAGGTTCAGAGCTACTTTTCTGTTTCACTAATCTCTGTAAGAAGCCACTGGGCCACAGCAAGGAGTGTGGTGGGAAGCTGCTCCCTTTCATCCAGCCCAAACATCTGTGGCTGGACAGGAAGCCTATGCCAAAATACTATCCTGCTGATGGGAAGCACAGTTCATTAACAGCTTCCCAAATTAATGATATTGCAAGTCTAAATTACACTACAGTCCAGCCTGAATGATAAACGATGACTATCTGAATTAGAAATCTATTAAGTAGAACATATCTTCAGGGCCAAATTTGACTAGAGTTATGATCCTAGCTGGAGAAAAAGAAATGAGCTAGTAAAGAAGCAAACAGACTTTGTGCACATTTTGGATTATGGCTGAGTTTGGCTTTGAAATTACAAACATTCCATCTGCTCACCAGCTGTGTTCCCTAATCCCCTTTAATAACTGCAGCTTGCACCTCACCATGAGAATCCAGAACTCTTCAAAACTTTACTTCACACTCACTGCCAGGATTGATTTTTAGACATTTGTCTCAAGTGAATGCAGGATAAACAAATTGCACTGACAGGTGCTAGCTTTCTAGTGTACAAGAGAAAAAAGAACAATATGAAGTTATCAGGAACACCACATTGGTATGGCCTGGACACTACACTCAAGCACAGTGTGTACAAAGCGGGTCACTTTGAATCCACAACCAATTAGAAATATAAATTAAGGGTAGCCCCCAAACCCTGCATCTGACACTGCAATTAGCATACTCTACATGAACAGAACAGCAGTTAACACTGAAGATTTACAGATTCATTTTCACCACTGAGAACGTTTTCAGATGTTTAAAGGTCTCACTGAAATGGACTCCTGAGTACAGCTACCTGAAAAGAATTCAATAAAATTAAGGGAATTCCAACTTGATTTAGATGAAACTTAGGCCACGTTTGCTAACATTTTGCTACAGATCACACATGCTTACCCTAGTCTAGTTTTAAGCAAAGCAGAGCCAAGTTTTTGTCAAAACTAAAGGGAACTCGGTAGCTATCAACTAGGGTTCAACTTTGAGTTTTGGTGTTCACTTTGCTCCACTTTTGGAGTTTGCTCATTCAAAACTACCAAATTAAAATCTGATGGTGCAAATCCGGATCATGCCAAACCCATGAAAAAGTTCACATGAACCTCTGTGAACAATGCCTTTACTACAGCTTCACTTCTGATGTCTTTTTACATAGAGCAGGTCAAAGTCTTGCATAATATAACTGGGAAGAAATGGAACGGCCTGCTCATTTAATAGAAAGCTGAAACCATTTGGTTCAATGCAATGCTAAGACTTTGTCTACACTACAAGTGCTACAGCAACTCAGCTGTAATGTTGAGGTAATGTAGATGCTTCCTATATCCATGGAAGGGGTTTTTCCATTGATGTAGTTAATCCATCTCTCTGAGAAGCGGAAGCTAGGTTGATGGAAGAGCTGCGTCTATAGTACAGGTTAAGTCAATCTAGCTATGTCATTCTGGGCACAAAATTTTTCACAGCCCTGAGTGACATAGCTAGGTCAATCTAATTTATAAGTCTAGACCAAGCCTAAGTGAGAGAAGAATCTCAGAAACCTTACAGAAGTACCACTCGTATAAAGACAGCAGATTACAAAACTTTTATTCATTCACACTGGCATCTCAGATAAGACACACCAGGTTACAGAAACCTTGGATATCAATTTCCACTTTAAAGAGAAACTTTAAAGATGGGATTTTCAAAGGAGCCTAAGAGAGTTAGGGGCTCAAATTCCATTGACATTCATGGGATCTGAGCACCTAAAACCCTTAGGCACCTTTAAAAACCCCAGCCAAAAGTTTTGAAACATCTTTTAAATTATGACTTCTGATTGTTAGACCCAGTGGTGGGGATTTTTGTTTGTTTGATTTAGTTTTGCTTTGTTTTTTAAATACATAGTGAGGAAGGCAGAGAAGTTTCCTCCCTCTAAATACTCATTCCCCTGGCTCTCAATGTTCCAGATCCTCCCAGCCAGGGAAAGCATTTTTCCCCTCCTCTGTATATAATTTTCTGTAGTTTGCATTATCATGTGCTAAATATATTACAATACACTGTTTATCTTGGTCTGAAACTTTGAGACCTTTGCATGGCTTTCTTCTCCCAGCATAGGGATTTCTGGTAAATCAGTATTAAAACAGGATGGAGAAGTGTTTGACAATTTCTTTTGTTGGTCTAGTGTCTAGAAATGGTTTAAGTTCCAGGCACAGGGGAAGCAGTGTAGTAGTGCTTTCCACTGACCTGTTGGAGATCTGAATTCAATTGTCAGTTGCAGCAGTGTCTAAATAGCATTTGTGTGTGTGTGTGTGTGTGTGTGTCCGTCCGTGTGTGTGTGTGTGTCCGTGACATCCTTCAGCAGCAGCCTTTCTGATAAACTGTGGGACAGTGGTAATAGACCTCAAAAGATATCCGATCCAGTCTTCCTCACCCAGAAAGATGGTGGTAGCAATATGAGCCTAGAGCAGGGATGAAAGTATATGAGGGAAAATAATAAAGGAATCCATAGGGCTTTATCAGGAATGTGGGAAACAACCCTGTTTAAAAAAAAAAATCCAGTCACAGTAAAAATTTATTATGCCGTTAGAAATGGGGACAAATGAGAACACTGGATCTGAATCTCCCAATCCAGATCTATGCTTTGCTAGTCTAACCTCTCTCTCTAACTGGGAAACCAAATGTAAACTCCACGGACTCTGACAAGGCTCGGGCTTGGGCTCAGATTCAGTGCTGGACCCAGTTTGTTATTCAGGAGTTTCTGTATCAGAAATATACTGCAGAGTTTATATTTCACAAACTCACAGCGTGAACTTTCAGCAGTTACCCAGGGGGCTGTATTCTGTTCTTATGTATGCCCAAGGAACCCGTAAAGTCAATGAGATGTGTGAATAGGAGATCAGAAATTTGGCCCACTGCTGTTAAGCAGCGTCGTGAGGTTTCAGTTTCAATTAGTTTCATCAAAGCTTTGACAGTTTGCATAGATTCAGGCACAAAGAACATAGACTGTGTATGATGAAATTAAAATTCAAAATGAAACCAATTAGTTTTGTTTATTTTGCTCTGTTGCCTGTAGCTTTGTTCAGTTCAGCTTTTGTGGGATCCAGAAAGACCTTTCAATGTGAACGACTGTCACAAAAATGTTGTTACAAAACCAAACTGAAGCATGAAATTAAGTCTCCAAAATTTTGTTTCTATGAACAGATAATGAAGGGTTTTATTTAGATTTTCAACTACAATTTCAAAGAAAATATAAAAATACTGGACTCTGTAGTTATCTTGTTTATGTTCAGCCTCAAACTAGCTGAGTTTTGAAGGATAGTTAGTTTTGAAACTAAATGTTCACAAGGCTTGGGTGTTAAAGACATTATAGCCTAGTTCAGTAGTAAAGTGCAGGATTTGGTACAGAAGGTTGCAAGTTCAAAAGCTGATGAGATTGTGATTTTATTTAAAATTCTAAATAACTATGTTTTTGTTCCTGAAATATGGGCACTGTATGAAATTCTCTCTATGGTCCCAATCTTGAACAAGCACACAAACCTTAAAAGGCTGATATTTCCTTGAAATTGTTTTGCACCACAGTGGGCTTAAGGAAAGGAATCCTCAGTGAGAAGGTGCTTTGTGAGGCCAATGTAGGGTGGGTGCCATGTAGATAGCCAATGTCTGAAATTCCCAGGTCTCGAGTTGGGTGGAACAAGAGCCAGACTACACAGATCGGCACTGTGAATGGACCCTCTGGCCAGTCCTCTGCTTGGTTTGTGACAAGCCTCCTTTACCCCTTTTCATTTTCTCTGCAGAAGCCAATTACAGAAATGGGCTTCCAGTAAGCAGAGGGGAAGGAGTGCCATGTGAGTTCTCCAAACATTTGTTCCCCAGCAAAGCATCTTTATCAGCTGTATCTGACAAACATATCTTAACCGTTCTCTTTGCTGAAGCAAAGCCATAAATTTAGTCCGGTTTTCATAAATTTTTGCATGCATGTAGACTTTGACATGAACTTGAGAGTGCACATTGCTTGAAATGTCAATATGTTTAATACATTTATGGGGCTATATGAGCTCACTTAAGTGGCTAATATACATGAGTGTTATTGGCTTTGCTTTACTAAAGTATCTGAGTGTCTAGTGGATACAGTTGACTTTGGTACACAAGTCTGCGTGTTCACGGCATACGAGGGGTACAACTAATCTTTTAACAAACATGTTAATATTTGTTTTGCTCTGTATAATATGGATACATACAGGTCTCATACATATTTTAAAGACAAAAAACTTTTAACATGTAGAAAACAACCAAGCTAGAAAATGAAAAATGCCAAGCTCCATAAAAATGTGAGAGATATTTTTAAAAAAAAAAAGATAAGGGCCCAATTCTGCAATCCTCACTCAAACTGAGCAAGCACTTACTCCCAGTAATAGCCTCACTGACTTCCCTATGATTATGGACTGCAGAATAAGACCCCAATCTTGCAACTGAACCCAAATGAGCCTTTAAGCCTGCACAGAGCCGCACTGAAGTCAATAGGGGTCTATCAATGCACATGCAGGGGATCTACATCAGATAAAGGAACATGTGGAATATATTAATACTTCAGCTATAGTTAAAGACAGAAAGAAGGACAACTTCTCCCAGCTTACACCTAAATATGCCTGAAGTCAGGGTGACCCAAAAATCATAGCACATGCAGTTTATTCAACGTAAGAGAAGATACAAAAACAAAGGAGGAACAAGTCCGAGATGAAGCTTTTCACATTCACAGATGAACATTTCCCACTATTCTTGATCAATTTATTTGTATTTGTCTATTTTAGGTGCTTCTTTTGTCCCCATCACTGTTGTATCTGAGCGCTTTACAATCTTAAATGTATTTATCCCCATTCCCCAGCCATAGACAGCCTAAGGTTACATATGAACTACAAAGCATATAGTGTAGACACAGCATTTGCCGACAGAAGGTGTTTTTCTGCCACTGTAGCGATACTATCTCCCTAAACAATGTTAGCTAAGCCAAAGAGCAGAGCTATGTTCCTAGCAGGTGTGGCTTTTTCCACATCTCTGACAGCCATAAGTATGTCAGAATAAATTTTAAGGGCAGGCCAGGCCTAAGTCTGTAGTGGAGCAGAGAATAGAACACTGGCGTCCCACGTCCTAGGTTAGCACCCTAAACATAAGGTCATCCTTCCTCTCACTCTTACTAAACCTAATTACAAAAAATGAATTTATATTTCCAACTTTTCTGAAATATCTTCTAAGTAGATAAAAAATTGACTGGTTCATCCAGATACTGTTCATAGCAGAGACCTGTGAAGGAGAGCGGATAGACTAGAAATATCACTCCATATTTCATATACAACACTAATCTATATACTCAAGCTTCGGCATATTACTTGTATATTTGGGGTAAAGGTTGTGTTTCACTGCTCAGGGGAATACTGAAATTCGCGTACAATGACAAATCTATTTAAATCTTCACAGGGTGGTTTTTTCAATATTAATAAAGTCTACCATCAGCTTTGACAGTTTGTTTTCAGGAGACAAATCTGCTCTGTCTCCTTATATTACAGAAGCAAATACACTGAATGAACTAAAGAGTTGCAAATTCACCAGAGGCATTGATGAGCTAACAGAAGAAACACAGTTTATGACGTGTTCTGAACACAGAGCATTTTTACATTGCCACTACAGTCCTCGGCCAAGTGAACATAATTATTACTATTTCAAGGTGCTTGCATCAGTGATCAAATGGTAAACAATTAACTGGAGGAACTCATCTTCCTTTAAGCTCTGGGATATTTTTATAAGGGGAACTTGGCTTCCCTAACTTTCCTTAAATTCATGCTACTCAAAAAACATTGTTAGGGTTTCTTATGACCCATACTCGTCATTAAGCTTAAAGTGGTTACGAAGACTAGAATGTGATCATGTGTGCAAGTCCATGAATGCATCTAATATTAAGACCATACCAAATGCCCACATGCTGAGCAAGAGTCTCTCATTGTTTACTTGTACAACACCTTCTGTCTCTATCCATCTGTTGTCTCTTGTCTTATACTTAGATGTCAAGCCCACTGGGGCAGAACTGCGTTTTTGTTCATTGTTTGTACAGCACCTAGCGCAGGGGGTCCTGGTCCATGACTAGGGCTCTTAGGTGCTACAGTAATACAAATAACATATTTGCCTCCTTCTGGACATGCCACAAAACCACGACAGATTCCTGCTCAATCCAACATAATTGTGAAGGTCAAGGTTCAGGACTGGAATAGCAAAAGTTTAACAAGATCAGGAGTGAGAGGCATTGGAGGAAATCTGCCTGGCATCTGCCTGCACTGTATTACCTCTACCTCCGGTCAGTACTTCATTTCCCTCACTTTCACAAGCTCTAGATACATTTGTGAGTGTAATAAACATTTATTCTTAAAAGAAGACCAGATTTATTAGGCCTAACCATTTGTAAAGAAGACAGCTCAGCATTTTAAAGTTGTAACAGGGACAAGTATATCTGTATCAAATTCTGAACTCCATTTTGTATCGTAACCTCCATTTTGCAATGGGACCTCCATTTTGTATGGGGTGCTGAACACATCACCTTGCCAAAGATTATTGGATTGCATTTCAGGAAATGTACTTGACACCTCACCAAAGGACAATCACAGAACAATTTGGAGCCATCAACTTTAATTGTCTCTCAACTGCTGGCTCAACCCCATGGAACAATGGATCTTCTACACCAGGGGTCGGCAACCTTTCGGAAGTGGTGTGCTGAGTCTTCATTTATTCACTCTAATTTAAGGTTCCGCGTGCCAGTAATACATTTTAACGTTTTTAGAAGGTCTCTTTCTATAAAAGTCTATAATATATAACTGAACTATTGTTGTATGGAAAGTAAATAAGGTTTTTAAAATGTTTAAGAAGCTTCATTTAAAATTTAATTAAAATGCAGAGCCCCCCGGACCGGTGGTCAGGACCTGGGCAGTGTGAGTGCCACTGAAAATCAGCTCACGTGCCGCCTCCGGCACCCGTGCTATAGGTTGCCTATCCCTGTTCTACACAGAGGTGCCTGCATGGCTTCTAGACCTCAGCTTGGACACATGGGAAAAGAAAGGACTCTGTGTTTAAGTGGGGGTGCTTCTCTGAGCAGTGGAGCAGACCATCACCATATGTAAGTCAGAATGCCTGGAGAGACAGAAGGCATTCTGCCTAGACTGAAATACTGACAAACAAACCTCAGACTCAGAGGAGAGGTGAGAACAGTCTAGGGGAGGGTGTGTGTGTGTGTCAGGACTTTACTTATTTTGCATAGATCTGTACCTTTCTAGGGCTTTTTACAAGTAAAGTGACTGTGGTGAAGAAATTCCTTAGCCAAGCCTGTGTTCTTTGCTTCACTGCCGTATCATCCCCAAAGGGGTTAAATTAGAAGCCAGAGTCCCCACTGCCCTGTGGAATTTTGAGGGAGCAGGTGTTAATGACTGGGGAAGTTGGAAGCACTGTTTTCAGGGTCTAGGTCAGCTAGATTGTGGAGTCACACAGCCCAAAGAAGGGCTCATATGAGAGGTTTGAGCCTCAGTGTGCCCTAGGAACTCTAGAGACAGAAAGAGTGATTTGACTCCATCCAGATCTAGTGGGCTGAGAAGCATATGGGGTCCAGAAGTTGGGTCCATTCACAGGAGACTGGTGCACAAACAGTGCGATACCAAGCCAGGTTGTGACAAAAATATTTTACATATAATCTTAGCTATCTTATAATACTCTTGATTTCACATTTTGTTTTTCTACATGTATTGGCTCTCCATGTTAATTATTCTTACCGGCTATTGTACCTAACTTGTTAATCAGACAATCATTTCGCAGGTGCGCAAATGCATACTATTCTAGATTACTGCATTAAAGAACATACTACAAGAAAATTAATTTTTCTTCTTTGAGCTATAGTGACTCAGCTAATTCTGCATCCAACTTTATCACCTGCTTCAACTGCCTGCTGTAATAGACAGAGATTATTTTTTAGCTACCATAAACGAAAGTGTAACTTCCAGAAATATTTTCTAAGGATATGTTAGGCAGCAGATAGATATTTATTTTAATACTAAATAAAATTTGACCTAAAGTCATGAAACCAATTCTTTATGGTTCTTCAAACACACTGAGCCACATTTTCAAATGCAAGCTTTAAATCTGGGAGCACAATTTCACAGAAAATAGTTTCTGTATGTGCATTTTTTTTCTAAATAATCATAGGGCAAAGTGTGAAAAAAACATGGCTGTGTGCACATGCTATGCTATATTTGTATGTGCAAGTCAACATATCCCTAGATTTTTACATGCATAAAGGCAGCTTATGTGCACAAACCCAAGTTTGCAACTATTGGTCAGGAGGGAAAAAATCATTCCTTTAATTTCTGAGGTTTGAGTTGAAGCTTCCAACAATTTGGCCCATGCTGTTAAATAGTCTTTTTATTTTGTAGGGTTTTTGTAGGATTGTAGGGTAAAATTTTCAAAAGCACTGATATGACTTACGAGTCTAAGTCACATTTTCAAGTGACTTACGGCCAGGTTTCTAAAGGTATTTAGGCACCTAAAGATGCAGATAGGCATCTACTGGGATTTTCAAAAGCACCTGGGCATCTAATGCCCTTTGAAATCCATGGGAGTTAGATACCTAGGTGCTTCTCAAAATCCCACTAGCTGCCCATCTGCATCTTTAGGTGCCTGAACACCTTTGAAAATCTGGCCTTTCGGCACTTTGGAACCTATGTCCCATTGACTTCCAGTGAGACTTGGGCTATTAAGTGCCTACTTTGGAAAACAGAACTCAGAATTCCAAGTCACTAGACTGAAGGGTAACGTTGTCAGAAGTGCCTCTTTTGCATAGATACTCCACTGAAGTGACTAGCAGTTGCTGAGGTGGACAGACAAATATGAATACTACTCCCTATCATTTAATAAATGACTGAAATCGAGGGCTAGACATGAACTATTTTATCAATGGTATGTGTGGTGTATATGTATAATGATGGTACAGAAAGCTCTTTGATCTATCTACAGCTATTCTTTTAACTACTAAATCATCTTCTAATCTTCCCCTCTTTGTTCTCCACCCTCTGCATTAGAGCATGTCAGTACCACTACAAGAGACCACCTGCTTGCAACAATGAGACAGAGACAGAGACAAAGCTAGTAAAGCACACTCCCCAGTAATCCTGTGGCTGCATTCATCACTCCCAGGGCAGCTGTTAGTGCCATGTCTGCTTGCCTGATATGTTTAAATAGGAAACTGCATGACAAGATGTTAGGAACAGAACTGTACACACAATAGCTTCTGCAAACCAGGTACATTTTAAACCATCTCAAACTTATGAAGTTACCCCCTGACCCCCACAATGGGTTTCTTTAATTTATTCTGCCATCTCATTTCCAGTTTCCTCCCTATTCTTGGATGAGGACATATGTAGAGATTCCATTTCTTGTTTCTAGTTTTATTTTTGGCTACTTCAGTGTCTTAAAGTTGCAGGGAAAAATCTGGTTTTATGGGTTTACATGGATTCTGATTACATCAGTTTGAGCAATGAAATAAACATTATAAAACTATTCAAAGCCAACCCCTCTTCCCACACTGTCTATAACCACACATGCAAAACCCCATAGCCTATTAGGCCGCTGACCTACATGACCAAGAAGGAAATCATGGGGTTTCTGAACAGGAAGTGACACAGGCTATAATTTACAGAGGACAATGTGAACTGGATAGGAATTCCACTGACTGCTCCTCTGTAAGGGAACCTTGCAATAAAAAAAAAAAAAGATTATTTAAGACAGTTCTTTAAAAATTTATAAATTATGGTTTAAAAAACAGAATCCCTAGAGCATATGCGCAAGAGCCCCTGGTCCATGCAAGGCAGTACTCAAGCTATCCCCAGTTTTCAGAAGGATTTGCTGCACTTTCAGCAATTCGTTCATATTAAATCAATTTTCTTTCCTCCTTTCCCCATCCCTCACCCTCCCAGGGTCACTCCTACCTTTAAAGCACATTTTACAACTTTCCAGCATACACACCATTCTCCTTTACTGACCATCAACAACTTCTACCTTAAGGACACAATTCTGCCCCCACTGGAACCTGCCAGTCATAAGAGGCTGGGAAGAAAATCTACTGTAGCAGTCAGTAACTCACTCATGCTTCTAAACTGAAATTGTCATCTCTCTGCTAGCCGGGAGATACAGAGACCATAGCATCATGAAGCTTGGCCACAGAGCCAGCCTTAAATAGGAGTTTGTAAAAGAAGACTGACTGGCAGATTTTTAAAATACCAGTAATTATGAATATCAGTATATCCTGAGGTGTTTAACAAAGGTCATAAATAATTATTCTGATGGGCTTAAACAACAGATTTTCGCATGATTATAAAAGCAAAAGATTCTGGCACCTACACTGCATGACCATATTTCAACCATTTTAAGCTGTAACTCAGTGATAGCATATTTCTGACCTATGAAGCCCAGAACTGTTCGTTCTTTAGGTGCTACAGCTTTTCAACAAATCCAGAGAATCTGGCTCAAAAGAAGTAAGTATAAACCATGTATTCTGAAATCTCCAGGCATGTACTATAACTTAGATCGGTCATTTCTCACAAGATGCATAATCATCAAAATAACAATGCTGTATTTTAGTCAACATTTTAGTTCACGCAACACCATCTCATTGGGTAAAAAAAGTAGAGATAATTATTTGTTATATGGATTTAAAAACATTTTAACATAACAAATAAGAAATATGCTTAAACAGTGTGTTTTCTGTAAGAAATTATGCTCCCATTAGCAGAACCTCCTTTCTCATCCCACCTTGCTACTCATCTCCCACATGCTCCATTGCCATTTTTGTGGGCTCCACCACATTGATTTAAACCTTTTTGGGCAAGGATTGAGTCTTATTTTCCTTCAAAGCATCATGAAAAATAATTGCACTATAAAAATAATAGATAATTTGTTATAGGATAGAGGATACTGCTCAGGTTATAGTTACTAATATGAAAAAATGGATAACTGAATATCAGGATATTAGTTTAGCAAACATAACTAACAATTACAATGTATTTTATAGTTCTGTACATTTTGGGTGCTACGTAATAATTAATACGGTCCCTTACAGAAAAATTATATGGAATTCAATAGAGAACAATATGAAATCTCTAAAATCAACCCACAGAAACAATATCATTCTCTATTAAATACTATGGACATTTTAGAGTAGTTTCTACAGAATCTTATTTGGGCCCAGATTCAGGAAAGTATCCCCATTCTAGACCACACTTACTCATGCTTTAAAGGTGCATAAAGCTAAGCACATGTTTAAGTGCTCTTCTGAACCAGGGTTTCAATTTCTGTAGAAACCTATTGATTTAATTCCTATTAAAAGAATAGGGTTTTTCCACAAGGGCGCTGTCACGCCATTCCTCTTATTTTTAAAACATATATTATTACCACCACCAGGCCATCCCTTCCACCACCAATCCCTCACCCCCTCCCCGCGAGCTGAATCAGCTCTTTGGAAAGCCCCGTATTTCTCTTAGCATGGGAAGGAAGCAGTGAAATATTGACATGAGGCCGAGTTTTCCAAAGTGCTCATTCAGTGCTGTGGCAGAAAAGCAGAACACTTAATATACATTTTAAAGATTGAGTGCATCGGTAGTCTGGGAATTACAGACCCTGTGATTTGTAAAAAGAACAGGAGTACTTGTGGCACCTTAGAGACAAACAAATTTATTTGAGCATAAGCTTTCGTGGGCTAGAGCCCACTTCATCGGATGTATAGACTGGAACATACAGCAAGAAGATATTTATACATACAGAGAACATGAAAAGATGGAAGTAGCCATACCAGCTGTAAGAGGCCAATCAACTGAGATGAGCTATCATCAGCAGGAGAAAAAAAAACTTTTGAAGTGATAATCGCGATGACCCATAGAAGTCTATGCATCTTGAAGCAGCACCCAACTTTGGGGCCCTACTGTCTTAACACCTAGTGTCCAGATGCATAATGATTAGGGTTACCAGATAGCAACTGTGAAAAATTGGGATGGAGTGGGGGGTAATAGGAGCCTATATAAGAAAAAAAATCCCTTTAAGAATGAGACTGTCCCTTTAAAAACAGGACATCTGGTCACCCTAATAATGATACCCTTGGTCTTTAAATTGTGAACACAGGGACTGTGTATGAGGAGGAAATGACTTGTTTAAGGTCATACATTTTATTTTGCTTTTAACTCTCACCCAAAGTCAGAGCCAGGAATAGAACTTGTCTCTCCTAATTTCCAGGCTAGCACCCAATCCACTAGACCACATTGCTTCTCCAATAAAACACCCACTCCAATTACCCTTTAAAAAGTGTCAAGTTAGGAGACACTGCTACTGACAGCATGCATACCACTCTGTAAAAGACAAGAGCTTTAAATGTGCCTGTCAGTAAAAACATGCCACCCAGAATCTGAACAGAGAAGTATCAGAGAAAACCTGGGATTCCAAATTTAGAACACCACAACTATTCTTCAAAAGCCCATTCCCTTGAAGAAACTGATTTCTACACCATGTAGTCTAGCATTGGTGTTAAATAGCGTCGTTTCTGCTCTCAAATGAGACAACCAGAATCCAGTACCTGAGAGTTTCTGCACCAGTTATGTATAGGGATCCTAAAGCACCATCCCTTGGCAGCCAGTGTGGCAACAAGACTGTTGTTGTTTAAATGACAGCAACACGCCTGCCAAAATCACATCACAGAAGCTGGCTTACCAGATTGCTTTGAATATTCAGAATGAGCCTGCCAGCTACTATTTCATATATACATCAAGCAAACTGAGGATCTGACCTACAAACTTTAAGTACTATAAAACACATCACACATCTAGTTTTGTGAATTTATGGAAGGAAACCCATCACCTATGGTACTTCTGTTTAAAAGGTTTCCCTCGCCCAAGTTTGTACCTTCCTGTCTTACTCCTGAAATCCCAAAGATTTTTACAAACATCTGCTAAATCACTAAAGAGACTGTGGAAATTATTCTTTTAATCCTTTCAGTAGTAATAATTTCCTCCCAGGATTATGTGTAAATTTGGAAGCAGCAGCAGTCAGCCAATCAAACTTCTGACTGTTAATAGGCTTTGATCCACAAAGAAAAGCTTGCAATTTAAACAACTTTGCTGCTTGTCACTTTCGGCCATTTTATTTTAATGCTCTAGATACTGGGTTGGTTCCCACTAATAAAGTTATCAGATTCGATGTTTTAGTTTGCTTTTAACACTCATCCCAACTACTAAAAGAGATCACATTGTTTAACCAGTTATTGATAAACCTGCACACAGTTCAAGCTGAAACAAAATACATGTAAATACAAAATAGCAGCTGTAATTAGAGGGATGCGTTGTACAGATATCAAATATGGAACTTGAGGTGGGGCTCTGTTCATTGTGAATTATTTCTGGGCCCCTCTGATTACCTTTCTGCATATCTTGCCACCACACCTGACAAGTCAATTAGACAGAAAAATGTTCAGTGCACAGGAGGCTTTTAAAATATATAAATTAGTATTGTGACATGTTTGGCTCCAGGCCTTCCCAAAAAGCACTGCCATGGGCTGAAAAGCTCATACTAACGAGCAGCACATTCCCTGTGGAAAATTCCTCCTAATTCTGAGGAATTGCTTTTTATTCCCCTTTTGTTGCCCATAAGCAGCATTTGGGCCATGGACTTAATGGCAGATGATTCTTAGACTTATTTCAGTGCAGCCATAGTTGGGAATGAGCTTGTCACTCAATTTCAAAATGCCAGCGAGTTGTTTGCTTTATTAGGTTGGGAGGAGATAGAGTGATGTTAATTACCTGGTCTCCTGCCAAGAAGGATTTTTTTCCCAGTTTGATGGAAGACACCGTGTTATTTTCCATCATTTGGTCCCTTTCCACTTTTAAGACTCTTCTTGGCTGACAGAGTGGACGTTCCATGGCCGTGACTTCACTAATTTTCTTGGCATTTCAATTGTACTCATGTTCCACAGCTGTGGAGCAGTG
This sequence comes from Mauremys reevesii, assembly GCF_016161935.1. Taxonomy (NCBI): domain Eukaryota; kingdom Metazoa; phylum Chordata; order Testudines; family Geoemydidae; genus Mauremys; species Mauremys reevesii. Next base: position 14,674,284 of record NC_052631.1, read on the forward strand.
CCGGCCTGCAGAACTCCCTGGCCTGAGCAACCACAGAGGCAAAACTGTAATGCAGAGAGGCCCCAAGATAAAAGGGGAGATGACAAATGTCCAAAATCCATAGAAGGGTCCATTTCTCAACATTGTGAGCAAAAGGAGGCTCAACAGCCACTGGCAAGAATCAGTATTGTAGGTCTAATTCCTTGTACAATAGCAGAACGTCAAGTACAAACATAGTTTATAGTGAGAGGCCTAGTCTCTGACACACAACCCATTTTGCATTGTTCCTGACAAAGTGGTGAATAAATGAATATAGAGGCCCTTCCATTCACTTCTCAAGGATAGCTCCCCTGGCAAGATACTAAAAAAAAAACCTGTTTTAGTTTTCTATTTTAAACTACAGACATTAAAAATTATCTGTTTCAGTCAATGGACATGGCAAAACGTTCCAAAGCAAACTGAAAGAAAAGCCTTTGTCTGCAGCCTTGACATGCCAGACCCTATTAACATTAGACACCGTCATTGAAACAAAGAGAACTACTGTGAGGACAGCACAGGTGTGCTGTTTCATAAGCTTCATCATGGCTACAAAATCACGTAGGAGGAAGAACTCTGTCATGCCAAGACAACAAACATTAGAAATCTTGCTTTTTTATTCCCTAGGTAAAACACACATGTGTCTAACAAAACCTAACTAATTCCCACTAAGCATTGCATGATGCAACATTTATGCACACAAAAGGTACGGACAATTTATTTCACATATTTGCTGAGCCAGTTATATAGACAACAGAATATGAAGAGGCAGGAAAGTGTTATATTTTACTGAGATACATGCTCCTGATGTGGGATTATATTTATATCCCCATTATCTTCTCTACTCCTCTCTTTCTCCCTCTTTCTATTTTTCATCCAATTTGTCTTTTCAGGTATAGTTTTTACATGCCTGAGTCTGGCAACACTGGTTGCAGCAGGTAGCAACAGCCAATGCAAGCCTACACTCAGATTCCTCTCACGCTAATAATTCAGCATCAGAACTATGTACTGTATTAGCAGCTCAGATGCTTTCTTTGGAAGGAAGGTTGGCAGCCGAAGTGGGGAAGGGCTGGAATTTTCCCATCTCTCTTGAAGATCTTCCTTGGAAACTTAGTACTTTGCGGTAATTATATTCTATCTAGTCAGCAACACTAGTAATCAATTTGAGATACTCAATATCAGTTGGGTTTATAGCACATGACATCAGTTTGCGAACCTAGTAACACAAAGTTTGTATGGGATGTAAGGTTCTGCAATATTAGCAACAGAAAAGTTCCTTTTCCATTTCTATTGAAGACAGCTGTACAAAATTAAGGGGCCAGCCTGGCAGCCACTCCGCACATGGAGCTACTATTGGTTTCAATGGAAAATGTATGAACAGCACGGTGTGCAAATTAGGCCCCTCGATTGGAAGTCCCATAAGAAAAATCTTTCCACATTCTGCCAGTATAATGCACAAACAACAGCCATTCAAAGGATATAAGATTACAAAGTGCCTGGCCTATTGCAGGAGTGTCCCCCACTAGGGACTTATCTGCCCCTCCACACATTTTCTTCTGCAAGCTCTGACTCCCTTCTTTGGGTTTTCTCCCTTATTCTGTTGTTTCCCTATCCTGGAAGCTGTTTCATTCCACTCCCATTTGTGGAGCACATGATGCTTTTACAGAACAGCAAATGGCTTCAACAGTGAAATTATCTTTCTTTGATAAGTTTCACTGCTGTCCACACAGTACCGCTGTTTTCCTCATCAGAGGTGAGTAATGACAATCCTATAAGTTTAGAGTGAGAAAAAATAAAGATGGGCAGAACTGTGCCGGGGTGGGGGGAGGGGAAAGAGACAAATAAATAGCAAGACATAATCCAAATCTCTAGCCTCAAGTAAATCTCCCTCGAGACTCGACAGGTACGTCCACCCCGCAAAGAAAAAGCCACAGTGCCCAGTCTCAGAGCCTGGGTCAATTGACTCAAGTCACAGGGCTCAGGCTACAGAGCTAAAAAATAGCAGTGTAGATCTTCAGGCTTGGGCTGGAGCCCAGGGTTCGAGACCCTCCCTGGGTTTCAGAGCCTGGGCTCCAGCCCAAGCCTGAATGTCTTCATTGCTCCTTTCATCCCTGCAGCCTGAGCCCCTCTGAGACGAGAGGTGCCACAGGTTTTCTTCCATAAACAGCATCCTGAAAATTAGACAAGTACAAGGGCCCTAAGACATCATTAACCTAATAATTAGGATAAAAGACACACGTCAAAGAAAGCTAAGAGATTTCTAGTCCTTAAATTGTGTGAATCTCCTAGCAGATACTACACCTCTACCTCGATATAACGCTGTCCTCGGGAGCCAAAAAATCTTACCACGTTATAGCTGAAACCGCGTTATATCGAACTTGCTTTGATCCACTGGAGTACACAGCCCCCCCCCGGAGTACTGCTTTACCGCGTTATATCCAAATTCGTGTTATATCGGGTCGCATTATATCAAGGTAGAGGTGTATTTATTTATTTTGATTTATACTAAAGTGATTATTTGCACTACATAATCCTACAAGATAAAAAGCACACCTATAACAATCCCAATACAAACAACAAAATAATCAGGGAACTAGGTAATCAAATACAAAAAGACCATGCCATACTCTCCAAAGACCCCAGCTACCCATGCCACGTGCAGAAGAGAATCAGATTATTGACAGTTACTGTAAAATTCAGGATCCAAACAGCATTTAGAACCTATTAACACCGTTACAGTCCAGATGGAGTTGAAGGTGGCAAAATTCTATGTTCTATTACAGGGTCAATATTTAAATACTGACTTGTCTTTTCACAAATATGAGTTGTCCTCATCTGCTACACCCTATCAGACATAAAACAATGCAGAATCTTACACAATATTTTACTAACAATCAGATGCTCCTATAAACTTATTAGCAGAAATGCAGTTCAAGTGGCCTGTTGGCTGCACTCAGATGTAACACAGCCTGTAGTTAGTCAGGTCTGCCATTACCAACTGGTGCTGCTGAAAGCAAGCAACAAATTAGTGTGCCCTAAAGTCTTTCATAGAATCACAGAATATCAGGGTTGGAAGGGACCTCAGGAGGTCATCTAGTCCAACCCCCTGCTCAAAGCAGGACCAATCCCCAGACAGATTTTTGCCCCAGATCCCTAAATGGCCCCCTTAAGGATTGAATTCACAACCCTGGGTTTAGCAGGCCAATGCCCAAACCACTGAGCTAGATGACCTTAAACAATAGGAAAATAATGCAATACAGCAGTGCTTAGTCAGCATTCTGAATTACTTCATGTCTTCAGCCTAGCACCACGAATATACTAAAACAGATCCAGGCATCACCAGACACTCCCTTCCCAGCTCACACGTCAGATGACTATTTCCTTGTCTTTGCTCTGTTGCTGAACTTTAATGCTTTTACCATGTCCCCTTGCACATACACTGCACTTTGTTATTCCAATGAGGACTTCTATTTTAAATTTCCTGGCTTAAAGGGTCTTAAAACACTATTGTCCCCAATTTTAAAAGTTGAAACAGATGTGTGTCTCTCCCTCCCTCTCTCCCCTTTACTATAGTAGGCCAAATTCTGTTCAGTTACACCCATGCAATCTCAAGTGACTTTTACATGGGTGTAGCTCAGGCGAAAAGATGGCCAACTGTGTACACATATATTATACAGACGGTGTACTATATGTATACCGAATATATAAATATAGATGCAAATATGAAGGAACTGGAACTATTCTGTAATAATTTAATATTGTATTTTCACCAGGCTACTGGGATGTTAACTGTATGAATATACTGGGCTTGTTTAAAAGCAGAGAAAAACAAGTAGGAAGGGAAGTGAATGGCTTAAGATCAGTAACTTCTGTGCAAACACTTGAGGGCTGTTAAGGGACAATATCCTTACCAGGAAAGGCTGGCAGACACCAGAGATCAAAAAGGCTACAGCGATTTGAAAAAGGGTCTCTTTCTCAAGAGACGGAGTGCTGTTCAGGAGTCCCAGACTAAGACACAGGCATCCGTTGGAGTGTCTGAAGAAGTTAAGCCTACCTAGCTCACCATCAGTGGATGGTCAGACTTAAGGGAAAACAGACATGTGTAGAGAATTATTTTAAAAACCTGTTTTTCTAAATGTTTTGTTCTTACCACAAAGCTAACAATTCCTTGGTTTAAGAAGATTTTTTGGTCACTGTATTCACCACTTGTCACAGATTCCTGAAGAGAACTCAGCACACCTGATACACAGGGTGTGGTAGGCTAGGGCCCTGTCTAGGAGTGAGAGAATTGTGGAATTCCACCCCAAGCAAGATAGATAAAGGTACGAGGCCTGACGCCTAAGGGGATGCACTCAGAGAAGTGGACAGAGGTGAAACGAGCCTAGTACCTGTGATACACACATTACAGTATGAGCCAAATTCTCTGCTGGTGTATAAATTGGCACAGCTACATCAGCAGAGAATTTTACTCAATATATATATATCCCCAAATTAATATACGGAAAGAGCCATTTTAAGTCACAGGAGCAAATATACACAGTGTGTGCTTGCTCACACCTTTGTTTACACTCTTATTTTACTACCTTACCTTATTTCTGTTTTACTCTGTACAATATTCATATGATAATTTCTATATGGGATGTTTTAGGGAAACACTGTTTTTTTACACGTGAAATTAAAATACATGTAAATAAGGAACAATTCTCCTTCAAACAATAGTTTCACTGAAAACTCTCAGTCTGTTTAAGCTTATCAAAAAGAAGATTAAGAGGTGGCTTGATTATAGTGTATAAGCACCTTCACATGGAGAAAACACCAGATACTAAAAAGCTCTTTAATCTAGTGGAGACAGACATAAGAACCAATGGCTGGAAGCAGAAGCCAGGCAAACCCAAATTAAAAATAAGGCACAAATGAGGGTGATTAACTAATGGAACAAACTATCCGGGAAATGGTGGATTCTCCATCTCAAGACTGGATGCCGTTGTTTAGACAAAAGTTACTGGGCTAGACACAGGAATAACTGGGAGAAATTTAATTGCCTATGGTATACAGGAAGTCAGACTAGATGATCTAATGGTCCCTTCTAGCTTTAAACTCTATGAATAGTAAGATTCCAGAAATGGATCAAGAAACCATTCTTGATTGATGGTACTCCTGGATTGATTAGGCTTAGTCATTTGGGTATTTAAATTTGCCAAGATTAAACATTTTTATCCTAGAATCTCTTTCAAATCAACCATTTTGGTTCTCACCATACTCCCCATGAGGCATATTTCAAGCAGGAACATTTCTAAATTGTCCAATAAGTCACTTAAATCTAATACATTTACATACTGAGATGCAATGTAGGGACACAAAGGGCAGAGTTGGTTTACAATTCAGAGGTGCTTTAAGGACTCACGCGAAGTGCAAAGTCATTCAGAACCAGAAAATTACCCAGATCACATGCTGCAAAAAGATGTTTTTAAGAATGGGGTTATTAGTGGGAGCTACTCATGAAAGACAGGAGGGAGATGGTTTCCTCTTAAGTGCAAGTTTTTGCAAGCCTGAGAAGTGTAATAAAGAGGAATTTAAAAACATAAAAATAATAATCTTTCAGATTACCATGTGGGTCTTGCTCGTTAGACTTTGGGCTGCTTCTTGCTCTGCGCTCTAGTTTTTTTACTCCTGGTGCTCCCCCCGCACCTCCGCCTCCACTGCTTGCTCCATTGTGACTCTTCGTATAACCATTGTACACACTTGTGCAGTTGCCTAGGTGGCTTTTATAAATGGATGAAGGAGGGCTGTTAAGGCGGTTCTGGCGATCAATCTGTCTGTCTTTGAGTTTTTTGTGCTGTGGTTTGCTGTACTGATCTTCCCTGGTAATGTAGCTGGACATTCCATATAGTGGTATAATTTCTGAAATAACAAGAATTTATCCACATTAACTTAAAGCTAAAATCATCATTATTTAGAAACAGAATCACATCCTGACCTAGATCTCATCAACCCCCTACCCATCTCTAAATAAAGCTATGAAAAACTTGTCTAAGATGGATTTTCACAGCAAACCTGAGATTCAGCCGGGTTACTTGCAAGATTGGCAAACCTGTTGCATAAACCCAGCCCACATATTATTTCAGGTTTCATGACATAATGTGATTAGCATGGGAAATCAAATAAATGTAGAAGTTTTGGCTGAGTTTTGATCTGAGTCTTTGTGCTTCTTACTGGACCTCGCAGCAAAACCCAGGAAGAGCTAAAACCCAGGCAGACTGAAATTGAAGAAAAGGTTCCACACAAATTAACAGCAACCAAACCTACAAGGTTTGCACAGCCCTAGTGTCACCAAAATGTGTTGCCGTGCAGAGGGTTCAAGGACAATTATTGGCTGTGTCCCTCCAGGTTTTCTAGGACAGCCAGACTTTGCAATATTCTCTACCACCACCCACAATGGCTGATGCATGTAGCTGCAACAAGTGAAGGTACACCATTATGTGGGAGCTGAGATGAACAAATGGGACCATGAGGGAGGAAATCTTAAAAAGAAAAGTATCATTAAACGTTATTTTCTAATGTTAAAATACATAAAGTTTCAAATAACTTTAATATGAACTTCCATGAATGGCTGTGTGAAATTTAGTAACTTGGGTTTGCAGGAAATTATGCAAACATTTTTTCATTTTTCCCTGACAAGGGTTCATTACCTTTGGACTGTGCTTTGAGCTTGGAGTGCGAACAAATTCAAGTTCAGAGCAAAATGAAAATACACTTTTGCTTTATTCCAATACAAAATGCCGAAGAGACCCAAGTTTCATTAAAGCTCAGTCTAGATTAATTCAATAATCATCCTAGTTTGCAAACTGAGCCAGCATTTTGGTTTCCAAAGCAAACATTCTGCCCAGCTCTAGTGTTAATCCTTTGTTTTTGAAGTGGAGTTTGCCATACAGACTATAAGGCCTGGTCTACACAGGGGGGAGGAGGGGAATCAATCTAAGATACGTGACTTCAGCTACGAGAATAGCGTCGCTGAAGTCGACATATCTTAGATTGACTTACCTCCCATCCTCATGGCGTGGGATCGACGGCCGCAGCTCCCCCATCGACTCCGCTTCCGCCTCTCACCCTGGTGGAGTTCCGGAGTCGAAGGCAGAGCGTTCGGGTATCGATTTATCGCGTCTACACGAGACACGATAAATCGATCCCTGATAGATAGATCGCTACCCACCGAACCAGCGGGTAGTCTGGACATACCCTAATAAGAACTTGTTGAATTGCTCCAGTTGCTTGGTTCTTTTACTTCCTTTCTTTTAGAAGTGTCTTGTCATTTATTTTTCCTCATCTAGTAACATGATCACATTAAAGTGCTTGCATAAAGTAGCTTTCTATATATAGTATTCCAAGAATGTGGTACACTAAATGCAGTCTATGTTGGAGGGTTGGAAGACGGAGCTGATAAGGAAGAATTTACAAGCAGTGCTTTTCAGAAAAGAAAATCAAATTTAATTGACGTTTTGGTTAGTGTATAATCCATTTTGCCTTGAAACATGTTGGGGACAGTGAATTAATATTCATTAATAGAAGAGATCATTCAGGTAATAATCAGAGTTTAGATTCTTTAGTATTGCAAACATACATGACACCACTCCAACAAAACAGGCATCTACACTATTTTTGTACGCTGTGAATTTGTACAACTGACTGGTAACCCCAGGTTACAGAAATATTTACCACCTACAGAACTAGCAGCTGGTAGTCCAAATGTCTACCTAATGTACTGAAGCTTTTGTATTAGCTTCCCTATTAAGCAAAACAGGTGTATTAGAGATAAGCAACTTGTGCCTTTGTAAAAGGGAACAGTAAAGTTCCTATCCTATCTGATTGGATATTATCCTACTGATATATCATGCCTAGAAACTGTGGCAGTATCATTTAGCTTTAAAAAAAAGTCCTGACTTTTCTTAAAAAACAATGTACATAAAACTAGAGTTGGTCAGTTCAACATTAATCTGCATCTGCCTGAGCTACTGCAGTGCCTCATGTTTCTACTGAAAATGCTAAAGTGAAACAGTGACTTTTCAGTTGTAAATAATTGTAATTTTTTACAGGATAGAAATGCCACAATTTTTATTAGCTCTCTGTGAAACATACACAAGTCAAGGTATGTGAGATCTTGAGTTACTTGGAAAATTTGTTCCTTATGTTTTTGGCTATGATATTGTTTCTGATGAGGAAATGACATCTAAAAGACAGAGTGCAGAGTTATTCTTTTGTCTAATCAAATTCAGGATTATAATACTCCATTCTTGGTAAGAAAATTAAATATATTAATCAACATAAAATTGAGAGGGGGAAAATAAGCCAGACAGATACCCATGTCTATAGTTCTCAAAGCCAAAATTCACTCTGATGATTCAGCTGATTTACAGTTTCACAGTGTTGTTTAGAAAAATTCTATGAATTCTGTGAAATTCCATAATTTGGCAGTAAAATAAAAAATGTGACTCTACAAACAGAAACTTGCCATGTTAAGCAATTCAAGTCGTTTTGCTGATGTAGGTACAGTAACTTCATTTCTTTTTGGTTAACGTAGTTTTAGACCACACAGACTATCTCAAGGGTGGAACAGACATAATAATGCATAGTGCAGACAGAAATAAATTGTGCTTTCACTCCTTTCACTTGAATTATTTACTTAATCTGTGATGATTAGGGCTGTCATGTTACCCTTGGGGACCAGATAGTGCTTTTTAAATGACCTATTGCACATTATTAAGAAGCAGATTAACCAGAAAATCCCTTTTTGTTATTTCTGAGATGTCCACTGCAGCTCTAGCATGACAAGGGGTCAGGAAGGTGTATCATCTTCATCCATTAGTGCCGAGAGGAAGTCTTCTATTAGCTTTTGACAATGATTGCCATAAGACTTGTCAAAACTAATCCCCCTTTCCTATGCCCCTCTGCCTCCATTCCCAAACAAGGGTTGGCAAAATCTGAATACAGGACAAAAAACGCTATGTCACAGTGCTGCATGATGATACAAAAGCTTGACTCTCAGAAGCACTTTGAATCATAGGATGGAGTACTTTTTTGCCCTTATAACAAAACTGAGTTGGGAATTAGGTTTGCATCCTGCACCCTATGTTTTCAGGATGTGATGTTCTTGAGTTCTTTCAGACTGGGTGCATCCACTCCCCAATACCTTGTCCATTCTGTAGATTAAAGGAAGGAGTCCAGTTCATGTGGGGGAAAACACTGACCCAACAGTTCATCTGCAAATCTCCACTTTCCCAGCACTGCAAATATGTTGGATACATATCTAAAACATAATGATTTCTTTCTGCTCACCTTGTTCTCCATATATTGTAGGGGGAAGATGATGCTGTGGGAAAAATTGGGGTGGCATGTCTCCAGGGCCGGTGACAGGAGGGTAGAAAGCCGTATGAGAATTGTGAATGAAATGGGGGTGGTGTGTCAGATAGGGAGGTAAATGGTGGGTTGGCGAGATGGCAGAGGGATAGCTGGGAGGATAACACTCTGGAGACTGGGGTGTAACCACCACCCTGCGAACGCCCGTGTTGTCTTCTATCACCTGAAAAGGGAAGCAGGGAAATTAATACATCATGTATCGTTTGAAATATCATTTTGAAAAATAACATTGTTTATCTAAATGAGCTCTCCTTGGCTAGGATCATAACACACGTTTCTACAGTTACGATCAGCACAAGCAATCTTAGTGGTACTGTGGTTTCTAGTGGAGACTCAGTTAGCCACGCCAATTAATTAATAAACCTATTGCAGTTAGTTAGATCTGCAGGGGCAGTAGGAGAGAAAATAAATACAGTATACACTTGTTTACAGCAACACCTTGTAAGAGCCACCACCGGTTACAGACAACATTTCCCCACTGCGAATCATCCACTCGGTAACAGCAACATAGCCGCCTCATAAGAGCATCATTTGTGATGCTGGAACGTCACATCAAGGGGCACAGATGGGAGGAATGCAAGGGCATTGCCCTCCCCAAACTGCACTTTTCAGCACAGCTCCAGGGCGCACAGCCCTGTCCTCTTGGCCTGCCTGCCCAAGAAAAGCAGACAGGGCCACACTCAAAGGCTGGAGGCAGCAGGAGGCCCTGTCCAGCCAGGGACCCGTACTCATGGGGTGCATTTTTCCACTCCCCTCCCGACCCTGGCCCATCAGTGCAGCTCCAGGGCACGCAGCCCCATCCACTTGCCCTGCCTCACACAGCCTGTGTGGAGAGATGTTTACTGGGGAGCTTCGGGGGAGGGTCTGTAAGAAAGGGATTTTTTTGGGGGTGGGGAGCTCTGGGGAGCAGCAGAGGCACAGCTGGAGGGTTTCCCTCCTTGCTTTTCTCAGCGTTTGGCTTACAGGTGGCCGGGACTGAGGGGTTTGCTATTTTGCAGTGGGGAGTATCGGGGACCCCCTGCCCACACACTGAGCTGTCCCCTCCATCTCAGTTGCTGGTGGCAGGGTGTGGGTGTGCTGTTTTACAGTGGGGGGTTGGGGGACCTCCCTCCCCAGAGCACTGACCTGTCCTCTTCTCCCCTTCTGTCTCCATTAGGAACCACCCCTGCCTCCACTGCAGGCTGCACATGGTGCCCTATCCATCCATCCATCCCTCCCTTGCCAGCTGCCAGCAGGAGCATCCACAGCCTATCCCCGGCAGCCAGGCTCACTCAGTCATTTTGCTAATTGGGGGCCCTCCTGCCACACCTAGGGTTCCGCTGACCCATTCCCCAAACTTGGGTTCCCCCACCCCCAATGTGGCTGCCCCCCCTCCCCCACTTCCAAAACACTCAACTCTTCATATGCCTTTGGGCAGATGACACTCCCATAACAGCAACAGCCGTCAAGGAGCAACATAGCAAAAGGGCACCGATACGTTGCTACTAATGAGTGTCTACTGTTTCTGTATGTAGAGCACAGAACAATTCAGACATTACCAGAAAGTAACAAAATAAGAATGTTTTCATTAAGGGGCAAGTTTTACCTTACGTGAGTTATATCACTGATGTCAGGAGAGAGAACAAGTATTCATCTACACAGGGAAATTGACTTGCATACCTACAGCAGTCCTATAGCTACCTATACCTGTAGCATTCTGCTACAGCTTTTCTGGAATAGCTCCCAATATGGACACTAGTCCAGAAGAAAAGTGACTTTACTGCGGAATAATTACTCCATTCACAAAGTGGAGAAATTATTCCACAACAGACTGTCCACGCGGTGGGCTCTGCTGAAACAGCTATTGCGGAATAGCTGATTTCAATACACAGCCAGGCCAGCCAACTTTCCCTAGTAGACAAGCTTCTAGATGTGCATGATTTGGCCTTAAGTATCTTGGACAAAACATGGGGCAATGTGTGTTATTAGAGGGGCAAAAAGTTTTAGCATAAATAATTTCAGTTGTTTATCATTTTTTCACTTGGTTTTACTTTTGGACTGAAATATGGCATGCTTTTTCTCAGATTTGGAGACCATATTTTTTTTCTTATTTAAGCCAAAAGAGTCTGCGATTTTTGGGAACAAAGACTGACAAAAATCCATCATCATTTGGGGGAAAAAAATGTTTTAACCTTTTATTTATTTTCTGAACAGCACTAGACCTTCAGGGGTATGTGACAAACTTGAACAGGAAGATTGTCCCAGGTCATAGATCTGTTTGTTGGTGGTCTGGTGAAAATTGGTTGTGATTTGTCAGAGGTATAGGGATTATAAAATGTACTTTGCTCAAGTATACTGAGTTTAATACAGCCAGGTAACAGCAGCTAATTATTATGTACTATTTGCAGTATTACACTTCCTAGCAGCTCCAGTCATGGACGGACAAGACCCCTGTTGTGTTAGGCACTGGACAAAGACAGAACAAAGAGACAGCTTCCGCCCCAAAGAGCTTACAATCTAAGTATAGACAGATCGTTGTCTCACAACTAAAGCTGCCTAGCAGTTCCCAAGTTATCAAATGACGGCAAAGGAAAGTTTCAAGGAAGGTTTTGAAGGAGGAGTTAGTTTTGCGGATGAACTTACTGGGAACATTTGTGAGGAGTGCTTCCTACATCCCAGCATGTGAAGGTGCATATGGAGGGAGACACGGCAAGTTCTGAACTGAGCAATGGAGACGGGTGACAAAGAGAACTTTCTGTACAATAAATCAGTCTCAAGGTTCTGCCACCTGCCACACAGTTAAAGGAAGGATGTAGGGAAGAAGCCAGGGCTGCTGACCCATTGACTATCCATACAGTACACAATGTCCTGGTGGTACTACTATTTGTACCCATGTGTTCTTATCACAGTTCATTCAGGATAGACTCATTCAGGTTCACACTGTTCACATGAGAGAGATTATTAATCGTACAAATACCTACAGGAGACACCCCACCTTTAAATGAAATTTTTACGGAGGAAAAATTAAGAGTCAAAAGCATGGGTGTGAATTTGAGTTTCTTATGTATTACTAAGCCCTGGTCTACACTATGAGTTTAGGTCGAATTTAGCAGCGTTAGATCAATTTAACCCTGCACCCATCCACACGATGAAGCCCTTTTTTTCAACTTAAAGGGCTGTTAAAATCGATTTCAGTACTCCTCCCCCAACGAGGGGATTAGCGCTGAAATCGACCTTGTTGGGTCGAATTTGGGGGTAGTGTGGTCGCAATTCAATGGTATTGGCCTCCGGGAGCTATCCCAGAGTGCTCCATTGTGACTGCTCTGGACAGCACTCTCAACTCCGATGCACTGGCCAGGTAGACAGGAAAAGGCCCGCGAACTTTTGAATCTCATTTCCAGTTTGGCCAGCCTGGCGTGCTTTTAAATGTCCAAATGCACATTCTACCACCATTCTGCACTTGCTCAGCCTATAGTTGAACAGCTCCTGACTACTGTCCAGGCTGCCTGTGTACGGCTTCATGAGTAATGGCATTAAGGGGTAGGCTGGGTCTTCAAAGATAACTATAGGCATTTCAACATCCCCAATGGTTATTTTCTGGTCTGGGAAGAAAGTCTCTTGCTGCAGCTTTTGAAATAGACCAGAGATCCTGAACACGCGAGAGTCATGTATCTTTCCCAGCCATCCCACACTGATGTTGGTGAAATGTCCCTTGTGATCCACCAATGCTTGCAGCACCATTGAAAAGTACCCCTTTTGGTTTATGTACTCTCTGGCTTGGTGCTCCGGTGCCAAGATAAGGATATGGGTTCCATCTATCGCCCCACTACTGTTAGGGAATCCCATTGCAGCAAAGCCATCCACTATGACCTGCACATTTCCCAGAGTCACTACCTTTGATATCAATCTCTTTGATTGCATTGGCTACTTGGATCACAGCAGTCCCCACAGTAGATTTGCCCACTCCAAACTGATGTCTGACTGACCGGTAGCTGTCTGGCATTGCAAGTTTCCACAGAGCTATCACCACTCGCTTGAGAACTGTGAGGGCTGCTCTCATCTTGGTGTTCTTGCGCTTCAGGGCAGGGGAAAGCAAGTCACAAAGTTCCATGAAAGTGCCCTTACACATACAAAAGTTTCACAGCCACTGGGAATCGGCCCAGACATGCAACACTATGAGATCCCACCAGTCTGTGCTTGTTTCCCGGGCCCAGAACTGGCGTTCCACGGCATGAACCTGCCCCATTAACACCATGATGTCCACATTGCCGGGGCCTGTACTTTGAGAGAAGTCTGTGTCCATGTCCTCATCACTCATCACCGCGCTGCCATCGTCTCCTCGCCTGGTTTTGCTTTTGCAGGTTCTGGTTCTGCAGGATAATGTGTGTGGTGTTGAGGGTGCTCATAATTGCGGCAGTGATCTGAGCAGGCTCCATGCTTGCCATGCTATGGCATCTGCGCTGAAAAAAGGCGCGAAACGATTGTCTGCTGTTGCTCTGATGGAGGAAGGGGTGACTGATGACATGGCTTACAGGGCTGTCACACAGAATGGCCCCCCTCAAGGACTGAACTCACAACCCTGGGTTGAGCAGACCAATGCTCAAACCACTGAGCTATCCCCCCCCCACTATTAATAGAGGGAACGAGGGAGGGGGGAGCAAATGAATACAAAACAAATCTGGTCTCTTTATTGTTTTGATCCACTCCATCTCTCTTATACATCTTAGACTGGCAGCAGACGATGCAGTACGACTGCTAGCCATCGTCTCCTGGCTGCTCGCCAGAAGACAGTGCAGTACGACTGCTGGCCATCGTTGTCTCCCATTTATGTCCAGGCGCCCCTGGCCAACCTCACCGAGGCCAGCCAGGGGCACACGTCTGCCCAGGCACCCCGACCGACCTCACCAAGGTCGGCTAAAAGAGCACCCAGGAGATGACGACGATGGCTACCTGTCGTAATGCACCATCTGCTGCCAAAAGGCAATGAGCTGCTGCTGTGTTGCAATGTAGTACCATGTCTGGCAGCACCCAGGGGACATACAGAGACGGTGAGCTGAGTTGGCTCCATGCTTGCCGTGGTATGTCGTCTGCACGGGTAACCCAGGAAAAAAGGTGACAAACGATTTATTGCTGTTGCTTTCACGGGGTGGGGTGTGTGTGTGTGTGTGTGTGAGAGACGACATTTACCCAGAACCGCCAGCAACAATGTTTTTGCCCCATCAGGCATTGGGAGCTCAACCCAGAATTCCAATGGGCGGCGGAGACAGAGGGAACTGTGGGATAGCTACCCACAGTGCAATGCTCCAGAAGTCGACGCTAGCCTTGGTACTGTGGACGCACTCCGCCGAGTTAATGGTCTTAAGTGGGGACACATACAATCGACTGTATAAAATCAATTTCTAAAAAATTGACTTCTATAAATTCGACCTAATTTCATAGTGTAGACATACTCTAAGACTACTATAATACCTGGTAGGTGCTACTCTGTATAAATCAGAATACAAAGCATTTAGTTTGATATATCTGGTCATTAACCTTTAGCCCTACAGTGTAGGTCAGCAATTTGAAAACTGTCATTCTTAGATTTCAGAGATTTATAAAACTCCAGACAGATACTGAATGGGACTTCAGGGATTCATTTAGATCATAAGATTACTTTAATTGTTGTAATTTCAGACTGTCAATCTTTTATATTCTGCTCTCTTCAGCTTGCATGACATCCCTTATACACCAGCCACATATCAGTTCTGGACAAGACACTGAAGAGAAATTTGGGTTAGGAGGGGGAAAAGAAAAGTCCAAATGCTCAGATTTTAAAATAAATACTTATGTGTGTAGTGTAAGAGTTTGTAAAGAAATGTAGACTCCACTTATCTCATGTTCCTGACTGGCATTTAAAGCCCCAAAAATTCTAGTATGAGACAGAGCACGTCTTTTCATCATTTGGCTTTAATTAGGCCAAGCCTGAAAGAAGGCTTGGAATGTACCAGGCAAGCAAAGTTAGATTAGATTTTATGTTTTCGAAGAAGGAGATATATAAATAGGTTGACAAATAGACCAAACAGAAAGATTGTGGTGTGTGTATTTGGGTGTAATGACAACTGAAAATTAAACTGTGATCCGTCTTCTAGAAGATGAATCCTGAAAAAAAAAATGCTCAAGGCCCTTTTGAAGACCTTCAGATGAATTTCTGCCACTGGATGGAGCTAAGAGATATCAGCATATTTGAGAGGTCGGGGGATCAACTCGTTTTATAACTGACTGCATCAAGGAGTGAACAGAACACATCTTTCATTTGTTTATTCCCAAATTCATAAATGTTGGCAACTCAATTGTGTCTGCAGCTGTTACAAATCAAACCCATATACACCAATGCTCTGTTTACATGGGCAAAAGGTCCTCTGTGTGGCCAAATGTGGGATTTGCAGGTGCAACATGCACCTGTCAATTTTGCAGGTGCAGGTCAGACGTCTACTTATGACATTATGTCCTTAATAAATAAATGACAACCCTATATATTATATGTCAGAGAGTAGGTAACTAAG
This sequence comes from Mauremys reevesii, assembly GCF_016161935.1. Classification (NCBI taxonomy): domain Eukaryota; kingdom Metazoa; phylum Chordata; order Testudines; family Geoemydidae; genus Mauremys; species Mauremys reevesii. Next base: position 14,690,234 of record NC_052631.1, read on the forward strand.
CAGAAGTTAACACTTCAGGTGGTTTTGATTTTGTAAAATTCATGTTGGACAGATTTTAGTTTTGCAAAACCATACTTGGATGAAATGGGACCTGGATTTCATCTCCAAACCTGCCAAATAAAAAGGGTTTATTCCCATCTAGTTTTGATCCATTTCTATAAATAGCACAGAGAATGGGGAAAGTTAAATTTTGCTATTTAAAGAAAGTCAGCAAATGTTTTTGTTCATCTATACCTGTTTGCCTGTCTTGCCTTTTAGACTGTACGTTCCTTGGGGCACAGACTGTTTTCTATTATGTGTGTGTTCAGTGCCTACTACAACGGGTCCCAACTCTGACTGTGACCTTTAGGTTCTACTGGAATATAAACAACTTGCTGAAAGATAGTTACCTTTTCCGTAACTGGTGTTCTTCAAGATGCGTTGCTCATGTCTATACCACAATAGGTGTGCATGCTCGCCATGTGCACCAGTGCTGGAAGTTTTTCCCCAAGCAGTACTCGTAGGGGAGCGCCCCTAGTGACCCCTGGAGTGGCGCCTCTATAGCACCGTATAAGGGGCTCTGCATACTCCCTCCACCCTCAATTCCTTCTTGCCAGAGAACTCCGACAGAGGGGAAGGAGGGCGGGATGTGGAATAGACTCAAGCAACACATTTCGAAGAACACCAGTTACGGAAAAGGTAACTGCCTTTTCTTCTTCGAGTAATTTCTCATGTGTATCCCACAATAGGTGATTCCAAGCTATATCTGTTGGAGGTGGGTAGGAGTTCACAAATTATCAGTACGGAGCACAGTCCTGCTGAACCTGGCGTCCTCCCTGGTCTGGGAGACGACCACATAATGTGAGGTGAACTGAAGACCACGTGGCAGCCCTGCAAATGTCCTGTATGGGGACATGGGCTAAAAAGGCAGCCGACGAGGCTTGCGCTCTAGTCGAGCGTGCCCTTACAATCGATGTTGGATGGATTCCCACCAGGTCATGACACGTACGGATGCATGAGGTGATCCAATTGGAGAGCCACTGAATGGAGAGTGGCTGACCCCTCCTGCGTTCGGCCGAGGAGATGAACAGCTGCGAAGACTTCCTGAACAGCTTAGTCCGTTCCAGGTAAAAGGTAAGAGCCCGTTGTGATTTTGCACTCTATATGATTTTATGAAAATATACTAATGAGTTTGAATATAATGTAAGTGAAATATGCTTCATGCAAAAGGTCTCTTGTAAGGTATCATTACAAAACTTATACTCTACTGAGTGTGGTCATCCTATTTGTATAAATGTACCACTCTCGTATCTGAAACTAGAAATATGAAATATAACTCTGAGGGCCTATTGTAATTATGCAAAGTGTGGGCCGTTAATGGTGGTCTGGAATCTTGATGGCTCCCATCAACCAGGACAATTGTCTGCAGATGGCTCTGTTTTACCTGTAAGTCTTCCTGTATACATGTGTGCTGGCAAGTGGGTAATGAAGTCTTAGAGTGACATGGGGCCCATTGGTACCACGGTGCCGGCCATGGAGCCCAGTGCCACTGTACCTGCTGTGGCACCGGTGGAGCAGGCTGTTCAGCCTGACTGGCCTGTCCCATCTATTGACAACTATGAAGGGATGCCGGGTTGGCGTACGATCTGCCACTGTCCCTGGACCGGGAGGAGCAGCGGCACTGGGAACGGTGCTGACCACAAGACCGTGATCTCGACGTGGAAGAACGGTACCACCGGTAGCAGCTGCTCCTTGAGCGGCTCTGGCGGGCGGATCCACGATGGTCAGGTGCCAGAGATCGACACCCGGGATTGCGGGAGCAGTGCTATGCCGTGGCGGAGTCCTGGAGCAAGACAACGAAAGGGAAATGCGTTGATGCCCGTATCATGACAGGTTACAGTTTCCTCTCAGATACGAGGACCTCCAGTGCCATCTATCGTGGTCTCGATGGGGCCCGCTCCTCAAGGTGGAGCGGAGCCTGGAACCCCTGTTAGTTGGAATCCAGCCAGACAACCTGGTGAGGGTTGATAGTGAGCAGTGTGGACTGCGCATGGGACGGTCGCTGAGCAGCGAATGGCATCGGGAACATTCCCTCAACTGCGAATAGAACCAAGCAGAAGGCGACTGCAGAGATCCAAGCTTTGGCTTGCTTCTGGACTGGGGAGCCAATGGTGGTGGTGCCCCTGGTACCGGCAGGGATATAACGTCCCAAGCCACTTGCAGGGCCTCTGGTGTGGAGGGCATCCGGACATCTGGGGAAGCCTGCTCCGAATGGGCTGGGCTATTCTGCTTGACCTGAGTCGGAGGCCTGGTAGAAGGCACTGGTAAAAGGCACTGAGGGCTCACCACGCATTGACGCCGTGGTACCTGGTCCTGACTCGGAGTGGCGCACTGGAGTCGGGGTGAATGCCGACTCCATCAGAATGGCTCGGAGCCGAATGTCCATTTCTTTCTTTGTCCGAGGCTTGAAAGATCTGCAAATCTTCCAGCGATCACTGAGACGGGCTTCTCTCAGACAGCATAAACAGTCTGTGTGCGGGTCACTCACTGGCATCGGCCGCCTACAAGTGTTGCGCGACTTAAAGCCTGGGGCGTGGGACATGCCCCGACTCGGGCGCACTAGACTACACTAACACTAATCTAACTACTTCAACTACAGGTACTACTACGACAAATGAACAAGAGTTCCAGGGGAAAGTTGCAGACAAGCTGGGCAGGGCAGTTCCAATGCACCTTCACTGGTGGCAAGAAGGAACTGAGCGTGGGTGGAGCACGCAACACCCCTTATATTGCACCATGGAGGTGCCACTCCAGGTGTTACTAGGGGTGCTCCCGTACGGGTACTGCTAGGGGAAAAACTTCCGGCACCAGTGCACGTGGCGAACACGCACACCTATTGTGGAATACACATTGATGTCATCATTAAGTCACTGTGACAATGTCAATTCTATCAAATTGTGGTTGTTAATCTATTCTGAAAACATAACTGATCTGTATGCTCATCACTGCTTTTGCCCCCACTAAACTAAATTCAAAGATGTTAATTCTAGCCATAAACTTTCATGTTCTCCTACAGAAAAAAAAATGAGAAAGTAGCTGAAACCTACGTTAAGTACAGATACTGCACAAACTTTTTAAAAGGAATTTAATATACCTCACATATATTGTATTATGTCCATGCAAAGGACTGAATCTTAGTTGTATAGAACTTGTTTTACATCTTCATTCAAAGTATACTTTAACTTACACACCACAAAATAAATGATACTTCAGAAAGCGTAACTGGAACAATAATTGATACACCAACATGGTTAATTTCTGATGCACATCAAGAAGGTGCTGATTGTGCAATACTTTATGATGGGGGTTAAACAGTCTGGTTTTTAATTGTTATTTTGGGCACTTTATAAACCCATTTGCAAATCAGTTCATATATCAATTTTTAGCCAGGAAAAAGTACTGAGTAATGAGCTTGTCTCCAAGAAACTGGGTGCCTTAACATTTTTATTTATTCACTTTGATTTAGCAGAAGTCTTTATCCAAGCTCATGCCAGTCCTGACAATTTCAATGCCAGATTCTTGGCATCCATCACTTAAAAACACTCACTATTACATCTAGACGTCTAGTTTAGCTAGTAGACAGTAGGAATATGCATATTGGCTTCAATGACATAATTAATTATTTCTGAAGCGCTGTAATGATTTCTGTATATGGGGTTGATATTTATGAACTAAGAAGGATTACTCTGCAACATTTACTGTAAGGATATTTGCAACCTGGCAAACCTACCTTACACAGAGAGTTAAGAAAATTAATCTGTTTAGCTTATCAAAGAGAAAGTTAAAAGGTGACTCAATCACAGTGTGTTCGTTCATAAACAGAAGAGTTGTTACTAGAGGACTCTTCAATCTAGCAGGCAAAAACATAAAAGATCCAATGGCTGGAAGCTGAAGCTAGACAATTCAACTGAAAATAAGGTGCACTTTTTTCTTTTTAGTGACGGTAACTAGCTGTTGGAACAACTCATCTAGGGATGTGATATATTTTCCATTACTTGAAATTTTTAAATCAAGACTGGATGTCTTTCTAGAATATACACTTAGCTCCATCAAAAGTTATGGGCTTCATGCAGAAATTACTGGGTGAAAATGTATCGCTTGTATTATTCAGAAGGTCACACTGGATGATTATAATGACCCTCTTTGGGACTTAAAAAACCTGTGAATGTATGCATAATGTGTGTCATATGAGTACAAAAGAATTGCACAAGCATGGAGGGACAAAAATCAGAAAGGTTAGGGCACAAAATAAGTTACAACTCCCAAGGGACATAAAATGCAATAATAAGAGGTTCTATAGATTAATTAGAAATAAGAAAAAGACCAAGGAAAATGTAGGTCTATTACTTAAAAGGGAACAAGAGCAAACAATGGATGACACAGAGAAGGCTGAATTATTTAATGCCTTTTCTGCTTCAGTAAGTTAATTGTGACCAGGTGCTTAACTAAATTAATATTAACAAGGAAGATCTTGGGCCAAAATAAGGAAGTTGTGGAATGCCTCTCATTGAAGATTTTTTAAGAACAGGCTAGGGAAAAACCTGTCAAAGATGATCTAGTTATACTTAATCACACCTCCACGTGGAGGGGTGGGAGGGCGGAGGAGTGTTGGACTACAGGACCTGCTGTGGTCCCTTCCAGCCCTACATTTCTATGATTCTATTTCAATTAGGCATGTGATGATTTTTTTTTAAACTGATATAGCTATATCAGTGTGGACACAGTTATACCAAGCCTATTTCGCTTTCCGAACTGGAAGAAGCTATACCGGTATACAGTAACTTGAGGGGAGAAGTTCCCACAGATGGACACCCAAAAATTGTTAATTTGGCTTGCACACACCATTCCTATGCAATGTTTTGAGACATTACCAATGTCTTAATATGATGACACAAACCAGGTATTTAATGAAGATCCTGCAAATAAAACTATGTACTTTATTGAACCAAATGTCAAAAATACACCCAAAAAGCTACAGATGAGAGGAGAAATGTAGTGTGCAATCTCCTCAACATATATGACATTTACAGTGCAGCTCTTCTTGGATGGAGCAGAAGGTAGGTACATTTCTTTGCGAGGATTGGAAGGGGCATGTTGGGGGAAGACAATCTGTGTCTGTTAGCACATACTCCCCATATCCCTTCATTCCCTCCTCTCAAGAGGAACGTTACAGAAAGGTCCTGACATGGATAATCTTGGGTTGTGCCTCTCCATCTCACACTGGCCTGAAGACTGATTCATATTAATGATGCTTCTCTGTGTTTATACGAAACCTGTGTATGAACTGAATTTGCCAACTTGTGTGTGTCAACAGTGTGTCCTTGTTGCCAAGAGTGCTGATGGCATATTGGGCTGTATGAGTAGGAGCATTGCCAGCAGATTGAGGGAAGATTATTCCCCTCTATTCGGCACAGATGAGGCTACGTCTGGAGTATTGTGTCCAGTTTTCGACAGAAAGGATGTGGAGAAATTGGAGCGAGTCCAGCAGAGGACAACGAAAATGATTAGGGGTCTGGAGCACATGACTTATGAGGGGAGGCTGAAGGAACATGGCTTATTTAGTCTGCAGAACAGAAGAATAAGGGGGGATTTGATAGCAGCCTTCAACTACCTGAAGGGGGATTCCAAAGAGGATGGAGCTTGGCTGTTCTCAGTGATGGCAGATGACAAAACAAGGAGCAATGGTCTCAAGTTGCAGTAGAGGAGATTTAGGTTGGATATTAGGAAAAACTATTTCATTAGGCAGGTGGTGAAGCCCTGGAATAGGTTACCTAGGGAGGTGGTGGAATCTCCATCCTTAGAAGTTTTAAAGGCCTGGCTTGACAAAGCCATGGGTGGGATGATTTGGTTGGGGTTGTTCCTGCTTTGATCTGGTGGTTGGACTAGATGACCCCCTGAGGTCTCTTCCAACCCTAATTTCTATGATTCTGTGTGTGTGTGTGTGTGTGTGTGTGTGTGTGTGTGTGTGTGTGTGTGTGTGTGTGTGTGTGTGTGTGTGTGTGTGTGTGTGTGTGTGTGTGTGTGTGTGTGTGTGTTTCTTGAAGACTACAAAGACATAACAAAGCCATAAAAATATTCTAGACGATTAACAGATTCCAGCAGCTACATTAACTGTGAGCAACTCTTTCCACTTGAATTAAAAGTGACATAATTTATTACATCTTCTGCCAACTGGTTCAAGAAATATTAACACCATTGTATTTAAACTAGCAAAGACAGGAAATTTCAGGCAACTGACCATGGCTCTGATTCAGGAAAGGATCCCTATTCTGGAAAGCACTTAAGCACATGCTATGCTATCAGTCCCATCTGATCCCTGCTATAAGGGATTATTTAAGTTTAAGTTTGTGAAGTTAATTAAAACGCCCATATCAGTTGCTGCTGTCTATGATAGGCTCTCAAAGGGAAGGACACATACACACAAAATTAAAAACGTGCAATCCATAAAAATTAGCAGCACATCAGCAAAGTAACTTGATTATAATTATCTCAACCCTTTAATACAGAGTCAAACATAATCTTATCCTACTCTAATGCTTCTTTTTCTATCCCTCTTGTTGCTTTACTGCCTCAATCAGAATTGCATATATTTCTTTGCATCTTTTATGAATTAAATTTAACACAAACTACAGTACACTTAGTCTGAATATCAGGTTCTATGGAGGGACCAGCTTGTCAGTCATTGCTGACCTCCTTAGGATATGTATGTGGAGAAAGCAGAAAGTTGTGAAGAAACTGGGTAAGGATTAATAAAGCAGGAGGCTGAAACAGAGACATGATAGGGATGAGCTACACACCCACACACACACACATATAAAAGGGGAAGATAGCACTTACTGTGAGAAAAATAATAATGTGTGCACTTCAACAGTGTTTTTCATCTTTAGATCCTGAAGTGCTTTACCAAGGTGGATAAATGTCATTGTAATATTACAGAGGGGGGTAATGGAGGCAGTGTGTCACACAGCAAGCATCAGTGGAAACCAGGAGTAGAACCTACATCCCCTGACTTCCATTACCCAACAGCTTCCCCATCACAAAGAAGTTGGCTAGCTGAGAAGAAAAGGAACCTGGTTGATGTCCTATAGTACAAAGTGACTGGCTGTACTGTGCCTTGCTAAAAAACAACCACCACCAAACATGGGTGATGAGAGCTGTTGGTGCATGTTTCCTTCCATTATTTTCCTCGATTTCTTCCTCCCCCGCTTAAGACCTTACACTGTGAAACATTCTCTTGACTTTTATAACAGAGACAAACCCCTCTTCCTAATCAAGACTACTCATGTAGTCCTTGAAGTCTAGAAATAGACTCCAACTGTTTTACTGTTCACTGCCAATAGACTTGGTCTTGCAGGGCACAGAGAGACATCCTGCCAGCTCCCTTTCACTGAACGTTTTTGCAATGCTGCAGAGAGGTAATGAAGCATCATTTTAATCCTGGGTTGCAGTCACTGGATGGCAAATGTAATGTTCAAGGCTAATACACTCAGCTCCAAAAGCTTGGCATAACAAAATGGAAAAAAGTTTTCATGGCTCTCTCTTAATAGAGACGGTTATTTCTCCACAGGGCTATTTGCTTTCTGCCTGAGTCTGAGATGTACACTTTGAGGGCAGACAAAACCATAATAAAATGTATTTTTTATTAACATCTTGGAGTCCCGCTTATTTGCTTTACATCCTTGCCCAGGCTCTGCCAAAGGAGACAGAACACAATTCAAATTATCATGCAATAAACCCTATTAAATACCAACACAACAGAGAAAAGGCAAGAGCGAACAACACACACACAGCTAGTACATCATCAACTAACCAATTTGACTGCTGTGTTCTTTCAACTATTATTTAGCATAAAATCATCTGTAAGGCAAAATATTCATTTTCCACATGACAGAAAGGACATTCTGAGGCTTGTAAAAATTAGTATATAGTTTCCCCTAAAACTTTGCAATATGCATTTCCAGCTGCTTTCTTAGAAAGAAAATATCTTTTAGAAGGTACTTAAAAGGCTTCTTTGGTGTAGATTATTATTGGTGGTCTGCAGAAATGCTTGTGAGTTAAAGAAGTGGCACTGGGTTGAGAAACAAGTACAATTTGTGGATTATTACTGCCAAGGGCAAATTTTGGGAGATACTTCGGTAATATACTGACATTTATCTTGGTAGAGTGTGAACCAAGATGAGAGAAAAGGAGTTTAGTACTAAAAGGGTTTAAAAAGAGGAGAAAACGAATTCAAAGAGAAAATAAGCAAATCTGTTTTTTTTAAATAAAACCATTTAAATTATTATAATCTTGTATTTTTTCCAGTACTGTCCACCAGTGCTCAGAGCAGATTTTATATTTTATTCACTAAATAACAAGATTTTTAAAGGCACAAATGGCAGTTAGGTACCCAATTTCCATTTGGGTCTGAAAATATTCCCCATAGATTTCTGTAAAGTACCTTTCACAATGGCCCAAGGTATTTTTAGAACACTAAAAATGCACTAAGAAAGAAAGAAATTAAATAATATATATATTACTCCAAAAAATAATATAAATACCCACATCTACTCACCCACATCTCCAAACAATGCCCTTCGAAAAATGATGAGTTCTGCAATGTGCCCTAAATATTAACAACTTTAGGCTTTGTTGGACCAAATGAAAAGGACAGGCAAGGTCCGGAGTCAAAACTCCCTCATGGAAAAAACCCTACCTCCAGCTCCTACCCACTGAAAACAAAGGACTGATCCCAACTACAAGACCATCACAATGGAAAAGAGGTGACCTTTCAGGTAGTCAGGTCTCAAATCAGTTACCCCTTTTCATTCCACTTGGAAGCCAATCAGAAGCCAGAGTGGACTACGGAGTATCAGCGTAATGTATTCTCTGTATGACGTTCAGTGGCCAGCAATATTCAGCATAAGCTTCAGCTCATGAATGGCTTTAAGGAGTAGCATCACTTTTATGCATACTCTATGAGATAATCTCAAGGTGACTAGGGTTCAGTTGCATAAAACAAGGTCATTTCTCAGGGTGCAGAAAAGAAAACAAAATCAATGGCTCTTAGCCACAGCTGCTACCTGAACATTCAAGAGCGGCCAGGATTTAATAAGATCCCCTAACGGAGAGCCTGCATGACAAAGAACAGATGCAGTCTCAAAGGTTATGATCTTGCACATGGATTCATATGCACCAACACACTCTCGCCCACGCAGAGGTCAGTACTTATTTAAGCCTTTACAGCAGGGGTGGCCAATCTCTGGCTCCAGAGCCACATACAGCTCTTCAGAGGTTAATATGTGGCTCCATAAACAGGTGCCAACTCTGGGGATGGAGCTACAGGCGCCAACTTTCCAATATGCAACAGGGTGCTCACTGCTCTACCCTGGCTTTGCCCATCCCCCAGCGCCACTCCACTCCTTCCCCCAAAGCCCCCACCCCTTCCCCTGAGTCTGCTGTGCCCTTGCTCCTCCTCCCAGCCCCCCAAGCCTCCTGCATACCACAAAACAGCTGATCGCGGTGTGCAGGAGGCGCAGGGATGGAGGGTTAGGTGCTGCTCGGCAGTGCTGCTGGCAGGTGGGAGACACTGGGGGCAGGGAGGGAGAGAACTGGGTGCGGAGGATGCTGATGTGTTACTGTGGCTCTTTGGCAATGCACATTGGTAAATTCTGGCTCCTTCTCAGGCTCAGGTTGGCAACCCCTGCTTTACAGCATTGGTGCTTGCATCAGAACCTCCATCAAACCTGGTGGCCCCATACAGAATGATTCATAGAGTTCCCTAAAACCCATCTCCAGCACCGCTGGCCCCAGAAGGCCTAAGGAATTGGGAGGAAGCTAGAACTCTGCCATAGAAAAACAGATTGCACTATCTGCTAGGCCATTAGACCAGCCTACAATCAAGTCTTTCATGAGGTCTTTCAAATACATATGGCTATTATAGATTCCATTTAAACTCAACCCACACATTGTTTACTGGAGGAAAAAAAGACAGAATCCAGTCTATTCCTATTAAAAATACAAAAAGATTTGATATTAAAAGAATTACAAATTTTCTTTGGTTATTTAAAATTTCAGATAATTTAAAAATTAAATGTATGTGTACACTTCAGTGGGACTTTTACCTAACAAAGTCCTAGGAGTCATTGCAATAGCCATAGGATCAGGTTTATTGTATCACAACCAGAGTCAGGTTACTTTGTCCAACCTCTTTACTTGAAAACTCATACGAGTTTGCAGAAGACGCAAAGAAAACAGATTTTTAATAATCTTATGTGGATGTCTTATATGGAATAACAATTACTGTTTTTAAGAGACCAGGCAGATTATATCCTAAAAGAGGGCATTTTCCTTAACACATTTGCCTTTTTTTTTTTTTGCCTTTTTCATAAATTAGAAAATAGGAGACAATTCACAGCCTTTTAAAAAACAATATGTGTTGGTTATTCCGCATTATTTCCTGCTGTGATGACAATGAGGAGAAATAGTGCCTTTTGCAGGTAGTATAAATGCACTGGGTTCTTCTCCCCACTTCTCTCTTGGCTCGTACACTACCTAACTGATTAACTGAAACTTGCTGGATAGGAGATATTTTGAGGAGTTTATTCTCTACTCAGTGTGTATGTGTAGCTTTTATTACTAGAATATAGGTAAAGATGGTATTTTACTATTTTGTATATATACACAGTTGTAAAGGGGGAAGAAGAGCATTGCTTTATCTACTGCAGAAATGGTAGTCACCTCTGGGGTGAAAATGCATTATACATTTGCCAGCATAACTACACTTTCCAACAGGAAGTGAAGAACATCCTAGCCAGACTTTTGAGAATCAGGGCTATTGCCCTCATATGCAAATGTACACCTTAAAAATCAAAATTAGATTTCTGTTGCTGAAAAGACATACCTGTGAGATATAACCTGGAGGCACATGTATAGGGGGAATGGATCCATTGGGTGACATCATGGGAACCTCCGCCGGTCCTAGTTGGAAAAAAGAAAAAATGATTTATTTATTTATTTATTTATTTTTAACACAGTGAAGCTCATATAAATTGTGCTGACAAACATTACCAGGTTAGAAACTTGTAACAACTGAAATTGAACAGTTCAAATAACGTTCAGTGTCTGGCTAATTTCTCTTGGGCCAATACACTTGGGCCATTGCCATATCGCTTTAAAAAAATGCTTTTTAAAAAATTATTAAATGAATGTTTGCAGTTATAAAAGAACTAAAAATGCAGCCCTTATGTTGTTATCCACACAGCAAAGAAGATATAGGTAAGCAGTAATGTGAACTCCCCTTCCATAGGCCACAATTCCTATACATCACTAAGCTGAATGAATTTTCCTCTTTTAGAGATCTAAGGAAATTGGGACTGCAGGTTCTAGACAGCTCCCGAGTAAAGCCTCCAATTATACCCAATTTCACATATGTGAAAGAGTCTTTTCAAGAACACACTAGGACCAAACTCTTTATCTCAGCAATTCAGACTAACCTTGGAATGTGACTTATGTAAGCAAGAGGCTTATAGCTTGCACTCAGAAACCCAGCCCCAGATGTACTAGTTCCATTTTGAGGTATCAAATACAACTATAATAAAGTAAGTGCCATAAGTATTAGATTATTACAAACTGAGCCATACAACTAAAAAGTAGCTAGGTAAAATGGAAAATAGAAATTGTTCACTCAATAATTTAAAGCAACATTTAAATAGCAGCAGTTAATATTAGGAAATGCAATTAATAGAGATGCAGAGCTGTCAACAACAGCAGATGTTGTCTCGATAGTAAAGTGCCAACCAAATCTCAAGGGATTTTTTACTGGATTGTTTTGAAAAAGTAAGACGCTATCTAAGTAAATTCTTATTACATATCAGTTACAAGTGATATTGTAAATAAATATTGTAGTGGTGCCTGCCAGTGATGCTAGATTAATAACGTGTACACATTGAAGCAATCTATAATACCCAAATACACTTGACAAAAGTATGGGAGAACTCTGCTCCCACTTACAGCACAGTAAATGAAAGTGTAGTTTGGTCCTATATTTCTATACATGAATTTACAGCCTTCGCTGAGGTCCAACACAGCAGTCATTTAACAGCATACCTCAACACCAGGGCCAAATTAATGCAGGGGCTTTAGGGGCTGCAGCCCAGGGCCTCAAGCTAAGGGGGGACCCGCAGGCAGCCACTGCTTCTTTTCATCCAGCAAGTCTCCACGCCGCGGGCCAGACACCAGTACCTGAGCCTCGCCCCCATCCCACACAGGGCTGGAGCTGTGAGCGCTGGTTCGCCAATGTGCCTCTGCGATCCCTAGGTGAGGGGTGTCCAGAGAATCTCTGCGCGCTGCCCCACCCCCAGTACTGGCTCCAGTACACGGCCAATGGGAGCTGCAGGGGTGGCGCCTGCAGACACAGGAAGTGTGTACCGTGCAGAGTGGCCTGGCCTCTCTGTCTAGGGGCCGGACATGCCAGCCATCTCGGGGAGCAGAGCAGCGCAGAGCCAGGGCAGGCAGGGATCCTGCCTTAGCCTTGCTGCACCGCCAAATAAGAGCTATCCGAGGTAAGCGCCTCCCGGTCAGAGCCTGCACCCCACAGCCCCTCCTGCACCCCAACCCCCTACCCCAGCCCGGAGCCCCTTCCTGCACCCAAACTCCCACCCAGAGCCTGCCTCCAAACCTCCTGCTGCACCCCAACCCCCTGACCCCATCCCAGAGCCCACTACTCAGCTGGACCCCCTCCCACACACCAATCCCCTGCCCCAGCCCTGAGCCCACTCCCCCACTCCAAACCCCTAGGAGCCCCACAAAATCTAATAGCCACGGGCCCACAGGAGAGTTAATCTTACCCTGCTTAACACTACCCAGCATTTTAGAAGAGGAGTCTAAGAATACTGCATCCAACAGCAAATGAAGGAGGGAATTTAGATAGGCAGAATGTAATTACCTAAATTGGAATTGGCCAGGACACTGGCACTGAGTATTCCTAAAGTTAAGAAAGATTCAGCGAGATCTTTGATCACTGAAAATGGTCTAGATCTTGTTTTCATATTTCATTCAGAAGTTGGCACCAACTGCAGCAGTGTCATCTAATCACCAACCCCACTTTCTACAGCAAGCTGGGTATCTCTTCTGAGATTTCCTGTCTAAGTAGTAACCAGACCTGGCCCTGCTGAGATATTCTTGCTAAACACCTGAGAGAAACACATGACGGCTGTCAATGGACCAGCTGCAATAGAAAGTGATACAAATGGTGATGCAAGTTACACATTGGTAAATGCATCCAAGTTCCTGCCAACCCCCCAAAAGGTACAGGGCTGAGGTTATAGCACGTACAGCAACCAGCGCAGTCTTAACTAACACAGTCTCTACACACCTTATACTATCTTGCTGTCTGGTTTTCCTTTTGCCTTCTCTGCATGTAAATTACACCAACTGACTGGCATGTACCATTTACATCCCCCTTCTGAATTTGGCTCAAATAAATAAATAAATAATCATCCATTGATTTTGACATCAGGGGTTACACCAGATAGATATAGCTCTGAAATGTGATTAACTTGGAAGATTTAGCCAGACAAATAAGAATTTGATAAAGCAGTTTCTGAGACGATCACGGGACAAAAATATGTGGCCCATAAAACGGGCAAGACACTAACAGAAAAAGTGCTCTTGTATCCCCTAGCCTCCTCCCTTTTCCATACCTGACCTACTGGGGACCTCACCCGCTGTGCATTCTCTTTCCTAAGGACAAATCCCGATGAAGAATAAAGGAAAAGAGATAATCCATCTTTCCCCTTTATTTAGTTTGAGCCTAACAAATCCTGGCATTTCTTTTCCTTAAAAATCACATATTGAACTCTTTATCTTGCATCTATTTAAATAGAAATGGAACAAAAGCAACATGGTCAGCATTAAGTAGCAATAAATTTGGGGGAATTATTGCCATCTGCAATGGCTTTATTTTAGTTCATCAAAAATATGAAGTGGTGACCAGTTCAGAGAGGCATGTATCAGAATTCCCATTTGGATAATTAGATGGGAAAAATGTAAATTGTCTATGTGGTTTCATTTGTATAACATATTTTTCAATTTCTATCCTAAGCCACTGTAGACTGTACACAACTGCCAAGTTTCACCCCAGAAGTGGTTGTATTTCAGCAAGGAAAAATTAATAGTTTATATAGACCTATATAATATCTAATACATTTAATACACACAGTCAATTTTGCCAATGGAACTTGACCCACATCACAATAATGAGGGTAAATAACTAAAATTGTCCCATGTACATATTGCGACATGAGTCATTCATTGGGTTTTTCACTTGAACAACTGTTAGAAAAAAATTACTGGATAAATTGAAAATACCATAACTTGTAATTTAAGTGACCAGTAATTCAGTTGCTATATAGAATTCAGTGAATGTTGCTTAATGCAATAAACCCTGTAAAACATTTCATCCATTTGAAGCCCTCCCCAAATTGGGATCCGCTTGTAGCTGGCGAGATCTAATAAGCAGTGGCCACCGTGTGATTGGAAATAATCACATAAAAATACATGCTCCCGCTCTGAACTACATTTAAAAAGAAACATTTTTAGTACTTCCAAATACACAGCAGACTCTAACTACTCTTCAACTAACCGAAACACACTTAACTCCACTTCCTGTAGAACCTTTTACATTAAAACATCTGCCAGTTGCTCATATGGAGCAGCAATCTTCTTGCAGAAAGAAATCAAACTCCTGTACAACAGATGCTGTTGACTGTAACGCTGCCAGTTCAATAAAAATATCGTGTTTTATCATCAAAATGTGCACCATGCAAACAGTCTCTTAACCTCAGGCTTGACCCTTAAACTGTTACAGTCATTTGGATAACAATTTTTAAAGAATGTTAGACAGGTGAATGATTTACTGCTAGAAAATGTTTTCTTCGCTGCCTTGATTTCAAGCCTCACTAAATTACTTTAGCATACATTATTTCTTCTCTCTCATCGTTGTTATCAAAACAACTTCAAGTGGTATTGCATAACAGACAGAAATCGGCTCCAAAGAGGGACATGTCCTGGGAGCTGTTAAAGTCTGTTCTCTGTAAGAAAACCACCTCTAGTGAGTATTGAACAAATACAAAAAATTGAATGTAATTTTTAGGGAAATTAAACAGAGATTGGTAGAACACCAGATGTTACTCCCATTTTTCTTAAAATCAATAAATATTTAGAGTCAGAGATGCATGCTCATATTTCCTTAAGGAGTTTGAATGCAATGAATTTTATTTCAAGTTTCTGAGCAAAACCCCAAAATTCAAAGTGAAATTTAACTGAAAAAGCCAAATTTCACTTTGTTTTAATGCGCAGCCATATACTGGGGCCAGGTTTGCTTGAATGTTTTACTAAGCCAGGGCTGTGTCTCGAGTTTGTAACAAAACACAAAGCCAGAGTAGTGTGGCACACCCCTACTTCCAGCACAAGAGATCAAATTCTGCTCTAGTTACACAGGTGTAAATCCAAAGTAACTCCATTGACTTTCAAAGGCCTGCCCCCAAATGCTATGGCCAGATCTGTTCAAAATGGAGGAGTACTTTATAACGTAAGGCTAGGAGGTGTGGTTAAGTAGCAGAGCCACCCCAACACACACACACACACACACACTCAGCAGGCAGCCAGGAGACTGGTGGAGATGTGGTGAAACAGCCACCACCCAACAAAACACAAGAGTGCGGGATATGTAATGGAGGGTATGAGTGTGCACTCTTTCTCTTCTTCCCACAATCACAATGGGAGGGAGACTTCAAATTTATCAGACACATATTAGCCAGAGGCCATTACAAGATGGCAACCCTGTGGGAAGTACCTGGGAAGATTCCCAGCATCCTCTCAAACTCTCAGCAGATGACAGGTGCAGGACTGATCTTACATAAGAACATAAGAACGGCCGTACCGGGTCAGACCAAAGGTCCATCTAGCCCAGTATCTGTCTACCGACAGTGGCCAATGCCAGGTGCCCCAGACGGAGTGAACCTAACAGGCAATGATCAAGTGAACTCTCTCCTGCCATCCATCTCCATCCTCTGACAAACAGAGGCTAGGGACACCATTCCTTACCCATCCTAGCTAATAGCCATTTATGGACTTAACCACCATGAATTTATCCAGTTCTCTTTTAAATGCTGTTATAGTCCTAGCCTTCACAACCTCGTCAGGTAAGGAGTTCCACAAGTTCTCACCAACTACTGACCATGGACCTTCCTTGTTGGTGTTCCTCTCCCCCAAGTCTTCTGCACTGCCTGTTGACTAGTAGGTTCAGTCCAGCGGCTAGCAGCTGCCTCATGAAGTTTTAAAACATTGTGCTGTCTGTAAAGTGCATCTATCTCTATTTTAATGATACACCTCTACCCTGATATAACGCGACCTGATATAACACGAATTCGGATATAATGTGGTAAAGCAATGCTCTGGGGCAGGGCAGGGGGGAGGGGCAGACGACTGCACACTCCGGAGGATCAAAGCAAGTTCGATATAACGCGGCTTCACCTATAACACAGTAAGATTTTTTGGCTCCCGAGGACAGAGTTATATCGGGGTAGAGGTGTATTCGTAGCCCTAATTGTGTCATTGCTTTTTTGATATTATAATGTAATAATACTGCCCTGATGCATGAATTGTAGATTAAAAGTGTGGCTTAACAACACATTCTCCACTTCTGTCTCTCTCCAAAAACGTGTCCCATTCTGTCATGAGCAGGTTGACAATTCTATCTATTTCCCCCTCTTCCCCCAAGTATAAAGTGATGTCTTGTTTCAGGAAATTCTGCCTCAACTGCTTATAGGCTCACTCTCAGGCCATGACTCCTTTTTTAATTAATTACTGCACAGTGACATTTTTTGGCAGAGAGATCGGGTCTTTTCCTGTTCCTGCGGGACCTTTTATTTACACATTAATTAAATCTCTGTAGTTTACTCTCTTTTCTTCTTCTAAGGTATAGAGGTCAACTCTAGTACATTTTTTCTGCCTTGAATAATTTCAGTTGCTTTGCACCATGCCTTTGCGCTTTGCCAACTTCTTTCTTCTCATGTGGAATCACATAGCATCTTTCAAATGAGGCCTCACGAGCACACTCTACAATGGCACTGTGTTATTCTTCCTTCCTCCACTCTTCCACCTAAATGTATTACTTGCCTTGTATTTATTTCTAAACAACATTCAGAGTACAATATTATTCACAGTGTGTTCCAGGATCTGGGCATAGGCTCTGTTGTGTGATACCGTTAACCATTTTACCGTGACCTATTATTAGGACTCGGAACCCACCTGGCTTCAGAATAAAACTTCACATTCAGACCACATTCACTGAAAGCTTCACTAAGTTTCATGAATTTCAGAAGAGAATTTGGGCCAACGTACAATCTTACATTGAAATTAGTGAAATTAATGGAGAAATTACCTGAAACTTGTTGATTTCAGCTGAGTTTCACTTTGAAATTGAGAGCTGCTGGGAAGTCAAAATTTAGGAGGAGTGTGAACTTACATGGATTGGCTCAGTAAACACTGACATAAATCCCTGCAAAGTAAATCCCCTGAGTTTTCTTTAGCTTTATGATTATAATTTGAACAGAAAAAGTGCCATGCACCACTCCCATTCACACTAAAATTTATATGATCTCTTCTTGGAATACAGGGCATGTCTCGGGAAACGCATCTGTTAGGCAAGAGGTGTGACCAAAATGGGGGGAAGATAATTAAAGGGCATGTTGGCCGGTGATATACACCTGCTTCTCTAAAACAAATGACCAGAACTTTTTCAGAGAACAGAGCAACCCAGGTCTCTCTGACCTTGGCAGCAATCCAAGAGTTTGCTGTTTCCACATGGATGAGCAGCTGTTCCAGAACAATTTCCTCAATGAAGCAGGCACAAACAGGATCTCCTTCACTATTGTGAATATAAGTCTTCTCTTTACACTCCATTATCATCAAATAAACCTATCATCTACTATAAGGGGGACACTGCAAAGGAGAATCAGACTTGTCTGTTCAGCTCTTAGGCGAATGTGCTTGCTTCCCTTAGCGCGTCAAGTTCCAATACTGTTTTTTTCTTTGCCTACACAGTGAAGTTAGCACATGTTTGCTATGGCATGATAAAAAGTTTAAGTCATTCAGACCATTATAAAAAATCCTAACTCTTCATACGAACATAAGTATGGCCATACTGGGTCAGACCAAAGGTCCATCCAGCCCAGTATCCTGTCTACTGACAGTGGCAAATGCCAGGTGCTCCAGAGGGAGTGAACCTAACAGGAAATGATCAAGTGATCTCTCTCCTGCCATCCACCTCCACCCTCTGACAAACAGAGGCTAGGAACGCCATTCCTTACCCATCCTGGCTAATAGCCATTAATGGACTTAACCTCCATGAATTTATCTAGTTCTCTTTTAAACCCCATTGTAGTCCTAACCTTCACAACCTCCTCAGGTAAGGAGTTCACAGTTTGACTGTGCGCTGTGTGAAGAAGAACTTCCTTTTATTTGTTTTAAACCTGCTGCCCATTAATTTCATTTGGTGGCCCCTAGTTCTTATATTATGGGAACAAGTAAATAACTTTTCCTTATTCACTTTCTCCACATCACTCATGATTTTATATACCTCTATCATATCCCCCCTTAGTCTCCTCTTTTCCAAGCTGAAAAGTCCTAGACTCTAATCACTCCTCAAATGGAACCCATTTCAAACCCCTAATCATATTAGTTGCCCTTCTCTGAACCTTTTCTAATGCCAGTATATCTTTTTTGAGATGAGGAGTCCACATCTGTATGCAGTATTCAAGATGTGGGCAGACCATGGATTTATATAAGGGCAATAAGATATTCTCCATCTTATTCTCTATCCCTTTTTTAATGATTCCTAGCATCCTGTTTGCTTTTTTTGATTGCCGCTGCACACTGCGTGGACGTCTTCAGAGAATTATCCACAATGACTCCAAGATCTCTTTCCTGATTAGTTGTAGCTAAATTAGCCCCCACCATATTGTATGTATAGTTGGGTTTATTTTTTCCACCATATTTATATCAAATACCTGTTGTCTACAACAAGGTGCCACAGTTTTAAGGTGAGATATTTCACAAACTATCAGGGATATATCAGATGTTGTATATGTTACTGGAAAACCATGACTCATAGTTGTCTAATGAGTTGGAGCTTTTGAACCTGATTCTCCACTGCCCTGCCCCTTGTGAAGTCATTTACACCTGTGCATAGTAGGTGTAAAATGTTACTAAATCAGAATGGCAGTGATTTCTATGCACTTGGCTCTCTCCCTGCACAGGTGTAAATGACATCACAAGGTGTAGGGTAGTGGAAAAATCAGGCCCTCTGTCTCTAATCTTGGTTAGCGTGACACTGGATCTTAATGTCAGTTGTCCAGGACTAAATGTTTCCAGTCCCAGATTTTGGATTAGATTCCACGTTCAGGAGAAAAAAGGAGAAACTTTTTTTGGTGGCAGGTGCTTGCAGGGAAAAAAAGACCAGCTATTTGTAAGCTTCTAAGGGCGGGGTTGGAAAATGAGAAACAATCCTCTATGATAAATCAGTGTTAGTGCAGGTGAGGCACTCAGAAGTGCAAAATAAATACAGTAATACAATCTATCAAAATACAGAAGTAGTAAAGGAATTTATCACATGGCTTATCACCTCATAAACACACACGTTATACATATATAGACACATGCTGTACACACATACACAGCAGTCAACACTGAAAAGTCCTTAAATGACGCAGAGATGGGAGCCACATAACCATCTGGATATTTAAACTGATGTGACACACAAAGGCAGTAGTATACCACAGTGCATCAGCTGCTGGTTAATATCTCCCACTTCCTGAGATTAAAAATGAATGAGAGTGTGGTAACTGCTGACTTAATAATGAACACCTCTGTGTACACAGACAGACAGACAAGTAATCCCTTAGGATGCATACACAACACACTCGCACAGAATATGCACACAGATTCTAATCTGTCTTGTACCTTGTCTAGTCATATACATTATAACTGGCATTTAAACAAAAGTGCATTTTCTTAAGATTACCAAAAAAAAAAAAAAGGCAGTCGTCTGCTGTGGTAATAATGTATTTAGGTGCTGAAAAATGATAGGCCATATCTCTTCAAAAAATGTGATCATTTTGGGACAATTTTGGGGGATAATGTCTCAGAAATCTACAGGACTTTCAGTTTTGTCCTGCTCTGAGATTTATAAACAAAGAGTGAAATCCTGGCTCCAATGAAGTCAATGGAAGCATTTGTAGCCTCAGAAAAAGGATGGACGAAGGTATCTTAACCTTACACATTAGAGGCACTGGGTGTCACACATACGTATCAAAGCTTTAGGTTAAAAACAGGTATGTTCTACAGCAGGGATCGGCAACCTATGGCACGCGTGCCAAAGATGGCATGCGAGCCGATTTTTAATGGCACATTGCTGCCTGCCGGGACCCCAGCGTGCCATTAAAAACCCTGCCCAGTCCGGCCTGCTCTCCTTTGCCCTCCACTCCCCCGGCGGGGGCAGGGAGCAGAAGCATAGGCATGCGCATGGGGTGGGCAAATGGCCCCACTCTCCCAGCGCGGCAAGCCGCGGGGTCTGCGCTCTCGGGCCCAAGTGCTCGGTTGAGCACAGCAAGCCGCCAGCCCCTCCCCTGGAGCCCTGCCACCGCGCACGCAGCACTCTGGGGGTCGGGGCTGCGTGCTCCCACAGGGCAGTGTTTGGCTCCGCGGGGAGGCAGACACACTCCCCGCTCAACTGGACAAGGAGACAAGGAGCGGGGATGGGGTTGGAGGTTCTGAGGGAGGCAGTCACCCAGCCCTCTTCCCTGAGCCCCACACCCCTGCACACACCCCAGGCCCCTGCCCTGAGCCCTGTATCTCCCTCATACACATCCAGCCCTCTGCTTGACTCCTGAACACCCCCCCACAACCCCAGCCCTGACTCTGGCACCCCCACATATACCCAGCCCCTCCCCTCCACCCTGACACCTGCACCCCCCTCACATGCCCCCAGCCCTCTGCCCTGACTCTTGCACTCCCCCACATCCCCATCCTGAGCACCAAACGGAAGCTCCTGCACCCCCCCCCCCACATTCCCACCTGCACCCCTCACATCAAATGGGAGCTGCCCAGGTAAGTGCCCACACCCAAACCTCCTGCCCCAACCCTGAGCCCCCTCCCTCATTCTAGCTCCTGGCCAGACTCTTCACCCTCAGCCCTGTGGTCAGTTCACTCCCACCCTCAGCTCAGTGCAGAGAGAGGAAGAGAATGGGCCAGAACCAGGGAGAAGGTAGGTACCCACTGTATGTAGGCAGGGCTGGGACCCCAGACTGGCAGTGGGCTGAGCGGATCCGGCAGCCGGGATCCCGGCTGGCAGGAGCCGGCAGATGGAACCCCTGAGTGGCAGTGGGGCTGAGCTGCTCAGACCACTGCCGGTCTGGGGTCCCGGCCACCGGCCCCACACAGCCTGCTGCTGGTCTGGGGTTCTGGCTGCCGGACCCTTGCCAGCCGGGGTCCCGGCCGCAGGCCCCACTCAGCCCACTGCCAGCCGAGGTGAACAGAACCCCAGACCAGCAGCGGGCTGAGCGGGCCAGTGGCGTAAGATCAACATTTTAATTTCATTTTAAATGAAGCTTCTTAAACATTTTGAAAACCTTGTTTATTTTACAATACAACACTAGTTTATTTATATAATATACAGACTTATAGAGAGAGACCTTCTAAAAAACATTAAAATGTATTACCGGCAGGCGAAACCTTAAATTAGAGTGAATAAATGAAGACTCGGCACAGCACTGCTGAAAGGCTGCCGACCTCTGTTCTACAGAGTTCCTAAACTCCATAGTCAAAATGAATGAATTTAATAAGTTTCTAGCCATAGGGTGCAATATTTTTGAAGTTCTTGTTAAAATCTTCATGGACAGTCTTATAAAAATGTTTTTATCTGACCTGCATGTTTATTCGGTATATAGTATGGCAGTTTGGTGACGGATGGGGACATGGTTAAGGCCATCTGGATATTTCTAAGGATGCCGGCCAAACTTTGTTGTTGCTGTTGTTTTTAAAACAACATTGACATTTGTGCTGATTTAAAAAAACGACAATGATTCCTTAAGGGTTTCCCCTTTACCCTTAAGAAAATGATGGATATTCTAAACCTTAATTCCAGTTTAATTACATTAGACTTGTACTTGTCTTAAAATATGAGATGATCATGCTACAAGTGCCAAAAACAGTCACCAAGGCTGATGATTGGGCTGTTGACAAGTCAAAGGCTTCACTATCTTCTCACATCAGTTTTACACAACTTTAAATGCTATTCACTTGTTATACCTGGATTTACAGAGGTGAGGTCAAAAATTGATTCTACCCCTCTCCCACCCAGGTTATAAAACGTTAAGAAAATATTTTAGAATTAACATACAAAAATTAAGTTGTCAGTGCAGTTACTCAAGTTGTACATGCATATGTGGGGTTTGGACGCAGATTAAAATACCTTTGTTGTTGCCAAAATATGCCTGTCCAAGTCCTCTGTAACTTTTCTAGGTTCTTTTGCTACACATTAGTGTGAATTCCACCTATAAATCCTATGACACTTTATTAAGAGGGGTGCAGTGAAAAAAAACCCCAACAACAAGAATTTCAAGTTAATTTGCCAAAAAAGCATATTCTAAAATAATTAAACAAAAAGAAGCATTTTTTTTAAAAGGTTTACCTTCAGTATTCCAATGCCATTTCTCTATGAATATCTAGAGATATTATTATCTGTATATCTAAACATGCAGATCTGGTTTACCTGTTCAGCACATAGATACTACACTGATGGGTGCTATAATAAAATCCAAGCTAAAGTCTGGATTTGATTGATGTCAAACATGTGTAGAGAAACTGTCTCAACCAAAAATCAGACCAAAATCACTTAGAATTGGTGCCAAGAATATCAAAGAGACGTGCTTAGTGCATTCTTTTGGTCTGTGTGCATGAGATCTCTTTGCCTCTATGCTACAGGTCCTTCAAAATAGATTACTTTACCTGCTTTTTCTACTTAACCTACAGGTACACAATGGGAAGCTCAAGCAGCTTATTCAAAGGTGGATCTGATCTGTAGTCTAGGAGCAGCATAAGACTACAGGAGTTAATATTTTTAACAGCAGTGACCAATCCTTTGAAATATTTTAATAATTAATGTCACAAATCCAGAACCTTCCTAATCAACAGCATGATATATCACATAAGTATGTATGTGTGTCCCAGATACAATTTTCTAGTTTTAGGAACATTGTACATAAATTAAAAATTAGAGTACACAGTAACAGAAAATTAATTACATTAATTCAGTCTCATTGAACATTCTTTGTCCAAAACTAACACAACAGGACAAGTTTATTATGAAGAGGCTGCATTGCATCCATAACTGAAGCTGAAGCTAGTTTAAATGCTCAATATGGACCTAAATATAACCACAACAAATGGATCCCACCTGAAATTTTGCATACCAGATGTTAATCCAGAATAGAATCTGGGAGAAATCAGACCAGATGTTTTGAAAATAGTAGAAGTTCCCCAAATGAAGAGGTTTTACCTTTTACATCCCTGCTATTGGGTGCCCCCCATTCCCCACCATCACATTCTTCCCCTAGTAATGTACCTTTTCTGCAGCACTGGTGAGATTTTAATTCTCTAATATTTGGGGCCAAATATAGGCCTCCTTAACAGTGCCCACAATGGTTGTGGGAACAAGTGACAGCACATGTAAAAATAAATAAAAAATCCCTCACTAATTTATCCTCATATAGGCCCATTACTTCAAAGCCATATATTTAGTTTTAGGCATGTGAATAGTCCCTTGAAGTCAGAGGGACTACTCACGCACTGCAGAGATAACCTGAAAATCTGGAAGGGCCCAGAGCATTCAAACAGACACACTTGCACACATCATAAGCATATTTATACTGGACCCCTTAAAGCCAGGTGCAACCAATGCACCCTCCTCAATGGTGTGCACACCCCACTGAAAATGTGTAGTTAGGTTTGTAGTTAAAAACACCTCTATGCATGGGCAAATGCAGACCTTTGCAAGCATAGCAGGTGAAAAAACGGTTACCCACCTTTTAGTAATTGTTGTTCTTCGAGATGTGTTGTTCATGTCCATTCAAAGTAGGCGTGCACGTGCCGCGTGCATGCCAGCCGGAAGATTTTCCCCTAGCAGCGTCCGTAGGGTCGGCCCTGGCGCCCCCTGAAGTGGCGCCACTACGGCGCCCTATAAAGGGGCCCGCCGACCCTCCACCCCCTCAGTTCCTTCTTGCCGGCACTCCGATAGAGGGGCAGGAGGGTGGGTGTTGGAATGGACATGAACAACACATCTCGAAGAACAACAGTTACTAAAAGGTGGGTAACCGTTTTTTCTTCTTCGAGTGGTTGTTCATGTCCATTCAAAGTAGGTGACTCACAAGTCTAACCTTAGGTGGCGGGGTCGGAGATCACTGCTGACTAGAGTACTGCACGACCGAAGGCTGCATCATCCCTAACCTGGTGCGTGATGGCGTAGTGGGACAAGAACGTGTGGATGGAGGACCACATGGCCACTCTACAAATCTCCTGAGTTGGGATCTGAGCCAAGAACGCCGCAGAGGAGCAGGGCCGGCTCCAGGCACCAGCTTATCAAGCAGGTGCTTGTGGGGGCAACTCCGGAGAGGGGTGGCACTTTCACGTATTCGGCGGCAATTCGGCGGAGGGTCCCTCACTCCTGCTCGGAATGAAGGACCTCCCGCTGAATTGCCGCAGATCGCAAGCATGGCTTTTTTTTTTTTTTTTTTGGGCTGCTTGGGGCGGCCAAACCCCTGGAGCCAGCCCTGCAGAGGAGGCCTGCGCCCTAGTGGAGTGGGCCGTGACTGGAGGGACAGGGGTCTTAGCTATGCGGTAGCATTCCCGGATGCAGGTCGCGATCCGCGAAGAGATTCACTGAGAGGAGACCGGGAGCCCCTTCATCCTATCCGCCACTGCGATGAAGAGCTGAGTTGAGCGTCTGAACAGCTTGGTACGCTCGATGTAAAAAGCTAAGGCCCTGCGGACATCCAGGGAATGTAACCTCCGCTCCTCATTGGAGGAGTGTGGTTTGGGATAAAACACTGGGAGAAAAATATCCTGACCCATGTGGAACTGTGAGCTACCTTGGGGAGGAAAGCCGGGTGAGGTCTAAGTTGGACCTTGTCCTTACAGAAGACAGTGTACGGGGGCTCGGATGTTAACGCCCTGAGCTCCGACACCCTCCTGGCCAGGAAGGTGGTCTTATACGACAAGTACAACAGGGAGCATGAAGCCAGAGGCTCAAAGGGAGGTCCCAAGAGGGCGGAGAGGACCAGATTCAGGTCCCAAGCAGGGGCCGGCTGACGAACATGCGGAAATAGCCTGTCCATACCTTTGAGGAAACGCCCGACCAGCGGGTTCGCAAACACCGAGGTATCCCCCTCTCCCGGATGGAAAGCCGAGATGGCCGCCAAGTGAACATGAATCGAGGAGAGGGAGAGGCCCAGTTGGAGGTGGAGCAAATAGTCTAGGACAATGGAGATTGGGACCCCCAGCGGATTGTGACCTCGCTGACCCGACCATATGGAGAAGCGCTTCCATTTGGCCAGGTAGGTGGCCTTAGTTGACGGTTTCCTACTATCGAGCAGCACTTGTCTGACCTGCTGGGAGCACTGCATCTCCACTGGGTTCAGCCATGGAACATCCATGCTGTGAGGTGAAGGGACTCGAGGTTCGGGTGGCAGAGGGAGCCCCGGTCCTGCGTGGTCAGGTCCGGGAGCAGAGGCAGTGTCAGGGGCGCCTGAACGGACATGTGCAGGAGTGACGTGTACCAATGTTGGCGCGGCCACACCGGAGCTATCAGGATTACCCATGCATGGTCCCTGCGAATCTTCAAAATCACCCTGTGTATCAGGGGGATCAGAGGAAAGGCGTAGAGCAGACCGACCCCCCAAGACTGTAGGAAGGCGTCCGACAGAGACCCCTGACTGCGGCCCAAGAGGGAGCAGAACCGTCGGCACTTTCTGTTTTCCCTCGAGGCGAACAAGTCTAACCGAGGAAAGCCCCAGAGCTGGAAAATTGAGCGTACCACGTCCCATCGGAGGGACCACTCGTGACCCCGGAACGAGCGGCTGAGGGTGTCCGCCAAACCGTTCTGCTCCCCTGGAAGGTAAAACGCCGTCAGGTGGGTAGCATTGTGGATGCAGAAATCCCACAGCGTGAGGGCTTCCTTGCACAGGGGAGAGAAGCGTGCACCCCCCCCGTTTGTTGATATAAAAGACTGCCAACGTGTTGTCTGAGAGGACTGAAACACATCTGCTGGCCAGGTGGGACCGGAAGGTCAAACAAGCCAGGCGAACCGCTCTCAGCTCCCTGACATTGATATGCAACTCGAGGTCCTCCGGCGACCACAAGCCCTGCATCCTTAAGTGTCCCAGATGCGCTCCCCAACTCCGATCCGAGGCATCCGTTACCAGGGAGAGGGAGGGTTGAGGGGCAGCGAAGGGGACACCCATACACACTTTCTGTGGGTCGAGCCACCACCGCAGCGAGCCTAGCACCAAGTGGGGAATGGACACCACTGAGTCCAAGGGGTCCCTGGCCGGGCGGTATACTGTCGCTAACCAGGACTGTAGCGGGTGAAGCCGGAGTCTGGCGTGGTTTACCACATAGGTGCATGCCGCCATGTGACCCAACAGCCGGAGGCAAACTCGCGTTGTGGTAATCGGGGCGCGGTGCAGCCCGAGGATGAGTTCGGAAATCGCACGGAACCTGGATTCCAGCAAGTACGCTCTGGCGTGCGTGGAGTCCAGAACTGCTCCTATGAACTCTATTCGTTGCATCGGAAACAGGGTGGACTTGGCTTCGTTCAAGAGGAGGCCGAGATTGAGAAAGGTCCGCCTGATGAATGACACCTGGGTCTCCACCTGCTCCTTGGAGCGGCCCTTTATGAGCCAGTCGTCCAGGTAGGGGAATACCTGGATGCCTCGCCTGCGCAGGAAGGCCGCCACGACTGCCATGCACTTCGTGAAGACCCTTGGAGCAGCTGACAGGCCGAACGGAAGCACCGTGAACTGCAGATGGGCGTCGGCCACGACAAACCTGAGGTACCGACGGTGTCGGGGAATTATGGCAATGTGGAAATAAGCGTCCTTTAAGTCGAGGGCAGCATACCAATCTCCTGGATCCAAGGAGGGAATAATCGAGGACAGGGAAACCATGCGGAACTTGAGCTTTCGCACAAACTTGTTCAGCCGCCGCAAGTCTAGGATGGGTCTCAGGCCCCCTTTCGCCTTCGGTATTAGGAAATACCGGGAGTAGAAACCTTTGCTCCTGAGCTCCCGAGGGACTTCCTCCACCGCCCCTGCCTCCATGAGGGACTTCACTTCTTGACTTAGAAGTTGCTCGTGAGATGGGTCCCTGAAGAGGGACGAGGAGGGGGGTTGGTGTGGCGGGATGGAGGAGAACTGGATAGAATATCCCCTCTCTACCGTGCAGAGCACCCTGCTGTCCGACGTGATTCAGGACCAGGCACAGTAGAAGGGGGACAGACGTGACCCAAAGGTAGGGGTAGAAGGATCCAGAGTCTCGATAGGTAGGTCGCCCTTGACCGTACCATCAAATAGGGGGTCTAGGCCCCGATGGTGGTCTCAATTGACCGGATGCCTGGCCGGAGGGGGACTATACACAAGGATAGGACACTGCTAACTTGCTATGCACAAGAGAAGTTCCAGCTAGCCGTCACTGGCGGTAAGAAGGAACTGAGGGGGTGGAGGGTCAGCGGGCCCCTTTATAGGGTGCCATAGTGGCGCCACTCCAGGGGGTGCCAGGGCCGACCCTACGGACGCTGCTAGGGGAAAATCTTCCGGCTGGCGTGCACGCGGCGCGATCACACCTACTTTGAATGGACATGAACAACCACTCGAAGAAGAACATGCATTTATGTAGCTGCATTAATTGCATGAGCATTTTGCTAATCTGTCCTTCCAATGTTGCAAGCATTCACTCTTCACAAGTATCTTCTGCTCAAAGCATCAATTTAAGGAGATACCACTAGAGCATCAGGATGTCCAATTGTAATAAGCACTAATAAGATTAGTGTGTTTTACAGGTACTACCAATATCAAATGTATTAAGCATCACTATGAAGATTAACTGTTTTGCTGCCCTAACCTGCATGATTAGTTAGCATGAATAAAGATTTCTGTTCAGCTACTACAATAAAACTCTTCTGATGGTTGGCTCATCGGTTGCCACTGCATAAACACTTGCAGAGTATGTTGCAAAAGTTTAAGCATTGAAAATAGGCATAATCCCATGACAATTCACCAGCTGGGTTACAGTCTATAAATCTCAATTGTCTAGACCATAAAACAAGAAACAAACATCTGTCTAAAATTAGTTAACTAGTACAGCAAATGCTGTTAAAGAAATTAGAATTACTACTGAAAGAAATGGTGAAAAAAATATATTGAAAATCAACCCTCTAAACTTAATCCATTATCACACAAAAACATTGTGCACATGATCAAATTCTTCTCAGTAACCTGAAGCTAGCAGGCTGCTGACTACATGATGAATAGAAAGACAATGTGGGTGAGGTAATATCTTTTACAGTATTGGACCATCTTGTGTTGGTGAGAGAGCCAAGCTTTCAAACTTACACAGAGCTCCTCTTCAGGTCAGAAGCAGCAGCTCTCTGTAAACTCAAAAGCTTGTCTCTCACACCAATAGAAATTGGTCCAATGAAGATATTACCTCATCCAATTTGTCTCCCTAATAACCTGGGACCGACACGGCTACAACAGCACAGATTACATTATGAATTTCAGCGTAGACTTTCCATGACATTTATATAGAAAGCAAATGCATCAACCCCTGCCTCATCATTCAGTGCACAGGATGGACCTGTTCTGGCAATGAATCAGGGCTGTGTAGTAAAGGAGGTTGTTGTCCATAGGATCCCTGCCTCAGTTCTTGCAGAATTTGGAAGATGTGTAATGAACAAGTCGCAAAGTTGCAGAAAAAGAAAGGAAGGTCTCATGGTTAAGGCCAGAGGTGAAAGTAAGCATCAGCCCTGAAACAGAGGTACTTCTATCTGCAGAACAGATACAGTTGGAAGGCATGGTTTTGTGCCATCAGAATCCTCATTAGAACAAACACATCGACTGGCACAAAAAATCCCAAAAACTTCAGGTCAAGATTTTTTTTTCATGCAAAATTGTTTCTAAATGGATTATCTTTTCATATATTAGCAGTCTTCCTCTTACTATGCACTTTCATGTTAAAACTATAAAAAGATCAATGCACCATACCTTTATAAAAGTGCTTTGTGGCCTACTGATTTGTCCAAATTAGCAGTGGAATGAAACATTCAAGGGCCTAATCCTGCATCTAAGGACCAAATTCCTAATGGGAGTTTATGACTCTAGAACCAAACTTTTCGAGCAGGTCCATACACTCAATCTGAGACACAGTGCAAGATATATCTGTTTAATCAGAATTTTTAGTTTGGGAGGAATTTAATGCTCTCTAAGAGACTGAGATGGGGGCAGCTTGATTTTTATGGCCAATATTGATTATGTGTTAAGTAATATCCATTTTAATGCTTATATTCCACATAGCTATGTACGATATGTATTACTGTATTAAGTGCCTGACGCTAATATAGATCATTTGTTGGTAGAGGGACACGAAGCCACTAAACACTGGATATGCTGTAACCACCACAAGGGATGGAAATTAATCTATGGACACATGCTTTTGCCATTGCAACCTCAAGACAACAAAACAACACGTCAATGATGCAATGCTTTTTGTTGTGGGTGTTAATTTTGTGGCATGTCACACAGAATGCATTAATTTACAGAAGTTTTGCTTTGATCACATCCTCTGTGAAAGATTACTATAATCACACCAATACCAATTTTTTGTGATATTAACAAAACAAGACACATGCTCCAATTATTATTTATAATATAATTATTACATTACCATGGCAACACCAACATGATTGTACAGTCAGATGTTGTGTACGACAGCAGCAGAGACACTACCACGAGGATACTTCAAAACAAAAACTTATAATTTCGACACATATTTTCATTAGATGATAATTAGGCGACAATGGTTATTTGGTACTCACCCACTCACAGCAAGAAGCATTGAATAGCTAAACAATGCAACTAAAACTAAAGCCAACTGGCAAGACAACACCTTTCTGGCCCTGAAAGGGCATGATTAATAATTGGAGCAAAGAACTGAGGTGCTAGGACTAATGGGTTCTATTCCTGGCTTTACCACCAACTCAGTGGGGCCTTGAATGAATCTGATCTCTCTGGGTCACAGTTTACCCATCAATAAAATGGGTAATAATATCTACCTACCTCACAGGAATATTACACATCATCATTGGTACAACATGTTGAGACCCTTAGGTGACAAGCACTATGTGAGCACAAATAAATTAAGAAGTGATCACTGAAAATAGTGTGTCACTGTCCATACAGCCCTGATTCCAGGAAGCGGTGCACTATAATCTGCATTCTGGGAAAACTGAGTTATGATCTAAACCTGAAAGTACAATTTAGAGTCATCACACCTCTACCTTCTCTTCATCTTGCTAGTCCATTCATTATTATGCCAGCAGCAACCTTTCCCTCAATGTGCATATGTACAAATGCTAATTTCAGACTTGAGTAGTGACAGTCAGGAACTGGGGGTCAGGTTTTTATATACAGAGGGCATCACTAAAATACATAATTACCATTGGCTAGGAGGTAGAAAATGAGGATCTATTGTAGTTAATATGGTAAATGGTAATTTCCCTGAGGTGAAAGCACATATTTAATGCCTGCCAATGTCCATTCCTTACAACAAGTCAAAATTTTAAAATAGCACTGCACATTTTGCAAGTCAGGGCTGGGAGTTTGTTTTTTAAGGCCTTGAATTTACCCCAGAATAATTTGGAAAAAATGTAAAGCCAAGATAAAAAAGTGAAACAAGCAATCTAGTGTTCTGAAATCACAGTTGTCATGACTTCAAAGATATTGCTCGCTACCTTTACTACTCATGAATTTAATCATTGTGTCTTTGTAAGAATCTTCTCCCCCATTTCTTATAATTTTTCAATAATATAGAAATGTAGACACTGAAGCAGCACATTTAAAAATCACACCTTAAACACAGAGCCCAAATCTGCTACTCCATTCATGTACTGATATCTGACCAGGGAGCAGGGGGGGCGGGGAATGGAGGGTCACGTATCCCCCCATTTGCTGCTTGGTTGTACTGAGCATGCTCAGTAACACCGCTGAAGCCAGCTGCCTTCTCCTGCCCCCTCCCCCTCCACCCCCACTACCAGCAGGCATGGGTCGTCTCTGGTCGGGAGGATTATATATACACAAACACTGGAGGTGACCAGACCTTTACTGCAATAAGATAAGAACAGTCACTTGCAATAACTTTTCATGGTTCCTCTTTACCTTCTGCTGTGTCAGGCTCTCCTTTTTATATAAGGCTCTTCTATACCTTGGTTTGCTCTTAGCCCCCTTTGGATTGGCTTCTCACTGTCTACCTGCTTCTGCAACAAAAAGTCCCCTTGTTATGTGGAATAGCTCAGTTGGCCTCCTCACTCGCCCCACAACGTTGTTGGCCCCTGAATCTCACTCCTTCTCGTATTTCCAAATTGGACCGTTGGGGGAACGGTGTTCATTGTGGCTCCCATTTGGTACTCACAGGAACCTCAATGAACAGCTTTCTCCATGGTCTAGTTTGGAACTACACTTCCCACTTTAATACCTTTAAAAACAAACAGCATTTAAAATCTTGCTTCTAGACTGTGATATCACTATATTCTACAAAATAAACTTAAATACCAAACATACAGACTCATTTTTCTATGGCCCTGGATATGCAAACCCCGCTGATCTAATGGTGTAGCATGATGCAACAACAGAATTTGACTAAATGCCGAAAGAGAACATTAAAGAATTAACTGTTTACAAAACGTAAATATAATAAATTATGTTTTTCTAGTTATCATTGTGATTTTTTTAGTTCAAAACTGAGGCTCCTGAATATCTCAATCTGGTAGTACTTCTAAAATATTGTAAACACTCACTTGGAATATGGGGAGTCGCTTGTCTGCTGGTATAGGAATTAAATATTGACTGTAAAATTCATTTGTTATTCTGAAACATTTATCATCTAGCAGTTCTACAGATACGACAATCTTTATCCTCCAGAGAAACAGGATTTCTATAACAGCTTGTAATCTGGAAATCATTTTTCAGATGTTTATTGCTGAAGGATTTTTAGGAGCACAACATACAGTTTAGATATATTTCATGAAGTATGTTGGTTATTGACAATGTTTTTAAACTGTATGAGAATAGCAGTGTCGACTCAGGGGTTTATACTTCTTTGGCTTGCTCATTTTCAGCCAAGAGGAAACAAATACTTTCCTTTCAAGAGAACTTGTTTGTATAATTCACGCAGCTTGGCAAGGTTTTCACGGGTGCAGTTATCATGGAATAATCACACTGATACGGGCCTCCCCACCACTGACGTTCCCAGAGGGGTTACCGCTCTAAACAACAGAAAGTCAGCTAGGACTAAAAGTCTGGAATCTGTAGAAAGCAAATGGGAGGGCAGGAATGCATCCTCTCTTTGTGAATATTTAAGGAATGCTCTTGACTTCATCGTAACAACTGTAAATTGAAAACCTAACTAAATATTTGCATTTCTTGGTTCTTGACCTTCAGTGTCAAGATTTAAGGATTCAGTTACCTGGCTTAACAGTACAGCCTTGAGTGGACTGAGGAGTTTGTTTTAAACAGTTGTTACTGCAATATTATGGATATGAAATTTCTCC
This sequence comes from Mauremys reevesii, assembly GCF_016161935.1. Lineage (NCBI taxonomy): Eukaryota > Metazoa > Chordata > Testudines > Geoemydidae > Mauremys > Mauremys reevesii. Next base: position 14,723,190 of record NC_052631.1, read on the forward strand.
CCACCAAATTATTTTTATTAAAAGGCTGTGAAATGCAGTGTTATTCTACTTACTGAATAAATCTTTTTAAAATTTTTGAGTGACAATTTAGCATTTTTAACTGAATAAAGGTCAAAATGGTAATAGGTGAAACTCTCAGGCCGAATTCATCGCTGCGCTGGAAGGAGCAAAGAGTTTGCACAGCCATTAGTGAGGGACTGCTGGGAGCTGTTTGCATCAAAGAAACAGATATTATGAAGAAAAGGTTTCTCATTCACTAATAGGACCATATTAAAGAAGGTCCATTTTCATTCAAAAATGTTTCTTAGAAGAAAGCAGAGAAGTAGTACAGTATTTCACAGGAGATTCCCTCCCTTTCTTCCCCCTAAGGCTGGTAAATTAGTCCAATTTAGTGAAAGGGAATGAAATATGAAAAACCCACAATAAAGTTTTTAGATATCATTGTGAATATTAGCTACAGTCCTGCCTCCCTCTGTCTCACACACAAAGGTGGAGATTGTATATTAATCTGGGAGCATGTGAAATTCCATGGATAAATTAATGATAGAAAGGTGAGGGAGGTGTCATTTGATTTGTAAAAATCTACAGAATCCTAATTTCAATGGGGTGTCATCCTCTATGGAGTGTCGGGGGGACTCACTGCTTGACCAGTTGGAGGAAATTTTATTAATATGTCATCAGAAATGGGTTGAGTTGGGTATAATTCAAAAGCCCTTTCTCCCACGAACACAATGGTACCAAATAATGGCAAACCTGGAACAATTATGTAGCTCTATAGTCAATAAATGTTTTTTAAAAAAATCAACGGTTTTAAATTATACTTTAATACGAGTATTCAAACACGGCGCCCTCACAAACTTAAACTGTGTTATCAGTTAATGCTCAGAATAGGATACCTAATAAATTATTTTAATGCTACAGAGTACTATAAATGGAAGGAGTACTTCATGTTGATTAAAGAAGCAATTCGGTGGTACTGAATACCAGCTTTATTATTAAAGAGTTGTAATGAGGCACTGGTTAAGATGCTGGTATCCAGCCAGAAATTAGGGAAATCCATCCACAAACTGTATGCATACCATTACATAACGTGCATTACATGGTTAACTATAATCCCAACGTCATTAATTATAAACTTCTAGTTTTTATTTTGCTCTTGATCATTTTTAGGCATGAAAGGGGAGAGGAAGAGTACCAACTAGAAGCTAAATCTTTGGAAAATACCATCGCAGAGGATCTGTTTAAAAACAACGCTCTGTGGCATTTTATATGCTATAAACAGTGCACACACAAACTGAATTTGACACGGCTGAACAGGAAATACACTGAGCATCAGGAAAAAGTTGAAGATGCTGGGACAAGTGCCAGCTGAGGGTGAGACTCGCCTTATACTAGGTCCCCTGGCATACATTTTGAGAACACCTGCTTCTTCTGTAGTAAGCTGGAAGCCCAAAGGCAGGCATTGATCACAAATTCAACATGTGAGACAGGAGAGAAACTGTATCAAGCAGTCATTCTGAACAAGAATGTTGTATGGAAAGTAAAGTTAAATGGGTGCATGGACCCAAACAAGACCCGTGCATACTACATTGTGTATCACAGTGCTACACCAAGAAGACATGTAACATGTTGGATCAAAAAGTAAAAGCAACAGAAACAAATACTGATTTTACTACTACAAACCATGAGGTTCAGCTGGAGTTCATTAATTGCCTAGCAGAGGCGCTAATGGATGGGAAAGTGGTGACAATGGCCAAAGCAGAGGCTAAGTACAGAGAAATGTGCACTTTGAATGGGACTGAAGAGGAACAAATGCTTAGCAGAAAGGCTAAATTGAAGATGAAATGTGGGATATGGATGTAGTTTTCAGCAATCCTATCTGCAGAAATGAATCACAGCACATATCCTTAAAAACTAAAAGGCATAGTGCTATCAAAAGTGGAAAAAGCATCAATCTCAACAGTAATGTGAAGAGACTGGTTGAAGCTGCCAAATTTTTATGGAAAAACATTTTGTTTTGCAGTATGTGGGAGTTTCAGGGACCATAGCTGATGCCAAACCTGAAAAAACAATATTGCATGCCCTGTAATTCTTCTTTAAGTGGTGCATCAGCAGTCACAGAGACTTCAGAATGAGCAAGTATGGCAATAAGCATGTGGAGCACAAAGCCTCACATATGAGTGCTTGAGTGAAAGGCAGGTTTCCAACACACACACACACACACACCAACTGTGCGGCATGTGTGTAATCTACCACTGCAAGTACCTGTTGGAAAGACCAAATTATGTTACTGGAAGGTGTATGATTCAGCCTCCAAAGACACACCCTTGCTCTAAAGGTGCTTGAAACGGCTGAGACAGTCACTGATGAGGTCATAAATATACTGGAGGCGTTCATATGCTGAGTTTAACATTTGAATATCAACATTACACTTGCAGAGCTATGCAGGCGGATGTTTTCCAAGATGCAGACAAATGGAGAAAAACTGCCACCAACAAGGGGCACATTTATACCTTGAATCAAAAGGGAAAATTATCAAGCAATGGAATGGCTCTGGGATGATCAAGTGCATCCAAAACTATCCTCCCCTGTCAAGTATGGATGGATTTTGGAGGATAGGCTGATCACACCAGTTGTGTGTGAAATACCATGCACTTCTGAATCAATCCTTCAGCTAATCAAATGCTCCAGGGCAAAGACCAGAGATGCTCACCATCCTGCAAATGTTTGGCTAGCAGCCTGTGCTGTATGGAGATATGCAAATGCAGCGTGGACGAGGATCAGTGGGACAACATTCTATCCCTAGACAGAGACAACACTGACAATGACTTTGATGAATAAATGTTTCCAGTTCTTCATGCCAAGGCTAACTTTCCTAGGATTACTAAAGGTCGATGTGGGATTTTTTTAATGTAGGCAATGAATCCCTGTGTTAAAGTGCCATTAAAAAAATTAATTTTTATTTTCTCGAATATATAACTACATAACTGTTCTTGGTTTGTCATGTTTGGTACCATCGTGTTTGTGGGAGAAAGGGCTTTCAAATGATACCCAACTCAGCCCATTTCCGATGACGCTGTATTATCAAAATTTCCACCAGATAGAGAACTTGGAGCTGGGTGCCACGGAGTAGGAGCAGCAAGTATTCCCTGCCAGGGCATCGAGGGTGACAACATTGAAATTATGATTCTGTAGAATTTTTACAAATCAAATGACACCTCCCTTACCTCATCATTAACTTACCCATAAAATGAGATTTCACCACTTTATGCTCCCAGACAATATAATTTAGTTATGCTGCAAAAGTAAGGCTTGAAGAATGAGGTCTCTAGACCAAACCACAATTCCAAGGTTCTCACAGCTTGCTGCACATTTTATTAATAGCATCTTACACAACAGTGACTAAAACAATACATTGGGTCATACAACTCAGCACATCAGTCCTTCCAGTCACAACTAAAATAAATGAAAACAATCAAGACTGGGTGACTCAGAAATTCCATCACTAGTTCTGAAGAAAGCCCTGCTTACGTAATAGCTCTTATTGCTTGAGTAATGATGAAGTTCTGTCCCCATGAAGAACTCCAGGGCTTGTGACTCTGCTACTTCTACTGTACATGGTTGTGTAAATTACAAATCCAACAGTAACTTTTTGTGGTGTGTGAACATCAGTATACAAGCTATTAAACAAAGAAAATATAGCGCTACACTAGACAGTGATGCCAATTGCAACTAAGGTCAGGCATTTTATTGAATTAGAAAGACTAAAAAAAAAAGATCAGATTTTACCATATGTTAATTCTACTTGAAGTTTACAAGAATTGCATCTCATTAGCTCTTTTCTGCTCAAGTCTTCACTTTTAGCATAATCTTTCAACTAGAAATTTAAGATTTCATAGATGCTCAGTAACTTATTTAAGTGTTTGAGATGCATATTAAGAAAGCTTACTGAAAAGCACACACAAATATGTTAGCTTCTTGCCTTTGTTTGCATTATGTGTGCACTCCTAGTATCACTGAATACTTAATGCAGCAGCTTCAAAAGCAGAGATCTCAAGTTCCATAGAATATCAGGGTTGAAAGGGACCTCAGGAGGTCATCTAGTCCAACCCCCTGCTGAAAGCAGGACCAATCCCCAAACAGATTTTTGCCCCAGATCCCTAAATGGCCCCCTCAAGGATTGAACTCACAACCCTTGGTTTAGCAGGCCAATGCTCAAACCACTGAAGTGATGGCTGTGTCCCTTTTGTCCCCACTCTTTGAGCCTACCCTTGGCTCGTCCTCCCTAATAACAAGGTTACACACTCCAGACTTGGGAGGCAGGTTACTCACGCAGAGACCGGAAGGAACACAATGGTGAGTGTCAATGTGTGTGGCAACAGTATTCACACTTCTTTTTTATGACTCAAGGTATTTAAGAAAGGCTATAAATTGTGAGGTTATAAACGCATAAGGTTATAAGTTGTGCCATATTACTTAATTTATTTAATTCTCCTCCACTGATGAACCACTATGGTGAGAGGAGAAAATCAGCCAATCTTTAGAAGATAACTTCATCCAGTGATAATAGAAAAATGTGTACTGCAGGCACAAACTCTCATACTTCAGTTATGGAAGTGGGGGTCTCAGGAGAGGACTAAGCATTTCCACACTCCCTTTCATTCTACCCTACCCCACTAGAATTTCCACCTCCATGAGCCTCCCATCTTTCAGCCCTACTGATGTTCTCTATGAGCAATGCACACTTCTCCAGCAGCTGGCAGGTTTGTCCTTTTAAATAATTCAGAACATTTCAAGGCTTCCTCATATCAGTTGTTATAAAGTGCAGAGGAGAAATGAGGGCTGACACTTTTCTGCTGAGACGGGAAGCCCCAATGACATTTTATTCTAGCCTCTGAGAACCAGAAGTGCATAAATCTTTAAGTCCAGTACTGAATCCAGGATGTCTAGGAGCTACCAGAAAACAATAAAATGTGTTTATATCAAAGTTATTTACTAGGGAAAAGATTAATAATAAATAACACTTTGCACTTGCATAACATCCAAAAATCCCAATAAAACCTCTCCTGAGTTAGGTCAGTAGCATTATTCCTCTTTTAGAGAAGACGAAATTGAAGAAGATTTGCCCTCAGTCATACAAGTGGAAGAGCCAAGATTAGAACCAAAATATTATGATTTTCAATTCTGTGCTCTAACCAGCATATCACACTTTCTTATTTCTTGGAGGGCCTCAATAAGTCCTATAACCTTCCATACTCGCTCAAAGCAAAGAGTTATAAAGACTTTTCAGAAAACATGGCTTGTCATTGTGCATTCCGAGTACATCTGAATTATATTAACTCGGTACAGATCCTATTAGCAAAATTATATTTTCCAAAACATAGTATTTCAGAATAAAGAAAAGCTTATTTTGTACCATGTTTTAAAGAACTTTTTTTTGCCATATACACAATTATGAGTTACTAACTAATGGCAAAACTTGAATCTACAAACCTGACATAATTAACAATTTCAGGTCTAGTATCAATACATTCTCTGTACTATTGTATGATACTGACTCTGCTGTTTGCTGCAGTCCTTTGTGTTTGAAATCAAAAGACATGGTCACTATCTTGCAATATATTATTTAAGTGAAAACATCTCAGTTCTGGGAATTCCTCCGTTTCATAGTGTAAGCAAGCACAAATGACCTACACTTTTTTTTTTTTTAATAAAGTTAGGGCAAAAGTGTGATTAGCCTACTTAAAGGGATAAATTCAAAACACCCTACGGAAATGTATACAAAAATATAGGTGATTGTCTTGAATTGTATTATTTGATAGGGAGTTGAGATCAGCATACATGAATATATGGTCAGTCCAGTTTTAAAACTTGGGATTCTAAGATGGATGATGAAACTCCCCATTTGAAAATTCAAATCAGCACGGAGGTATACATTTATATTGTCTATGTATGTTAAATGTATATTTGGAGGCCTAAATACCCATTTGAGCACAAACTGGATTTTTCATCTAATTTAGGCTTCTAAAGTTGGGAACACAGTCTCTACTTTCAGTTCAATTCCACATTTGCAGGAGTTACAGATAACCAAGGTATCAGATGCTAAGAAGTTCACAGGACAAGTGAAAAAAATTAACAGTGCAATTCTCTATGATGGTGAAAGTTTTGAGACCTGCAGGGTGCCATTACTCTGTATTGTCATGCAGGGTAAATACCACGGTTCCAACTTCCATCCCACTCTCTTGCTTTCGCATTGGGCAAGGAGAGTTGCAGAGACAGTATACCAGGCTCCTGGCTGGGAGAAACTGCACTGGGTTGCTAAAGTGACCCCCTCTGGCAGATGAAGGAGCATGACTGATACATTTAAAACTGAGGATGTCTTTTGCTAGAAGATTATTGGCTGCAGTACAGTGTTTATGGATTATGGGTCTGATCTTTTCAGGTGCTGGGAACCTGCAATCATTAAATTAATAGAAGTGGCAGGTGCTTGGCAGTTCTCAGGTTTAGGCTCTAAGTGGAAATTTGTCTGTCATACAATGCACAATCAGACATACGTCCAGAGATTGTTGTGTTTTAGGGACTGCACTATGAGCCTAGATGATTGTGGGGAAAATACAACACATTCTCAGAAGAATGGAAGCTACAAGTGCATGTTAAATGCATGAACATAATAAAGATTAGAATACTCTGTACATACTGGTCTCCACAGAAAAGAAATGATTTGATTTCATTTTCCTGCAAATAAAAGGATGATGCAGTTTCAAACCAAATGAAAATTTTCAGAAAATACCAATAGCTTGAAATTGTAACATTCTGCAAGAACATGATGGCAGGCTGCCAACAAACCTGGGCTTTCAGGCTCCCAGGACATTAGCAATCAAGAGCCTGGAAGCCCTGGTTCCTGGTTTCACAGCTCCTTGACAGCCCAGTCCTTGGCAAATTGTTCCAATAGTTAATTACTCTCACTTAAAAATGTACGTCTTATTTCCAGTGTGAATTGTCGAGCTTCAACTTCCAGCCATGGGATAATGTTATACCTTTCTCTGAACGGCTGAATAGCCCATTATTAAATATTTGTTCCCCACAGAGGTACTTATAGACTGTGCTCAAGTCACCACTTAACGTTCTCTTTATTAAACTAAAAAGACTGCGCTCCTCGAGTCTACCACTATAAGCAGGTTTTCTAAACTTTTAATCACTCTTGTGACTCTTCTCTGAACCCTTTCCAATTTATCAATGTCCTTCTTGAACTGTGGACACAGTATTTCAGCAGAGGGCACACGAGTGTGAAATACAGAGGTATAACAACCTCTCTACCCCTACTCGAGACTCCCTTCTTTATGCATTCAAGAATCACATTAGCTGTTTTGGCCACAGTGTCACACAGGAAGCTCATGTTCAGCTGATTATCTCCCACAGCCCCCAAATCTTTTTCAGTCACAGCTTCCCAGGATAGAGTCCCCCACCTCATAAATAAGGCCCAAATTCTTTGGTTTTAGATAGATACAAACACACATTGTTGGCCAGTTTATCAAGTGATACAGATCACTCTGTATTAGAGACCTGCTCTCTTCATTATTTAGCACTTTTTATCATCTGTAAACTTTATCAGTGATGATTTTGTTTTATGTTTCCTTCCAGGTCATTGACAAAAATGTTAAATAGCAAAGAGCCAAGAACAGTCCCCTGAGGGACCCCCTGGAAACAGCTGCTCAGTGACCATTCCTTATTTGCAATTACATTTTGAGACTGGTCACTTGGCCAGTTTTTAATCCATTTAATGTTGCCATGTTAATTGTATACTGTTCTAGGTTTTTAATAAAAATGTTTTGCAGTACCGAGCCAAACACAGAAATCTACGTATATTACATCAACACCATTATCTTTATCACCCAAACTTGAAATCTTGTAAAAAATGCCAAGTTAGTTTGACAGAATCTATTTTCCATAAACCCATGGTGACTGACATTTATTATATTACCCTCCTTTAGCTCTTGATTATCTGTATTCCATTATCTTGCCTGGGATGAATGTCAGCCTGACAGGCCTACAATTACCTAGGTCATCCCATTTACCCTTTTAAAATATTGGCATAACATTAGCTTTCTTCCATTCTTCTGGAACTTCTCCACTGTTTCAAGACTTACTGAAAAATCAGTGACAGTCTAGCAAGCGCCTCAGCCAGCTCTTTTATACTTCTTGGATTAAAGTTATCTGAACCTGCTGATTTTAAAATGTCTAACTTTAGTAGCTGCTGTTTAACATCCTCCTGAGATACTAGTGGAATGGAAAGAGTGTTATATGATGAGGCTACATCATTTGTTTTTTCCTCAAATACAAAGCAGAAATATTTATTGAACACTTCTGCCTTTTCTGTATTATTATTGATAATTCTACCATTTCTATCCAATAATAAATCAATACCATTGTCAGGATTCTTTTTGGTCCTAATATACTTTAAAAATTCCTTCTTTTAGTCTTTAACTGTACTGATCCTTGTGTCCCTTTGCTTCTCTTATCAATTTTCTACAATTCCTAGCCTCTGATTGATATTCATCATCATCAACTTCCCCTTTCTCCCATTTGTTTTTATTTACACACACACACATACACAAACTTGTTATAATAACCTTCACTTCCCCTCTAAACCATGACCTTTAAAAAAAACAAACCCCACACATACGTCAACCTTTCTTCCTCAATTGTGTTTTTTTATGTTCTTAAGCAATTCCCAATTATCATTCACATTTTTCTGATTAAATTCTTCCTCACAGCTGATTTGGCTCATAATTTTTTCAGCTTTGCGAAACTGGCCATTTTAAAAGACCAAGTGTGTATGTGTGCATTTTGGACTTTATTCTATTTGCACATTACAAGTGTGATCAAATCAATTACTTGTATCTAAGGTACCATTAATTTTTAGCTCGTAATCAGTTCTTTGTCTGTTAAGGCTAGGTCTAATACAGAATAATTCTGTGTTGGTTGCAACAATTTTTTTTTGATGTAGGAAAATACAAAATAATAAACAAGACATGAAATAACAAACTGTGGAAATAAGGAAAAGTTATCTTCAACCTAACGGACATGAAGTACTTTACCTGCATCAATTCTCTCAACACCACTACCCCAGGATAAAAATATTTCTAAGTATTCATGAATGATGTACTAAGACAAGAAATAAAGAGCCCTGTCCTGGGACGCTCACAGTCTAAATGGCAAACACAGACAAGACAAAATAGATGCACCAGCTGATCCATAAAAAAGTGCTCTCTCAGTGTGTTTGTTTTTATTTCTTTAGTTCTAATTTTAAAATTTTTCCCATCCCTTGTTTTTATTTCCCCATATCTTTTATAGAACCCTGGGGTGGAGAAAGCATTTTATTGATATGAGTTAGTATTATTAGACCCACTTTAACAATGGATAAACTCACATTAAGTATTTTTACCTAAGGTCACATCACAAAGTCAACAGCAGAAACCAGGAGATCCAGCCTTTGTTCTAACCACTTAATCACATATTAAGTCATGCATCTTTGTTCTTTTAGTAAGAATCAGCTATGTTAATTACATTTAGATTTTTCTGCTTGTTTACAAAAATTCAGATTCAGGAGTCAGGCTGAGAGGCTGAATTTTCATAAGTACATTTTGTTATTATATAAAGCATTGCTTTTCCATCACTCATCTACTTCTAGAGAGTAAAAATAACTTGATTTACAGCTTGTCAATTTAATGGTGAAGGGAAAAATATTTTTAAAACTCCTTCAACTGGTCCCGTAAATTCTATTTTCTGTCCCAATTTTAAATGATGCAAGGGTCAAAGTCCAACAAAGAACCCCTTTACCATGTCAAGAACTAATATCTGCAGCTTCTCCATTGGTCTCTCATTCCTGATCCCACTTGTAGAACTTCAAGAAAATTGAACCATGGTTCTCAAAAGCAGCAGAATGAACACTAGTTTCAAGCTGTCTATCATATTGAGCCAAAGAAACAAGTTATAACCAGACCTGTTCGAATAACTTCAGTCTTTGGAATGTGTGTAGTTTCACCATACCATGAAGAATCTATGCTATTATGCAAATCATCTCTTCCTCCACTAGAAAAAAAAGTGTATCATGTTCAGAAACTTAACTATTTTATGGGTATTTTGTAGTCAAGTAATACTGCAGTGAATGCAGAAACCAAGCTCATTTACAGGTATTTTATAGAAGTGTGTGCTATACTCAAGTAATTTGCCAGTATTTAATTGTGCAGTATACCACAAGGACCTCAGAAAATTAACTTCCAGCTACAATTTATAACTTACTGTGAAGTGCCTATAAATTTGTGTATTCAGAAGGCACACTAGATTATATAATTAATGTTGGGTCTTGCAAGGAAAGTGAAAGGCATGTGCAAATTTAATGTTTTTACTGTCTCGCCACTTAGTTGTGGTTCTGTTTTTCCTCTTTAATTCTTCTTGCCATAAACAACTGACTACACTTTATGACAATAATCTCTTCAGAATCAGCTGTAACTATAGAAACAATAGAGTTGTTAAAGCAGTGACTTTTTTCAACAAACGCTTAATAAAAAGTGCTTCCTTGTTTATCTCCTTTTATGTGGGGAGAGTTATGGACCAGTGGTACAGAACACAAACCTGAGACCAATTTTGATCCCAGTTTTAAAAGATTTCCTCTTTGGCCTTCTGTAACTCTGTGCTTTAGTTTCACCATCGGCAAAACAGGATACTTCATTCAGCTGTGAGAATTAATTAATAATTGATTGCAAAGTGCTTCGAAAATGGAAATTGATGAGCCATACTCTGAAAGGAACCAAGTGCTTATTAAGATTACATTTTTTAATTACAGAGCAGGAACATTTCTTTTTTCAGTGTAGAAGGAAATTTTAGTATTGTTGAAAGTGAGCAACTAACACGATCAGGTGATGCAGACTTTATGAAAGCTTCCCTATCCAGCTCTCCAAACACACCTCGCTCCTAACACGCATTGCACTGATTTATGGAAAGGATAAGTTAGGCTCGCATAGAGGCCACTGAAGTCACTGGGTTCAAAGACCTGGCCACACAAATCCTATTGTAGAAGCAGGGCACCACTGTAGTAGTTTTGCATACGGATCCGTGTTGACAAGGAGTAATACCATAACAATATCGTATTTAGAACCTAAGTCTCAGAAGACAAAAGGACTACATGTATAAACCCATCATACCTCAGCCTCTATTAACTGAATTTGTAAAAGAAAATTAATTCTGCTAGAATGAATGTCTGGTCCCATCTGTTAGGGACACAGAAAGAATACATTTTGCAAATCAAATGAATTGTGTATTAATTCTTACACCTACAATTTTTGCTCAGGGAGAAATTGCAATACATCCCATTCTCTTTGCAAGAACCAAGTTTAATTTATCAAAAACTAGCAACAAACAGTAAAATCAAGACATTGCAATAGTTCCTTCTTTTTACTTCTTCCCCTTTCTATCTACTCCTTTGAGAATGTCATCTTTGGTTCTTATTTGGTCACTAACAGTTTGGTGCGATTATGGATAGATCAGTGAAGGCTGAAAGAAATATTTCTCAAGTCAGAAAGTCTGAACACAAGAGGACCTATTCAAGCCATGATGGAGTGCCTCACAGAGCCTGCAATATGTTCAGAGTTGGCAAACACAGATCTGTTTGGACAGTAAGTACAGCCATCCACTCAGCAAATATCAGCATTCCTATTAGTCCACAGCAAGGAGAACCAGACACTGCAAGCCCTTCTCTAGGTTTCTAGCAACCCATGGGGATAGGTCTCTAGAACAAAAAGGTCTTTGTCTGAAACTTAGAATTCAGTAAGTACAACAGCTTTTGAGAAAGCGTCGTCTCTCTGCTCAGCACTATGTTTAGATCTAAAAATTATTAAAAAGTTGAAAAACTGATGGGAAATACTTAAGAATTACATTTAAGCGCATGCTCAATAACTTAATCCTCGGACAGAACTACAAAACTGTCTGTCTACACACTTATCTGGTCCCACCAACGCAGTATTTAAATGCCTTCAGATAGAAAGGCCAGTGAATTACAAATGCATTAGACAAGGCTATGCCCCATTAAGAATTATTTTTGCAAGATTTTGTTTTTAATCACCGGCAACCAGAGCAACAGCAAGTTTCAGCTTTCACAGGGAGTCCGAGGCTCTCAAAAAAAGTTGACAATGTTGTAAGAGCTGGAAATATACATAAACTCTGACTCCTCCCTATCGTGCCCAGGGTAGCATTCCTTTGTCCCAAAGACTGCAACACAATTGTCAGCCTCCCCTAATTACGCTCCTGTCACCGATTGTTATTAGCTAGCTCACAGCCAAGGCAATGAAATAGGAACGGTTCATATAATGGTCTTTCACTTCTGGGCTCTTTTCATGTTACAGTAGAAAACTCTACCATGTTAATCAATTCTCTTCCCCTCCTCCCCCATTATATTTGTAAAGACATTGCTTCTGCCTTTACAGAATTTCTAACTGATTTGGGAATATGAAATCAGCTCTCGCTACAAGAAGTTGAAATGTCTCGTTAGCACACAAAGAATGTGATATGATGGGCCAGTAAGCCTTCAGGCTACCAGTTGAACCATTTCCCTTTACTTACCCCCATGTACACTTTCAACTATTGCTAATTTTTATATTTATAGCTATTAACCTTGATAGGGAGGCCTAGTTCACATTAGATGTACTTGCCAATTGTCCCACTTCCATCAGAACTGTCTCAGGATTTTAAATGCAGTTAGGATGTTCACAGTCCCAGGAAATTCATACTAGATTAAAAAAAAAACCCCACTACATTAAAAAATGTTTTGCTTGCAAAATTGTGCACCCAGGCTCCTTTCTCAATCCACCCCCTCCAATCCCTACAACCTTTAGAGTCTGACTCTTATCCCCTCTGCATTCCAGTCCTGCTGTTTCCTCCTCCATTTTGTCTGAGCACCAACAGGAGAGACAAGGAAGGCACAGGCAAGGCAGCGTGCCCGCTCTCAGTTCCAGTGCCCAGGCCTAGTTCCAGCGCACAACAACTTAGAAGCAGGAATTGCAGGGAAAGTCTTGCTCAGCCCCTGCATCCCTGGGCTGGAGCACGCCCAATGCAAATGGAATCTTTGGAGAATTTAGCTGCTAAATACTAACTAGTCCCTGAGTATGCGCAAATTGAGAATTTTCAAAGGCTTTATAACTTGGCCAAATTTGAAGTATTTTTCACATCCACAGCAAAAGACTTCCTTGACGGAAGGGCAATCCTCCCGCCAAATTTCAAGTCTCTAGGGCCACCAGTCTTTGGAGCAGAGCATCTCAGTGAAGTGATGGAAATTGCTTTTTTTGTTTGTTTTTTAACATGAGCAAAACAACATTTCCCCCTAATCTCTCTCAGAAACAACTGAACCATTTTTTGCTGAAACGCCACCAAAAAAAAAAAAGGGGGGGGGCAGCCAGAGACAGACATCCGGCATAGGAAATTTCATCTTGAACAGCTGAAGTTTGGCAAAGTTATAAGCAAGTGAAAATAGTTTCATAATGGAAAGTGTTAGGCTGCCTTAACTAGAGGCGGTGCTACCACCTCTGCCTATAACTTATTTAACTGGTGTCATCACTATAGATGCTATGCTAAACAGGCAAGGGGCTAGTGTCCACATTCTGACTTTTTTGTCCCTCTCTCTGCCTTAGGCACACTCTAAACTTGGGCTGGGAGAAGCTGATGCAGGAAGCAGGGGGAGCAGGCAGCCTCCCTCAGCCTCGTGGTTGGCCTGCACAGCAACCAGGGCTGCCAACTCTCCTAATACTGTCTTGAATACTAATTTTTTTGCAACATGGCTATTGACCTCTCGCAATCTCGTGAAAAGTTCCTGGCAGTTTGGGATTCCTGCCTGCATAATGGCTGTAGCTGCCACAAACTGCTGCTGGGAGACTGAGCAGACAGCTTTGAGCTAGAGGCCGCAGAAGGCGCTGCTCTGCTTGCTGCATCTTGCCCCAGCTTTTCCTGCTGGGGATAAAGACAGCCACCCATGAGGCAAGTGGAAAGCAGGGAACTGGCTCGTACCCATCATCTCCCTCTATCCACCACTAAGTGGGGCAGGGAGAAGGGGATCCTAGGAAAATGGCCTCTCCCCACTTGCCTATCAACCCTACAGGGAGTCAGCTGCAGCCTGCTTGCACTCTCCCAGAAATGGGCAGGGGCTGGGGCTGGAGGTGAGGAAGAAGTGATTTGGAGCTGCGGAGAGGCAGTATTTAGGGGTGGTGGTGGAGACATGGACAGGAGTCAGAGACAGTGTTCTGGGGACAGGAGGAGCTGAGCTGGGGTGGGGTGAGGATCTGAGCAGGCCGTAATCCCAGGAGGGAGAGATAAAGGAGCTGAGCAGGGGGCTGTAAAAGGGGTGGGAAATGGGTAGGGGCTGTGCCCAGCGGAAATAAAAAGAACAAGGTAGGGGGCTGTTGGAGGGAAGTGATGCAGAGGGCCGGACACTGGGGATCATTGCCTGGGGAAGGGATGGTGTGGGTTTTTTTAGGGGAGGGAGGAATTCGGGGGGGTGGGGGAGGGGAGGGGAAGATGTCCCACCTTTCAAACACAACTAAAAGGGAGGAGGTCCCCCAACGTGTGTGTGCTCATGTGTGTATTATTTGTGCATTGAAAGAGGAATTTCCTGAAACACTCACTCACAGAAGGGGGTGATTCCACCTCAGAAGTTCAGAAATCACCAAACCGACCAAAAACAGCATGAGGGGTTTAAAAAAAAGAGCCCATCATGATTTCAAGCCAATCTTGCTCCTCCCTCCTGTCCTGTGATTTTTGGACTTGTAGGTTGGCAGGCAGTGTTGTTCCTCTTCTCTCCACCATACACAGTGGAAGCATCAACATAACTTCATAGGAATTAGGAGAGCTCTTTTTTTTTTTTTTAATTATTTTTTGAAAAGCTTATAGAAAAATTCTAAATTCTCACTGTAATAAAACACCACCCAGTCTAAATCTAAATACATATTCTTCTGTTTAAAAGGACATAATATAAAATTCTGTCTAAAAGGCTTTCCTCCAAATGTGGGTTTTAGGGTATTTTTTTAAACCTACAGTATAACAAAATTATTTCCACAGAAACTTTGGAACTTTAATCAAACCTTACTGAAGAGTACTGTATGTCCCACTGGATAAATAGAGACTCTGATAGGGTTAAGTGCCATTTCTGGCCCTAAAAGGTGACTAGGCATTAGACCTTAAACCTGGCACTAGTCCAGGACATAATACTGCATATCCTACACCCTAAACAGTGTACGGGGACACTGTCAAATAAATATTTGGGTGAAAAGAAACATTTTTGTTGAAATTTTCATTTTATTTTATTTTCAAAATCGCGGTTCTCTGCAGCTTCTCAGAAGCTTGGAATGTTAGAATCCCAGGAGAGATGGATTAGCGGGCAGAGAGCAGGTGAGGCAGTCAGATGTAATGTATCCTATGGATACTGCCACCACAAATTTTATGTGATTTAGACGGACAGATCACTATCACAATTCTTCCGTCTATCACTGAAATGAAGCTCTCCCTTTGGTGAAATGCAGCAACTGTTTAACAACACACAGCAAGACAATGACATTCTAGGGCAGAAAGAGAAGAAAAGTACCATAAACTAATTGAAACTGCAGGAGAAAATTTATGTAGGCTGAATATATATTGGAATTCAGCCAGAACACTAGATCTAACCACCCCATCCTTTATCATGCTTTAAAGGGGAAGGAAAAAAAGGTCTAAAGAAAGAGACAGCAAATTATAAGATTCACACGCTTAAGAAAAAAAAAATCACAATATGCTAGCACTTGACTTCTTTCATGTTTTTCTGCTGTGTATATTAAACTGTATCATTGCCCTTCTCTTACAAAGGAATATCCAATTTCCTAGTGGACAACCTGAGTAGCCAAGTAATTTTTTGCACACTAGCCAGCATACTAATTGAGCCTGTGGATCTAGAATAAAGAACTGTAGCTATACAGGGCTGGAAGGGAACCTGAGAGATCATCTAATCCAGCCCTCTTCACTGAGGCAGGACCAAGTAAATATAGATCATTCCTAACAGGTGTTTGTCTAACTTGTTCTTAACCTCCAATAACAGGGATTCCACACCCTCCATTGGAAGTCTATTCCAGTGCTTCATTATCCTTATATTTTTAGAAAGTTTTTCTTAATATCTAAACCTCGCTTGCTGCAGATTAAAGCAATTACATCCTGTCCCACTTATATTATAAATAAATATTTACAAATTGGCCTCATTCTGCAAGGCGCTGAGCACTCTCAATTGCCATTTGACAGAGTTGAGAGTCCCCAGCAGGTCACAGCGGGCACTCAGCACCTTGCAAGTATGGAATCATATATTCTGGCTCTGACTTGAATCAAAAGCAAATTCTCCGTGTATTGATGTGAAGAACTGGTCCAATTACCAAGAGCTGAGCAAGGCTCAGCACTTGCCATATGTAGAGATTTCTGCCGACAGTTTCAACCGACAGGAGGGTTCGTGTCACAGTTTTCATGTTTGAACCAACCTCAAAATGAAGGTATGTGAAACAAGCCAAGTTTAACATAGGTAGGGTGAAATGCACTCCTCTGAAGAGGACCCCCTGAAGCTTTAACGGGACTTATGTACTGCACTGGCCTTATGCTGCTCCTAACCACAGGGGTGAATTTCACACTTCGCGTTTTACATGTTTGAGACGCGAGACTATAAATCAGTTCAGGTTTGATTTAGCAGCCTGGGTTCTCTTGAAAGGTGTGTGTGAAGCTCAATGAAGCTTTCAATGAAACCTTCGTGATGCCTCCTCCACAGCAATGAATAATAGAGTCTCCATAGTGTGCAACAGCACAGAGAAGCCATTACTTCACCAAGGTAACTCAGTAACTTAATGAAAAGGGTTCCTTAGCAACACAGCAGCAAGCTTTGGACAAAGCATTAGGATTAATGTACCTTGGAGGCTTGTGGACATAGTTTTGGGTAGAGGTCTGAATTTGGCTTATCAAACTAGGAATCAGAGAACACCCAAAAAATGCATTAAAAAACCTCTAGGAAAGAAAATTTTAAAAACAATTATTGACCTAAACATTCAGAAATGATTAAACCATTGGATATTTATGGACAGCAATTTATATGCTATGCATTAGAATGAATTCCATAGCCCTAACTCCATATTTTAAACCACTAAACTTGGAATTCAAGATCTATAGCATCAGCAATCTCTTCATTGAGATAAAACCCTGTATTTAACCAGAAACCATGCCTCTGTCCATATATACAAAGTAGCTTTTGTACTAAAAGGAAAACCGGATAAAAAGCATGGAGAAATTGTAATAATCTCTACACTAGAGATTATTTAACCTATACTGAAAAGAACCCAGGCCTTAAGAGTTTTATCTGTGGAGCTTTCTAAGCCCCATGAAGAAAAATGCACAAAGTAATCCTAGTAATTTGATGTTTACAAGAGTATCATACTAAACCACTTACAGAACAGGCTTATATAATACATTGTTTCTTCAGTCTTTTCTGTTAAGTGAGTTGCCTTCTGTTCATTATTTTATCTCAGAGTAGCAATTCTATTATAAACATGCCAAGCATGAAAAGAATTCTAATCACACCAGGTAGAGAGACCTGGAAGTTACTAGCCCTTCTGGTACCAGTTTGCTTCAGCACATGCTAATACTGTGTGAATCATTTATACAAAAAAGCAGAAATTCAGTGTCCCAATAGATGACAAAGAAAATTATTTTATTTGCAAGTCACTTCATTTTTTCGGAAGCTTAACCTGGTTATCTATTCATCTTCATGGACAAGACACTGACAGTAAAACAGCTTTCCTTTGAAACAGATGGTTTTAATACTTGGCGTTATGAGCAGAAGCTCCTAAAATAACAAAGTTTTTGAGATGGTGAAGTACAGTACAACTTTTAATAAAGTATCACTGGATGAAATCCCTCTGCCTACATTCATTTCTAACCACTGATGTTCTTAGTTTTTAAATTTTTAAATATGGAATTAAGACAACCTGCTAGAAATTAGTCTTGTATGCTCTCAACAGCCTGACTGGATTCCTTGTACCAACACTACTCATGATCTGCAAGAGTCATTGTGAGTAGAAGATTTCTGGGTTTTAATGAACCATGCTTTGCCATCTGGAGACTGAGCAAATCAGAAGCAACTTCACTACAGTCACGGGAATTAATTACACTGGTATAAAATCATTTAAAATTATCACAAAATCTAGGCTTTACTGTTTTAAAATCTTGAAAATAGAACAGGTAATCTTATTTGATTTTTTTTATGCCATCATAGATTAAATGAGAACTATTGAATTAGTCAATCTATGATGATTTTTGAGCAAGAAGTAATTGATTCCAAGAGGCAGCCAACAAGTAGCAAAACCAGAATAGAAATTGGATTAAGGGACTGCATAAATACACAGCTTTACAATAGAACTCTATCAGTTTATGTAGGTGTTTAAGCTGTGCTCATCCCCACAGTATCTGAACAAGAAAGTTAATTGGTGTAAACACCAGTGTTGATATGCTTAGTCACAATTTTAGTCAGTCTGCTCTAGCACTTGTTTGACAAGTCTCAGGAACATTGGCCCTTTGCGAAGATTAGTAGTGCTTTTCTGTTTTGGGGCTTTGTAGAAAAACCACAAAACCCTCAAATAATTTCTGTATTCCTATTATTACAGGCCAACTTCCTTATTACTTAGTACCTATACAGAAATCAGCAGCTAATTGTAGTAGTAGATCATTACCTGATAAACTTATATACACAGAAGTGTAGGGTTTTTCTTAATTATTAATTTTTAATTATTAATTGTATTTATTTAAAACATACTTTTTGGGCCTCAAGAATATTTTGGATTTGTTGACGGTACAAACCCAAGCCCATACCTGCTCTCAGGTAGATGTGAATCTGTAAAAGAAAGAATACGCAGGAAGAAAGAGAAAGAATTTAAATACAAAGTGGATGTTTCTGAATATATTTACAGCTGATCAGCTTAGGGCAGACTGCCTACTTTAGAATAATATTTGTTAACTCTCTTGCATGTACAGCTGTCCAATTATGGCATAATCAATCTTCCAATGACCAGTGTTTCCAAATCTGGAGGTTGCCAGATTGATCCAGGGGGGACACAGGCCAGGAAAAGCAGCATGATGTACTATTCTTCCCAATGTAAACATTATGAAAGTGGCTCCCTTGCAACCATGAATCCGTGCTGTCCATTAATGCAGTCAGCTGTGAGAGGAGTTCACTTGTACAGACTAGGACATCAGTCCACTGGCATGAGGCTTCTTTTTTCTGTTTTCATGGTACTCCACTCAGCCATGGAACCATGAAGCCATTGCATCTCACAAATGAGCATTTAGTGAGTGACAGAATGGGGAGGAACAGGCACCACACAAATAAAAAAACAATAAAAAGAGCAAAAAAGAAGGAAAAAGAGAACAAACAAAACAGGAGGGTGGGAAGGGTAAGAACAGAAACAGAAAAGGCCAGCAGAGAGATTATGGACAGAAAAAGAAGAGCAGACAGTAACCAGGAACATGCAAGGCATCAGAAGACAGACTGGAGTTGGATCTATCTGCAAATCTTTTATTACAAGGAGAGTTCTGACAAAAAGTTGGGAACCACTGCACTGACCATCCAGAGATAACACTGAATATTAAGTGTTTCAAATAGTTTGGAAAAAAAATTAAAATGGTAAAATGATTTCAAAATCAAAAGGCTGCAATGACATTAAAAAAAATCCCTACTTTGTATAGCAATGGCACTTGTTGCTAATGGGCATCTGTTGTGTTTTTATAATGAAAACTAGATCAAATTTTAAAGTCCTCACTTGAAATACTGTGAACAGATGAACAATCAATAGTGCCAGATTCAGTCCCCACACCACATACAATTACAACATTAGCTTTAAATGTAGCAAAGGACAAACAAAAAGAGGAAGCAATTAGACTGACACATTTCGTGTTTGAAGGCAAACTTAGTCCAGGGCTACACTACAAACGTACACTGGTATAACTATGTTACTCAGGGATGTGAAAAGTCCACACCCCCTGAGCAGTGCAGTTATAGACCCCATCGGCGTAATAGCATTTTCACTGAAGCGCTACAGCAGCGCAGCTGCACCAGTGTGCACCAAGAACACGTAGAGGCATGAGGGGACAGACAGGGGTTGGATCTATCTGCACATCACCACTGCAGCGTTTTAAGAGTAGACCTGCACTTAGGAATTGTTCTTTATTGATGCCGTGGAATCTTACAAAAGTGAAAAAAATTGGTTCAATAAAAATAGGGATGGAAGGAAAGAGTTTAAATGCAGGTATAACACAGCAAAGCATGCTGTACCTACTGAATGCTCAGATACGTAAATATTTCTGCAAGATAGTCATAAATACTGCAGTCAAACACATACTACATTAGGCCCTGATCCTACAAATGTCTGTTTGGTCAGATACCTGTGCCCACACAGAATCCCACTGATTTCAAAAGGGGGGGTGCAACTTCACCATGCCAGTTGCAAGATCTGGGCCTTAGTGGTTATGCATTAAGATATAGATTATGAAGCACTGATCACAAACATACAATACAGATAATCCACAAAATTATAGCTAAACAAAACTGCTACCTATGATAAACCAGGTATCAGATCACTCTGTAAGTTGCAATGGTTTTCTTTAAAACATGAAGCACATTCTGTATTGAGAGGTACTGTAGTAACTCCAGCTAATGGCCTATCATTTAAACCTTATTAATCAATGGTGCATTATTAACACTTTCATTAGTGGGACCTTTTGTTTTCTTGTAAGCAGTCCCTTTCTTAGTGAATGAACACACACACAACCTCCTCAGGCAAGGAATTCCACAGGTTGACTGTGCGCTGTGTGAAGAAGAACTTTCTTTTATTTCTTTTAAACATACTGCCCATTAATTTCATTTGGTTGCCCCTAGTTCTTATATTATGGGAACAACTGTGACGGGTTGGATCACAGAAACCCCTTTGGGGCTGCCAACCAATGTGCCAAGACTACTTCTGCCCCTGCTTTCCCTGCCAATCTGGGACTCCAGAACCCTGCCTGGTTGTGCTATACACGCTTGCCAGCTACAAACACAGACCCAGGTCTGAACCACGTCCCACAAATTGCAGGCTTAACTGAAACCAGCTTAAGAAGTGTTCTTGTCTCTAACAACCAGATGCCCAACTCCCAATGGGGTCCAAACCCCAAATAAATCTGTTTTACCCTGTATAAAGCTTATGCAGGGTAAACTCAAATTGTTCACCCTCTATTACACTAATAGTGAGATATGCACAGCTGTTTGCCGCCCCTCCCCCCAGGTATTAATACATACTCTGGATTAAATAATAAGTAAAAAGTGAATTTATTAAATACAGAAAGTAGGATTTAAGTGGTTCCAAGTAGTAACAGACAGAACAAAGTGAATTACCAAGCAAAATGAATAAAACATACAAGTCTATTCTACTGCCTAATACAGTAAGAAAACTGAATACAGATACAACCTCACCCTCAGAGGTATTCCAGTAAGTTTCCTTTTACAGACTAGTCTCCTTCTAGTATGGGTCCAGCAATCACTCACCCCCCTTGTAGTTACTGTCCTTTGTTCCAGTTTCTTTCAGATATCCTTTGGGGTGGAGAGGCTATCACTTGAGTCAGCTGAAGACAAAATGGAGGGGTCTCCTAGGGCCTTAAATAGACTTTCTCTTGTGGGTGGAGACCCCCTCCCCCCCATGCAAAGTCCAGCTCCAAGATGGAGTTTTAGAGTCACATGCAAGTCACATGTCCATGCATGACTGAGTTCCTTACCAGCCAAGCCACATTCCTGGGAAAGCTCAGATGTGGACTGGCGTCTCCAAGTTCACTGTTGGCTTAAGGGCTTCTTGATTGGGCACTTACTGAGAATAGTCTCTTCTCAGGAAGCTGACCAACTGCTTCCCTGAGGCTATTTAAAATTAAACAAGTATACAGCCAATATTCATAACTTCGAGTACAAAAATGACACATGCATACAAATACGATAAATATATTCAGAAGATCATAACCTTTGAAGAGATATGTTACATGGCATATGTAGCATAAAACATATTCCAGTTATGTCATATTCCCATAAAGCATTATAGGGTGCAACATCACAACAAGTAAATAACTTTTCCTTATTCACTTTCTCCACAACACTCATGATTTTATATACTTCTATCATATCTCCCCTTAGTCTCCTCTTTTCCAAGCTGAAAAGTCCTAGCCTCTTTAATCTCTCCTCATATGGGACCCGTTCCAAACCCCTAATCATTTTAGTTGCCCCTCGCTGAACCTTTTCTAATGCCAGTATATCTTTTTCAAGATAAGGAGACCACATCTGTACGCAGTATTCAAGATGTGGGCGTACCATGTTTCCTGTCTTTTAACCAGTTCTCAATCCATGAAAAGATTTCCCACTTATCCCATGACAACTTAATTTACTTAAAAATCTTTGGTGAGGGACCTTGTCAAAGGCTTTCTGGAAATCTAAGTACACTAAGTCCACCGGATCCCCCTTGTCCACATGTTTGTTGACCCCTTCAAAGAACTCTAATAGATTAGTAAGACACGATTTCCTTTTACAGAAACCATGTTGACTTTTGCCCAACAATTTATGTTCTTCTATGTGTCTGACAATTTTATTCTTTACTATTGTTTCAACTAATTTGCCCAGTACTGATGTTAGACTTACCGGTCTGTAATTGCTGGGATCACCTCTAGAGCCCTTTTTAAATATTGGCGTTACATTAGCTATCTTCCAGCCATTGGGTACAGAAGCTGATTTAAAAGACAGGTTACAAACCCCAGTTAATAGTTCTGCAATTTCACATTTGAGTTCTTTCAGAACTCCTGGGTGAATGTCATCTGGTCCACACTTGTTACTGTTAAATTTACCAATTAATTCCAAAACCTCCTCTAGTGACACTTCAATCTGTGACAATTCCTCAGATTTGTCACCTACAAAGGATGGCTCAGATTTGGGAATCTCCCTAACATCCTTAGCCGTGAAGACTGAAGCAAAGAATTCATTTAGTTTCTCCACAATGACTTTATCGTCTTTAAAGTGCTCCTTTTTTATCTCAATCATCCAGGGGCCCCACTGGTTGTTTAGCAGGCTTCCTGCTTCTGATGTACTTAAACATTTTGTTATTACCTTTGGAGTTTTTGGCTAACTGTTCTTCAAACTCCATTTTGGCTTTTCTTATTACATTTTTACTCTTAATTTGGCAGTGTTTAGGCTCCTTTCTATTTACCTCACTAGGATTTGATTCCACTTTTTAAAAGGTGTCTTTATCTCTCACTGCTTCTTTTACATGTTCGTTAAGCCATGATGGCTCTTTTTTAGTTCCTTTACTGTGTTTTTTAATTTAGGGTATACATTGAAGTTGGGCCTCTATTATGGTGTCTTTAAAAAGTGTCCATGCAGCTTGCAGGGATTTCACTCTAGTCACTGTATCTTTTAATTTCTGTTTAACCTCCTCATTTGCATAGTTCCCCTTTCCAAAATTAAATGCCACAGTGTTGGGCTGCTGAAGTGTTCTTCCCACCACAGGAATGTTAAATGTGATTATATTATGGCCACTATTTCCAAGCGGTCCTGTTATACTTACCTCTTGGACCAGCTCCTGCGCTCCACTCAGGACTAAATCGAGAGTTGTCTCTGCCCTTGTGGGTTCCTGTATCAGCTGCTCCAAGAAGCAGTCATTTAAAGTATCGAGAAATTTTGTCTCTGCATTTAGTTCCTGAGGTGACATGTACCCAGACAATATGGGGATAATTGAAATTCCACACTATTATTGAGTTCTTTATTTTGATAGCCTCTCTAATCTCCCTTAGCATTTCATAGTCACTATCACTGTCCACGTCAGGTGGTCGATAATAGATCCCTACTGTTACATTCTTATTGGAGCATGGAATTACTATCCATAGAGAGTCTATGGAACTTGTGGAGTCATTTAAGATTTTTACTTCATTTGATTCTCCATTTTCTTTCACATATAGTTCCACTTCCCCCCTCCTTTCCCCCCGCCCCCCATGCCCTGCACGACCTGTTCTGTCGTCCTGATATATTTTGTACCCTGGAATGATTGTGTCCCATTGATTGTCCTCACTCCACCAGGTTTCTGTGATGTCTATTATATCAATATCCTCCTTTATCACAAGGCACTCTAGTTCACCCATCTTATTATTTAGACTTCTAGCATTTGTGTACAAGCATTTTAAAAACCTGTCACTATTTGTCAGCCCTTTTCTTATGTGTCATTCTTTTTTATGTGAATGTTTCTCGTCTGATCTGGCCCTTACATTATCCTCTTCCATCCTCTCCTCCTGACTAAAACCTAGAGAATCTCTATCAGTAGACTCTCCTCTAAGAGAAGTCTCTGTCTGATCCCTGTGCTCCTCTGCAGCAATCAGCTTTCCCACAGCTCTTAGTTTAAAAACTGCTCTGCAACCTTTTCAATGTTAAGTGCCAGCAGTCTGGATCCACTTTGTAGAGAACAGTTACTACTGACAGACTTGTTTTATCAAAGGAAAATACTGGTACTGATAGCTCTTTAAAAGACCTGTCTAGTTAGTTAATTTCAGGGGAAATTTTTAAGAAAGCTGCATTAATATTAAATGAGCTCATCATGGTTAATGTAATTACAGTAAATATTAAGGAATTAAATTAATAGGCAGCAGGTTTAAAACAAAGATAAGGAAGAACTTTTTCACACAATGCACAAACTTTGGAACTCATTGCCAGGGGATACTGTGAAGACCAAAAGCATAACTTGGTTAAAAAAAGAATTAGATAAGTTCATAGAAGATAGGTCTATCAATCGCTATCAGCCAAGATGGTCAGGGACGCAACCCCATGCTGTGGGTATCCTTAAACCTCTGACTGCCAGAAACTGGGACTGGATTATATGGGATGGAACACTCAATAAATTACCCTGTTCTGTTAATTCCCGTTGAAACATCTGGCACTGGCC
Source organism: Mauremys reevesii (assembly GCF_016161935.1). Lineage (NCBI taxonomy): Eukaryota > Metazoa > Chordata > Testudines > Geoemydidae > Mauremys > Mauremys reevesii. Next base: position 14,748,221 of record NC_052631.1, read on the forward strand.
ACTGTCAGAAGACAGGATACTGGGCTTGATGGACCAACTGATTCAGTACAGCCATTCTTACCATTACATCATCCTATCACATTACAGAACTATTGAATTCCTAGGAATGACAACCACACTATATCTAGAATTCCTAGAATTCTTTGGCACCATCAGGCCAGTATCATGACAACAGCAACTAAATTCTCGAGTGAGTTTGTCAGAAATCTGTTGCTAGCATAACTGTACATGGCAGTTTGGCAGACAGTAAATGGCAAGACATAAGCATTGTCAATAAGGCTTCCAAATCAACAGATTCCATTTCTCGACACAATAATAGATACTCTAAAGTGAAAAACTATACTCATTATAAAACAGCTCAAAAGCATATTAATGCTTACACGTTTGCTGTTAATCCTGTGGAAGGATTGCATGTGTCCTGTTTTCCCATATGCCGAGAGACAGCATCCAGCTGGAGGAAACAGGAGTGCCATGCTGAATTCAAGTCTGCATTTTCCCCGGCCATTCACATTGCTGGGCATGTGACACTTATCATATGAGAGTACCGGGTTTATGAAATGCAAAGTAACCTTGGTGGTGGCCTTCTGCTCACTGGAGACAAAAGCATAACCATGCAGAGTTTTGCTGTCACCAACTCAAATTTCAGACCAGAATTGTTGCTGAAAGATTTGCTAAAATTCATGATCCTTTCAAAATGAACCTCTGTATATTTATGAATTTGCATCCATATCCCGCAAAAATCACTCTTTCACGTGGTTCAGTCTGAATTTTGCCTATTTCAGTGGTGTCACAATGTGAATTTTTGTATTTTATTGAAACCTCAGAGTGAAACTTGGTGGTGTCTCGAATCCATGTAGATAAAAACCAAAGGAAACGCTTATATGAACTCCTGCAAAGTACGTGTGATACTTCACACAGCACTAATGGTTACAGTTCGAGTCCAGCAAAACAACAAGAGAACTCCACATAACCTTATGTGGGTTCAACATGATATACTGTTTGTCAATGTTATAGCAGGAGCACTAGTTGTTCAATTAAGTATTATATTCAAGGGTTAAAATAAGGCAAAAATTAGGCCCAATTTTGCAGCTGTCATTCACATGGGTAATTCATATCCAGAGAAGCATCCCATTGTAGTCAGTTGACTAAGTAAGAACAAGTTCTGAGAGTCAGTTTTTCAAGTTTAAGCCTATTATGTGTTATTCATTATCAATTATATGGAGAAGTGTGGCCTAGTGGATAGGACACTGGGCTTGGACTGAAGAGAGCTGAGGTTTATTCCCGGTACTGCCACTGGCCTACTTGGTAACCTGGGAGAAGTTACTTCACCTCTGTATCTCAGTTTCCCAAACTGCAAATTGGGAATAATGACAGTGTCTTCCTTTGTAAAAAGCTTTGAAATCTACTGATGAAAAGCACTACATTATTATTTAAACAATACTGTGTCATCTGCAAAATAATAATGTAGCAGTATAAAACCAAAAGGGACACATTCAGAACTAATATTTTTTTAAAATTTAATTCACTGTTAATCCTTCATGGTTGAGTTAGCCAGTGCAGCATGCCAACTTCATCAAGTAATTACACATCACAATGTGTACTGATTATGCACTATGTAACATAACCTAGTATGCACAACAGGGAAATAGCAATTTTTTTTCTATTTTTAGGGGAATATAACTATATGAATAAAGTTAAAGAAAGAAATAACAGGTCACTTATGGTTTTGGGCATCAGAAAGTGAGAACACATGACCTCACACCGTGTTTCAAAGTGACACATGTTTTAGAGGTCAGCAGGTAAAATTACACTTTAATCTGAGAAGTCTCATAATAATTCATTTCAATTTATAGGGTACGTATGCCCAAAGGCCTCATAAAATACTTTAGTAATCTAGTAAATCTTTCAAAACAATACAGCCACTTAAACATGTAGCATTAGACATACTTTTTCATTTGACAGCTTCATCTAGTCAGAAATGTGCACACTGAGCCCAATTTCTAAAAATAGCCTGCAAAAATGCAGACCGATTCTGCATTTACAGAGGCAAATGAACACTTTAGGCTGCAGAACAGCATCTGCAATTTTGGCAGGCACTCTTCTTTGAAAATTGAGCACCCAATATTACGAAAAGTACATGCAAATGAGCTTCTCAGAATGTAAAATAAAATAACACAGAGCTTATAAGACGAGACCAGTGTGACACAACAGAAAAGATGACAGCTGGCATATATCATTCTCATTAGCATCTGCAGACTTATTTGTGAATAAATTACAAGACTGCCATGCAGAGCAATCACAGGATTCACATATTAGCCAGATGTTTATGTCTGACTTGGGCAAAAAGAGAATTTTAAAGATTAACCAGATGTATGTAGAAAGGCACTGACGAAGAAATGCTATGAAAATTTTAGGGTCATGAGAAGTTTTGTGTTTTTTTGTTTGTTGTCCTGTTAATAAATACAAGGGCTTTATTAAGTATTTACATAGTGCTGTAATTTTCCTTGGCCCTTTGGTAGAGATTTTTTTAAAAGACAGTCTCTGCCTCCAAGAGCTTACAATTAACAGAGTGAAGCCAGCAATCCCTCAATCATGCTAGCTGTGTTACTGAAGTAGGTAGGGCTATTTACCTGGATAAAGATTACTTACATTAGTAAGGGACTTGCAAACAGGGCACAATTCTGTACTGGTGTTCCCACATAAGAAATTTAGGGTCAGAGAATCCCCACTGGCTTCAAAGGCACCGGGTGCAATGCAACTGGAGGAATGCAAGAACAGATACTGTGCACAATTCATATGGCCTATGAATTTAGAATCCTAGTTAGCATAATAGCCAGCTACCAAAGGAAAACAGAACATCATTTTTAGGAATTAGGGATAAACTTAAGAAATTGTGATGCATCTTATACAATGTTCCTCTCTTTTTTAGGTGGTTTGGTGGAAACCCTGAATACTGAACCCAGGATTTGCTGTTTCTAAGTCAATTCTGTTAATAATTGAGGGTGTTTAAAAAAAAAAAAAAAGTTAACAAAGCATTTTCAGTTGAAGCAGCAAAGAATCCTGTGGCACCTTATAGACTAACAGACATTTTGCAGCATGAGCTTTCGTGGGTGAATACCCACTTCTTCGGATGCAAGTAGTGGAAATTTCCAGGGTATATATAAGCAAGCAAGAAGCAAGCTAGAGATAACGAGGTTAGATCAATCAGGGAGGATGAGGCCCTGTTCTAGCAGCTGAGGTGTGAAAACCAAGGGAGGAGAAACTGGTTCTGTAATTGGCAAGCCATTCACCATCTTTGTTTAATCCTGAGCTGATGGTGTCAAATTTGCAGATGAACTGGAGCTCAGCAGTTTCTCTTTGAAGTCTGGTCCTAAAGTTTTTTTGCTGCAGGATGGCCACCTTAAGATCTGCTATTGTGTAGCCAGGGAGGTTGAAGTGTTCTCCTACAGGTTTTTGTATATTGCCATTCCTAATCTCTGATTTGTGTCCATTTATCCTTTTCCTTAAGAGACTGCCCAGTTTGGCCGATGTACATAGCAGAGGGGCATTGCTGGCATATGATGGCATATATTACATTGGTGGACGTGCAGGTGACCTTTCAACTTTCAGTTGACCTTTCAGTGGGTTTGCCTTCCTACTGCGCTGTCTGCAATCGGTACAGGTATTGCTGCACATCTGCCTTTTGGTTTAGTTATGAAGTACTTTATATATGAAATCTTTAAAATCCCATTTGTGGACAACCAAGCAAGGGATAAAGGGTGGAACTCTGCCAAGGAGCTGCTGCTCATTTGCCAGTCTATTGCTCTAACAGTTTTGGTCAGTCTCTACCAGAAAGTATTTGTTGGCACACAGATGTGAAATTCTTAGATTATAACAAGCTTCCGGCAGGAAAAGAAATATCAAAGGTGTAAATAAAACCACAAATGTTAACTGAATGTCTGGTATTCTAAAGCCGGACAGGCTGGAATGCATTTTCTTCTGAATTGTAAGTCATGACCTTCTTAACATTTATACGTTCATTGATCAGCATGTACACCAGGGGTGGGCAAACTTTTTGGCCCAACAGCCACATCTGGGAATAGAAATTGTATGGCAGGCCAAGAATGCTCATGAAATTGGGGTTGGGGCGCGGGAGGGGTGAGGGCTCTGGTTGGGGGTGCAGGCTCTGGGGTGGGGCCAGAAATGAGGCATTCAGGGTGCAGAAGAGGGCTCCAGGCTGGGGCAGGAGAGTGCGGTGCGGTGCGAGGGGGGGGGGTTAAGAGGGCTCTGGCTGGGGGTGCAGGCTCTGAGGTGGGGCTGGGGATGAGGAGTTTGGAGTGTAGGAGGGTGTTCCTGGCTGGGATCGAGGGGTTGGGGTGCAGAAAAGGATGCAGGCTCCAGTTTGGGTTGCGGGCTCTGGGGTGCAGAAGGGGGCTCCGGAAGATGAGCGTGGGTTCAGGGTTGGGGCAGGGGTGCGGGACGTGGTGCAGGCTCCAGCTGGGGATGAGGGCTCTCGGGTGGTGCTGGGGATGAGGGGTTGGGGGTACAGGAGGGGGCTCTGGGCTGGGATCGAGGGGTTCAGAGGGTGGGAGGGAGATCAGGGCTGGGGCAGGAGGTTGGGGTGCAGGAAAGGATGCAGGCTCCAGTTTGGGGTGTGGGCTCTGGGGTGCAGGACGGGGCTCCGGAAGATGGGAGGGGGATCAGGGTTGGGGGCAGGGGTGCGGGAAGGGGTGCAGGCTCCAGCTGGGGGAGAGGGCTCTGGGGTGGGGCTGGGGATGAGCGGTCTGAGGTGCAGGAGGGGGCTCTGGGCTGGGATTGAGGGGTTCAGAGGGTGGGAGGGGGATCAGGGCTGGGGCAAGGGGTTGGGGTGCAGGGAGAAGCTCAAGGGTGCAGGCTCCGGGCAGCACTTACCTCAAGCAGCTCCTGGAAGCGGAGGCCATGTCCCCCCTCCAGCTCCTACGCAGAGACGCAGCCAGGCAGCTCTGCGCACTGCCCCATCCGCAGGCACCACCCCTACAGCTCCCAATGGCCACAGTTCCTGGCCAATCGGAGATGCAGGGGCAGCGACTGGGGCAGGGGCAATGTGCAGAGCGGAGGCCCCTGGGTACCACTACACGTAGGAGCCGGAACGGAGCCATGCCGCTGCTTTTGGGAGCCACGTAAAGCGGCCCCCAATCATGCTCCCCAGCTGGAGTGCCGGAGTGGGGCAAGCATCAGAGCCCACTCCCCAGCGAGACCTCGAGGGCCGGATTAAAATGGCTGGTGGGCTAGATCTGGTCCATGGACCATAGTTTGCCCACCCCTGATGTACACTGTAAGCGTATAATTAAGGCTTACACTTTTCATTTTGAACTGATATTTACCTGGTGAGTCTCTTAAAGGGTTTAGTTTTTTGTTTTTTTTTTAAATGTGAGTGACTTTTCAGTTGCAATCCTGATGCTAATCAGTCTCACAAAACATCACAACTCTTCTGCTCAGACCTAATAGATCCTCTTAGCATGAATCTGACTTAACTATGAGATGGATGACCAACAGGAGAGCAAGACACAAACTAAAGGCCAAAGGACATTAGGTGCCTCTACAAGTAAACAAACACTAGTTTAAACCATAACACTGTACATCCCCCTTTTATCCAGAACAAGGGCACCTGTAAAAATGGCACCACACCTGTTTTGCGGGGGGGAAAAATCTACACACACAAAACCCTGCATTTGAGCAAGAAAACCAGGCAACTGTGTATGCAAAACAGATTTATGTGCTATCACCTGATATGTACATGCAAATATGGGCCCTTGAATGTACAGTGCTGCATGCACATTTTTGCAGGTGCACCACTGCATCCTGCTTTGAAAATTATGGTTAATTACGTTCTTATATTGTCAATTCTGGAAACAGGGTGCAAAAATAAATGTGTAGTTACACATGAATGTGCTACGACATTTTAAAAATATATATTAGCTCTTTAAGGAGTGCTGGAAAATATACTCTAAAATATAAAGAGTATAAAACAAAAAAAATGGAAATGGAAATCTAGGAATTCACATGGAGGTCTCAGATTTCCTACTGCCTATAACTACAACTTAACATTTTCTTATGTGACAGTCAGTGGAGAGGTCATTGCTGATATAATCCAAACAGATGGGTATGGCCGCTGAAGGGGAAGCAGACATGATCCGATTCTGTCTACACCTGACTCTGTTCTGCCACATTTGGCTCATCAGATTCTCTCTGAATGTGCATGGTATTGCACTGCTTTTCAGGACTGGCACGTCATTCTGTGCACATTGATTATGACGACCTTTGCATCTCAGCAAAAATGGAATTAGCCTTGGAATGAAAATGGTTTACAGTGCCTGTTCACTCAGATAAGCACAGTAAATAGCACGCACAGCGTATATATAAATAGCAGTTGAGACGAACACAGAGATGGGGAAAAGATAAAGACAGAGATAAAGATAGATATTAGGATACACATTTCCCAGGATAACACCACAGAACGAAAGCGATAAGCAGCTTCCTTGCATTTCATATATAAATCTAAGACAAAGCAATTACAGAGGTATTTAAATAAAGAATTCCATGTTCTTTGACATGCCCCGTTTTCTCAAACCTGGTCTACACTAGTAAATGAGGTTGGTATAACTATGTCACTCAGAGGTGTGAAAAATCCTTTCCCATGAGCAACACAGTTAAACCAATGTAACCCCCTGGTGTAGACAGCACCGGCTAGATCGATGGGAGAATTCTCCGGTTAACCTGGCTACAGCCTCTTGGGGAGGTGGATTACCTATGCCAATGAGAGACCCCCTTCTCAGCATAAGTAGCATCTTCACTGAAGCACTACAGCAGCACAACTGCATTGCTGCGGTGTTTTAAGTGTAGACAAGCCCCTAGATCTGTCCACACAAAGAAAGTGCTTGAATGATTTTATATTATAGTTAAAACCTAAAAGATTTTAGCAAAAAAAATGAATGCAATTTATAATTATCATCTTTGACTGGCTAGATCTTGCTTTACTCCCTTCATCTAAGTGGAGACCTAATTAATTTTTTGTGTGTCAAACACATGATGTGCAATTAAAGCATTCCAAAACTGAAATCAGTTGTGCAACATGACTCAGTATGACTTTCCTTCTGTATTATATCGTCGGATCTGAGGTATAGCAATTGTATGGAATAGCGATGGGCTTGAAACAAAACCCTGGATCCAAACACCCCTGTAATCTGGGAAAGGACAGGTCTTGATCCAACCCTGCAGCTGTCATCTCTCTCTGTCATGGACCAAACCAAACCCCCAAATTGAACACCCCAAACTCTGAGGAAACTTGGATCTGGATCTTACTTTTGTAGCTTGGGCCCATCTGTAATAAGGACAGTTGCCAACTCTCATGATTTTGTCACAAATCTCATGATAATTATTGTTTTCCTTGAAGCCCCAGCTCCTGAAGTCAAGTCGATATGTGATGATTTCAGCCTTCATTCTTAAAGAAAAAGCAAGTTTCCTGCCCTCATGGCTGTGGAGAAGGATTCAAAGGATTCAAAATGTGACCCCCAGTGCACCCCTAAAGGCCCCAAAATCAAAAGGCAAATAAAAAGAATGCCAAATCTATTATTTTACATCATCTCATGATTTTTGCGAGCCTGACTCGTGATTTTTGAACATTTAGGGCCGGCAATACTGATCCCTCTCTGTTATAAAAGGACACAGTTATAACAGTGGCAAGAAAATAAAAGTCACAGCTTAGTAAGCTTATTGGCATGGCTAAAATAGCTATTGGCATAGGGAAACACACCATATAAAATACTCTATAAAATGCTGACAAATTTGAAACATGTATGGGTGACCAATATAAGCTTTTAGAAGTCAGTAACTTTGCTAGGGAAATAAAACGCCCAAGCTCCTATGGACTCCCATGTTTCTGTGTTGATTTAACAACCCGAGCCTGAAGTCCATGAAACTTGAACTGTAATCAATGTTTTAAATTATTTAATGACATTATCATGACAGTTGGTCTCAGAACCATGGGAGACCAACGAATAATAAAGAATTCTCCACTGGCATCTGTTGAAGGGGGGATAGGTCATTCTAATGATTTCCAACTTTTGCAACAAAAGAATCTAGGACAAAATTCTGTCCAACAGATTTATGACATTGAGATGGAAAAGTCAGTGGAATTATTCTGGATTTACAGCACTGAAATAAAACAGATTTTGGCAATAAATGTCCATAGGATCCTCTAGGTCCATCCTTTAGGATGCTGAGGAAACACAAAAACCATAAGTGCTGCAAAGTGACGCTTTTTAATATTATGGTTAAAAATGATCAGTCTGATAATCTTGTAAAAAGACTGGTTTGTGCTGTAATAAACTAGAATGATCTCATTCTTAAATCCTGTATTTCAGCAGGTATGGGACAATTCCATTTAGGGTGGGATGGATGGAGATTAATTACAGAAAGCAGGAGTACCCGTTTACACAATGCAGGTGCATGGTGCAACTATCTGTTTTTTCTCTTTTTGTCATTGCAATAGGTAAAACGCCAAACATCTGGAATCTGCAAAACTGATCAAAGTCTCATCAAAATAGATTTGCCCACTACCTCCTGTTTTCAGTCATGCCCAAAATCCAGGTAGGGGGCAGAAGGGAGCCTGACTCCCAGTTCTTTGGCACTTCTGGACCCAACCAGGACAGAGAAGTCAGAAGTGCATGACAATGAAAAGTAACAGGAGTTTAATTTAGTTCAGTTTGGATTTTTGTTGAAGATTAGTGTGATGAATTGGGGCTTTAGCTGTACAACTTTTTAATTCTGAGGGAAGTTGTGTTATGAAAATCCGCTCTGTTATGAGTGTGTATATATACACACACATGATCTGCTATTGCTGATAAGCCCTGTGGCACATATGCACCAGACAGATACAACAGAAAGTGCTTAAGGCTCAATGACCCTATTCAGGTGCAAATATCTGCAACAATGGGTCTAAAGGAAGGGGGGAAAGACAGGAGCTGCAGAAGTTACTAGGAGGAGAACAAGAGAGACCAAGTGAGGGGGACAGGGTGAGCTGGACAGGGGCCAGACAGGAAGAGGAAGCATATGGCAGAAGTCAGCAAGGTCACAGAAGCTGAGAAGAGGTTCTATAAGGGAGAGAGACCAGGTAGCACGCAACAGCCTGCATGAAGAGGGTCTTGCCTGTCTGCCTTCCTGGACCTAGATGGTTCTCCAAGGCTTCCAAAGAGGGGTGAGATGGAAAGTGAGGGACGTTGCAGTTTCAGATGTCTATTGTTTTGTATGATCCGCACTCTCTTGTGCTTTACATGATTAGATATAAAATAGCATAAAGATGTCAAACTGAGCAAAGTGTGTGTACACTGACTGCTTCATGACTAGTGCATGCCCCTGAGTTATCTGAAGCGTGATATCTTCTGGAGAAGTTTTGGAAGAGGAGTGTGTTTAAGTGCCAGGGAGTCTGATGGGTCAGGGACACATGCAGAGGGGCTAGGCATCAGGACAGCAGGTTCCAACACTCAGAGGGGGATGGCAGATACAAGCTCTGCATCCTGAGAGTGTAACTACAGACTCTGAGATTGGGGAAGTGGCTGGACTCCATTCAAGCTCCAGGGGCTTGAAACACTCTGGGGATCCAGGGCAGCAGAGGCTTGGATTCTCTGCACAGCAGATCTAGTGGGTAGCTGGAAGGGGTATTCACTAGGATCTGGGACAAAAGGGTTTCTTTTTCTTGAACTGTATCATCCCCGCTATTGCAATGCAGTGTTAATACATCAACAGAACATCCACATCCAGAAAAGTACTGCTGACAATCATCATCTTGCAAATATTTGCACTAGTAAGACATCAAGAAAAATGTACTGTTAGGGAGGCATGATGATTTGCAGCTGTACATATTGTCCAGCTAAAACTTTGGGTGTTTTTTAAATGTTGATACTATTAAAGAGTGAGGCTTGAAATGGGATACATCTAATTCAGATGTTCTTACAACTATGTTAAATCCATGAATGCAGGGTATCAGCAGTAATAGAGTTTGGGGAGTGTGACACTTATCACTTAAAATCTATCTTTCTGTAGTTAATAAATCTGATTTATACTTTACTTAAAACAGTGTACTTTGCTTGAAGTGCTTAGGAAATCCCAGCTCAGGTTACAAAGACCCCCTCTCCCTCAACGTGGAGAGTACCACATAATAAACTTAAACTGGTCAAGCTTCTGACCAGGGCAAGACGGTACAGCTCTGGCGTGTAAGGCTGGGGAGCTGGGAGGAATTGGCTGGTGCCTTTCTCCGTGTGATTCATGAGTGGCTCTGGGAGCATTCATGCAATCTAGCTGAGTGTGGGACTCCACATGCGGTTGTGCTGAGTGATAACACCTGGAAGGGTTTGCTGCTGATCACTAGCAAAGCACTGTGATAGACAGCTGAGGCTGGAGAGTTGAGGGAGCTCAGTGATAGCCCAGTTCCAGGTAGTATCCCGGGGATCCCATCACAGGAAGCACCTATGGTAATGAATACTTTGTTTATACTCTCTGGAAGGTTTGGCTATCTAGAAAAGTATCTAACCAAGATGGAAAGCCAACAGATTATCCCTTATTGTTACTTGCTAGCTTTAAAATGAATGGTTTGAGAGATAAATGTATTTTCATTCTTCTGACAACAGAATTGTGTGTCCTCAACTGTATTTATAGAGCCCGGGTCCAATTAATGAGTTTGAGCTCTAAAATGTTCACTGCCAATGAAAGTAGAGTAGCAAGCCGGGCATATTTCAATTATTTTTTTTAAAAGCTTCTGGTTTAGAATGATTGTTAATAGGAATAATCAGAAAAATATTTTGATCTATTGTTGATCAGAAGCCTCAGGTGAACAAATAGGTCTTTTTGCCTGATCACTTGACAGATAATCCCCTAAAAGCATTTCATTTGACCTGCTGAGAGTTTTGCCTAAGTATTGTCCTATTGCTCCTCTTCTAGGCATCAGAGTAGTTTCATTACTATCTCCCCAGCGCACACCAGCCCCGAGCCCTTCATCCCCAGCCCCACCCCAGAGCACATACCCCCAGCCAGAGCCCTAACCTCCACCCCAACCCTCTGCCCCAGCTCTGAGCCCCTCCTGCACTCCAAACTCCTCGCCTCCACCCCCACCACATGAATTTTGTTATGTTCACCGATATGAAGGTGATGTGTCACGCATCACCTCCATACTGGTGTACGTAACAAAATTCTTTCCGCAAATAGGTGGGAAATATTAGAGGGAACACTGCCTGCAACCCCTCAGGATTGTTTGTATTGTTCAAGCTTTTCCTCTGGATACATTTTCCCTTTATCCTTATCATTCATCTCCTATAGGTATCTCCTCAAGCAAAGCTTTTTTAGTGTCAACCAGCAGTCCTAAGTTTCTTGCATTTCTCTGACAGCTCAAAGGGTAAACATCTGAGAAACTTCTCCAAAATCTAGGATATGAAAATTCACCAACTATCAGCTGGTAAGGCAGCTGTGAAACAGATGACCCCATTGATACCGGAAATCAAACTACTCATTGATGTTCAAGCATTGTACCAACTTCTAAAAAGCTATTTTGATCACAGTAAACTATTCAATATGTGATCTTTCAAAAAGGAAGGTTTGGGTTTTTTTTTTTAAAATGAGTTCTTCAGACAATCACAAGTAATAACGAACTTTTTGTGCCCTCTTAGGTTTCTACACAGTACCAGCTTTTTTTCCTTCCCTCCCTGGCTACACAAACTTACTTTGATTGTCAAGCACAGTGTTCTTTCAGGCCATTTTGTTAGATACTCTAGCTGACTGCTGACCTTTAATGCTGACCATTGTGATGTCAGATGTATATTATACTGCTGCTTGCCAATCAAGCATTGAATTATTATTGTTTTGGTTGGGAGTGGGGAAATGAATTCTTACTACCAGTTTCCTTACGTGCATTCTGCTGTACAATACATATTTTCCCATGTGTACTCAACAGAAAACTGTTCCACTTCCAGGGAAAACTTGGGAGGTGCGTGGCAAATTGTAAATCCTTTAAATCATCTGTTTACCAACTAACAGTAACGAAATCCTACGAAATTATTTAGATGTGCTTGGTATACATGTTGGGAACAGAGTGTGTTTTTGCATCCACAAAATATTTTAGTACTAAAAAAATAAGGCAGAAACATTTTCTTACAAGATGTTAAAATTTTCCAGCTGATAGATCACCCTGAGTCACAACACAACTATTCCATCATACGCTTATAACAAACGCATCTATTCTTGAAAGCTATATGGCAAACACCACACCTACAAGTCCATAGGAGCATTACACGGTTTGCAGATGTAGCCAACGTGAGGGAGGCGGATGGCAATCTCTTGTACATCTGTTACTTGTGGGAAAAATCCATGCTGGTGTTTTGTCAAACTGCCTCTATTAGTAATGAATACAGCTGTTTTGTGTTGGGTAATAATCAGTGTTGCAACACTTTAAGTAAATTAACTCCAGACAAAACTATGCCATGCTGTTCATGCTCAGCTGTAATTCTGATTATCCAGGGAAATGCCACTGTGCTTTTAAAAAAATGTTTAATGCAGCTGTATTTGCTTCAAGGAATGTCAAAAGAATTTGTTTTTCTCCCATGCATAATCTTCACTCTACTGCAGAGTGTGTTTTGAGACTAACACATTTGCCCATTCATGTAGCACAAACATTTATTTTACATGAGGCAGTATTTCTTTGTGCTTTGAGCCTGAGATTAGACTAGTGGTCACCTAGGTCCTAGTCTCAACTCTGCCACAGATTCACTGCCTGGCCTGAGACAAGTTCCTGCTGCCCCGGGCCTCAATTTGCCCACCAGTAAAAGGGAAATTATGACACTTATCATTTGTTAAGTATATCAAAATCTCTGGATGGAAAAGAATTATCATTAATATTACACATTCATTTGATGACTCACATTAGAATAAAACTATATACCGTTCTTGTAGAATATGTTCACATCTCAGCTCTCACTGAGGTTATATCAAACATGCTTTCCCAGATGCATTTCAAAGAAACATTAACAAATATTAAGCCTATCTTCAAGTTAATTATGTGATGAATTTTTAAAACCGGTTGCTGTAGGCACACCACTGCACCCCTTTGAAATGCTTGCACTACAACCTGAGCATACCATTTTTGTATACTTTCCCCACAAAGCTCAGTTTACAGCCTTTGTAAAAGGTACACAAAACAAATCAAGCACAGAAGCCCTTTGTATGCCTGTTCCGGATGGATATCTTTGTGCTGTTATTGGCAAAGGCCTCCAGGGACCCTCTTTCTTCAGTGACTGAATGCATCAAGAGTTTTATTTTACAGCAGATACAGTAAAATATTTAACATTACAGAAACACCATTTTCACCATTAAAATAATGCTTGTGGTAGTATTTTCATTATAAACACCGCCACATTTTCAGGAGATTTACAGGCAAGTGAAAAGACTGCAAAGTGTTCCCACAGACTGATTTTTTTTGTTGTTGTTGCACAACTTTGGCAGGCCGGTGGAGGTGGGGGGAGGGGAACAGTAGCTGTAGGAATGCAAAATTTCTACCTGGAAATTTCCATACACACTTGATTCACTCATCCAGTTCAAAGCAGAGCGGAACCATCTGACGGTACTGCCTTTAGAAATAAACAAACAGCTATATTCTAGGGCAAAATCTGGCCTACAATAAATTCATTTGTATTTCAAAGACCACTTTGTTGGGTGCAGTTCTTGTTGTCTCAAGCAGAGCCCAAGAAAAAGGGGATGAAGTAGACAGAATCCTCCTCCAACTCATAGCTAAAGGATGGGGGACACACAGCTGATCTGTGGCCCTTACTACAGTCCCTTGCCCTTGCGGAGCTGGCTGTGCACCAACCGCTTTCCCATACACAAACACAAGCATGTGCCACCGCCTGCTCCCACCTAGTGAGCTGACACAGAGTTCAGCTCCTCAGTACACACAGGGCTGTATAGCCTTCTTACATGGCCTTTGAAGCTGGGGCCCTCCTCATGCAGGGGAGTCACAGCAGCCCTACTGCTTTGGGGTGCCTACCATAGCCTCTCCACAGAAAGAAGAACTTTTCTTTCTCAGTAGAATCATAGAATATCAGGGTTGGAAGGGACCTCAGGAGATCATCTAGTCCAACCCTCTGCTCAAAGCAGGACCAATCCCCAACTAAATCATCCCAGCCAGGGCTTTGTCAAGCCTGACCATAAAAACCTCTAAGGAAGGAGATTCCACCACCTCCCTAGGTAACCCATTCCAGTGCTTCACCACCCTCCTAGTGAAAAAGTTTTCCCTAATATCCAACCTAAACCTCCCCCACTGCAACTTGAGACCATTACTCCTTGTTCTGTCATCTGGTACCACTGAGAATAGTCTAGATCCATCCTCTTTGGAACCCCTTTTCAGGTAGTTGAAAGCAGCTATCAAATTCCCCCTCCTCTCTCCCAATTCTTCTCTTCTGCAGACTAAACAATCCCAGTTCTTTCAGCCTCTCCTCATAAGTCATGTGCTCCAGCCCCGTAATCATTTTTGTTGCCCTCTGCTGGACTCTTTCCAATTTTTCCACATCCTTCTTGTAGTGTGGGGTCCAAAACTGGACACAGTACTCCAGATGAGGCCTCACCAATGTCGAATAGAGGGGAATGATCACATTCCTTGATCTGCTGGCATCAGTGGAAGCAGATTTTCAGTTTGCTGTTCAGTAATGCACTGAACAATCTGAGACTTTCCTGCTGCTTCACTAGAGACAGTTCCTCTGTTTCTAAATTCACTCTAAGAAGGTTCCATTGTACAGCTTTCCTTCTTCCTCTAACTGAAATATTGATGGGCAGTTAGTACAGGTTAGTACACAATGCAGGTCAGTAAAGCTCTTCCTTCTTCCCTTAAGGAAATACAGGGCAAAAATGCATGTATGGTCTTTTTTAAAAAAAAAAAAAATACAAAAGCTTGATAGGGAACTTCAGTATAGGGAAGACTTTGGATGCATACATATAGCAGAAACATTTACATCATGGACAGAGCCTGTGTGCTCTAAGATATGTATGGTTTACTAACCAAATTGACACCCAATCAGCTTTCACAATGGACTACAGCAGGAGTAGGCAACCTATGGCACAGGTGCCGAAGGTGGCATGCAAGCTGATTTTCAGTGGCACTCACACTGCCCAGGTCCTGGCCACCAGTCCGGAGGGGCTCTGCATTTTAATTTAATTTTAAATGAAGCTTCTTAAACATTTTAAAAGCCTTATTTACTTTACATACAACAATAGTTTAGTTATATAATATAGACTTACAGAAAGACCTTCTAAAAACGTTAAAATGTATTATTGGCACGTGAAACCTTAAATTAGAGTGAATAAATGAAGACTCAACACACCACTTCTGAAAGGTTGCCGACCCCTGGACTACAGTGTCTCATGTTATGAACCCATATGGAAAAGCCATGTATAAAGTACAGAATGATGATGAAGATTCCCTCGTATGTTTTAACCCTAAGGAAATTTTAATTTGCTTTAAAAAGTTCACAGTCGTATATAAACACACACACACACACACACACGTCCATTTCTAATATATGTTTTTTGAGATAGGGGGACCAGAATTGCATGCAGTATTCAAGCTGCGGGCACACCATGGATTTATATAGTGGCATTATGATATTTTCTGTCTTATTATCTAGCCCTTTCCTAATGTTTCCTAACATTCTGTTAGCTTTTTTCACTGCTGCTCCACATTGGGCGGGTGTTTTCAGAGAACTATCCATGACTCTTGCATCTTGTGGAGTCTTTAAACCTGTGCAAAGAGAGCACAGCGAGGGCTTGTCTACACGTACAGTGCGGCAGTGGCACAGGTGCAGCTGCACCGCTCTAGTGAAGATGCTACTGCGCTGAAGGGAGAGCGTCTCCCATCAGCACAGTTAATCCAACTCCTTGAGAGGTGGTAGCTATGACAGGAGAAAAAGTCTTCCATCAACATAGCGCTGTGTACACAGGGGGTTAGGTCAGTAAAACTACATTGCTCAGGGGTGTGGATTTTTCACACCCCTGAGAGACATATTTATACCACCATAAGTTTATAGTGCATACCTTGCCTAAAACACTGCCATTCTGACTTGGTTACGTTTTATATGCATTTTGCACTAGTGAAAATGACCTACAAGGTGTCAGGTTTCAGAGTGGTAGCCGTGTTAGTCTGTATCAGAAAAAACAATGAGGAGTCCTTGTGGCACCTTAGAGACTAGCAAATTTATTTGGGCATAAGCTTTCGTGGGCTAGAACCCACTTCATCAGATGCCTGGAGTGGAAAATACAGTAGCAGGTAAATATATACATAGTACATGAAAAGATGGGAGTTGCCTTACCAAGTGGGGGGGGTCAGTCTAATGATACAATTCAATTAACAGTAGAATACCAAGAGAGGAAAAATCACTTCTGTAGTGGTAATGAGGGTGGCCATTTCAAACAGTTGACAAGAAGGTGTGAGTAACAGTAGAGGGAAATTAGTATGGTAAAATTAGGTTTTGTAATGACCCAACCACTCCCAGTCTTTATTCAGGCCTAATTTGATGGTGTCCAGTTTGCAAATTAATTCCAGTTCTGCAGTTTCATGTTGGAGTCTGTTTTTGAAGTTTGGTTGTTGAAGAATTACCACTTTTAAGTCTGTTATTAAGTTACCAGGGAGTTTGAAGTGTTCTCCTACTTGTTTTTGAATGTTGTAATTTCTGGTGTCAGATTTGGGTCCATTCATTCTTTTGCATAGAGGCTGTCCGGTTTGGCCAATGTACATGGCAGAGGGGCACTGCTGGCACATGATGGCATATATCACATTGGTAGATATGCAGATGATCGAGCCCCTGATGGGTGTAGCATGCAGTATTTTGTAGCCATGTTGGTCCCAAGATATTAGAGAGACAATGTGGGTGAGACAACAACTTTTATTGTACCAACTTCTATTGGTGAGAGAGATACAAACTTTCAACCTTACACGGAGCTCTTCTTCAAGTCGAGGAAACTAGCTCCAAGTGTCAGTGCTAAATACAAGATTTGAACAGATTGTTTAGCATACGCAGTGGACACATATTTCAAGGGACCATTCAAGGTGAAGTGGCCCATTAACACTCCTCCAGTGATTGGCAGGAAAGGAAGGGGGGGGAGCAACTGAGAGTTGTAATAAGCCATAAATCTGGTGTCTCAGTTCAGTCCATGACTTTTAGTATCTAACAAAGTTATGAATTTAAGCTCCCAGGCTCATCTTTTGAGTGCATGTGCAGGTTTCCTTTGAGAATGTGGACTGACAGGTCAGATATAGAGTGATCACTTTGTGACAGGTGTTTACCTACAGATGATGGGGTGGTTTTCTCTTTTATCCTTTTCCTGTGTAAGTTCATTCACCCACAAAGTTACTATAGGAGGATGCTGTATACCACATGTTGTGGTAGGCATGTGTAGAAGGATCCATGAATCTTGAAAGGTGTAGGGCAGTAGAGGATCAGTTCCTAAAGAGGAATTCGAAGATTCAGTACTATTACAAGAAGAAGACAAATGCACTAGAAAGGAGGTCCTTATGTCTTTTGGAAATCTCTGCTACAAGGCTGCTGGAAACACTAACATAAATATGAAAACCAAGATCTGAGAACTAACCGTCCTTATCTGCAACATTATGCTGATCTGAGAGTTAAACAGCCAACCACAGTGAACAAGTGTGATTACGATGAAAAATCGAGGTTATTGTGAGGGTTACTTTTTCTTGGTTTTCCCCATGCATGGTGTGCTATTACACTACATGAACACACAAGACAACAGGCAATGAAGGCCTACTTGAGCAGAGACAATTTTTCATTATCCAACTATTGCACCTGGCTCATTGCCACATAAGACTTTTTGCTTATCCATTGTAATATCTATTCCGAGACATCACAGCTGGTTAGACTGAAAGGGGTAAATTTTTTGCTCTCATTAATTGTATTTGCACCTATGAAAATATTTATACATCAAATAAACCAGTTACTGATTATTTTAAATTAATGTTTTATACCTTTATTTTAAATAGTGAAAATATTTTATTTTAAAAAAACTGTTGGAGAAAGTTTCTAAAGATAAAATGTAGTTTCTGCAAATGTAACAACCTGTTAAATATAAATTAACAAGATCAACTATACCCTTTGCTTGACACACCCATCCTTAAATAAAAGGACACCATGGAAAATAAACTAATACAAAACATTGTGCACTTGCTCTTTGCTGTATTAGAGATGACACAAATGGAGATGAGACACTGGACTGGGTGGGTCTGTAATCTGAGGTGACACTGAGTATTCTCTCACACACATGATTGGCTGGCTGGCTCTTGTTCACATGCAGAGGGTCTAACTGATCACCACATGGAGGGTACAAAAGCATTCCCCCCCCACCCCCCGGTCAGACTGGAACTGTCCTTGGGGTTTTTTGCCTGCCTGTGCTGCATGGAGTAAGTGTCACTTGCCACGATTATCTGGGTTAATCGCATTTAATCGATTCCCAGCCATTGCATGGAACTCATGAATTGGTGCACCTTGGTCACTCCTATTCTCTATCTATGGCACATAACTGTCTAGTCTCTTGTGGGCTGTAATACTTTGGTCTAATTTTGTTTGCTGGGTTTAGTGTGAAGGTGTAGGGTTGTGTTGATAGCCAAGAGGTAAGACCAGATGATCTAGTGGTCCTTCCTGGTATTAAATTCTATGGCTGAAAAGCAAATTCAAATTAATATTTGAACCTCAGTTGTAAATCTATTCTATTGCATCTGAGTAAAGTAGTTCACATTATGCAGCATACACACTAGTAAAGACAAGGATTAAGTGTGAAATAATAGATACCAAAAACCCTACAATGTGCTATTCATCCATAGCTCTCAAAGTGCTCTGCCAAAGGTGGGAAAGCATCATTATTCCCATTATACATATGGTGAAACTAGGCACAAAAGGGTTAAGTGAACAGTCCTGTCATGCTTGAACCAGCAGAAATACCAAGAATAGAACCTAGGTCTTCTAACTCCAAGTCCTATGATCCTGCCATTGTACTATGCTGTCTCCACTACCAATCTAACTTTATATATACTTGGTTTATCATTTTGTCTCAATTTGAACATGACAGTTATAGAATATAATTAACACTACGGTGTAGTTAGTTGAACATGTGAAGGTCCTCCTCCCCACTACCTTACATGTTGGTGTCATTTAATAAATTTAACAATTTAATAAATCCTAGTCTTGTTGAATGAGTGGGTGGCAAAAAGCATTTCCCTGGAGAAGATGATTTTCTGGCTGAATTGGCCAACCCTTAAAATTGTTTTTAATTATTTTGCCTTGGCTAAGCAGCCAGGAAATTTGTGACTCATCCTTACGGCCTTTCCAAGTTGGAGTACAAACTGTCACATAAGTCGCTGCTGTAAACAAAACTGGCCTGCTTTCAAGAACATTCCTTCATGAAAATGTTTAGCCTGCAGTTTTACATTTTATAACTTCTCTAAAAGATCTCAAGCAAGATTTCTCCTTTGATACTTTAAGGCAGCCTTTCACTGTGCTCAGAATGATGCGACACAATCCAAAGTAATTCTCAGGCAACCCTTAAAAACTCTTTACAGGATCTGTTATGCACCTCTGACCAGGCTTCAACACTGACTTTATTATTGTTTTAAAGAATCTTGAAGAGGCATGTGAATGAAGAGGTAGGGGAGTACAGTATTGGGCTCAGTGATGGAGAACATGAAATATTAACAATTTACTCTCAAGTTTACCTTGAGGAAAACACAGCTGGCCGAGCATGGCACAAGCAGGGATATGTTTCTTAAAGGCCTCAGTCACCAGTCTTCTACAGCATCGCATGTCATAATGTTAGTAAAACTACAAAACTTGTATATAATGATAGCAGGCCACACTTCAAGTCTGAGAGAAATTTAAAGTATCAGTCAAGCAAGCCACACAGTTATAGAGCAGAGGAGTAGGTTTCGCCAGGAGTGTCCTGGAATTGGGCTTTATCTCCCAGAGGCTACTGAAGCCAAACCAGGACATTTTAGGCTGCTAAAAGTCCAGCGGCGCCGCGGGGCTAAGGCAGGCTCCTTGCCTGCCCTGGCCCCGTGCCGCTCCCGGAAGTAGCTGGCACGTCCCTGCAGCCTGGGGGGGAGGGGGTGCCTGCAGGTGTGGGCAACACCATGGAGCCCGTTACCGCTCCCCCCCCAAACCCCTCCCAGCAGGGGCCGCAGGGATGTGCCAGCCGCTTGGAGCAGTGCAGGACCCAGCAGGCAGGGAGTCTGCCTTAGCCTCACTGCGCTGTCGACGTGGAGCCAACCAAGGAAATCACCTCCCAACCAGAGTCTGCACCCCACACCCTCTCCTGCACTCCAACCCCCTGCCCCAGGCTCAGTGCAAAGCCCCCTCCCACACTCCAAATCCCTCAGCCCCAGCCCAGAGCCCACACCCCAACTCCCCACCCCTAGCTTGGTAAAAGTGAGTGAGGGTGGGGGAGAGCAAGTGATGGAGGGAGCGGGGATGGAGTGAGCAGGGCAGGGCCTTGGAGAAAGGGCAGGGCCTCAGGAAAGGGGCAGAAAAGGGAGCGGGAAATGGTGCTTGGGTTTGCATAATTAGACAGTTAGCAACCCTGCTGGGGAGATATAGCCAGAGGTGCTGAGGGACTGTGGAAAGTGCTGTGAGAGGAGAATCAGGCCTAGCATAAGCAAGAGGGACTAGCAGACTTCTTGGTTTCTGAAAACACTTGACATACACTGTTGCCACCCACACCACACTCAAGAGGCCTCTGAATGCTGTGCATGACTGGGACATTACTATGCAATTGATGTTACTGTAACACAGTTATTATTGCTACAAAAGATAATAGTATCTAAAAACCCTGCCATCAGTTATTCCTTGCCTGTCCAATATCTTGTCATGTTTTGAGATAAGACCGTATGTTTCCATACAGAATTTTGAAAAGGTCACAGTTTAATTCAAATTCTGCCACCTGTTATACCACTCCTTCAAAAATCTGTTATCACCCTGGTGCACATATGAAGCAGCAGATTTTGAGCAACACTTATCTGGAAACTTGAATGGCTCTCAATATAAATTGTGTGTGTTTTGAATACTAAGGGCTCGAATGAGGAGACCTTATGCACGTTGCTGAGAACCTACTCACACAAGTCATCTCTTTGATGCCAACAGAACTACTGGCATAAGTCACTTATCACCAGCACACTTAGGTCCAAAGCATCACTCAGAAAAACACTTAGCCTGCCTAGTGTCTTTTTGATGTACTGTATTGGGCAATAAAACTTCTTATTTATGGAAAACTTCCTACAATAAAAGGTCTATTACAGAATTAGGAGAGACTCCCTCGAAATCTGCCTTTAATATAACAAGACATATGCAGCAGATTAAGGGACAAGGATACCATACTATATCCTCATGCTATCGTCTGTGGGGAGAGGAAAAGATGGTTCAGGAACCTCTGTGATGTTCACTTCATGGCATTTAATGTTCTAACTCTTTTGGGGGACAGTGGACGAGGCCAAACCCCCCAGATCCCAGAGAAGGGGAAACACTCTGAAATAGTGCAGTTCTATTCCCTTTTGCTATTTGAGGGTGTTTTCAGTCCCACGTTGCTCTTCTTTGTTCCACTCTGCACCTCACAACTAAGGAAAGCACGTAAATATGGCATGAGTTCTCAGACTAGGCATCATGACGCCCAGAGAGTAGTGAACTGGTATCAGGAGGTTGCACTCACCCTGACCTTCCCCTTAATGCTAAATAAGAGGAGGATGTCAACTGGATCCCAGATGGATGGAAGTGACATCTGACTGGGTTCTTGGCATGTACTCCTGGGGGAATTCTGTACCACTGCATGTGCACAGAATTCATGTCGCCCGCAGGTTTCTTTGCTTCCCTGCAGAAAAATGATTTTCTGCCAGGGAAGCAAAAGGAAGCTGCAAGAGCAGTCACGCACCACACCCTAGCTGTGCAGGTACATTGTTTCAGGCACCCGGAGCAGCCAGCGGAGAGTTAAATCACTGCAGGGCTGGAGACACCCAAGTCAGTGGCTCCTACCCTGAGCTGGGTTCAGCTGCTAGTCCCAGCTGGGCTGGAGGCAGGAGCGGATGGGACTTCCTCTTCCTCTGCAAGGAGTGGCTGGGGCTGTGTCAGGCCCATCCCCAGAAACTTCCCCCAGCTGCAGAAAGCTCAACATCCTCCCCGACTTCCTGCCCTCATCGCTCCTCAGCTGTGGGGGGAGGGGTCACTGTATGGGGAGCTGCTCCCCCATCCACCCAACCCCTGTGCATCTGGACCTCTCATAGCCTGACACCCCCATAGCCTGTTTCTGAGGCAGGTCCAGGCCTTGTGCTGTATCAGGGTCAGGTGCAGCCTCACTGCTAAGTCTGTGTACTGGGGATGTGTGGAGGGGAGGCTGCAAGTGATCCCCACGTTCGTACAGCCAGGGCTCTGTGCTCCCCACTGCCATGCTGAAGGTTCTGCATTTATTTATTGACACATAAAACTTGAGGAATTTTAAAATATTGTGTGCAGAATTTTTATTTTTTTGGTCCAGAGTGCCCTCAGGAGTATGGTATGGAAAGGGTTTGGAAAGCACTGAAATAGAACAGAATCTAGCCTCTTTATATTTCTGATCAAAACACTAGACAGTGTTTATTTTACTAGTGGTAACTTTATTGACTGGAGTATTGTTAAGTTAGGCCAAATCTAGAAACAGTAATTAGCACTTACTTCACTAAACAGATGCAGGTAGTTAACTAAAAGATTGTTATGACAATTGTACTTCAATAAGGCCTCAGTTACTAGAATTTTAAGTAATTCTGTACTGGAATTCTGCATTTTGCAAGAAAGCCATCAGAATGTTCTACATGATAGGGAAAAAACCCTTCCAGTATAGAGTAATAACTGCACCCTCTCCAAAAAAGCACTTTGCAGGCTAAGATTCCTTGGCTGGGTAAGTATAGGAAAGCACTCCATTAGAAAGTTATAAAAAAAACCTCCCTCATAAGCAGAGGATACCAATCACTGAGGAGAAGAATCCTGTCCTTTAGGCTGAATATTTCTCTTCTTAAAAAAATATGACCAGGTAAAATACACATTTTAAAGGGTAAACAAATTCTGGGGCCCTGGAACTCCATGATCTGGGGTTATAGTGTATCACAAATTGAATATGAGCCAACAACATGATGCAGTTTTGAAAAAAGCAAATATCATTCCAGGGTATATCAACAGGAGCGTTGTAGGCAGGACATAGGAGGTAACTGTTCTGCTGTACTCGCAGTGGTGAGGCCTCAGCTGGAGTGCAATGTCCAGTTTGGGGCAAAGATGTGGACAAATCACAGAGATCCAGAGGAGAGCTAGAAACCCGAAAAAAAGGTTTAGAAAACCTGACTTATAAGAAATAATTAAAGACCTGGGCATGTTTAATCTTGCGAAAAGACAACCCAAGAAGAGGGGGGGGGGACACACCTGGTAGAAGTCTTCCAATATGTTAAGGCCTGTTACAAAAAGGGATGGTGATCAATTGTTTTCCATGTCCACAAAAGGTAAAACAAGAAGTAGTTGGCTTAATCTGCAGCAAAGGAGATTTAGGTTAGACCTTAGGAAAACCTCTTTAACTATAAGGATAGATAAGTATTGGAACAGGCTTCTAAGGGAGGTTGTGGAATCCCCATCACCGGAGGTTTTTAAGAAAAGGTTGGACAAACAACGGTCAGGGATGGTCTAGGTATACTTGGTCCAGCATAGGGGGCTGGACTTGATGACCTCTCTGTGTTCATTCCATTCCTACATTTCTATGATTGATAAAAAGGGGCACTGCACCTATAAAAATAAGCAGAGAGGAGAAGGGGATTCAAAGAAGAAAAAAACCCAATTAATTAAAATGAGTTATGAATATAGCAAAGAGGAATGACACAGGTACATGCCTGAGAGATCATCCAACCAACACCAAATACACCTTTACCCCGATATAACGCTGTCCTCAGGAGCCAAAAAATCTTACCACGTTATATCAAACTTGCTTTGATCCGCCGGAGTGTGCAGCCTCGCCCCCCCAGAGCACTTTACTGCGTTATATCTGAATTTGTGTTATATCAGGTCACATTATATCGGGGTAGAGGTGTATACCAGCATATAGGAAAGTTTTGGGGTGAGCCACAGAACAGCCCACTGGGTCTGTGATTACATGGATCCAGTGGTTGGGAACCTCTGTAGAAACTGAAGCAGCAACTGTAAAAAAGTTGCACTGCAACCGGTTTCCAGCCTTCCCATGAATGGTGTACTTTTCTCTCCCTCCTGACATCCACAAATCATATTAGGAGGGAACACCAGTAACATCATTTATTATTGGGGGGACATGCATCACATAAGAATCTGAACACAGTGATAAAGTATGTTAGATTTCAAAATATATATTGCAATATATAAAGACCACATTACAAACGCAAAAACAAGTGCAATCAGGGAACAGCTAAACTAGTCCATCCTAAGAGGTGATGAGCATTTCATGCCTCAGTTGAAGTTAGCTGGAGATTTGCCATTGTTTTCCATTAGACTTAGGCCCTGGAGGCAAGAGAAGTATCAGCTATCTATAAATTACTGCATCAAAATACATAAATATTCATAATGGTGTTATAATGTACAAAATAAAGAATAGGTATCTGGATCATGAAAGGAATCAGCAGCACATTCTTTAAAAAAATATATGGAGATATACTTATCTCATAGAACTGGAAGGGACCCTGAAAAGTCATTGAGTCCAGCCCCCTGTCTTCACTAGCAGGACCAAGTACTGATTTTGCTCCAGATCCCTAAGTGGCCCCCTCAAGAACTGAACTCACAACCCTGGGATTAGCAGGTCAATGCTCAAACCACTGAGCCATCACTTCCCCCCTTTAAAGTACAATATTTTCTTCATGTGACATTTACAGTTTGTTTAGTTGTTCCTGACATTTTGGCCATCATACAGCTCTTACGAGGCAAGAGCAGAGATAATAAAATCTTTAAACCCAAAAGAAAGCTTCAGGAACAGCTTGATAAAACAATTATGTGTCCCTGACACATAAAACTTCCTTTCTGAGACTTTCCCAAGTGGAAATTTGGAAACCAAGAACAAAGTATTTGTTTAAGTTGCAATTAAATTGTTAAACAGAGATCAAAGTAAGACATTATATGAATTACTCCCTAATTGACTGCATTTGTAGTAGAGCCATGCAAACTGCTACAATAATATTGACTGTATGCTTTATACAAAATGTTTGTACTCATCTGACATACAGCTCAATGCACAATAAACACCAGTGTCTCATAAGTAATGTAATGTAGCCCAAATAAAACACATCCTTGCAACCTCTGCATGATACCTTCACTTAATTTTCTGGAAGTTAGTTTTCCTACCGACATTTCAGATCTGTGATTGCTACTCCAGAGACCAAGAGATCATTTTTCTTGGGAACCTTCTCAAGTTAACTCTGAGTCTTATTTCCAGGGAAGTGAAAATACTTTCATTGACTAAAGGCTTTTAGGTCTACAGTTTATGGCCCAAACAAAGGCAATAAAATGTGATAGGAATCTAATTATATTAATAATTTACTTTTCATGAAAAATTCATGCAAATAGGGATCAGAGAGAAAAAGAAAAATGAATAATAGGATAAAAATGTGTTTATTACAATCATGGGGGAATTTTTCTTTTAAGCCTCAGGTTATTTATCACTGGATATCTGAATGCATCTTGTCTTCATTGTGTCTAGTCTCCAGGCCCCAATCCTGAGATTGCAATTTCTTTTGCAATCTGGGCCATGTGAGTGGTCCCTGAAGTCTGCAAGGAGCCTCGTAATAGTCAGTGGGGTTCCACATGCACACGGGAGTAGGCATGCATGGATCATATAATTGGATATGGGCCTTGGATTGTAAGCTCTCTGGGGCAGGCTCTTTGTCTAAAACTAACAGCATGCTTGGTGCTGTGTAGTAAATCAAAATAAATAAATAAATAAAATAATGAACAAGGTCAATAAGAAAGAACATAATTATAGTTTGCAGCTTTAAAAAAAAACAAAAAAAGGAAAGAGCAAGACATCCACAATCTGTACAAAAGCTTCCATAATGCAACTCTGCATGTCACTAAGCATGTCCAATTTAAAAAAAGCCATCCCCATACAACTTGTTCTTTTTGTGTCTTAAATTTTTCTTTACATGGAATTTGCAACTGACACTTAACTCACCCTAAGGCTATACAAATACAAAACACAAATCTTTATCTGACAGCTGAATATAATTGATCATTAAAGCTGTAGTTATAAAGCTAACTTTGTGCTGCAATTCTATCACAAGCTAAACAGGGTCAGGCCAGGTCAGTAATAGGAGTGGAGAGCTCCAGGGAAAATGCAGGTTGCTGCAGGAACTGGTATTGACAATTCAGTAGACCACAGTTTCCTGAGTCGGTATCAAGATCATACCCCAGCACGGTACTAGGGGGCACAATGCTATGTTTAAAGGAGATTTAAAACAAAGATCTCGACTATTTGTGGTTATGAAAGATACTATGACACTTCATGTAACTAAGTAGTTTAGGTGTTCTGGCCAAATTACAACTCAAGTAATTACATTCTTCTTACCAATCTGTACACCGTATATGCTCCCTCAGTGACACACATTATCAGTCTTTACTTTCTGTCCTGAACTGTTGTGTAGAATTCTGCATTGTTATGGCTCAATCCTGCTCCCAGTGAAGTTATGGCCAAACTCCTCTTGATTTTAGTGGGGAAAGGCTCAGACACTAGAACGGCTGACTTGTTCATCCTGCACAGCACTATAATCAAAACAGGCAACTGTAGCTGAGAACTACTACCATTCAGAGAGCTCTTTAAGTGAAACATCATCTCACTACCTGTAAATTAAAGAAACACCACTGAAAGAATCCAAGGCCCTTTTCCTCCACTTTCCCTTGGCCTGATAATCTAGAAGAGGTCCAATGGCAAGAAGCAAACAAGAATCTCAGTTCCACCCAGATACCCAGCTCCCAGTTTGTCTTGTAAAAGTAAGATGTCTTCCATAGTAAGGTGTGCAATAACTACAGCAACTGCAATCACAATGAGATAGTTTTTGTAAAGTGGGAGTTAGAGCAATTTTTCTAGTCAACATCCTTTGGGCCTCCTACGTACACACCAGAAGTAAAAACAGTAATATGATAATTCTTTAGCACTAAATGCAGAAGGCACCACCTGGCAGGATGGCACAGTCTGCTTCAGCTATTTAAAAATAGAAAAAGCAGCAGCAACCAAAGCATCCAGTCACCAAGAAAATTACGATACTACTAATTATACTAATCAAGTTTCTTGATATGCCTGAAGGATTAAAGTGGGACTTGTTTTAGTTGGATTTCATACATTAACATAATTGGTTTCAATTTAACTGTTCTTCAAAATTGTATTTCATAGTTCTTTGACCAAGTAGCCACAAATTAGGCTCATTCCATTTTGCAACTGACTGATAAATGTTCAAAATATGAGAATTGTCCCCCAAGGGAAACCAATTAGTTCTTACTTGTTAAATACTCTTAGTGCCCTTAGTGAAAATCCTGTAGGCAAACTACCCAATGTTTCCTCACCATTTGTAAATTGTTACCAAAGACAGGAAAGAAGCTCTAGCCTATGTCACAGAAACAGCCATGCTTGATTAACATGGTTTGAAGTACCTGATAGCCAAGTAATTGTAATTCTTAAACTAATTAGGATTACCAGTCATTGCATATAAATAAAAATGGTCTTTAAAATATCCATTTGATTTAGTATACACCTTTCTCAAGCATTTAGGTAATAAGGTCCAAAGAAATAGGTGCAGGGAATTAGAATGGAAAAGTTACTAGCCCTTCCCCACTTCCGCCCTGCCTGTAGCATCTCACTCATTTCAAAGCTCTTAGTTTGGACAACTGCGAATGACTGGCATTGTGTTTTTGTTCCCTCCCTTGGCACAGCTCCAGTATTTGAAACAGAATTCTGCTAGAAATTTACAAAAATGTTGTTATGAGATAGTATCTTCTGCTGGGAGTAAAATAATATTTTACACTGTTACACCATATTCACCTATGAAGACATCAGCAGGGGTATAAGTGGCGTGGGGAGCACACATCCTTCTAAACCTTTGATTCATTGTTTTTATAAGGATTATATGGCCTAGGACTAGCCTCATTTCACAGTACCACTTCCATGTTCCAGTGGTTTTGAGATTACAACAAATACAAATCAGCTCACAAAGTAATAAACAGATCTCACAATTTACACCAGAGCTGGCATAACTGGTTATGTTTTGTTGAAGAACACGAGTAGAACCCTGGTGACCTGCACCACATTCTGTATTACCACACATCACAGCCACATACAGAACCTGTTGCCAAACACACGTTTAAACTGTAAAGATTACTAACAGAAGTTTCCAACCCACATGCTCATTTACTTTGTATATGCAAGTTTCCAGATTTTCTGTTAAGTCATGAGAATTCTATTAAACGTTATCACTCACTTTCATGTAACACCTCAAGGCTCAAAAAGACACTAGGAATTAGAATACACTTCTGGCCATTTTTAAGACTGTAATAATATCCTGGAACACAACAACAGGAAAAAATTTGGTCAAAATACAAGCTGGAGAAGAAGGAGAACCTATTTCCTTTATGCTTGTGCAATTTCTGAAACAGCATAAATACACAGGCAAGGCAGATGTAGTGACTTCATCTCAATGCCATCCAATGAGCACTTTTGTTATTTTTCCTCAGACTATTCTGAATAGCTATTAGAAGAATGAGTGCCAGTGACAATTCTCTAAAGGCCCACTCTTCACTGCTAAAAAAGTGTGTTTTTTACCTGAAGGTAACTAACTAACTAACAGCTGTCTCCAGGTAAAAACAGAGTTTTACCATTTGGCAGTTTACAAGATAAAATTCAAGTGCCTTCGCTCCACTGTTTTTTTTACCTTGAGACGGCTCACAAACATTAGTTACCCAGAGGTAAAAAATGCACCTTTTTTGGCAGTGAAGACAAGCCCTAAGGGCTTGTCTGCGTGGGCCATTAGTGCACACCAGTGGGATGCGAATTCTAGCCTGCACGAGCGTGTTGTGTGCTAACTGGTCTACGTAGACCCTGCTGGCATACACTAAAAGTTCCCTAGTGTACATTACTGTATATTAAACTGTACCAAATTCTAGGTGGGATCACTTTCGCTCTCATAATGTTTGTTTAACCTCCAGGTGATACTATATCATCATGAGGAACAAATAAAACTTCTCAGAACATGAACTATACAGCATCACCTGGAGGTTACACAAAAACATTCCGAGAGTGAATGTAACATGATTCAAACACTCAGAGTGGAAGTGATACAATTCACTTCATCAGCAGGATCAAGTACTACATCAGAGACTTTGAACATGTGGTATGTATTTCTTTTTGATGGGGTGTATAAGTTTAAGTAAATTTAAAATCCAGCAAAACATAATTTTTCCATCAAGATGTTTTCAAGGCAATTCAATTCATGCAAAAATACGACACTGCCCGGAGGTATCACTGATACAAGTCCTGACTTGTCTCGGGCCTTTAGGGACATTAATGCAAAAAGCCCTTATAAGGTTGAGTGGCATTGTGCTTTCCCGTGTACCCAATCCACAGGTCCTACCTGGGTTCCATGATGAGCTGACAGAAGTTCTTGCATTGCTCCATGATGTCTCTGCCACCACTGAACATAGTCTAAAGTTTGAGGGCAGCCTTAGTTCCCCAGAATTTTCAGTGCAAACCCTAGAATGTCACCAGCATGTTCCTAACAGAGGCTTCAGGATAAGCCTTGGCTGTCACTTGAAAGATCTGGTAAGTTATTCCAAGTGGGTGACTTGTGTTAAAAGCACAGAATCTTTCAGTTTGTACTTGACGGGGGTAAGATTTTGCCTACAGGAGGAGGAAATGGCTGCCTGAGCCATTTTACAATAATATTCAATATAATTGTTCCAAAGATAGTCATAATGGAACATATGAAGTTAATAATAGTTTTGAAACTGGCTGAACTTGTTAATATTGCTTTGTGGGGCATATAAAGTTCCACTTCTACAAGAAAGCAGTTCTTAGCATTCTAAAATACAGAAATCATGTCATTACTCCACACGAAAGAATGATCCTCCTGACTGCAATGGTTTCCCACTCCCTGACAGTTGTGTACGGCGCACACATTTGCCAAATACACTTTGAGAACTAGTCCTTAGAAGGCAGCAAAATCTGGAAAAAACAAATGATCACACAGACATAATGACTTCTCCTCTGGAATGTCTAAACTAAAGATTGGGCTAAAGGCAACAAATAGGCTACTGCACCTAGCTATTTATTCCATCCTAACTTGAGGTCTTTGCTTTTGTTAATTTGATGGTTTAGCTAAAATATTAGTGGACAGCAGACCTCTTTACAAATAAGCCCGCAACATATGGCACAGACTGCACAGAGGGGGACCCAAGACAGAGCTGAGACGGACACCACATTTCTCCTTGCATCTGGATACAATACCCTCGCTTCAGATAAGGCTTCATGTCAATTTGAATCAGACTTGCTGGCACTAGTTTTAGGCCTGAGGATCAGACAGCACTTCAGATACCAGCTCTACAAATCCATTAGATTTTGCAATCCATTAATTCAATTATCAATCTGAATAATTCAGGTGGATTTACAAAACCTGGTGTCTGTAACAGATATCAATCAGATTATAATCAAGTCAACATACTTAAAGAAAAAACAACTGTATCGTGTCTAATTTTTTCTCCCAGATATCAAATTTCTCCAGAAACTGGATAAAGCTTTTCCTGTAAACACTAAGCTTTCTGAATTACAGCAGCTCATACTAGTTACATTAAATATTATACAAAGCTATTATTTTGCAACTCACTGTAGGATTTTTGTTGCAACACACAGAATTTGCATTGCCTGTGCAAAACAAACATTACTGAAATGGTGAAAGGGACAAAGAAGAAACAGTGATAAGGAAACAAGCCATTTATCAGTGAGACAGAAGGTAGGTACTGGAGCTTAATGAAGCTGATCAAATCAATTCCAGATCTGGTAAAACTGTTAAAAAATACAATGGGAGTAAGTCTTGCTTTACTGATTTAGGACTATGATTGTATTTGTGAACTGTATTAAAAGAATACAAGGACTGTTGGTTTGTGCTTCAGTTGTTTGCTAAAATGCAGTAGTACTGGCAGAGCCGTCCGTTGGGTACAGCGACTCGGGGCAACCGCTCCGGGCCCCACACTTGGGGAGCCCTGCAGGCTGGTGCACTTGGCCGACACGGTCAGTCCCGGAAGTGACAGGTCGATCTCAGAAGTGACAGATTCGTCACTTCTGCCTAGGGCCCTGCACCTCCCTAGAGACAGCCCTGAGTACTAGGCAAAGAATGTGGAGTTTGGATTTTAAAATACTGACACCATTTATTGGAATGTAATGGAACTACATTTGGAGAATTCTTTACACTTGCACAGATTGCTATATAACATCAATATCTTCATTAATGATCTGGAGGATGGCGTGGATTGCACCTCCGCAAGTTTGCAGATGACACAAAACTGGGAGGAGTGCTAGATACGCTGGAGGGTAGGGATACGATACAGAGGGACCTAGACAAATTAGAGGATTGGGCCAAAAGAAACCTGATGAGGTTCAACCAGGACAAGTGCAGAGTCCTGCACTTAGGATGGAAGAATCCCATGCACTGCTACAGATTAGGGACCGAATGGCTAGACAGCAGTTCTGCAGAAAAGGACCTAGGAGGTTATAGTGGCTAAGAAGCTGGATATGAGTCGACAGTATGCCCTTGTTGCCAAGAAGGCTAACGGCATTTGGGGCTGTATAAGTAGGGGCATTGCCAGCAGATCGAGGGACGTGATCATTTTCCTCTATTCGACATTGGTGAGGCCTCATTTGGAGTACTGTGTCCAGTTTTGGGCCCCACACTACAAGAAGGATGTGGAAAAATTGGAAAGAGTCCAGTTGAGGGCAACAAAAATGATTAGGGGGCTGGAGCACATGACTTATGAGGAGAGGCTGAGGGAACTGGGATTGTTTAGCCTGCAGAAGAGAAGAATGAGGGGGGATTTGATAGCTGCTTTCAACTAACTGAAAGGGGGTTCCAAAGAGGATGGATCTAGACTATTCTCGGTGGTACCAGATGACAGAACAAGGAGTAATGGTCTCAAGTTGCAGTGGGGGAGGTTTAGGTTGGATATTAGGAAAAACTTTTTCACTAGGAGGGTGGTGAAGCACTGGAATGGGTTACCTAGGGAGGTGGTGGAATCTCCTTCCTTAGAGGTTTTATGGTCAGGCTTGACAAAGCCCTGGCTGGGATGATTTAGTTGGGGATTGGTCCTGCTTTGAGCAGGGGGTTGGACTAGATGACCTCCTGAGGTCCCTTCCAACCCTGATATTCTATGAGTCTATGATAACAGTTCTAGTATTCCTGCAGAGCTGGATATGACATTCCCATAGGGTCACACTGAAAATTCTTTATGAAGAATGTCTACACTGCAAAGAAAAACCCATGGCACCAAGTCAACTGACTTGGGTTCACGGGTCTCAAGCTGTGAGGCTAAAATATAGTAGTGTAGACATTCCCGCTAGAGCTGGAACCCAGGCTCTGAAACCTGGTGAGCTGGGAGGGTCTCAGAGCCCAGGCTCCAACCTGAATCTGAATGTTTACTATTTTTAGCACTGCAGCCCGAGCCCCACTAGCCTTAGTGCCGTGGGCTTTTTATTGCTGTGTAGATATACCCTATGTTGTCTAAGCATATAGCTGCCATTTTCAAAGAGTTCTGCATTGTGTCTGCACACAGCAATTCCACACTTGCTGATCCAATCTGAAATATATGCTAACAAGTGAGATAAGTAGGCACCAAGGCCCAGACCCTCAAGGGTATTTGAAATCAGTGGGAATTAGGCACTTAAATACTTTTGAAGATCTGGGCTGCAAACTCCAACTGCAAATGCTGCACATTGACAGACTCAAGGATCTTTGAAAATACAGCCTACACTGTATATTCTAATACTGGTCTTGAAAAGTAGATATTCATCTATGGGCTCGAGATAAATCAATTTCCTCAGTGGTGGATTCATAGAGATTAAAAAAATTCTTTAGTTCACCAAAGGAATTATGTTTGAACTGTTAAATTTAATGAAGTCCTTCTCTGTTTGATTGTGTGCTATTCTGCTATGAAGCAAAATGTCTTGTTTTTATATACTTCTAAACTCAAATCGTCGGAGTTTGAGCCTTAATTTATTTCTCATCCTGTTGATGATTCATCCTTTGCCCCTCTCCTCCACATTATACTGAAGCTGCTCTGTTCTGCTCCTGTTGTGGGAGGCCACGTCAGCAGGAAACAGAGCTGGTTGCCAGGTCACATTCATGACTGTCTGGAGCAGTCAGCGTGCAGCACAGAGTCCATTTCTTTGGTTTTCACAAGTGAAGAGGGCTCCGAGCCTGGAAAAAGACTCGCCTCTGAATATACATATCACTATATAAGCCCAGCGTTTCACAGCTACTGTATGTTTAAAGTTTCCATATTTCAAAAGTATTCCAAAAATATTTCCAGTTACACAGAGATTTTTCTCTCTCCCTGGAGTATGTACTGTACGACATCCAAATTTAGGTATTTGGAAAGGACTAATATAAGCCAAATCAAACTTCATAGTTTTGTTTGTCTGATTTTCTTTAAAGGCCCATCTCAAGAGGATTGCATCAAATAGTTACTAATTTACCATCCTTACATCAAAAGCGATTTTTTTTAAAAAAGGAGTCAATATACAATATTCAGTAAATTAAACTGATATACTGCAGGTGAGAGTTACAAAATATTAATTCCACAGACACACAAAAATCCTTGGGTATTATTTCTCCATTGGAATTGCAGATTTAAGATGGAAAGGAAGAGCAAACAGTTTATTCTCACTGCACATGAAGCATCCTCGTGTTTACTTCTGATTTCTTGTACAACAACCTACAATTGGGTTTCTTTCCAGCACACTGGCATGTCTGATTAATGCTGCAATTTTTCATATAAACTTTCCTTCATAAAACTACAGTTTTACTGGGAACACCATGCAAGCACACTCCGAAGATGTCAGTTCCTTTGTTAAATGATGCTTCAAACTAAAAGGCAAAAAGTACAAAAACTCAGTATTATCCTCACATATCTGGAATAAAATTAGATTAGTAACTATGGAGAGAAGGATTTAGAGGAAGGAAGTTTGCAAATAAATGTACCTTCTGGGTAAATACCATTGGCAAAAAGGGGGAAGTCAAGCAAGACAGGGCCACATTAAATAATTTGCATGTAAGCATTCAAGGCAGTAAGATTGCTGTCTTGGGGCTACACCTTTTCGAACGGTACATACGCTAAGAGTAATATCACAATGAGAGGGACATGACTGAAAAAGGAAAACATTTGGGGATTTAAAAATGCCAGAATGCTAAATTTACTAAGAGAATAAAGAAAATAAAGCAGAAAGATGGGTGGCAAGATCTCTGAGGGATGATATTGAGTCTGCAGAGAGAAGAGACATAAATATTTTGGCTAACATAGCAGGTCAGGAGTTAAGAACAATAAAGAGTCATGTGATTGTTAGGAGTGACTACTGACCTTCACTGTAGTTTTTTTTTCTGGAGAACATTTTTGCAGATGATAAATCCAGGGCAAAAGATTGGTTAATAAGAGGGATTTTAATTAGCTGAACATTTGCTAATTGGATTAACGAGTATGTAACCGTAATACTCTAAGGAGGGTGACATAGTGCAAGCATGTTTTCTCCAGGCTAACTAAGCAACCTACACAGAGTATTCTGGGGCTAAAGCTCGAAAATGATATGCTGTATCCCCATATTTAGATCTGGAAGGACTCAGTTTTGAGGTGATTTGGGGGGCAGTTGAGGGGCTATGATGTAAAAGTAAACTAAAAAAGTCTAAGAGTCACAAACCAATATAAAGAACCTACAAGTAACAGCTATACAGTGCGTTAACCAGAAATATATCATCACGAGCTGGAGACAGGACACCAGCACATCCTCAACACTGAGAGTATAATACAAACAAAGACTAACACTTTCTATTAACAAAAAGAACAAGGAGTACTTGTGGCACCTTAGAGACTAACAAATTTATTTGAGCATAAGCTTTCGTGGGCTAAAACCCACTTTATCAGATGCATTGTTAGTCTCTAAGGTGCCACAAGTACTCCTTGTTCTTTTTATTTTCTATTAAACAGCACATTTCAGCCACAAGGTTGCCAGTGCAACTTACTGACTCTCCATATCAGCAAACAGGTAGGAAAAGTGACAAGGCAAACATCAGAACAAAATGCATAGGTGGACCATAGATTTTCAGGATGCAGACCCCCATACATGAGGCCTTACCCATCACTACCTATCCATGACACACATGCCTCTGGACACCTCCTGCCTGCAATATCTCCTGACAACTCTTTCACACCATGTTTCTCCTCCACACTGGTTGAGGCTCCGGTGGATAACTCCATCCCCATATATATCAGGAAACGAAGGAGTGAGTTGAAGGCAACTTACCTAGTAGGGTTGGTAAGTTAGGGAACTTGACCCTAACCAGGTGTTAGCATTGGATTCAGTTAGGAATTAGGCATGTCATTCTGGCTGGTGAGTTGTAAGGTGTATATACTGGTGCCTTTTTGTGTCTCAAGGAAGTGCTGGATCCTCTGAAGCCCCCCAAGAGGTAAGAGTAGCCCATGGTGGAGGAATAAACAGTCCAGAAATGTATGATTAAAGATCAATTTAAAGGGAACAAATATTGAGTGCATTGGTTGTTTCTGCTTCATCTGTTTCCTACGTATCTCCAATATGCTCTGATCAGTACATTACTTCATAACAAAAAAAATATGATTTTACACACACACAAGATTTTCAGAACAGCTCAACTCCCATTTAGGTACCTATATTAAGTACACAGATTTTCAGAAACACTCAGCACCTTGCAGATCCTATTGAGGACAATAGATGCTGCAGGGTGCAGAGCACTTGAAAATCTGACCGCTTAGGAGTCTACATGGGAGCGCTTTTGGAAATTTGGCCTAGAATATCCCTTTCTTCAAACTCTTTGCATACTGTTAACTAATTGACTGCTGCTGAGTATTCCAGGTAGGGTGACCAGATGTCCTGATTTTATAGGGACAGTCCCGATGTTGGGGGCTTTTTCTTATATAGGCTCCTATTACCCCCCATCGCTGTCCCAATTTTTCACACTTGATGTCTGGTCACCCCAATTCCAGATCCAGTATGTCTGGGTGCCATGTAGCTCCTGTGCTACTGAACATTCCAGGTACACTGCAGCAATCCACTGCCTTCAGTGGAATGTTAATAGACAAAAGCAGCAAAGAATCCTGTGGCACCTTATAGACTAACAGACGTTTTGCAGCATGAGCTTTCGTGGGTGAATACCCACTTAGACAGTGGCCACACAGTAAGTACAGGGAAATGCTTACAGGAGTTACACGCCCATTAATTTGATGGAATGCAGGTTAATCAAAGTTATACTTCTGGTTTTCTAGAAATCTTTTAAAGCAGTATGATTTCAGCATTGATATTTCATCTCACACAAAGTAAACTATACAGGTGCACAAGTGATCAATCTAGTAACCATGTGTGTACCTGCCAGGGGCGGCTCTAGCCATTTCACCGCCCCAAGCACGGCGGCACGCCGCAGGAGGCGCTCTGCCGGTCGCCGGTCCCGCGGCTCCGGTGGACCTCCCGCAGACGTGCCTGTGGAGGATCCACTGGTCCCGCGGCTCTGGTGGACCTCCCGCAGACGTGCCTGCGGATGCTCCACCGAAGCTGCGGGACCAGCGGACCCTCCGCAGGCACGCCTGCAGGAGGTCCATCGGAGCCGCCTGCCGCCCTCCCAGCGACCAGCAGAGCACCCCCCGTGGCGTGCCGCCCCAAGCACGTGCTTGGCGTGCTGGGGCCTGGAGCCGCCCCTGGTACCTGCACAGCAATGGAAACACTTTCAGGAAACAGTATAT
Organism: Mauremys reevesii; assembly: GCF_016161935.1. Lineage (NCBI taxonomy): Eukaryota > Metazoa > Chordata > Testudines > Geoemydidae > Mauremys > Mauremys reevesii. Next base: position 14,785,300 of record NC_052631.1, read on the forward strand.
TCCCAGAGTTCGCTCAGAGAGAACTAGCAGTGCCTTAAAACATGCAACAGCTAGTTGGATTAGTATTCTTTTTATCCTGTTTTCCAAAACGCTCCACACATTTGCTCCACCCTACATTTCTGATCCTATATCCAGCTATTCCCCTGGCTGCTCCCTCCACTCCTCCAATCTTGATTTCCGCTCAGTCTCCACCCAGCAACAGTCCACAGTTATCAGCCAGTCACTCATTTGCTTGCATGATGTCCTATCTATTTTCAACTATTTCCTTCCCTCAGAGAAACTGAGTCACTTCCTCTCTTCCAATTTCACACACTACAACATTCTGTTCACTTTGGACTACAATGGACACTAATGTTCAGGTCCCAGCTAGGAACACACACTTCTTCCCACATTACTACTGTAACTAGTCTGCAGGAAGAACAAGCAGACAAACACACTACTTGCTCTTTCACTGTTTTCCCAGTCAGTTTTCTGTTTACTCTGTTCCAGCTCCACATGTCAAAAATCACATCAAACTGAGAATAAGCCTCTTAGCAACTTTTCCTCTTAATTTACAACATTATACAAATATATTCAAGTAACATATTAGAAGAAAATTTGCAGAAAATTAAGGATGACTTCTAAAAAAAAAAAAAAGTCATTAATTTGAACCATGATTGGAAGTTTCAGCATGCAACTTGCTTTCCTTTTAGAATACTTGCATTTAGAACCACAAGAAGCTAAAAGATGCTGTTTAAATTCACACTCACTCTTTGTTTTACATGACAAGAAAAAACAAAGAGCCCTTTAGCACTTTGAAACTCTTGAATAACTGGAAAAAAATACCATTTCAGAGAAAAAAGCAAACAGCAGCTTATGAGCATGTGCCCTTTTTCAGTTGTATTTTCATTCAAATCCCATGTAAAGCCAGTATTCAGAGTCAATGACAAACTATTGGCAAATACTAGTCATTGTGGTTTCACAACTGATAAGAAATCCTAGATGTTTATAATTTAGTCTTTATGGTTCAAAATGGGAAACCAAAAGAGAGGCAACTGAGGCCTGATCTCACATATGGTTGTGACCTTTACATGTTATAAGCAGATATATTTTAACCTGAGATTCCACCACGTTTAAAGCACCGTCTCCCTCACCTGGGTAGTACATTTTCTGATTAGGCAGAAAGTGACAGGTCACAAACATGTTTCACACACCACTTTTAAATGGTTTCCCAATTAGCATCTTGGCCAACATTACCTAAGTAAAATACACTCAGCAATTTGAATTCCTATCTCAAAAGTTGCTCTTATTCTTGCTATTGCATTTCTCCATCCCTTTCCCTCCTGCTCTATACTTTTTGTTAAATGCTTTTCACTTGCCTAACTTTTATGTGTGAACATTTACAACAGCAAACTTTCAGTTTGGCTTATTTGTGGCAGAAAATAAGCTTGGGTTTCATTTAGATTGATGGCAATATAAAAAATAGGTTTAGCAATAACTGCTATTTTGTGGTGTGATCACTGGTTAGAAAGTGTTACACCGTCTATATCAGGGGGTTTGTACATATGTAATCTCAGCATGGAAATGACATGCAAAAATTCAAGCTGTGCCAAAATAATCATTTCGTCCATATTATTCATACCATAGTGCAGTATGCATGACAACTTGGCATTACTGGCTTCCAGAATGAAAAAGCACTGAACAGATGTTTAACTAGACGTCTCTAACCCCCCAAACTAATCCCCAGCCTTGGACTTTTTCAATAGGTTAACATATGAGATTTTCTAATGCAATATCTAAGATTCAGCATGAGATATTAAAAATACTTGACTACAAAACATCAACCCGAGATCAGCCACTTGGGATGGGAACATTTGTTTGGATAAAGTCAGAAAACACTCAGAGGTTCATTCAAAGCTCTAACCAAGTTTGAAATGATTTTGTTCTAAGATTCAAAAGTAGAATTACTCTTTCATAGTCTAGGGTTTGTTTGTTTTTTCCCTTCTTTCTTCTGCTGCGCCTCAATTTCTGGGTTCACAATTAACGGATTTCAGAAAACCTTATCCAAATGGATTTACGGGTTTTAAAGTAGATTACGAACAAAATGTATGTTTTATTTAAAAACAATAAATAAAGCTGGCAGGGGTAGGAGACGAAGAAGATTACAAAACCTATTCTGAAAAACGATTCCATGAAAAAAAATGTAATTAAATGAAAGCAAAATTGGTTTTGTTTTTATTATTTCCTTACAGTGTTAAAACTCAAACAAAAGCACTGAGTTAGTGCACAAGAACAGAAAGTGAAACTGACCAGTCTACTTTAATTTTACATATTGAGTTCTATCACTGCTTTTAGTCACTTCAGAAACCCACTGGTCCAACAGGAATTTCATGAGGCTTTGTGCTCCTTAGGAAAAAAGCCCTTTATGAACAGCAACATATGCTTTCTTACACAGACAACCAGATCCTTTAGTCCGTGCAGAGTGCAACGGGATCATAACCCTAACTCTGCATTTCCATACTTTAACATGTTGTATTTCTTTAAAGTTTAGTCTCAATTCTGGAATTTCCTGCAGTTAGAACATCTGAGTTTGGAATAATTACACCACCTCTGTAATGTACTTTACCCTAAATTACTAATATGTATGCTCAACTTTAACTCCAGTTTAAAATAGTTTTGTCTGGGAACATCCTTGCTTGTCTTTTATTAAAATTTTCGTACATGAACACTGAACAAGAAACTCAGAGAACATTTAAAAATATCCCATAGAAATAATCTGTCGTTATAATGTGTCAAACTTAAAGTCATCCAGTTGGCAAAGGTAGGCCCAGGAAAGGCTACCAGGAAGTAGTCTCTGAACTCAGGAGAGTGCACTACAGATGTGGCTGGGCACCGAATGCAAAGGGCATTCAAGGGCGTGATGGAGAGTTTCTTGTGTTCTTCCTTCTCCCTTGCAGAGCTGGTAACAAACAGGTCCCAAGTGAATTTGTGAAAAGCAAAGAAACAAAAACTTCCTAGGAAAGTCATATAGGGCCATAGGCCAACACTAAGAGATATGGATGTCTAAAGTCAGGCACCTAAATCTATATTTGAACAAGTGGCCTGATTTTCGGAGATGCTGAGCAAGTACAGATCTCAATGATTTCAGGGGGCAGGGGTAGGGAGAGGAGTTGTACCATCAGTCAATTAGCTTTTCCTTTACCTGTGGAGTTAATAAGGTATTCTGCAGGAAGTATCGTTTGTTACCACTCTACACAAGGCATTAAAAGACATACTCAAAGATTGGTCATCCAAGGTTTATAACATACAAATAAAGGATGTCAATTATATTTCCATTGTATAACACTTAATTCAGTCCAGATGATCCGCTTCATCTTCCAACAGGCACTCAAACTTCTACCAGTACCCAAAAGAGGCAAGAGAATAAGTCTCAGATTTGGTTAAAATCGATCAGTGACAATATCTTATAGACAAGTACTCCTGTTCTTTTTGAGTTTTTAATGACTCCTTTCTTTTCATTATTTTGTTTCCTTTTGCTGTGTCCATCCAGATCATCTTACAAATCTCCCTTTTTTGCCTATTTCTTTTTCTTTCGCTGTCTCCTTTTGCTTTGTAAAAATTGTTTATAATTTATAATGTTCATTTTCACTTCCAGTCTAGTACTTTAAAACCACCTTTTCTCCACTTCCATTCCATTTGTTTTATGCTTTGTGTACCATAGAGTTATTTTGATAATTATTAATCATCATCTGGTGATGTCACTTTTTCTATCATGATTCTTCATTTTATTTGGATGTGTAAGAGAATGGCAAAATTCTCCTGTTGCTCTGTCCTGTTAGCAAGCATTTGAATCCAGGTTAATCAGTGCTAACTTCTGGGTGCAGGTGTCGGTCATCAGACTTCACCCTGAATAGAAGAGAAGCAGGAACAGAACACCACACAAAGAAACATGAGAGCACACACTAGGGTTTGGGAGAAACAGAGGACAGAGACAGGGTTGAGAAAGAAGGAACTCTAAAGACATTCAAGTCTACGGAGCAGGCATAGATTATTTTGACATGAGATTATTTTGAATTTGCCATTTTGTTTAAAAAGGCAGATGTTAGAACGGGTTACAGAACGGTTTCAACCATTTCACAGCTCCGGAAGGTATTAAGTCAGGGTAGAACATGCCTGATCTGCACATGAATGTACCAGATAAACTTCCAGTTGTAACATCCCTCTTAATGCAAAGTTAATGAACAACATCAGCACAGCAGAACAATCAACAGTGAAAGTATGAAATTGACATTTTGTGTAACTTCACCCATAGTTCACCATCAGTTCTAAGAGAGACTGAAAAATTCTGCTTTTGCTATGATAGGGTAACACAGTTAGTGCACAACCACTGAATCCCATAAATATCTTGCTACATGTAATATATACCATGTTTATTCAGATATTTTGAATTCTAGGACAGTACTGGTATTTAAAATGTGGTTTCATTTAAAATATATCTGGGCCCTACATATTAAAATAGTCTAAATTTTTAGGGAAAAAACACAAAAGCCCAAACTCTTACTGGACAAATTTAAAAGTTTCAATTACACAGCCGTCTCCATGTCTTTAACCAGTGATTTACCTCACGTACACACACACACACACAAATAGGATAAGATTTGAAACTGAACATCTTCTATCGGAGCTATATATCTTTAACAATCAGGTGATGAGTTCCCATTAAGGAAGGAAACCTCTCTGAGAAGCAAAAAGTGTTCAAACTTCTCCAAAAGTGGCATAAAAGTAAGTTACTTTAAAGTCTGAGACATTCAAAGGAATATTTATGCTATTCAAACTGCTATAGCAAATGCTCGGAGAGTGCTATAAGCAATTTCTCAAACACCAGAGATATAAATGTATGTCTCCTCTTTTGTCATTTTAAAAATATTAACAGGTTTATTGAACAATTACACTTGGAATGTTTTAAGGCAGATATCTGAGCTATTTAAATTCCATAAATATTTTTTCACAAAGTTTTTTTCTTCAATATTTTTAAAATGTCTTTAGATGCATTAATGTTTTTCTGCACTTGCCAATTTTTATTCATTTTTGTATATACATTATGATCATGTTGTGCAGTAAGGACAAATGAGATGATAGACCCATGTATGATTAAAGACCGGAATCAACAGGTCACAGGTTATCTTCAAAGCATGGCATAAGAAAAGCTATCCCAGAATAGGATACCTGAGCTTAAATAGCGGATTCTAAAATCCTTAGAAAGCAATACAAAAATGTTTTTCATTTAAATAAGTCATTCTCTTTAACCAAAATTAGATACAGCTGCTGAATGGACTCAATGTAAATAAAAGTGTTCAAATTTCCTGAATGGGAAATGTGGAAGTGGACTTGTCAGAGATTAGTTACATTAAATCAAAGTGTTATTGAAACAGCTCACCCAGTTTAAACTGATTAAGAATGATACAGCATATAATAGGCAGTGCTTCCTAATTTGCACATTGGTTAAATATGAATGCATTCCATTTACAAACATATCTTAATGCATTCCGTTTACAAACAGATCTTCACAGAGCATGTCATGTGACAGCTCAGAAAGCAGAAATAAACAGTTTCAATTCCACGTAGAACTATACAGTCATGAATTGACTTGGCTGATACCTCTTTATTCCATGTAAAACGTAGGGCTTTCACCACTGCCATTCATCTTGGCAGTCTCTTGCTGTGGTCTTAGGTCCTTCCCGTGTCATTTTAATGATTTTCAGTTCTGCTTCTGTTGTGCGTTTCCAAGTTGTCCTGGGTCTACCTCATCGCCTCTTGTCCTAGAGATTCCAGTCCCATGCCTGTCTTGTTATGTTGTTCTATTCTTTCCTCCCTGGGTGTCCTAGTCATCTCCATTTTCGTTCCCTAATTTCCTGTCCTATCAGTTTCTGTTTCATCCTCCTTCAAACATGTTCATTTTTTTATTTTTTTCTGGCTATCTGATGTTGAGGATTTGTCTCCAGCAGCTGTTTATTAAAAAAAATTAGTTTATATAGTAAGGTCTTGATAAGTCTCCAGGATGCATCACCATATACTAAGGCAGATTTTACAATGGTGTTAAGTATTCAAAATTTAGTTCCAGGGGAAAGATTTCTGTTTCTTCAGCTCAACTTTAGGGTTGCAAAAGTATGTCTGGTTTTCGCTATTTTAGATTTAATGGCTTCATCTGTTCCTCCTGTTTTGCTTATGAAGCTGCCAAGATATGAGAAGTGTCGGACCTTTTCTATATCAATCCCAGAAAGTGTTATTGATATTTCTTGTTGCCTGTTGACTCTCATAGTTTTTGTTTGTTCAGTGTTGATTTTCAGACCTATTAACCGTGCATAGGTCAGAAGATCATTTGTTTTCGCTGCATATCTTTGTGGAAATGAGAGAGCAAGTTGATGTTGTCTGCAAAGTAGCTGCTGTGTAAAAGTCCATTGTATACTCCTTGGTTGTTCTGTGGTCTCATTACCCAAGCTATTACCAGTAGGAAGGATATGGGTGACATAAGACATCCTTACTGACACCAGTAGTTAACCTGAATAGCTTAGTCTGTTCTCTACTGACTGGGCATGTCATATTTTCATAGAGGCTCTGAATGATATTCACAAATTTCTGGGGGATTCCACAGTGGCGTAGCAACTTCCATAAAACTGTTCTTTCCACTGTGTCAAAGGATTTTTGGAAATCTAGCACAATGACGTATAGTGATAACTGCCATTCGATTGACCAACCTATGATGATATATAGGGTTACTATGTAGTCTACGCACAATTTCTCCTGCCTGAACCCTCATGGTCTTCTTGTAGCCTTAAATCTATGACTTTCTTTAGTATATCTAGGATAAAGTGTGTAAGTATTTAATTATGGAAGGACAGCAACTGAATGCCAGTCTAGTTTTTACACTGACTGAGGTTTCCTTTCTTTGGCAGCTTCACTATAATGCATGGGAAAATGGTCATAAAGTGGCTCCAAGAAAGTCACACCAATGTAATGGGTAATAAATTCTGCCCTCAAGATTGGGACCATATTCATCTTCAGAACCACAACCTACTTTGTGTTTTCCTGTCATTCGTAATTTAAAACAAACCAAAAAAAGCACATCAAACAATATACAACAAAAGCCTCTTGGTGCTCTCTCAGTGGAGTAGGCTAGTATTTTGTGAATCTGGCGTGAAAAGATAATAAACAAGTTTTAGAATATCTCATTTCAGAAAAGTTCACTGATATTTAATGGCAATGCTCTAAGATTTGCCATTTCTCAAAATTTAAATTATAGTTATATAATTATCTTAATGACAAATTCTACCATGAAATAGGCTCCCTCTGCCCCCCAAAATATTCTTTGAGGATGGAAAAACAATGTGATCAATAATTTTAGAATGCATCTCGTCAGCATTTTAACAAAAGGATCAGGCAGTTTAAATACTATAAACCATCATTCCGTTTTAAGCCTCAGATTTCACACTTTAATCAATAAAACAATACTTCTGAGAGACAAACATTCTTCCTACAATTTAAGATTTGATCATAGGAACGACATGGTCAAAGCCGAAATCAGGGACATTTCACATGGTCTCGTATTAAGGCATAGGATTTTACTCTCTAGTACTATACTTTTAAGAGTTGAGATCTTCCAAAGGAGGGATCAATGTATGTCAATCACACAGTTGAGGCTGCAGCAGCACCATAAATTGACTTTTTAATTCATGAAGAGAGTAACAGCGTGGAAGTGGCAGGGCATAAAATCTTTTAGTACTGATTAACAATTGTTTTCAATTTCAAGTTAGCCCACAACACAGTCAGGGAGCCAAGCGAGGTCAAAAGAAGAGAGGTCCGACACTGCCACCAAGTTTCAAAACTGAGGACTAGAAAAGCAAAAGGTAAAAGAACAAAGTTCTCAACAAAAATATAATGAAAGTTCCAGTCCAGTAAAATCTTTCTAATGGGATTACTTATGTGAGTTAGTATTAGTCACAGAAGGAAGGTTTTCCAAGATTAGGCTCAGAGAAAAAAAGAAAGGCAGAGACAGTTGCCCCAGCTTTAAATATGTTTATGCTTATGAACACAGATCCAATCACATTTAAAAAAAACAAAAACCTTAAACAGACACTTTCCTGGATTTGTAAGTAAAGAGCCAGAAAAAGAAGAAATCGTCATTTAAAAACAGCTCAAACATTACAGCAGTCATTGGCTTGTTGAATTGGTTCTGCACCACTATTGTGCCATTGGTGCAGAGAAACTTCACATGGCCGGAAACAGGATGGCTCAGAAAATACAGATTTAGGTGTAGCTCATTGGTTCAAAACTAGCCAAATTCAGCAGTCATTGGTATCTGATTATTCCATGCCTTACTGTAAAAATAAAGCAGTGGGTTCAGTGGATCTCTTGGTGAAAATGTGTATATATTACATCAAAAACTATCATCAGAATAGGCATCCTTGTCAGCAAATTCAGGAGCATCTCTATGCTGAACACTCTCAGATCTAGCTCTGTGCTCCAGACCTGTCTCCTCTCCAAAATAAAATCTCTGATATCTTCTCATGAATGTCTAGTGTCAGTTTAAGCTCAGCAGGGCTAAAACAGAGCTCTTAATCTTCTCTCCCAAGCCCCCCACCCCCTTTCTTGATCAAAGTGGACAACAGCATCATTCCTTCTGCATAACATCTCTAAGATATGGCCTTTCCTACCCATCCACACAGCTACTTTTCTCATCCAGGCTCTCATCATCTTGCATCCTAGTTATGAAAACATCCTTTTCTCTGGTCCTGACAAATGCAAATTTTGTCCTGCCCACATCCACCTAGAATGCTGATGGAAAGATCACTCCACTAGCCTGTGGCTTTGACCAGGTCACTCCTCTTTGAATCAATCCCTTTACTAGTTCCTCTTTCTCTGTCACATCAAAGGTAAGCTACTTGTTTTCACTTCCAAGGCCCTTCCAGTCAATCCTCCTTTCCCACCTATTATCCCTCATTCACTACTGAAATGTTGACTCCTACCTCCAATCATTCCAATGTGTCAGCCTCCATTGCTCACTTTTTAAATTTTCAAACAAGTACCTTTGTGCTTTCTCCCAGGCTGCTGCCACTCACACTCAGGAGGTGCTCCCAATAAACATCTGCAAAGCTACCTCATTATCCTCCGTCAAATCCCTCCTCTGACGTGATGCTTACACAAAAATTGACAGGCTGCTGATGTACCACCACCTATCATCCTGATCATACTGTCTCATTGTTTCCATGTACTGTGTCTGTCTGTATCCAGCTGCTGTCTCTTGTTTTATACTAAGATAGTCAAACTCTTTGGGGCAGGGATCATCCTCTCCCTCCCCCCTTTGTACAGTGCCTTGCCCAGTGGTAATACCACTATGGTAATACCAAGACTACTCTATGAATACTGATAGTTTAGATTCAGGAGCAGTATAAAGAGCAGCATATAAGGTTTTGTCATAAAAGGTTTATGTATTAGTATCTATACATAAATGTGTCCGCTTCTTTAGCATTTGCAGGGGAAAACTACCAATTACAATTTCCAAAAACATACCATATAAATATAGTAGTGATTTTCTAAACTTATTTTAACACAAAATGCTGATAAGTGTTAAGTGGCAACCAAGCACTATTAGCACAAATGCAATAGCAACAAATTACTGAAAATACTAAGAGGCTCCAAATGACATTCATTGTTAATGGGATGTCTGTATAACATTTTGAACAAGAAAAATGTTAAGTACTATAATGATAAAAAATGCAAAGTACCAACCAGTATAAAGTGCTGTGTCCCAAATAAAAGGATTAGTCAGCTTTATTAGCCTGTTAATTCTCATGTAGGTCCTCCCCTTATCACACAGCATGCTGACCATTAATCTTAACAAGTGGTTTTAGATTACTCTCATCAAACAAGTTGTAGATACAGTACTATCACTTGTATTACTAAACTAATCTAAAGTGCATTTCATATAAAAGAGATAAATAAGCACATCTGGAAACAAATCAATAGAAACTGCAGCACAGTGTTCAGCTCGACTTTCAAGATCAACAGTTGTTTATGATAATTTTTAAAACATCACAGTCACAACTGGAACTGGCACAATTTGTCCTAATTTTATTTCTTATATTTTCGGTTATGGAAAAAGTGATGCAATCCATTGATTTTGACCTGCTCAAATTAGAAAAGCAAAGCATTTAGGACTAAACCCTCCATTGGTGTAGCTCCGCTGACTAAAGCATCTATTCTAATTTACATGAGCTGAGACTCTAGATCTACTTTTTTAGTTCAATTGTGCAAATTCAGTTAGCTCCCAGACCCTTTGCCTCTAGAGATCTGGAGGATCAATACCTAGTTTAAGGCACAAGCAAAGGTAGGTTTGGTGGTCCTACTCCAGTCTATTCATTCATATAACAAAATATCCCTACAAGTTGGCACAATTAATTGGATTGGAATCCATACTGCAAATCAGGGTTGAATAGTGCTAGTACAGCTGTTTAGAGAAACTTTCATAATGCCTAGTGCGAATCATTAGTTCCTTACTTCCATAAGCATTAACTTTAAGCAAACAAAAATACCCAGCCTCCAGATGATTGAATTAACATGGCTCACATATGTATGATTGATAACACTACATTTCCCAGACCACTTCAGCATCATAGGCAGTAATGTTTTTACAGGAGTGAACTCTGCCTGAATAATTTCTCTCGTGAACACTATTAAACACAAATGTGCTCTTCTTCAACATCGAACATAAATATTTTCTTGACAAAAACACTTTTATAGTGGCCATTGCAAGGAAAATCCCACTTGACATTTATCTTTAAATTTACATATGAATCTCAAAGAAACCTATGGTGTAGAAAAGCTGGAGTGTAGGACAGGAACTTGTTCAGAATCTATAATTTCTTTATAGGATCATTCTTCTAAATGCTGAAGCCACAGAGTTGGTTACATGATTTTGTAACAATACACTTTAACTGATTTAACACTGAAATGGGTAGTCTTAGTTTGGCACATGGAGACAGAGACTGACCCCATTACCTGTACATATGTAGTTACATCAGCAACAGAAGATAGGGAGCCACTGGCTTAGAGATGCCAACATTCTCCACAAAAAGAGTAGAACATGTTGAGGAAAATCTTGATCTGGCTTGGGGAAAGTTATTTGAAAATTGTCCTGTTTCTTTTATAGTCTATCCTCCCCATTATGACCTCACCTGGTCTTTTATGCAGTCAAAAGCGTTCTGTGCAGATTTGAAATCATCACTCTAGTATCGGAATAACTAACACATACACAACAGCCAATATATTGCCCTGTTATTTTGGAGAGTCTACTGGATGATCAGTACACAGAGAATGCTAACAAACATCATGAGGAAATCAAAACATTTTAAAATGCATAAATGTATGCACCAAATATTGGTGAGAATGGCTATGAAGTATGATTGTTATGCTAGGTGCCTTACATGATCTAAACTATTTCCCTTTAAACTTGGAGGTAAAAATCAATATACTTTTGCTAGACAATTCCTATGCCCCAGAGAAAATGTATGTTGTTCTTAGTCGTCTTAGACAGTGTGTCAAGCTGGCTAGAAACCTCAACTTGTTTAGTACTTCATATAAGCTGTTTATAAAAGCATGGCTTTCAGAAGAATTAGAGACGTCCCAAAACGACAATAAATATTACCAGACAAGGGAAATATATAAGCTCTGTTGTAAGTTGGGCTTTATTGTATAATTCTGTAAAAATGACAATCTTCATAAGAAGGTTTTGGCCTATTAATTTCAGTGTCTGCATAAATTACTTCATGCACCTCTAACTGAGCCGATGACAAATTGTTTAGAAACAATTTGGCTTCTATAGCATACTGTATAATTTCTGTGTTTCTCCTCCTTTCTTTATCACCATAGGCCTGGCTAGAAATGAGTAATTGGACATGGGTGAGGCCTCATTTTTTGGAAGACAGGGTTAGCGTGGTAAATGGATCAGCAGGCTGCAAAAAGAAAGTTGGTAAGATAAGAGGGAAACACCCAGGGAACCAATTACAACAAACAAGATAACAATGGAGAAGATAAGCCTGGAAAGGAAGATGAGGTAAAGAGTAAGTCATGCATGGCCAATGAGAGATTGGTTCCTACAAAGTGACCAAGCCAATCCCCAAAAGTGTAATGCAATGCAATGTGTAAACATGTATAAAGGAAGAGGTTCACTGTGTCACTTTGGATGTTTGGTATATATAATACTTATACCCACTCCCTATGCTTGAAGCTGATCAATTCAGCATAGCATTGCTGTATGCCAAATAAAGAAAACTGAGTGACAAGTCAGGAGTTGAACCGAGTTCTTGGGGAACTGAGTGGAAGTGGTCTCAGGGAAACCCTGACAATCACTAGAAACACTTGCATGTAAACAAAATCACTGTTTCTTAGACATCCATCTAGTCCTGTTGCTTATTCCCCATCTGATTCATAATCCCATTTCTGACATTAGAACTGGCGGCTATGGAAATTAAGATGTCACTGACTGAGAATTATGGCCTCAAGTGAGAAATAAGAGAGAAAAGCAAATTCACTCTTATTAAGCAAAGATCCTGCTTTCCTGTAAATATCACTAGTAACACAGAATAGGAAAATACCATAAAAAAGAGGAAACTAATAAATATTTGGCCAACATGTAGATACTTGATTTCATCCGGAAGCAATACAAAGTAAAAAGACTTTTGCATTCAAATATTTCTCCCTCGTGGGGAAGTCAAGCAAAAATTAATCATTCCAAACGCTTAATTGACATGGCCAAGTTAAAAAAAAAATTCAGAAAACACAGAATTTCCTTACTTAGGTTAGATTCATTAATTTATTATCTTAGATGACAAAATATTTTAGTTTTAGTAATCTTACTTTCCTCAATATGGACCACATAACGGACTAATACATTTCTTTTTATTTTGATAGTTACTTTCTACATACTTTCACTTTCTGCTTCTTAAATACTACTATAAAACAGCAATGTCTGGGCTGCAAATACTCCAGAGGATTATGCATTAGTTAAAAATGTTTCCACCTCTATTTTTATTATATTAATTAACGTAGATATGCCTATTGATCTTAAGTTTTGCAAAAGCTTACTTTAAAAAGTGAAACGCTGGGGAGTCACTTTTTACCTAGTAGCATCCATTAGAATTTGTAAAACTCCATGATTCATATTTAGGCACTGAATTAAAACCAGTGTTTCAATAAATCCTACAACATACACAGCTATCCTATACACAGCCTCTCACTCATACCAGTACACAGCTTTGTGGCACAGCATTTCACACTCCTGTCTGAGTTATAAATCCCTAACTTTTCACAAAATAAAGCCAAGTAAATCTGTAGACTCATGTGTACTATATTTTACTTTCTTTTTTAAATTAAACAAAGGTAGATATAAAGAAAAACTATGACTAATCCACTGAACACATCAATTTAGGGATGCTCCATTATCAGAAGGCTATTTAGAAAAAAAAACTCTCTCTTACCTTGAATGCACTGAAGTGTTCCATCCTCAGCCCTTATTGTAAAGGTTTCACCTGGATTAACTTGAACCAAAATGACCTGCCAAAATAAAGACATTCATTTCAATCTGATGCTCAAATCTCATCGGGTATATTCATTCCAAAAGTTTTCTTACCTAAAGTTATGCACTAGATAAGATGTAAAGAGTAAAGCAGGCTGGATTAGCCACAGCTTTGGGTACTAGCAGAGTCCTGGAATTAGTACAGGATTTGAAGTTTGTCTAAATAACTAAATTTATTCTGAAAATAACAATATTACCCAAAAGGGCTGGAATGTAAAGATGAAAGTTGGAATTTTAGGCCCCAGGTCTGCAAATACTTAAGCGAATGATTGTTTTATTGCATACAAGTAGTCCCATTGAAGTCACTGGGCTGCTAACTTGCTTAGAATTCAGCAGCTATGTCTTTTCAGGATTGGCACCTGAGAGTGGATATTGCAGGACAGACTGAGCGACATATTTTGGGCCATATGCTTTTTCCACAGGAGTAAGAACTGGATTTGACCTGGGACCCATCCAACATGATAAGAGATTCTGGCCCTTTGTATTTGTTTTTATTGAAAAGCATCCAGGCATAACGGGAATGGGGGCAGTAAAGTACATGAGCAAACAATTTACACTATTAAGAATAAATAATAAGCATTTTAGAATGAAAGGCTTGGTCCCACTCCTGGTTTCCCACTGCTCACGCCACCAGATAATGGGAATGCTACAGGGTCTAGAAAAGTATCCTAAGGCATAATACTCACTGCCCCTCTCTACTGACTGTACAGAAAAATGGTTTCAGAATGTGCTGCATTTGCCTGTTTTACTCATTTCCAGACACAAATGTGGAAAAAAAGCTATTTTTATAGTGAGACTGTAAAAGAATGTTTACACTACATGACTTAGTAAGCAGCAATATCCTGATCACAATGTAGGCTGTCTGTGTTTATTTTAGTCAGCCTCAAATAAGGGTTGTCCCTGATAGCACTCTGTGTGCAGAACACTCATTGACTTCAATGGAAGTTCCCTGCAGATCAGATCCTAAATCAATACAATCATTCATAGTACCAGCATGGTTTTAAACTAATATACAGTTTGGAGTCTGTTTACCAACCATTGTGTGGAGTTTTGGTGTGCACAACCTCCACTGATATCAGTAAGACTCACATGGCTAAAACAACAGGTCATGTTTTGACAACTTACCCTTCAGGGTCACATTTCTTTAAATACATGTTTTATTTGGAATAAGTTGATGTTTTACCACATACTATATATTAAATGTGTTACATACACAATACTTTATTTCAAACATAATGTCCAATAGCCGCAGGGTTTGCTGTTATTGTAGTCACATAAAGAGAGATTCTCATTATAATTGAGCAAGAGATATTATCGGATATGAAAAATTCACTTCTGGATCCAGATTTTGATCACTCAAAATTCAGGATTACTTAGATCCAGAGTTTGGTTCAGCCTAGTATGGACATTGAGATTCTGAACCAGCCCTTAGGTTCTGGGGTGTTTGGTCCCAGCATTTCTGTCTAGGCCCATTTGCAATATGGATGTTAATTAAAGGATACTAGGTCATGCTTTTTGAAATCTAACTTAAAAGGTGTACAATAAAATAATTACTGAATATATGAGACTTCAAATTACAGTAATCCTGCAAAAGCCCACTGTCATGGTTAATTTTTTTAACACATAAATGATAAGTCAATTAAAGAAATGACAATATGTGAGCAGGGCCGGCCCACAATATTTTGACACCTGAGGCAGAGAGATCAAATGACGCCTCCATGCCCCCTCGCTTGGGCCAAAACTTTGAAAGGTCTCAGTTCTGCCTTCTTCCTGTTCTACTCCTCTCATGGTACTGCTCTGCTACCTACCCCAATAAAGGAGAACTAACAACTTTAAATGCCTTGCTCAAAAATTTTAACCACCACTTAACTTTCCAACGCCTGAACAGCAAATGTAACTTTTCTTGTCTGAATAGTAAACACTGGCATTTTTATCTCTTTGAATAAACAAAGTGGTGCTTTCCCTGCCTTCTTGGTTGCAAAGATTTGAACTGCTTCCTGAAGTTCCACAGTCTGGGCCAGCTCATGCTCTATTGAGATGGTTGCAAGGCCGACCAGCCTCTCCTATGTCATTGTGGAGCGTAGATGTGTTTTTATTAACTTCAGCTTGGAGAAGCTGCGTTCTCCACTGGCAACTGCTACAGGAAGGGTTAGAAGTATGCGCAGAGCAACAAAAGCATTTGGAAAGAGGGTGGTCATCTTATTCGTGCACATATATTCCAGAACAGCCTTTGGAGTTGATCCTGCTGAAATGTATCTTGAAAGGGCTTTCAGTTCATCACCTAAATCACTCGCATCAATATCGCGCATGTCATCATGTGTCAACACTGTCTCTAGTGCCCTGCATTGCTGGTGTAGGTCTTCTTCAGGTATAGTCAGTGGTGAGCTGCAGCCGGTTCGCACCGGATCGCGCGAACCAGTTGTTAAATTTAGAAGCCCCCTTTAGAACCGGTTGTTCCTGGAGGGACAACTAGTTCCAAAAGGGCTTTTAAATTTAACTAAAGCTCTAGCAGCTCCCTACCCTTCCCCCAGCCCCAACTCACCTCACTCCGCCTCCTCTGCTGAAGCTCCTCCGGCTTCTCCTCCGCCTCCCCAGCTTCCCGCGAATCAGCTGTTCGCGCGGAAGCTGGGAGGGCTGAGAAGCAAGCAGCGCTTCCACCAGGTGAGCGGGGGTGCCAGCGGGAGGAGGGCTCCAGGCGGCGCGCCGCTGGGGAGGTCGTAGCGAGACTCTGGGGTTGGGCGGCGCAGCTCCTGCCCCCAGGGTCCAGCTGCGACCTCGGCCGGGCAGCACGGCTCCTGCCCGGGTCCGGCCCCCGGGTCGGCGCGGGTCCTGGCCAGGGCGGCGCGGGTCCTGCAGGTGAGCTGGGGCAGGGTGGGGCGCGATGAGGACTCCAGGCGCCGCCTGGCCCTGCTCCAGCCACTGCCCGGCCCCGGCCCCAACTCCGGCCGCACGGCGCGGCTCCGACCCTGGCAGGGGTAAGAGGCCAGGGCCAGGGCCGGGACTGGGGCGGGGGAGGAGGGGTTGGATCGGGCAGAGGTTCTGGGGGGGCAGACAGGGGATGGGGAAGGGGGGGTTGGGTAGGCGCCACGTGAGAGTTCCTGGGGTCTGTTGGGATGGTGGTGAATGGAGTTGGGGCAGTCAGGGGACAGGGAGCAGGGCAGGGGGGGTTATGGGTTGTGGTTTCTGAGGGGGGGCAGGACATGGGTGGGGGGTGTACTCACTGGGCGGTTCCCTACCGGGTCTTCGGTGGTGTGTCCTTCAGCCGCCGGAGCCGTGCCGCTGAAGACCCAGTAGGGAACCGGTTCCTAAGATTTTGGCAGCTCATCACTGGGTATAGTGAGGAGTTTTGGAATGTCATACAACATCCCAAATATACTGCTGTGTTCCTTGAGCTGCATGAAATGTTCTTCAACTGTCTGTATTGCACAATCCAGCACCTGGTTAAAGAATTCAACTTTGAATTGTTGTTTGGGGTCTCTTATGGGATTATCCCGTGCATCGTAATCAAAAGTTCTTCTTCGGTGACTCTTGTATTCTTGAATGGGTGGGAAAATAGCTTCAGTGTGAACTTCCTCTGCCAATTTCTGTGCACTCTTCAGAACATTTTGAAATCCCTCATCTGACCGGTAAGACTGTAGGTATGACTTTGCTTTGTCCAGTTGTTCCTTGCTCCAGATATATCAAGGTCAACACCTTGGAGTCTCTTGCTTACAACATTTATTTCAAACAGTATGTCATGCCACAACACTCAGCCACACAGAAATTTGAAGTTATGTATGTTTCTGGTGATTCCATCTCCCTCTGCCACTGTTCTCCCACAAACAGTTCCTGTCACAGTATTATCCTCCATAATGGCAACTATGGCATCATCTATCTTCCCAATTTGGTGTTTGATAGGCTTTATCACCTTCACTTGACTTTCCCATTGTGTGGCACTCAGTGGTTTCAGTGTGAGAGAGGATGTTCCCAGATATTGCTTCAAAATTTGCCATCAATGAGTTGATGCAGAGAAAAATACATAGATGCTTTGAATTACATTAAAAAATTCAGCAGCCTCACTAGAAGCTGATGCTGCATCACTGACCACGAAGTTCAATGAATGAGAACTGCAGGGGACAAAAAAAGCTCGAGGATTTAACTCTCGGATCCATGTCTGCACTCCTCTGTTCTTTCCTCTCATGTTGGCACCATTATCGTAGCCCTAACCTCTCATGTCAGCTATCGCAACTCCCATATCTCCCAGCTTTTTAAGATGCTCTGAGAGTACAGCATCAAACTCAGCTCCACAATTTTAAGGAAGTTTCCATTGTTTGGCATGTACAGCTGATCTGAAGTGCCACACAGTGCTAGGTTTTGGGTAGCAAGCATTCTCACAATGGCAATGGGACTTTTCAGAACATTTTGCCAGTAAAGAGAATCTCATGCAATCTTCTCTTGATGCTGATCATCTATGCTGGCCTTTAACCTTAGTCTCATCTCAAGCTCTTTCCACCTATGGAATGGCTCTCTGGTGATTTGCTGCCTTCTCATGGCATGCCAGATGTCTAGCCACATTTTTCCAGTCCTTTGTTCCTGTAGAACCCAACGTGGCTGGAAGATTAGACTGGAAGAGTTTGCAACAAAAACAGTATGCAGCATTCTGGATTTTTGAGTACATAAGCCATGGCCTCTCCACTTTGTCACCATTGGGGATTTCACACCAGTAATGTGTTGGATGGAAACTTCTATTTTCATTGTCTTTGGGGAACATGAAGTTTTTCACTTGCTGTGGCCCATGCAGTACAAGGAAGTCCCTCAGGCTACTGCTCAAGTGGGTCCACAGTCCTGGATCATCTCAACTAAAGGAGATGGAACTAAACTCAGCAGCAGCTGTTTCTTGTGCCTCCACTACACTCTTCTCTGATCTACACTTTTCCTCAGGAATGTGCATGGCTACATCCATTTGAGATGGAGATATGGACGCTGCAGTAGCTGCCAGGTCACCTGCACTCTGACTAACTGAAAGATCAGGCATCTCCTCACCACTAAACATCCTCTCTGGGGCTGGAAGGCTCACCATGAACATTTGTGTCTGTGTGTCTCAGGAGAGCTCCTTCCTGCTTAGCTAGAAAAGCTTTCTTTGCTTGCTTTCTTCTTCTGAATGCTCCCCCAGAGGGGCGTTTTCTTCTTTCACTCATGACTGCTGTTCTGTGCCAGCTATAGTGGTTCTCAACACTCAATTGAAGGGGACAAATAAGCAGGCTGGTAGCAGGGCCTGAGTGAGGGACAATATCAGCGTCTTAAGGGCCTAACTGGCTCCTACTACTTCAGCTGACTGCCTGTTCTCCTCAAATGAGTTCAGGGAAGCAGCAGGAAACAGGAAACTCCCTGAGAAGCTGGTGTCAATCAGTCCAGGCTCCTGGGGGTGCTAGAGAGGTACATAAGAGACGACTCCTTCTCTCTCTCCCTACAGCTCCTGCTGCTTTCTGTTATTCCCTCTCACCATTTCTCCTGCCTGCCTGTTTGGTCTCCTGTGCCCTCCTTCATCCAGCACAGCACTCCACCATATCTGTGCATCTAGAGCAGAGAGAATACATGTGCACCAGCAGCAGGCACAATTTTCTACACTCTGGATCCTAGTGGCGCCCCCGCCCCCAATTGTCTGGCACCTGAGGTGGCCACCTCAGTTCACCTCATGGTGAGGCCAGCCCTGTATGTGAGCCATTATTTTAGGTTGCAACAATCGTTGCCTCACAGAACATTAATTAAAGTGGAGTTAAGCCAGTAGACACAGATAGGGTTGACAATGTTCTAATTTAAAAAACCCGACACTCGAGCAGGAGTGCCGGAACCTCCCCTGCCCTGCCTCCTCCTCCCGGAGGCCACGTCCCTTCCCCCAAGGTCCCACCCCTTCCCTGAAGCCTGCAGAGGGACGGGTGTTGAGTGGGTACTGGGTGTCCACAGTGCTGGACTGTGACAGGGGAGGAGTGGAATGCTGTGGGTACAGAGGGGAGTCAGAGTCACAGAGCACAACAGATAAAGCATTTCACATCTATTTAAAAAACTCAGAAATAAAACTATTGCCATGAAGTATATGTCATTCAGAATGCCAAAAAGTTTAAGCATCCCACCATTTACTGCAGAGAAACAATAATCGTCTCTTACACTGGGCCACTCTTGAGTGGAGGCTAGCATGGATTGCTGAGATTTGCACTACCGCAAGCAGAGACCACAAAATGCTTTTCACTTAGGACCTTGGTTTGGGATTATCTATCTATCAGGCACCAATTAACACACACAGTGCCCCTTTGACAGGAACTGAGAATTTTAGAACTATCAGAAAAGCAAATTCTCAGTAGGTTGTAAAGAGCCACTACTATCAAGAAAAACGGCTGGGGGGAGGGAGGTGTGGAATGTAGAGTACTTTAAGCAATTCCTCTAGTCAGCTTCCTTTTACTCACAGCCCATAGTAGCAGGATCACAGAAATGCTCCAACAGGTTCTCCTTTTTATCCTCCCCACATGTAGGGTGACCAGATGTCCCGATAGGGACAGCTCCGATTTTTGGGTCTTTTTCTTATATAGGTTCCTATTACCCCCTACCCCCGTCCCGATTTTTCACATCTGCTGTCTGGTCACCCTACCCACATGCCCATTTATTGTAGCTTGTAAATTAAACAAGGTCAAGCATCAAGGCATTGCTAAAATGGCTGATGTTTGAAGTGTTTAAAAATGCATTATGAAATGGAAGAGCAGTCTTTGGGAGTGGCTTTGAAGCTGAAACTTTAAGGACAGTCAAAGCACTCATTAACGGTTTTGAATATTCTTCCATCATCGCCTCTGAGTTTTCTTTTTCTATTTCTTTGGAGGTGGGGATGGGGAGGCTATCTGTTCTCTTTTAAAGGTGGGCTCAGTCATCTTTTCAAAACACTGGCATGGAACTTTGGCAGACACGAGGGCAGCTTCCACCTCTTTTCTCCTGCATTTTCTATCTCACATTTGACAACTCTTTTCTTCTCTGCCTGCATGAAGCCACTCTTGTCAGAGAAGAAAGTCATAATTTCCCTGCAGAAGAACTCCTTTTGTCTTTTGCAGTTTCCAAAATCCATTCATATCTAAAAATCAGTCTTAGTTTAAAAAAGAAAAAAAACAGTTATCACCATCTCCACCATAACCAACAGCAGCAGGTTTACTGATCAATTATAAAGGTAGCAGGAGCTCTTCAAAAGCACAAATGGAAATTAGGCACCTGCCATGGCTGCTTTTAAAAATCTCCCTCTTAATGTCTAAATTCAATATCACAAGTAAATTTTGGAGGACGGGGGGGGAAATAGAATTGCTTTTTCCATTTCGTCTTGCAAGTACAAGATCATTACATTATTTCTTTCTGGGTTTCTTATCCAGTTGCCATAGGTAATTAGGGCGTTAACATTGTTCTTTTATTATTAGCTATTATTATTATTACTATAATATTTCCTGGGAGGAATACTTTATATTGTAGTCAGCAATCTAAAATGGTCACAGTGGAACGACAATGGTGTCTAAATAAGATCTAATAGATCTAATTCTTTCCCATCGAGATGAAAGTTTCTCACCTTTAGAGTTAATGAAATTCTATGTTGCATTCTTAGGACACCTTTCATCCCAGGATCTCACAGCACTTTGCAAGTAATACCTAACTGGGCTGCAACTCATAACATTCCTGTCAGGTACTTAGGACAAGCTTTGAGGTATGTAGGCACCTAAAGATGCAGACAGGCACATCTGAAAGTCCATCTCATTGCCTAAATACCCTTTAAAAAAAAAATCTATCCCATAGTTACTGTTATTCCTGTGCATACAAATACACAGGCCTAGTTTGACTTCTCTAGCCAGGCCAATAGGGCTGCGCATGGGGGACAAATTCTGCGCCCAAGAATGTTTGGTGGTAAGTGAACTTACTTGAAGATTTATTTCCCAAGTCCTCCAAAACAACAAAACAATATTCTGCATCCTGGAGCAGTTTTGTGACTCCAGTTCTCTTCCCAAGGTTATGCATAAGTGATTTTTAAGAGAGCTCATTGTTTCTGAAACCTAAACTTAAAATCTAAGCAAAGACAGACGTCGAAGCATAGTGCCTTAAAATGTAAAAAAAAGAAACTGAAAACAGCATAAGGAAATAAAGGCATATTGTATACCACAGCTCATCATACCGCAAACATACCCTTAACGTACAAGGCCATGCCGCCTATTTTTCACCCAGAGAGGAGGCAGTGATTGAAAAATCAATTTGGAACCAGCTGCTCCTTTGCTCTGGGCCTGGCTGCATCAGTAAGTTGATCACTTATACAATAGTCTGCTTTCCAAAAAAGTGCACTCCTTAAACTACAGAGGTGATTAGCAGAACTGAAGCAGAACATGCACAGTGTTTGGATTAAACACTAGACTGTTAATTTCCATCTTTCCACTGGCTTGAGTCACTACCATAATATTTTCAATGCAGCATTTTATGTACTTTTTTTAATTATTATTTTAAAAGGGATGTAATAAGGATTACATTTGTAATGGACTGTCCCTTTACAAAAAAACCTGTGCTATTCCTCTCACTTCCGAGAAGGTTCACTAAATGCTGTTAGAGACTGATACTGGCTACTGGGCAGAACCAGCATGTCTGAACTCCTTAATACTCTGTGTAACAGTGTGTATCACATACTTTGGATTCCAGATTCCAGACCAGCTCCAGCTCCCTTTACGAATTATTCTAAGGGGACTTGGGAGACTAGGGACAGCAAATTTGGCCATGTTAAATAATTAGTGTACAGAAATAAATATTTAAAACTAAGACAGTTAAACCAAGCTCTCCAAAATGTTATTAATCCATTCTCATTTTGTGCTAAGTTCAGTCTCACGGCTTTCCCACCACTATGGAGTTCAGGCTTTAAAATTTGAAATTTATGATAACCAAGTTGTAATAATCTTGACTATAGTGTCACGGGTCACTTGCTGGAAGGTTCTCTACATCTTGAAGTCTTTAAACCATGATTTGAGGACTCCAATGGCTCAGACACAGGTTTGATACAGGAGCGGGTGGGTGAGATTCTGTGGCCTGCGTTGTGCAGGAGGTCAGACTAGATGATCATAATGGTCCCTTCTGACCTTAAAGTCTATGATTCTATCATCACAACACTAACTTTTTTTTTAAAGCACCATTTACTTTTTGGTAACTATCTGTTTAATGTGACAAGTATCAGAGGGGTAGCCGTGTTAGACTGGATCTGTAAAAGCAGCAAAGAATCCTGTGGCACCTTATAGACTAACAGACGTTTTGCAGCATGAGCTGCAAAACGTCTGTTAGTCTATAAGGTGCCACAGGATTCTTTGCTGTTTAATGTGAGAAATTAATATAGTCACACAGTATTTAAGTTTACAACTCCCTGGCATTCTGTTGTAGGACACTTGCGATCTTAGCAAAATACACTTTGGCAATAAATTTATTTTTACATTTAGGACTTTAGCAAAGCTTTTGATACTGTGTCCCACAGTATTCTTGCCAGCAAGTTAAAGAAGTATGGGCTGGATGAATGGACTATAAGGTGGATAGAAAGCTGGCTAGATCATCGAGCTCAACAGGTAGTGATCAACAGCTCCATGTCTAGTTGGCAGCCAGTTTCAAGCGGAGTGCCCCAAGGGTCAGTCCTGGGGCAGGTTTTGTTCAATATCTTCATTAATGATCTGGAGGATGGCGTGGATTGCACTCTCAGGAAGTTTGCAGATGACACTAAACTGGAAGGAGTGGTAGATACGCTGGAGGGTAGAGATACAATACAGACGGACTTAGACAAATTAGAGGATTGGGCCAAAAGAAACCTGATGAGGTTCAACAAGGACAAGTGCAGAGTGCTGCACTTAGGATGGAAGAATCCCATTCACTGTTACAGACTAGGGACTGAATGGCTAGGCAGCAGTTCTGCAGAAAAGGACCTAGGGGTTACAGTGGACAAGAAGCTGGATATGAGTCAACAGTGTACCCTTGTTGCCAAGAAGGCTAACGGCATTTTGGGCTGTATAAGTAGGGGCATTGCCAGCAGATCGAGGGATGTGATCATTCCCCTCTATTCGATATTGGTGAGGCCTCATCTGGAGTACTGTGTCCAGTTTTGGGCCCCACACTACAAGAAGGATGTGGAAAAATTGGAAAGAGTCCAGCGGAGGGCAACAAAAATGATTAGGGGGCTGGAGCACATGACTTATGAGGAGAGGCTGAGGGAACTGGGATTGTTTAGTCTGCAGAAGAGAAGAATGAGGGGGGATTTGATAGCTGCTTTCAACTAACTGAAAGGGGGTTCCAAAGAGGATGGATCTAGACTATTCTCGGTGGTACCAGATGATAGAACAAGGAGTAATGGTCTCAAGTTGCAGTGGGGGAGGTTTAGATTGGATATTAGGAAAAACTTTTTCACTAGGAGGGTGGTAAAGCACTGGAATGGGTTACCTAGGGAGGTGGTGGAATCTCCTTCCTTAGATGTTTTTATGGCCAGGCTTGACAAAGCCCTGGCTGGGATGATTATTTGGGAATTGGTCCTGCTTTGAGCAGGGGGTTGGACTAGAGTAACCTCCTGAGGTCCCTTCCAACCCTGATATTCTATTATTCTAGTGGTTTTAGTTTTCACAGAGATGACTATGCTCTTTTAAAACAATGATTAATGTTACTAAATTACATACAGTTTGCTAATTCTTGCCAAGTTTTGCATATATAATCACACGCAGTGAAATTTCAGAACTGACCAAATTCATTTTGCCTATGTCCCCATTCCTGCAATCTGATCCACAAAAACAGATTCTTATGCCCATATGAGACTTGCAGACACTTTATGTCAGCATGAAAATATCCCACACGGATCAGGTGGCAGGATCAAGGCCTAAATTTGGGCATAAGAAACCCTAAATTTACACAAATGAACAATCAGGTATGTGTACAAAACAGATAACCACACCCCTAAGTGATCAACAGCAAGTGCTGTTGCTTATTTTGTATATGCAATTATCGGTTTAAATGCACAACTATGGATTTTAGCACGTGCGCACACACACACGCACACACTTTGAGTGCATAAAAATTCAGTTTGACACTGAAACCAATCCTCTCTGTGCAAAATACATATCTGTACACGCAACTATCATACGTGTATGCAGTTACTTGTTTTGTACATACATACAAATGCCTAGCCGCAGGTATGAAGAGGAGTATTTGCATGCACACATTTTGCACGGGACATTTAGGCCTCGATCCTCAAAAGGTGACCCTATCAACAATACATACCACTTCACACTTCATGTTCCCAAGTTATTTATGATGATGATGAATAACAAATAACTTACAATAGAGAGAAATTCTTATGCACAGTGTTAGTTCTTGAGCCTCAGTTTGCAGTCCCATTCCACTCCCGTGGGACAGCTAAACAATTCAGGCTATTCTCTCTGTGTTGTTTACTCTGATAAGGAATGTTGCTGCCCAGCTCTTTCTTCAGTTTACAAAAAAGCGAGGGGAACAAAAAGGAAAAATAATTTCAAGGAGGGAAAAAGTCAGATAATACATGATAACAATAAAGCTCCTTCATCTGAGGCTCTCAAATACTTGAAGCCTCAGAATAATTCTCTGTAGTATTATCCACCTTTCTATACAAGAGAGGACACTGAGGGTAAGTGAGGTCACACAGGAAGCCTGTGGCAGAGTCCAGAAGAAAACTGAGATCTCCAGAGCCTGTTATTTACCACAAAGCCTTTATCTGAAAGTAGACAACTCACAATGACCAGTTCAGAAGAAAGGGAAAATCCAGTATCCCTTTGTAACACAAGTACTCTACTAGGCAGGCAATTCTAAGCCTCATGATATTTGAAAGCAATATACTGCCATTGTTGAAAACAAAAAGAAAAAGGTAATTGTGCAAGAGGACAGCTGGGCAGAATTCAGTCATCAGCATCCTTTGCTTAAAGGCATAATTCACTAAGATGATAAAATTAAACTTGCGATGTTTAGAAAAAAAGTATGTTCTGAACTCCACAGATGGGCTTTCCAAATAACAAACTTCATCCATGGGTTACTTCTGTAACTCTGCCTGCCATTGTCAGCAATCCTGGATCTCATTTCTTTTTTAAAGTGCATTGGAACAGTTTGAATTCCCCTGTGTTTAAACCTATTGATTTTAAATCTTGCTTTAGATCTTCCTTGGACTGATTAAATCCTAAAATGCCACTCAACAAAGGCATCTTAGACAGGTCATGATTACAAATCTTTGTGGCTCCCCTCTTGAAAAAAAATGCGTATCATCCTTTTCCCACAGAAGAGATTGTGCTGGAAGACAGTGTATTTTCTTTGGGTATGTCTACGCTACAGCTGGGAAAATGCTTCATAGCATGGGTAGACAGACATGTGCTAAAGATAGCTGTGGCAGCACAGTAGGCAGCTCAAGCTAGCCACCTACGTACAATCCCATCCGAACCCCTAGGTACCTATTCGGGCAGCTAGCCCAAGATGCCACCTGTGCCAGGCCACACTGCTACCTTTAGCATGCTAGCTTGAGCCAAGCTAGCATGTGTCTGTCTACTCATGCTGGGAAACACCCTGCTAGCTGCAGTGTAGACATACCATTAGAAAACTCATTTTCTTCTTCCATAGATATAATTGTTATTTCTGCTGCGAGTAACTCCTTTTTCATGTCATGGATTACTTCTGAGTTTTCCTGTATTCTTCAGCTAAGGAGACATCAGCAAACTGAGCTGCTTTATAAAAAGTCATCTACTGGTGTAGAGAAGGAAAAGGCCTCCAAGGAATATATACCATTGGTGATATGAGAAGCTGCTAAAAGGCTGAGAAATATGGAAGAGAAGTAGTGTCAGAATAGAGACGATAACTTTAAAATGACCAGAGATGGTCTTCTGGATCTACATTAACAAAGAATACCCCAGAAAACTTAGTTCCTATTATAACATGCATATATACAAACACAGAGAAGCTGGTTCAAGTCTCCCAGTGAAGGTTCTTTTACATATAGCAGGGGTGGCCAAACTTACTAACCCTCCAAGCTGCATATGACAATCTTCAGATGTTCAAGAGCTGGGATGTGCGTGCCAGTGCTCGGGGCTTCAGCCCCACGATGAGCTTGTGGGGATAGGGGTTTCTGCCCTGTGGGGAGGGGCCCTCTGGGCTTTAGCCCCGCAAAAGGTGCCTTTCTGAGCTCGGGACTTCAGCTTCACTCCTGCTGAAGCACCAAGCCCCGGCAGGCGCACCCCAAGGGGTTGAAGTCCCAAGACTCCCCTCCCTGCTAGGAAGAAGAAGCCTCTAGCCCCACCACCTCACCACAGGGCAGAAGTCCTGAGGACCCCCTTGCATTTGACAGACAGAAAATGGAGGGGATATGGCGGTGGGCTGTGAGCCACATTTTAACTGTAAAAGAGACTCATGCGGCTGGCGAGCCACAGTTTGGCCACTCCTGACATATAGTTGGGCAGAATCTTGATGCTAGGAAGTAGATTTGATCTTGTTTTAATACCTTTCCAGAGAAAAAAGGTTAGTCTATGTTCCTGATCTATCAGATAAAGCTGCACTTGACTCAAAAGAGGATCCTGTATTCTCACACTCTGGTTGACCTTTATCTGTTATTGTGAACAAAATGCAGAAGCAATTAAAAAACAGTAAGCTGATTTGAAGTACTGTATCACAAATAGTTGTAGCTCCTTAATTCATTCAGCTTCTAAAGAAGTCCTGTTAAACAGCTGCATCTGGACTTATTAACTACTGTACAGGAATGAGGCTGTTAGAAGCCTGCAAGTTCTTGCAAGGTTCCCAGCAGAGTACGCAGATTGGTTGCACTTCACTATGAGTGGGCCAGATCCTGAGGTAGGACCAGAAAAAGGGGAAGTTAAAATCTCACCCTAAATGTGAGGGCAAGTACAGTTAATTAAGTATCATGCAGGGTCTTCTATACGCCATAGTGAAATGATGCATCTCATGCACACTGTATATCAACTCCCTTCACTGTATATCAACTAGCAAAGTGCACAGAGTAAAAAGTGATGGGCACAGAACTGGTGTTTCTGAAGCAACTTGGGTGTAAGTGTGCTCTTCATCATGATAAGTAGGCACCTCTCTTGGGGACCTACTAGAAATATTAGGCAGCAGTCACTTGGTGGCTGAGCGCTTATTAACACAGAATCAGATTTCCCCTGTGCCCCAGTCTGGCTCAATCCTTTTAAACTGATGACTAAACAAGTATGTACAACATTCTGTACATACACTGTTCAGAATTAGCCTCTGTGGAAAAAAGCAAGCATAAAAGATGTATCCGTTCTGTAAACATCATCTGGAATATTATAAATCATTTCCATAACTTTTCCATCATTAGAAGTATATTGGAGAGTTGTAAATACAGGTCTTAAAACCACAACCGTATATTAGCAAATACTGCAACATTCAAATTCCAAAACAGAAATGTCATTCAAGAAATCTATTGTACATGAGTTTAAACCAATTTCATGGAGCTCAGTCAATGTCTATTTCACCTCAAAATTCATGTCTGGGGTTCTTTTTTATAACCTTTCCTGAGGAGAAAAAAATCATCATTACTGGAGACTAATCTAGATTCAAGATGATGGTTCAGTATCTTTTCAAAAAGGATTCAGGTCTGGATTTTGAATACCTCAAAGTGAAGTGATGTCTGGATCTGAAGTTTTGATTCAACCTATTATAAAGACAGCAGGCCATTTAATGGAACCTAAGGCTAGCAGGGACCATCAGATCATCATGTCTGACCATATCACTGGCCACAACCATCATCTGCATACTAATCCCAACAACTGGATGTAGACCAAGGTATAACAGGAAGCTGAACTATCATGTGCCACAGGCAGAAAATAGGAGGGACGGTAATGCACTATTTGCATAAGCCAGATACAGATCTGGGTTGGATTTCAAAACACACACTCAAATTTTACAGGTGGTTTATACACGGGTTTCAGTTCAGGTCCATCTATATTAAGTTCTTATAGCCAAATTGTTCAAACGTAAGTGCCCCAAATTAGGCCTCTGTGAAATCCACATTTTATTCATCCAAAGAAGAGTTGTCTCATTTTCGGATATGCCCAGCATCCTCAGTTTCCCCTGAGCACTGCACAGCACCTCTGAATCAGGCTACTTCCATTAGAAGGCCTGTATTCTCCATTTCTGCAGTGCAGGCTGCATCTCCCCAAGGTGGTGAGAGTAATATCCAGTGGTGAGCTGGAGCCAATTCCCACAGGTTCCCAAGAACCGGTTGCTAAAATTAGACCTCCGTGGAGAACCGGTTGTTAAAGGGCCAGGGAGAGGGCAAAGAACTCCGGTCCTCGGGCCAGACCATCCTGTTGCTCCCAGGATTCCCAGCTGGGGAGGCTGAGGCTCCCCCGGCCCTTCCCCCGCTTCCCCCCAGCTGCAGCGTGGCCAGCTGCCGGTATCAGCTGGGCAGCTCAGCTGAGCTCTGGAGTCATCCTGCTGCTTTGAGCTGCTGGCAAGGTAAGGGGGGAGGGGGCTGCAAGCTGTAGGGCTGCCGGGGGGGGGGCAAGTGGGGCAATTTGCCCCAGGCCCTGCAGGGGCCCCCAGCCCCACAAGTATGTCTCCCCCTGTCCCAGCCCCTCTCCCGCCCTTAAATCAGAACTTTTTATAGGGAACCGGTTGTTAAGATTTTGGCAGCTCATCACTGGTAATATCCTCCTCCCATCCCTGTTGAGGAGCAGTATCAGGTGGGATTCAGGGTATTAGGACAGCAGTTCAGGCTGATAGGGCATTCCTATCCCTTCCAGGTGAAAAAACTCGCAGTGCTCTGTAGCCATACTACCTCTGGCTGTGAGAATAGCTCCCATCAAAATCCATAAAGGCATCCTCTCATCCTCCATCAAGTCCCTTCTCTCCCACAATACCTTCAGTGAATTACAACATCATAATGGCTAGGCCGTGATCACGACCATTACCTGGCTAAAAATTGTGAACATACTATTATATCTGTTACCCTTCTGACCCATCCCAACCTGACTATTTGTCTCATCCACCAGTTAAGCCTTGTCTTGTAGAGTTTTAAGCTCTTTGCAGCAGGGAATGCCATTTATTTTATGTTTGTACAACAACTAACACAACAGGGCCCAGTGGTTGTGACTCTAAGGTACTACTGCAATACAAGTTTTTTCAAATTATTGATGACCCATATTAATATTATTATGGAACTAGATGCCTAATTTCAGGCACCAAAGTTGGACAATTTTGTTCCATTATTTTGAATTCCAGTGAATATATTTAAACACCAAATTGGAACTGATCACTGCAAAAGCAGTGATGCAATATAATATCCAGGCCTCGGTGTAGGCATTCCAGTATTTGGGTCAAATTCTGCCCTCAAATACATGGCACAGTTCTCTGTGAAGTTAATGGGAGCCAAACACATGTGCCAAGGTCACTATTTAGCCCTTAGATAGGTCACATTCAGACCATTCAATGGCTCTTAAATTCCCACTCATCCCACAAGGCTTACTCACCTGCTGTGATCCGTCTCCATTCACTATGTGAGGCATCATGGCTACCTCCCCATTCAGCAACGGTGGCAGCTCCAGCGGGATTTGGTCGGTCATCATCATTGTGACGTACATTCATGGAGAATTTTCCTCAACGGGGTTCCTGCAAGAAAGACATGTTTTAAATTAAATTTCTTTTAAATGTAGACTAAGAAAAATCTATTCATACTTCAGTAGGGTGGTACCCTTCCCATTAAGACTACTTGCTTTAAAAGATATATCCTGGGCCGAGGGAAACTGGATGAGAGGACTGTTAATGGCTTTCAGATCATGTCATGGATAAATCCATTGCTCTCTAAGAAACATTCTAGAATTAGTATTCAGCAAAACAAACATGGTGAAGTCTTTACTCTTTTTCTTCAGGGCTTTTCAAGCATTAATATCTTCAGCCAGAGCCTTCATCCCAGATCTGAAATTTCTGAATGATAGTATGAGTAGCTTATGGTTCAGTTTGTTGATTTGTAACAACACAATGCTCACACTGGAACCTTCTCCCTTTGCATATTGAACATTCATAAGAGATTCTATTACTCTTGACATTAAGATACAAGTCTGTCACATCTTAGGCGCATTTAACATGCGCAATTTCAGCTTTACGCGGTCGGCAAAAACAAGAGAAAAATAACAATTTAAATACTGTTTCTGTAGTGCGGGCGATTCTACCTGCCATTACACTCAATGTAATTTTGACTATATGCGATTTTCGCTTTACGCGCTGACTGCGGAATGTAACCCCAGCGTAAGATGAGACAGACCTGTACAGCAAGAGCTAAGTGCTTTTAATCCCTTGATAGCACTTCTACAGATAACCTGAATTGAAAAGAGAGCAAATTTTCAGTGTTCAGAGGTCTCCACTTACTTGTGACATAAGTGAAGAGAAAGCTCTTGCCTAGAATCTTATCCAACATGTAGAAAGTGGACCACTATGTACGACAGCACGCAAGAAGAATTTGTAATGAAACACACCACCTTCACTATACCACCATCCCTCGCAGATAATTATCTGGAGTGTTACATAAGAAAAGTTGCTAAAAATCATGAAAGCTTTGTATAAGAAGTTTTATAATTCAGTGTTAATAGTAGCATCATGCTGTTTTACAAGGCAATAATCCAGTTCCTTAATGAATAAACGACAGGACCTAAAGTCAACAGTTTATCCTAACAAAGGAAG
Organism: Mauremys reevesii; assembly: GCF_016161935.1. Lineage (NCBI taxonomy): Eukaryota > Metazoa > Chordata > Testudines > Geoemydidae > Mauremys > Mauremys reevesii. The sequence continues at coordinate 14,816,630 of NC_052631.1, forward strand.
CAGACTTTTGCACAAATCCCCATGGTCCTAATGCTAATTGAATTTATTTAATGCCTTTCATGCCAAAGAATCCGAAATGCTTACAAATGATTAATATACAATATCAATAAAAATCAGTTGGAAAACCTATCAATTGTGGTGAAGTGTAGTAACCAGGTAGGTAATTGGCATACACAATGCTGAACAGCTCTGCACAGAAGGGAAATTTGGGGGGAAAACACAACGAAGGAAACCCTATTTATGTGGAGAGTGTTGTAGGATCCAATGTCTCTGTGGAATAGACAGGACTTTGCTCTTTAAAGTTACAGCTACAAGAGCCATACAACATAAATAGTGTGGAATTCAATTTATCTGCTATAGGAAGGGTAAGAAGCTGAGTCAGCCCTGCCAGGATTAGAACCTGTGGTTCCATAGAGTCTAGATAGTTATAACCTGATACACAGACCACTAAGCCACTCCCTCTCCTGCTGCTAGTATTTAAATTTAGATTTTTAAAAGCCATGTTTAAATGTAAATGGATGGGAAACTGAACTATGCTCTCTCTTCACCATTATATGCTTATTTACTTAGAGTTGTTGAAAATGAGCCCATCCAGAGCTCAACATTAAAATCCAGTCAGCTGCGGAGCAATCTAACTACCAGAGAATAAATCAGTCCATGAGTGAATATTCTGATTAACTGTGACAGCCCACTTATGTAATGAGAATGTTCAAAGTGACTATTTAAAACCCTGCACCCCTTAAACTGAATAGTGTTGAACCTTTCACTCTTATCATGTCAAGTATCTTTACACATAGAAAGTAATGGTGAACCAACCTACATCTCTTCTAAAACAAGGGTCCTGCTCACCACCATTACCATTCCTCTGGCATACATCTGTAAAGGCTATTTTGATGTAGCTGATGCCAAATTTTGCATGATTCACATAGTTCTTTCTGATGTTCTCACTACCCTGAAAATACAGCGTTTCTAATTGTCACTCCAACTTGATATAAATAGAGGACATCTATTTCAAAATGAAAGACTCTCCTCCTTTTATGTGAGACCCAATTATAGGACTCAAATTCTCACCAAGTTTTGAAGAGTAACATAACGTAACACACAAAAGGCAGACATATATCAACTAGTGATCAGCTAAACAATAAGTCCATGTCTTTGTGCTTTAAGTCTCATTCTAGGCCTGGGTCAAGCATTAGTGTGGGCCTATATCACAACCCTATACCATTTTCCCCACATATTGACCCACAGTGACTACACACATGAAAAAGGAATCTGGAAACCAAATACGTCCCTGGCTCACAACATCAAGCACCATGATCCAACCCATCCATCATCTTCCAAAATCTCCTTGGCTCTGAAACGTAAAGCTGGCAGCTGATAAAGTCTTCTCTACTTGTCACGTGAGTGACACATGTCTGCTTGAGGCCTACCACACCTTTCCTCACCAAGGCAGTTTTGCCAACTCTCACAATTTTTACTGCGAGTCTTGCAGTATCTCAGGGGCTTCTTAAAGCCCCCAGATCCTGGAGCCAGGTGATTACATGAAAATCTCAGCTTTCTTTTTTTTTTTTTTTTTTTTTTTAAATTTTCTAGCCCTCGTGATTGTTGAGAAAAGTTTGAAAACATGAACCCTACAAGTTCAAAACCCAGAATATAACTCAAACTCCAAAATTATTTTAAATCTCAAAATTTTGGAGGTCTCACAATTCTTCATTATTAATCGCTGGGAATTGGCAATACAACCAAGGTCCTGCAAAACCTAGTTGTAACCATTTTGTGTCCTGGTTGTACAGATTACTTAGGAAAAAACATGACTCTAGTTGTTTTCCAATTAAAGTGGATTAATTCATGGAACAGCTAATTGTATCCCTGGTCCATGAAGACTTTCAATGTGAGTTCATCAATCATACATAGAGGATAGCTTCACAATATGGATCCTTTTCTGGCATTTATTGGCAAGCCCATCTAGAGCACATATGTCCTCAATTCATTCCTGTTTTTTTAAGGTGTGTATATATATATATATATATAACTTCATGAAGGAGTTCTGAAAGGATTGCAAGGCTGACAGGAGCCACTATAAACACATTAAAATTCACGTACAAATACATGACAAATCCATCCAGTCTGAATCTGGAAGTTTGAGTTTTAAAAAAGAGACATTTTTTATCTCAAAATAATGCACGTCATTTTTATTTATTTAAACATAGACTGTAGTTTGAAACTATATTTTTCCATAGTAAATTTCACCACTCCAGGCACAACAAACCAATGTGCTGATGTGTATTTGCTGAATGTCATTATTTAAAGCTTAGTAGTTGCATTCTCACTATGGCCATGTCTACACTAGTCTTTTTTTCAGAAAAGTTTCCTCCTATTGCCAGTACTGGTGCAACTCCACCAATAACGGCAACACTGGTTGTTGACAAGGCACTGTTGGCCATTGTCATTTTCCAACACAGTCATCTAGACCTGTTCTCTGCAGGGTTAGACAGCATGCTTTTGAAATCACTGGCAACCATAGGAACCATCTCTACACTAGGTGGAAGTGCACCAGGTTTCTAACAATGGTGAGAAATTTTCACCAGAAAGCCCTAGTGTAGATACAATTGAAGTCCCAATTGAAATTATACCATAGACTTTCATGTATCAAGCCCTAAAGTTTTAGAACCAGTTTCAGACACTGACCCATTAGGTTTCTCTTTCTTATTGATTCTTGATTAACAAGAGAAAACAATGTATCTTTCAAATTTGCCAACATCCTCCACACAATGCAACAGTTGCTCTCACATAACCAATTTCATTAATTTGATTGACATACACAGGTCAGTATGCAAGCACTGTGATCAACTTTGTCTCTAAGAAGTCAAGCATGCTACTTGCAAGAAAACTCCAGACCAAAGGGCTGGGAAAACAAATTCAGAGTTCAGGACATGAGAACTTCTTTGCTTTGCTTAAAATATGAACTACCATATACTAACCCAAAGCCTGAATCAAACAAAACCCCAACATTTTTTCTGGTTCTAAAAAGTTGAATAAATTTAAACTTTTAGAAAATATTTCCTGTGTGTCTGCATTCCCTGGGTTTGGCTGGAACAGGATGCGGAAATACCACTATTCAGTGAGAGAGGCTGTGTTTCCAAGCTAGTTATGTCCAGGAAATACTAGAAATTTCATAAGGTTTCCAGCTCAGTTTCTTGACCAAGGAAGTAAGGATAAGCATCCAAGCTTCTGGATGTTTCTCCACCCAAACTGAGCTTCCAAAACTTTTGATGTTTATTAGTCAATAGTGTGAACCTGATCTTCTACTTTGTAATGCAATGTCCCACCTCTCACAAAATAAGTTGATGATCCTTAAGTTTCCTTATTGATTCAATATGTGAATTAGTAATACATATAGTAGTTGCATGTGACAACAGATGGAAACTTAAAAAACACAGAAGAACAAAGTAGAACTATCCAAAACAAAATTCCATGTATGATGAATTAACATGACCCAATGTGTTAAGACACAGTTATCCTTAAATTACAAGAGGAGTGTAAACATATTGAGATAGCCTAACGGTCTATTTTTTCTTAGAAGGTTTTGACTTCACTTTAATTATGGTACAAGTCAAGATAAAGGTGGAAATATCATGAATTCTTTTACAAAACTAAAAAGCTTCTTCCAGCTAAGGCAGACGGAATTTCAAAATGAGAACCTAGCAAAGTAATAGTTCTTCTAAATATTGAGTTTTATGAACTGGTTTCTATAAAAAATGGTTACCTGCCTTTCATAACTGTTGTTCTTCAAGATGTGCTGCTTGTGGCCATTCCATTCTAGGTGTGCATGTGCCCACACATGCGGCCAGCAGAGATTTTTGCCTTAGCGGTACCGTAGGACCAGCTGTGGTACCCTCTAGAGTGCCACGCTCATACTGCGATATATCAGGAGCCACCAGCCCACACCCGCTCAGTTCCTTCTTGCTGACAATTCTGACAGAAGGGCAAGAAGGCGGGTAATAGAATGGACATGAGCAACACATCTCGAAGAACAACAATTTGAAAGGTAGGTAACCGTTTTTTCTTTTTCGAGTGCTTGCTCATGTCGATTCCATTCTAGGTGACTCACAAGCAGTATCAATGGAGGTGGGCTCAGAGTTCACCGTCATGCAGCTCATAGCAGTGCTCTGCCATAGCCAGCATCATCTTGAGCCTACTGGGTCAGCACATAGTGCGACGCAAACGTGTGAACGGACAACCAGGTGGCAAGACAAATTTCTTGGATCGGCACCTGCACCAGGTCGGGCCGCTAAAGGTGCCTGCGCTCTAGTGGAATGAGCTGTCACAATTGTCAACAGGGATACCTTCGCCAGCTCGTAGCAGTAACTGATACAGGCCGTGACCCAAGACACAAAGGACTCCCTGCAGCACTGACTTGGGACCCAGCCACCAGACCATGGACAAGAGGATGGTTCGGTACCGTGACCACTTGGTCCAGGAGGAGCCTGCTGGGAACGTAAACCATTGCCAGCCACATCTGCAGGGGTCTCAAATGAAGCAAAGCGTGACTGACCACGTAGTGCATGTTGCCACGTGGCCCATCAATCGCAGACATGTGTAGGCCGTGGTGATCAGATACCTCCTTATATGGGCTATGAGATCCGATATGGCCTGAAAGTGTACTTTTGGAAGGAAGGCCCTGGCTGACATGGAGTCAATAACCACTCCAATAAACTCTATGCACTGGACTGGCATTAACGTCGACTTTCCTATGTTTATTAACAGGCCCAGGTCACTGCAGGTGGAGCGCAGCAGATCGAGGTTTCTTTGCACCTGCTCTGGAGACCTGCCCTTGATGAGCCAGTTGTTGAGATACGGAAAGATCTGGATCCCCCGACATCTGAGATAAGCTGCTACTGGCACCACGCATTTAGTGAACACCCTGGGGGCCGAGGACAGGCTAAAGGGTAGCACCATGAACTGGAAGTGGCACCGATCCACTATGAAATGCAGGAAATGTGTGTGTCCAGGGAATATGGAGACATGAAAGTAAGCATCGCTGAAATTGAGAGCAGCGTACCTGTCCTCTGGATCCAGGGAAGGGATAATGGAGGCCAGGGAGACCATGAGGAACTTCATCTTCTTGAGAGACTTGTTGAGGCCACGCAGGTCCAGGATGGGTCTGAGGCCCCCCTTGGCCTTCAGAATTAGGAAGTATCAGGAATAGAATCCTCTTCCTTCCATTTCCTGAGGAACCACTTCCAAAGCCCCCAATTGCAGGAGCTTGTTGACCTCCTGAACCAGGAGTTGCTCATGAGAGGGATCCCTGAAGAGGGGCAGGGAAACAGGGGGGAAAGTAGGGGTATCCAAAAACTGCAGGGTATAGCCTTGAGCTACTATGTCCAGTACCCAGTGGTCTGACATAACCCATGACTAGGCAAGCCGGTAAGGAGAAAGACGGTTGAGGAAAGGATAGGCAAGATCCAGATAGATGACTGGGACGTTGCTCTCGAGTGCACCCTCAAAATGACTGCTTTTGGCCCCCTAGGTGTTTAGCAGGTCCAGACTGGGCTGGCAAGCGGGAGGAAAGAGGGTGGCAACGGCTAAACCAAACGTCCCTTCTTCTTGAAGATCCCTGATGGGCTTGCCAAGGTCTTGATGACAGCAGAGTCCAGAATGGCTTTCTAGCAGAACGTGGGGGTATGCATGCTCAACAAGTGAACAGTAGCCTTAGTGTCCTTCAACCCATGTAGCCTGGTATCCGTCTAAAGAGAGAACAGCCCAACTCCATCAAAGGAGAGGTCCTGAATTGAGGCCTGCATCTCCTGGGAGAGGCCCACCATCTGGAGCCTGGAACTGCGTCACATGACTATAGCCGATGCAACCACCCTCACCGCTAAGTGCCATGCCATTTGCAGGGAACATCTGACTGCCGCAGTACCTTCCTCTACCAGGGTGCCAAACTCTTGAGCCTGACCCTGAGGAAGGGAATCCTGGAACTTTTTAAGACTGTCCCAAAGATAACAATTATATTGGCCCAGCAGGGCCTGATGGTTTGCCACCCGGAATTGTAGGCTAGCTGTTGAATAAATTTTTCTGCCAAATAAATTGAGTTTTTTGGCTTCTTTACTTTTGGGAGAAGGGCTTGATGCTCCCTAAAGTCATCTGGGGGGCTAGCTCTGGAAGGTTCCACACCCTCCTTGTACGGGGAAGACGAGGAAGACTTGGTCTCCGGTGGAAGCGCTGAGGGCTTGGCTGCTGCAGGAGAGGGAAGTTTAGGGATGGGTATGGGATCCTGACCTCGGAACGGGCTTCCAGTACTGGGCCCAATGCCAGTAGGACCACCATCTGTTGCTCCTACGTGGCCACCAAGGAGCAATGAGAAGGGGTCATCATCATCACTGGAACGCCCCACGCTCCCCAATACAGCCACTGCATTGGCCACTGGGCTTGCTGCCACTGCAGTGCCGTGGATGACGGAGCAGGCTCCAGTGCCCAATCCCATCACTGAGACCAGGGCAATGGGCTGAACTGGGCCTCCATGCCAGATGAACCACCTTTCGGCAACCAGGGAGGAGCTGTCAATGCCTGCGTCCGTTTACTGGTAGTGGCTACCCGTGATTGTTGGCCAGGCATAACTGACTGGTGATTGTACCGATGAGAGTGGTCCCGGTGCCTGGGAGATCTCCATCAGGGGGAATGGTGCCGGGGGGGACCATCAATAAGATGAGGAGCGTTCCCAGGGTGCCAGCGATGGGGACCGACGTCTAGAGGTAGGTCGGCTAGAGGTTGAATGATGCCAGTCATAGTACAGGAAGCATCGACCCCATGCCAGTCCAGGACAAGGAGTTTCCGGTCATCACCGTCCTGTTCCTGACACCACTTGCTGATCACCAGAGATGTCGGACTGGAATCTGGAAGATGCCTGTATGTGATTTCTTGTAACATGGGACACCATTGCACACCAGTGTCCACACAGTACTTGCCAGGAGGAGGATCATAATCCAAAGGCAAGGAAACCAAGATGACTGGAGACCTTCATCCTGTTGCAGCCTTCATCTGCCTTCACAGCTATTGAGAGAAACTGTCTCTTCATCCACCTGCTCTGCCACTGAGGACTTGCCAAGTGGGGAGAAAGAGGAGGAGGGAATTGTATCGCTTGTCATCTTGAACCTCACCTTCCACCTTGTTACCTTGGAGGACTCTGCCAGGAATGACAGAGACTCCTGATGGCATTGCTCTCAGGACCATGGGAACACACAAGCCGTTCCACCACATCAAGGTCACAATCCACTGGGGCATGTTTCAAGGATTTCAGTATTTAGGGATCCAACAAAGTCAACAGGAAACAGGGAAACAGGAGAGGAAAGAATGTACCACAGCCTGACTCAACAATCCAGATCCAACCTTTCCACCAGGAAATGTCTGCCTCAACTGTGACAAGATATGTGGATTCCGGATTGGTCTCATTAGCCACCTGTGCATCCACCAGCAATAACTGGCTATCATTTTATGGAAGACAATCACTCTCAAACTCTGAGGGATTGCTGCCAATGCAGTCCTCTCTCTCTTCGAAGTGCTTTACAAACAATATCTAATTAATCCTCACAACCTCCCTGCAAGACAGGTAAGTAGGTACAAGAGAGGTAGCTCTCTTTGGAGAAACAGGCAAAGAAAATCTCAGTGACTTGCCCAAAGTAACCCAATGAGCAGAGAGCTGGAGAGCTCCAGAATTCAAGAGCTCCTAGCTTTCTGTCATGTTCTCAAACCACTAGATCATCCCATTTCTTAGATCACCACATATGAGTTTAAGATTGTACATTATTGCCACCATAGATCCCCAGAGATTGCCACACGAGAAAAATAGAAGAGGATTGTTGCAGAACACTTCGTCCTCAATTACCTTTAAAATATGCATGGCTTTTAAACAATTGTTTTTTTAATTTTGAAAATTACTTCTCAAGATGAAGTGAACATAGTACTATATTGCCATAAGAAAGAAATCCAAACAACCAAATCTGGGTCCACCACACATAGTATTCCAAAACACCAGTTTTATCCAAAGAATTCTGCAACAAAAGTTGCTCTACCTTTTTATTCCAAGACATCTATTGCCTTTAAAAAGTAATCATCCTGACTCACACTTCAGGATCCTGACTCTGCAAATGCAGTTGCACTTCCTGACCCACCCAGAGATGCTAGAAATAGCTTTTAGATAAGTACTGACTGGCTAAAAAAGTAACATAATAGAATCTCAAATGAAAACAACTCTCATGGTAACAGCTAAAGAAGATAATCTAGTTGGCTGTAATTCTCACATAGATGCACATGACGGGAGGGGATTTTCTCCATTTTGAATGTGCACCTGAACGTTTTAAGATATATATATAATCTAAAAGACTCTCCTCCCTGCCATTTACATTCCAGCAACACTAACCATCTTCTGCAGGAAGTTAATTCACATCCTTCCGATCTGCTCATTGCCAACACCTACCCAAAAGCAAAGTAGCCAGGGACAGCATGGACATTATAACTTCACAGGAAATTATCAGAGGCTATGCATATCATGCTGGCAAACAGAGAAGTTAAGAGATAATATAAAAATAAGGCCAGGTCTACACTACAAACTTACAATGGTATAACCACATCACAAGGGCTATGAAAATTCCACACCCATGAGCGACATAGTTATACCGACCTAACCCGCAGTGCAGACAGCACTCTGTCGACGGGAGGGCTGCAGCATTTTTAGTGTAGACCTGCCCTAAGTGTCTGATCCTGGGAGGTGATGAGCATCCTTATGTGCAAAGAGGCCAAACCTTGAGAAATTCAGACCTCTGCTAAAGACCTCTGGAAGGTTCTCAGTGCTTGTCAAGATTTGTCCCCTTGAAGTCATGGGACTTAGTATCTGAGACGTGTTATCTGGCACTTCATAAGAACTAGTAGTCAAATGTTTCCAGAAGTACTTGCAGTAAGAAAAAAAGTAAATAAATAAAAAGGAGGAGTGGTAAGGGAAAAAATCATTTTATTTCACTTTCCTGCATTGAACAGGCAATAACTGCAGTGCAAAGTATTTTTCCATAAAAAGGAATGTTTCCTTGGTACAGTTTAGTACACTTCTAGAAAGCATGCTAGTTCTTTTAAATGTACGAGCGTTTGTAGCACAGTAGTTCTGTCTCGCTAATTAGAGAAGTCAGATTCCCAACATGATAAGATTAGGGCTTTTCAACTGGGATAATTTTGAACTGCCTCTGCTGGAGAAAGAGAACTGAAAAGCGCATGTTAGGCACCCAGCCACTTCAAGTTTTCCCATTAGTAAGGCTTCTGGCCTTCCTAAAGTGCTTCTTTTATGTGTTGTTATTAATAATACTCAGCACCAGCATACTAGCTTCAAAGTGCTTTTACAAACCCCAGTTAATGAATCCAGTCAGCTTTTCAGATATTATTTAAAAACATGTTTCACAAAATGTATCTAAATCAACACATACAGTGTGATTCTATTTTTATTCCAGGTGAACAGTATACTCCGGCTCTGCAGCAAGTGTAGCTGTATGCAAGAAAAACTCTTGCCACAGCTTGCCACTTGAATACAAGCAGGAGCAGTGATAATTGTTCATGTAGGAAAAGCCTCTTGAGACATGAGCAGTACCTGGAGGTATGCACACAGCTGGCTGGTCAGGGAACAAATAGTCTGGAATTTGTCTTCTTGTCTGATGTATGTTCATTAGCCTAGTTAAATCACATCTGTCTGAAAGACGACTTAAACCTAAAAGCATTCTTTCTATGTCTAATTGCAAACATGGTAGGTTAATCTGAAAGCAACCCAAGAGACAGACCTATTTGTAACAATTTATATGTTTTAATTGGATTGGTTAGAATAAGACAGATCTTTGTGCCAAACTGGTCTTAATCCTTTATTTCTTTTAAAAAAGAATATAAGACGCGGGAATGTCTGAATGAAAAACTAACTGGCATTTTAGAAAATGGATGGCCATTATTTCTCTACTACAGTGTCACAAATATCAAATTGGTTGGTTAAATGATGTATTACAACTTTATAACAGCGGATAATGGTTGAGATTGTCAAAAGCACCCATATAGAGCTGGATGGAGGACAATTCCTTTCCCAAAATAATTTTTGAAGTTTGGTCTCCCCCCACCCCCCATACACACACACGGGAACAAAAATAAAACCTTCTGAACATTTTCACTAAACTTCCAATTTTTTTTATTTAAAAAGTCAGTTTTCCGTTCGGGCCTATCTTTCTCGTTGGAAAGACCAACCTGAACCTCAGAAACCTCCCGCTCAGAGACTTCATCAAAATCAATACATTACTAAATAGCATATTTCAACAAAAACAACAAATGTTTAATCAAAAATATTCCAACCAGCTCTACACCTGACTTTCAACCACCAGTCCCCCTGACTCCCACTGAAAGTCAATGGGAGTTGTGCTCCCAAATCAGGTAGGTGCTTTTGAAAATCCCACCCTTGAAGTCACTGTTCAGATTGGACTTCTATGTGGCTGCACTCACACAAGTTCAGAATCAGAGCCAGAGTAGTCATTATTTGTGAATTAAGCCTCCTGTATTTGGGAAAGAATCATTTTCCAGTACAATCTCATGTACTGTATGAATAGGTTACTACATGCATTAGAAATGGGCCTAAACCAGCAACTTGGCTCCTAACTTTGAATTTAGGGAAAGGGGTGAAGATCAAAATCTGTATTTAAATTTGCAGCTTTGACCCATCTCTGATCTAAATAGGTTACACCATTCTATTTCATGGACGAGCATTTTAATTTACTCAGTGAAACTTTACAATAACCCCAGGTGCTAAACGCTTTTCTAATGTCTAGCCCAGCAAAAAAGTCAATTTTATGCACAATATCATTTTTGAGAATCAATTTTCCAGTCTAATGTTTGCACTATTTATATTTATTGAAGCCAAAGTAATTAGAAAAGAACCTGGCATTCAATAAATCAATTATACAGGAAGGAGGCACAGAGAACATCCAACGTGTTGTGTTGTTAACTAGCTGCAAATATCATGACTACAACAGCACATCAGGAAAGGAGAAGTTTAAGAATGAGATTAGTTTAAATGGCATTATACTGTGAGGCAACTAAAACTAATCAGTGTATGATACCTCTGACCAAGTACCAGAACAAATACAGCAGGCTGGTTCGCAGAGGAGTCCTTAATCATTAAAAATATAATGCAACTTTGCTAGCCTTTTTCCATGTTGTTTTCTATTGTCCCAAGATACCTTGTGCAGTGTTGAAAATTTACGTGTGTGTGTGTGTGTGTGTGTCCTACAACATTTACATGCCAAAAAGGGATATGAACTCAGATAAGACAGAATGACACCAAACTCCTTCACATCCATAAGCTACACCAGGAGCAAATCTGGCCTAATAAAATCATTTAAGATCTATAATGAGAACACCTAAACAGAAGAACTCCACTAACCATGGGGAATAACCCATGGATTCACAGCATTCTCATTTGCATATATTTGTATGATAACTAAATTAACCTGCTGTTCTGAAAAAATCAGTTACTTTATAGATACATCATTGCTCTGTGAAATGAAAACAGTGCTTAATGGACAGTGTCATTCAAACTGTCATAGGCTTATATCACTGAAACTACAGAAAGCCAAATTACAAATAAAATAAAGTGCAACTTTAAGATATAACTGTCAACTACCATTTTATGAGAATTTTTTTCTTTACCTTTTTATAAATGTCTCCTAGGAGCTAAAAATAGTCTTTCCTTGTCTATTGTATTCTTCCCCTTCTCCTCAAAAAGAGCATCTTTCTTCCTCCCTTTCTAATGGGATGCACCATACTGCCTCTTAAAAAATACACCAGGCAGACCTAACCCTTCTTACACAGCAGTGGCTATTGGTGATTGTTGAATTTTCAACTATTTTGTGGTGTTTAACAAATTATAACAGTTTTAAGATTGACTCAGGATCAATTTGACCTTTTTGGCATGTCTCTTTAAATTTCTGCCAAATGATTATTTTATAAAAGGTAACAGCATTTATACATTTCATAATCTTGCATGTGACTTCCCTCAAATATGGATATTCATTAGCTTTCTCTCTTCCTGTTCCCTGAATAAAAACCATTTGAAGAACAAGAACAATGTCTATTGGCAAGATTGTGGCCAGCTACCATACAAGTTCACAAGATGAAACGGGTAAGAGCACATTGAACCATATTCACACTACCCCTCTGCTCTTCTGAACTACTACAAACCACCCCAAAGAGGGCAGAAAGGAAGCAGGACCATCCTACTCTGCAGCTTATTGCTACAGAGCTGGCAAGCCACAGAAGGAAGTGTGCGCTGTGCCACTTTGGGCCTCCCACTGGAGTCAATAAGGCATAAAATTGAGTAGGGACTTAGGCCAGCAGTTCTCAACCAGGGGGCCGCAAGCTGGTTTCAGGAGGCCACAGAGCCCCATGGGTCTGAAAGCAGGAGCACAGCCATGGGAAGCACCAGCACCACCTGCAGGGCTGAAGTTGTAAATGGAGCTGCGGTGCCTCAAGCCCCAGTGCCCTGCAGAGCTGAAGCCAGGAATGGAGTCATGGGGCTGAAGCCCCGAACCCTGGCACTCCCCCTAGATCTAAAGCCAAGAGCCCTGGGGCCCTGCAGGGCAGAAGTCCCAAGCCCACCCCACCCTGCAGCTGAGCCCTGAGGTTCCCCCGCTGGGCTCTGGAGTTTTAATATACTATGAGTACAGTATGTTGTGGGAGTTCAGAAATAAAAGGTTGAGAACCCCATCCTTAGGCTATCTGTATCACAGACAAGCATGTTTCTCACATGTAATATTCATATAAAGACCTGAAGGCAGATATGGTACATGCTAAAATTTTTTAAGCCCACAGCTAGTGTCTGAAAAGTAATTAGGGTCATGGTTAGCTTAATGTCATAGTTCAACGATGCAGTCCTCCACTCCGACCTTACCCTCCTCTCCTTTAAAACTGGTTTGTTAAGATCATGAAAACATTTCTTGTCTCATTTAAATGATTAATATTTTGTATTATCACACAAAAATGTCAAAGGTAAGCCAGTCATAATTCACCTACAGTAACTGATTTAAGTCTATTGACATGGATCAATTTAACTAAAAAGCTACTCCCCCCCCCCCAGATTTAAATGTTTATGTACATCTCTAGCAAACAAGCAATAGAAAACAAATACATCAGATTCCATTAACTACTTGCTTTCAGCACACCTTTTTGCAAGGCAGTCTTCTTTACTTCAGCCATTTACTGTTAACCTGGCTCCCTGGCCGAAGTGGTATTGACAATGAGTAGCACATTGTATTATTGTGGGAAACCACTTCACACAAATCTCTCATTCAACCCAGAGATTGAACAATAGACATTCACACAGAGAACATGGACCAGCTACTGGAATGGAGCACCTCTGTATACTAGCCGGAGGAATTTCTAACACTGGGAATGTTGAACTACTGTAAATGTCACATTCTCAGGCTCTAATTGCCTGGATTTCAGAATAAAACAAATACCTTCCAATATCAGGAGGCAAAAACAGAAGAGATAAAATATCCTCTTGTGCTGCCTCAGTTTGGTACAACGGAGAGCAAAATGCTCCAATAACTTCTTTGATTTTCTGAGTTGCTTTGTGGAGCAAAATGTACAAAATCGTACAACACAAAAAGATGCAATACCTTTCGGTGGTTTTATGTATGTTTCAGGGTGGAGTAAAACAACACAACATAGGCAGAAATTATGTATTCAATTAAAAATAATAATAATGATAAAAAAATCTCTTTCATGGCAAAAAGGTCAATTCATTGGATCTTAAGAGGAAAAGCAAAAGACTCAGCTTTTTCATATTAGTTACAACTGTAAAATGTCAGACTATTAAAAATAATGATGCTTGAAAACCAATAACAAAAAGGTACTTACTGAACACTTTTTATTAATAAAATGTGAAGTTGAAGAAATAGGGCTGAATTTGATCTCACTCCAGTTTTACATGACTGCAATGCCAATGGAGTTAGCCCTGATTTACAACAGTGTGCAAAGTGCCAGGAATGAGTGCTCATGGATACAATCCAGACTGGAGATAGATCAGTAATTTTTCAAAAGGCAACAATCTAAAATTCTACCAATGAATCTCGAGAGTTGAATAATGGAGTCATAAGTCGGTCAGATGATGCTCATCTGGATGACACTTTCAAAGTGACAGTGCACTTGCAGATATCTGAAGTAGTTTCTAAAACAAAATAATTTTGGACTTCAAATTGCCCTATAACAGAGCTGGAAGAGACCCATTATATTAAGTCTATGATTTTGCAAAAGCAAGACTGAACCCTCAAACCCTGCTGTGTACTGAACCCTCAACACCTGTTGTGTAATGTATCAGATAGTAAACTGACATAATTGTAAACTGGACCTGAGCAAAAATATGGTCATTATCATACAAGACCTCTGATTTTTTTTATTTTTATTTTTACTTACAAATAACTGCAATCATCCTATGTGTAATAAAACACTTCATGAAGAAAATCTAGTAATAAACTTACCTATGTATGTAAACTGCGGAACATCTAAGTCTCACTGAAGTTAGCAGGAGTTAAATTGGGCTCCTAAATTGTAAAATCATTAGGACAAGGACCAAGTCTTACTTGTCTGTACAGCACCAAGCACAATGATGAATAAATGAGAACAGTCTTACCAGCATCTAGGCCAGGGGTCTCAAACTCAAATGACCATGAGGGCCACATGAGGACTAGTACATTGGCCCGAGGGCTGCATTTACTGACACCTCCCCCACGCTGCCATCGGCCCCGCCCCCACTCCACACAGGAGGGGTGTGGCAGGGGATTCCATGCAGCTCAGCATAGAAGCGGCATGTTTTTCGACCTGCCCCGGACCTTCCATTTGCTTCTTTGGTTTTCTGGTAGGCTTGTCTGAGCTCCTTAACTTTCACTCTGCACTGCACGGAGTCCCTGCTGTGGCCTTTAGCCGTCATAGCCTTAGAAATTCTTTCAAATACTTTTTCATTTCGTCTTTTGGAACGCAGTTCTGTTAGCACTGAATCCTCTCCCCATATAGCGATCAGATCCAGTACCTCCCGAGCGGTCCATGCTGGGGCTCTTTTTCGATTCTCAGGAGACTGCATTGTTAACTGTGCTGATGAGCTGTGCGTGGTCACCTGTGATGATGAGCTCTCCACGCTGGCCAAACAGGAAATGAATTTCAAAAGTTCGCGGGGCTTTTCCTGTCTACCTGGCCAGTGCATCCGAGTTGAGAATGCTGTCCAGAGCGGTCAGTGGTGCACTGTGGGATACCGCCCGGAGGCCAATACCGTCGATTGCAGCCACACTATCCCTATTCCGATATGTTAATACCGATATTAGCGCTACTCCTCTCATCGGGCAGGAGTACAGAAACCAATTTAAAGAGCCATTAAAATCGATATAAGGTATCTGAGGTATAACCAGAATGTTTCGCTAGAAAGAGCAACTATATAGCACCAGTTCTCTTCCCACCTATCTCCAGTCCCTTTTTTAACTGGCATTATTTTACCTCTGAATCTACCCTTCTCTTGCAAAGCTAATTCAGCACATCTGGCTGCAGGGTCTCCTGTCAGTCACCTCTAGAGGTGCTGATTCATCAGTGCAGTGGGAGTCAGAGGTAGCTGTTGTCAACAAAACTAAATTAGCACTGTTCCTGGTGATAAGAAGTATGGCCAATTACTAGACAAGTTTTGATATTAAACTAGAAAATGACTCCACTCAAAAAAAAAAAAATACATAAAACCCAGTACTGTTGGTTGAAATGTAGCCGGGTGGCACTGAGCCAGGGGAAACAGATGCCCTTCCCTCAGTATGCCCAGTATGCATTCAGGAGCAACATTCCTAATAAGTGGGAGTTATTGGTTAATAAGTTATGAATAACTCTTTGTAAATGATGATTTCTTAATATTCCAGCTTTGGGACTTACTGCAACTTTCAAGGTAAAGAGGAGATGAAGAGGTACCAAAGTCTTTTAAATAAAAGCAGGAGCAAAAAGGAAGGATAACAGCGGAACTTATGCAAACTGGTTTTCAAGTATTGAAAAATGGCTGAAAAGTTCCAGAAAGATCACTTGATCTCTACTACACAAACTAAAATTATCGGTTCATAGCACATTATTTTCAGAGAGTCTGGATAACAATCTTACTGAACAAATTTTTCAAAAAAGGTATGAAAGGAAATAAAAAAAATTAAAAATCAGTTTCTACTACAGAAATGCCCAGAGGCCCCAAGTGAAACCAGGGCCCTATTGTGCAAGGCTTTGTAAAAACAGAGTAAAAGTAATTGCCACAAAGAGCTTATAGTCTAATTTAAGACAGCAGCTGTAACAAACATTCAGAAGGAAAAAAGGAAGAAAGGCTGCAAGAAACCTTAACAACATGCTTTTAGAGAGGCCGCCTATATACACAGCTGGATGGTTTCAAGACGGTTAATTTCTAAAAACAAACAAAAATAAATTATCAAATATAAACACACAAGATAAATAACTGAAGTCTGTACTTGCCGTCTACCTAACATTATCACTTGGCAGTATCCTGTTGGCATCACAGTCAAAATAGGTTCTGAAGAAAGATTTGATGTAGGGTGCGTAAGTTACTTTATGGATCAGTTGGGATAGGGCATTCCAGGCCTAAAGAGAGGCATGGACGAAAGTGCAAAGCTAGGGAAAAGAAACCTGTTTTAATGTAATGGAGTCAAATAAGGGAAGAATTCTGAGAAATACAGGGCAATAATGAGAGGTTAAAAGCGAACTACGCTTTGGACCAACTTCATCCCTAAACTTTACTGACTTCACCACAGTTACACCAGGGATGACTGTGACTCCTAATTTTTAATAAAAACTACAAACAAGTAATTGTGAAGGATGTCTGAGATGGTTAAGCACATCTTGGTTGACTGTTTTCAGTATATATTTCCCCAATGATACCCAGCTTTAATGAACTCAAATTAAATGCTTTAAAATAAAATTATTTATATCCATATTTAATCTGAAGTCTATACCTCTGGGGCAGAGTTATGCCGTTTGTGTTTTCATAGTATGCATTCAAGTGAATGGATTCCATTAAAAAGAAGATGGCTATAACTGTCTAGCTTCATGCAACAGGCATATCCCCAATTTCACTTTTATTTAGAATATTTAGGGGTATATTTTCTGTGTATGGGAGAACAGGGTGTAGGAATGTGTGATTTGCATTAAAATCCCTGAGAATCTTGCAGTTAAAGCTCTGCTGTATTCTTTGAGAGCTGTCCTAAGTATTACTTAAGATGAAAGCTCGCTTTTGCATGAGGGAGGCAGCTCTATGGATCCGACTGTAAATGGCAATGTTGACTTGGTCAGGGGAATGAGAGCTTCATTGCAATGGCTGCGGAATATTTTTCCCCACCCTATTCTGTTTTCTCCCTCCTAAAGCACAATATTGCATATGCTTCAGAGGGCAAGTTCTCCCTGAAAAGAGAGAAATGCTTTTCAAGTCTGCAGAAAACTATACATGCCTGCATGTAAATGTTTAGAGTATATGTCAGCACCTCTTTGTAATTCTACTCAACAAAGAAACAGCTTGGAATAAACTGCATTGAAAACAATTTAAAAAAAACAACAACAAAGGCTACTCTTCATATAAATTGCTTCCATCAAGCGCAATATAATTAATTTTAAAAATGCCAAAATGAAATCATATTTTAATTGTGTGTTTTATATAAGTCAGACACTTAATTATATTAACAGGCATCCGAGGCAAACAACAGGGCACTCAATTTATGTTCAATCGTTTTTTTTCCAGCTCAAATATCATCCTAATATCTTTAATATTGTCATAGCAACCTAATATTCTAATGAAACAGCAGGGAACTGTAAAACTTCCCTGTCTTCCTATTGCAGGGAGGATATTTCTTTCAGCACTCCTGCTGAAAAGCCTTTCATACCACAACTATACAAGAATTCTCTTCTTTCCACACTCCCATCTATCACCGCTGATTACTAGTAAAGAAATTTACCATCTTCCCAGGTTAACTTAACAGTTACAAACAACCAGAAAGCCTGCCACAGCATAAAACAAAGGCTCATGTATTATACAGTCCTAGGGATGTGTTAGCTGAAAGAACATGGAAAATAATCATGGATAATCTTCAAATGGATGGGGAAGTACCGTCCATTTCAGACAAGGGTCCAAAAGTCTTGACATTGATTGAGACTTCTCAAGTCCGCATGCCTAAGGTGAGAAATTTCTTGAGACCAGACTCTCTCACCGGATTTCTGTCTCAGACAAAAATACCATAGCACATGCTTTCCTGCCGCATTTTAGTGATTCTGGTTCTAATCCAACTAGAACTCACAAGTGCAAATTATGAGAAAATAGGGGGAAATAATTCTGAACTTTTAAGAGTCTCTAAAACTGTGGCTAGAAATCAGCTCAAGAAATGGGCAAAGACTTGGCTGGGATGGGAAGGTGGGGAAAATTAAGTGGTAAAAAATAAAAAGCAAG
Organism: Mauremys reevesii; assembly: GCF_016161935.1. Lineage (NCBI taxonomy): Eukaryota > Metazoa > Chordata > Testudines > Geoemydidae > Mauremys > Mauremys reevesii. The sequence continues at coordinate 14,835,159 of NC_052631.1, forward strand.
CTGTTTTTGAGGCAGGTGCGTAGGTAGGAATGATGCACAATCCCATCATAATTCCAGCAATCAGAGAGAGCAAGATGTTGAAGCTCTTCAAAAAAATGTTCAGAACTTAGAGCTATCCTCAGCAATGAGACACAAGGTACTTGTTGTTTTACCTGTGCAACAATATTTAGGAAATCTATCAGGAAGCTTTTGTTTTCTGCAATACCTTACACAATGTACGAATAACTTCCCACAATTGTCCCCACTTCACCATGTTTACTCTCTCTCTCTCTCTCTCTCTCTCTCTCTCTCACATCTTCAACATTTTCTACACATATACACACAGCACAGAAGAAACCAGAGCAGATCCCGATGGAGTGAAAGACCTTATTCTAGATCCAGGTCTTTTTTTGAAGGAGTCCTTCCACTTCAGCACTCCACCGCTTTCAAGCAAACAGTAGTGATTAGCGACTTTCAGTACCACCACAGTTCCATCTCTTTTGGACCAAAACTATACGGATTCTCTGTTGACATGTGAGGTTCTGGAGAGTGTCACTTGTAATAGCAAATGAGGACATCTTGGCAGCAGCTTCTCTTTGGACAATTGGAGTAGAAGCTGAAGGAACACCAGCAGAAACAGATTCTGTCATAGGGGCTAGCCTACACTGGCAACACTAAAGCGCTGTCGCTTTAAAAAAAAACAAACCACCTCAACGAGGGGCGCAGCTCCCAGCACTGGGGCACTGTTTACACTGGCGCTTTACAGAGCTGCAGCTTGCTGCGCTCAGGGGGGTGTTTTTTCACACCCTTGAGCAAGAAAGTTGCAATGCTGTTAATTGCCAGTGTAGAGAAGCCCGGAGTTTACTTGGAGTCATGGAGCCAACCTGAAGCCATTTACTTCAATAAAAATCACACTAACTTAATTATGGAGCACATTTTCTAAGTGGTCTGTTGAAATTTAGTTGTGTTTTGAAAATCTACATCACAAGAGGCCATTTTTATCTTGATAAATAATGGAAAAGGCATATATTCACACAAGGACGTATTCTGCTGCCTTCTAAAATCCAGAAAGGACATTGCCCATGCACATATCTATAAGTCTGTGTTCGCAAGCAGGAGACTGTCACATTTGTAGCACAAATAGAAGTGCACCCCCTCACTTTTCCTGAACTCACACTTGTTTGACAGCACAGAGCAGAAAAATATGCAGAATTTTTTACTAACAATGTGAAGAATATATCAACAAACAGAACCCTAGTCCATTAAACCATGCATCTCCAGGCTCTACTCTCGCTCAAATCTGGAGAATGAGCTGAGTCCTACCCTTCTTGGCAAATTTCTGGTTTGGGGGGAGGGTGGATGTTGTTCTTTTGTTATTAACAACTCTTTCCTTACAGCATGTCTGAGATGTTTTCATTTTCCAGTATAAAAATCAAACAATATTATCTGATCATTCAACTATAACACATCCCTCAGTTATTTTTCTCATGCATATCCAGTCTATTCAAGAAATCTAACATACAGACTCTTAATACCAGTTATTCAAGCAAATGGAAAAACACAACTCTTAAGGGGTGTGTGTGTGCGGGTGGGTGTTTTTCTCCCAAATCTGCTGATGACTATGTAAGCACTGTGTGTGTGTGTGTGTGTGTGTGTGTGTGTGTGTGTGTGTGTGTGTGTGTGTGTGTGTGTGTGTGTGTGTGTGTGTGTGTGTGTGTGTGTTTTTCCCCCAAATCTGCTGATGACTATGTAAGCACTGCATGGTGTTCCAGGGAAACCCTCCAAACCTCTGTAGACAGCTGTACAACATCTCATCCCCCACTCTTAACGTTCAACTAAGGAAATTTCCTCATCCTTAATGAATTCTGACCAATTTTTTCCACTGCCTGAGAAAAGCTCTGTGGTCAAAACTTCACATCTAATCTTGTTTGTGTTCCTAGTTACTGACTTTATCAAAAACCCATTATGTATATTCTAAATCATGGACTTTGGGGTATACTTCTTTTTTTGAAGTTCATAAAATTATTGTCAACACTTAAACGGGGTGGCCAGAGCAAAACATTCCACTTACTACGGAAAATGGTTTACATCAACTCATGCATAATTATGAATCCTGCAGCCTTTCAAGAAGTATTCCTTGTTCACTGTAGTCTTAAAGAGAAAATGGTACAGTGAAAATCCTATTTATTCAAAAGCTAACTCTCTGAAATTCAACACCATGACAAGTCACTTCACTCTCAATGCTCTCTCTGTCCAAGGAAGAAGAAAACAGATTTCATGATCATTTAAAACAGAAGCCTGAATATTGTATAGCTTTTGTCTTTGAATCTGAATTCCTGTTGCTGAGAAGGCAGCTGAAAGCTTTCTATGTTTTTATGTTGCTGTTAGTTTTAAGTAACTCCCATCTCAAAGAATACTTTGTCAAAAAATAATGAATGAGATAATGGTGTACCTAAAATGGTCTCGCTACTGTATTTTTAATAAGAATGCTTTGATATATAAATCAAGAATATCGCCTTTGTACATTTGTCACATTGGTTAAAAAAGAAAAAAGTTACCAACAAAGTGGCTTTTCTTGTTTTTGACAAACATTGGTGTGTTGATCTTCTGTTATTTGACAGTTGTCCCTAGAAAGCAACTGCTCGAGTCTTATCAAACCAAAAGGAAGTTACAGTATGCATGCCCAACTGCATTCGTGTTGCACCATAAGTGGTGAAGTATTTCTTGGTGATAAGTGCCTCACAGTATTCTTGGAGATTAATGGAGAAGACAGAATCTCTGGCTGGCTTCACCCTGAAGTTGCTTTCTTAAGACAACATGGGATCAAGGAGAAGGGTATATGGGCCCTAGTGCCCATGGATCGGGAGGTTGGTCTCACTGCACAGCTCTGGGTATAGTTTGCTGCTTGCCTTTAGACAAGTCAATTTAAGGTCTCCATTCCTCAGTTTACTCATCAGTAAAGTGCATAAAATTATACTTGCTGTCATCACAGGATTAATTAGGAAACTTAATTAATATCTGAAAAATAGGTTTGAGATTAGAACGTGATGTGTTAGAGACATTCAAAGAATTATAAACAAAATCTCTTATTTTCCTCTCCCATTTTCCATAATTTATTATAACAAAACTCTGTAGCCTTTTAAAAGTCCCCATTCATATTTTAACCAAAGCATGTCTGTACATCAGAAATCATTACATAGCATTCACATCAGAAAACCAAGTGTACTGTAGGATTCTGCTCTTAAACAGTAGCCCCTGGCACATACCAAAGATTCCAAATCATATTTTGACATCAGTATTAACGCTCTCAAAGTTGGGCCTCTGTTTTAACATGTTACAATGTATACCAATCTAAAAATGCAACCTCAGCACTCTGAGTTTCAAAACGTAGTTTCAGGAAGGGTTTTAAGAAAAGAGTTCAAAAACACGATCCTCCTGCTTCTAAAAAGCACAGCTCAGCTATAAGCTCTCCAAAAAAACACTTCGCAAATTCCTCTATTCCTTATCACAAGGAAGATAGCAAGAGGAACAAAACACTTTGTTAATGTCTCACCTCCTGATTACACTGGATTCTGTCTGCAAAGTTTGACAACAAGCTGCTACATCTATGCTGTTAACAATAACTCTCAGAGAGGTCTATGGGTAGAGGAATCCCTTTTTAAAATTCTGTTGCTGAAAAGAAATGCAAAGGAAAAGTTATGGTATGTAAATTAGAAGTCCACAATAGAATTAGAACTTACTGATGGGATTAAGCCCTTGTTAGAAATGTCCTTTCCGAAAAAGCGCAGGCACATTCATAAGGTAAGAGGAATTCTGTCTTAAATTCACAAGAGCAAGCCTAATTTTCTGAGTGCTTTCAAAGGCATTTCCTCTGCAGGAAGTTGCAAGCACCCCTCTGCCACACCTGGGGCTGACTCCAAAGGTATGCCACTGTAATATGAGTGAACCATGAAATGAAAGAGAGGAAAAGAGCACTAGCGATAAACACACTGGAGTTTTATGTTGCATCTTGTCCTTTAGGTTCAAACGGATCACAAACAGTCAATTAGAACTTACTCATGAGAAAGAAGTCTATAATGAACATAACAAATCTTTTTACCATCACACACAGAAGTAAAATATGCACAGTTGTGTGTGGAAACAAGGAATGTTTTGCATTGGCATGACACTCCCAACTAAAGGGCTAGGTTCCATGGAAAATAAACTATTTCTTTTATTAGCACCACACTCAAACTTTTCTTCCTCATCAAAAATATTTTTTTAAAAATCCAGCAACTAAATACTGACAAAATAAGTTTAGGCTTGAAATTAGACAAAGGTTTCTAAGCATCAGAGGAGTGAAATTCTGCAATAGTCTTCCAAGTAGAGTGGGGTGTGTGGGGGAGGAAGGGAGGGCAAAAAACCTAACTGGCTTCAAGACTGAGCTTGATAAGTTTACAGAGGGGGTGGTATGATGAAAATGACTACTATGGCATGTAGCTAATCTGCAACTGCACATATCTCCAATGGCTGGTGATGGGACACTAGATGCGGAAGGCTCTGAGTTACTACAGAGAATTCTTTCCCAGTGACTTGCAATTGGGTCTTGCTGAAATGCTCAGGGTCCAACTGACCACCATATTGGGGTTGGGAAAGAATTTTCTCCTGCGTCAGATTGACAGAGACCCTGGGGAGGTTTTGCCTTCCTCTGCAGCATGGGTCGCTTGCCAGTTTAAACTAATGTAAATGGTGGATTCTCTGTAATTTAAAGTCTTTAAATCATGATTTGAAAACCTTATAACACAGCCAGAGGTTATGGGTCTATTACAGGAGTGGGTGGGCAAGGTTTAGTGGTCTGCTATGTGCAAGAGGGCACACTAGATCATGATAGTCCCTTCTGGCCTTAAAGTCTATGAGCTCTTATTTTCCAGTTTTCCAAACCTAATCTTTCCCATTTCTCCCCTGGAGCAGTTAAGTAAAGGGTGGAGAAAACACCTAATTCAAGTGCTAGTTTTCCCTCAAGTTCATTGGCTTTTCCTGCCAAAATTATTACTGGAAAATGAAACTTCTGGGGACGTGAAATATGCTAAGCAAATGATATCGAATGTTAGGACACTTCAGATAGTGTAAATACTCTCTCATCTACGTCATTATGCAGCACAGAAGTTCATTTTCAGCGTATGAGTGAGTGCATTACTCACTAACAGACATATTGAAAGGGCTACTCTCTCTACTCATGCATTCCAATCCACCACAGTTGTAGCCATGTTGCAACATGTTTCAGTAAATCAGCTCTTCAAGATTTCCCTTTCAACACATTTCACACCAGTCATTATATACAGTCCAAACGAAGAGAGCAGCCCATCTCCTAAGCAGCAGTGGCCACCAAGAACGCATCTCCCAGGCACTCTGCTCACCTCACAGTCTGCCCAAAAGAACAAGTAACTGCCTATAGTAGGGCATATTCACCTTTGGAGCACTCTCCTGCATCCGGATGTAATGTTGTCAGGCTCCTCAGCTGCAGCACCTCCCACTGGCTGGCTGCCTTTGCCTCCAGATCTTCTGTGACTCTGCCCTCCAGGCAACTGATGAAGTTCAAACCCCTTCTGAGGTATTACGAACAAGTGCAAACGAATCTGAATAATTCTTCTGCCCCGCTGAACTACTGAAGTCTTCCACATGCAACATCCTATCTCAGGGCTTCCCCTTGTAGGAACCTTGTACCGTGCTGCTTCCTTCCCCACTCCCCCCATTATATCTTGTCTGTTACCCTGGGAGATTCTCTGGTAGAGAGAGACCTATCTCCTCTGCACTCTCCCCACAACTGAACTCGTTCAGTCCACTTAGGCCTGCCATGAGTGAGTGCAGGGGACTGAAATAGATGACCTCTTGAGGTCCCTTCCAGTCCTACGATTCTACTTAGCAGGACTTAGCTCCACCCTCTCTGAACAGGAGACAATTAGCTACTCACCTGCCCAGGTGCAGAGCATGACTAATTGGGTGCTTACCCTAGCCTTGTACATGATGGGGATAAGCCCCATCACAGCACAGCAGTCCAACAGTTATATACAACAATCCTCATGGCCTGGTCCTCAAAGATGAAATGCCAAGACACCTAAAAGAGCACCTTCCTCAGGCACCACCAGCCTAGGACAACCACGGTCCACAAGAACAATGACACTGTCAATCTCAAGGGCAAAACTCAGAGGAGCAATGGACAGACCTCTCAGCAATGAGGACAGAGAAACGAAGAGGAGATGACACATTCAGAAAACCAAAACAGTTCCAGTAACCTCCTGATCAGGAAGGAGAGTCAACAAGTGGATTCTTTCCTGCTTTAGTTTGTAGTATCTGAGCACTTCTCAGAAACAGTGACGGAGATAGTGATCGAGAGTGACTGTATGATAACCAAGCCCTCTTACATAGCAGGACTTTAAGTTACAACTCACCAGTATCATTTAGGCCAGGGTACATCTACAGTATCATAGGCGCCGACTCCATGGGTGCTCCCCGCCCCACCCCAGCTCACCTCTGCCTCCTTCCCTCAGCGCGCCGCCGCATACCCGCTTTTCCCCCTAGCTCCCAGCGTTCGTGCGGCAAGTGCTGGGGGGTGTGTGGAGGGGGGACGCGGTGCGCTCAGGGGAGGAGGTGGGGCCAATGCGGGAATTTGGGGAAGGGGTCCAATAGGGGCAGGGAGGGGGTAGAGCTGGGGCAGGGACTTTGGGGAAGGGGTTGGAATGGGGGCAGGGGTGGAGTCAGGGCGGGGGGGGGGGCCATGAGCACCCACCAGTACCAGGAAAAGTTGGCACCTATGTACAGTAAAAAAAAAAAAAAACCACAGCACCGGGTCTCAGAGCTCAAATCAATCAACTCAGGCTTGCAGGGCTTGGGCTGCAAGGTTAAAAATAGCAGTATAGATATTTGGGCTCTGAGACTTGCGCACCTTACACGGTCTCAGATCCCAGGCTCAAGCCCGAGTCCAATCATCTACACTGCTATGTTTAGCCAAACCCTGTGAGCCAGAGTCAGCTGACCCACGCCAATGCTGTAGCTCTTTTATTGCAGTGTAGACATAACCCAATTTCCTGCAGCTTTCCCTACTAGACCAATTAAAGCCTTAAAGATTTGATATCTAAGCTGATGAACTCACATCTCTAACATTTCCTGTTGAATAACTGCTTGTTCATGTTTCTTAACTGGCAACAAAGTAATCTTAATAAGACGATCGGTATTAAATCCTTGTATTAAGGCAGTCTTACTCTCAAGCAGCTTCCTCTCCCTTCTTATGATGAGAAACTCAAATTCCATGAAGGCGGCAGCAGAAAAGTAGTTGAGGTAATGCCAAAGAAGCCTAATTTGGAAAAAAAGGCCAATGAAGTGAGTTTGACTGAACAAAAAACTCAATGCTTTGTTTAACTCAAAGGACACAGGCAATTTTTGACAGTGCAGAGTCAACTATGGAACTCTGTCCCTTATCAAAATCTTTAATAAATGTTGGTACTATTATTATGATGAAGTGTTATTTTATGGGAAAAGAACACTTAACCCACACTACCCCCTTACACATGCTTAAGAAAGCGTGTGTATCTACTACTCTCTCTCTTTGAAATCTGTTTGAGCTTCCATGTACCTTCTTTTAATTTATTGTTTGTGAATTTTTTTCCATCTGATCCTTCATTTGTAATCATGAGTTTAAAAGCATCAAAGATTATGGAGCATTAAACCAACATGTTGGCAAACCTACTTCTCTGATAACATCTAATATATTTAATTAAAAACATTAACTCAATTTCCAGTGAACTGTATTCACAGCACCTGACAAGCTTGTGGCTGAACTGAATACATTAAAAAGTTAATTGTTTTAAAAAACATGCCATGCCATATGCAAGGTTTCTTGTGCATGGATCCTTCATGCATGTTACTGCATATAAATCTAGTCACCCACACAAAGCCCAGATTTCTGTGGGGGTTGTAAAGCAGCGCCAGCCACAATACAACAACTACTGTAGGCTATGAGGTAGAATGGTAGCTCTAGCTAAGGAAGATTTGGGGTATATCTCTAGCCCCTTTCTCTAGCATGCCTTTGTTCCATTTTGCCCTGATTTATTTAGGGCCAGGACAGAGACCCTTCCATGGTGTCCATGCCTCACAAGGAGTAGGCAGGCATGTGATTTTCATGGATACTCCACCCTCACTCGCCCCTTACCTCAGTGGAGGAATTTAGTGGTGTGGAAGGCTTTGCATTCCCCCTTCAAATATAAGAACATAAGAATGGCCATCATGGGGCAGACCAATGGTCCTTCTAGCCCAGTATCCTGAATTCTGACAGTGCTTCAGAGGGAACAGTGTTAGGTGCTTCAGAGGGAACGAACAGAATAGGTAATCATCAAGTGATCCACCCCGTCATCCATTCCCAGCTTCTGGCAAACAAAGGCTAGGTACAATTCAGAGCATGATTTTCCATCCCTGCCCATCCTGGCAAATACCCATTGATGGACCTACCCTCCATGAACTTATCTAATTCTTTTTTGAACCCTGTTATAGTCCTGACTTTCACAACATCCTCTGGCAAAGAGTTCCACAGATTGACTGTGCATTGTGTGAAGTAATACTACCTTTTGTTTGTTTTAAACCTGCTGCCTATTAATTTGCTGACCCCTAGTTCTTGTGTTATGAAGAGTAAACAACATTTCCTTATTTACTTTCTCCACACCAGTCATGATTTTATAGACTTCTATCATACCCCCCCTTAGTTGTCTCTTTTCTAAGCTGAAAAGTCCCCGTTTTATTAATCTCTCCTCATATGGAAGCTGTTCCATATCCTAATAATTTTTGTTGCCCTTTTGTGTATATTGGCCAACTCCAATATATCTTTGGAGATGGGGTGACCACATCTGCATGCAGTATTCAAGATGTGGGCGTACCATGGATTTATATAGAAGCAATATGATATTTTCTTTCCTATTATCTATCACTTTCCTAATGGTGTCTAATATTCTGTTAGCTTTTTTGACTGCCACTGCATGTTGAGGGGATGTTTTCAGAGAACTAGTCACAATGACTCGAAGATCTCTTTCTTGAGTGGTAACAGCTAATTTAGACCCCATTATTTTATATGCATAGTTGAAATTATGTTTCCTAATGTACATTACTTTGCATTTATCAACATTGAATTTCATCTGCCATTTTGTTGCCCAGTCACTCAGTTTTGTGAGATCCTTTTTTTACTCATCACAGTCTGCTTTGGACATAACTATCTTGAGTAGTTTTGTATCATCTGCAAATTTTGCCACCTCAATGTTTACCCCTTTTTCCAGATCATTTACGAATATGTTGAACAGTGCTGATCCCAGTAGACCTCTGGGGGACACCACTATTTACCGCTCTCTATTCTGAAAACTGATCATTTATTCCTATCCTTTGTTTCCTAAGTTTTAACCAGTTACTGATCCAAACAGAATATTTTCCCCTCAGTATTTTGGAATATTAAACTTATGGCCACTTAACACTCATCTTATAAAGAGCAGAGTAAAGCCGTATGTTGGTGGCCATGGGTGTCCTATCTTATATAGCTTTGATGATTTTTCTAAAGGAAGAACTGTTCATAACAATCCTTTATAATACATTTTTAAAAGGTATTGAATGACAGCATCAATAATAAATATTTAAAGTTTTAAGCAAAAATGGTGAGTATTCTATACTCAAAGGGCATGTCTACAGTGCATTAAAAGATCCATGGTGCAAAGTCTCAGAGCCTAGGTCAAATGCCTCAGGCTTTTGGGGATCAGACTCTGGAGTTAAAAATAGCAGTGTAGATGTTCAGGCTCAGGCTGGAGTCTGCAAGGAGGATCTCAGATCCTGGATTCCAGCCCAAACCCATTACAGCTGACCTGGGCTCTGAGCCTCGTTGCCACGGGTTTTTCTTTGCCATGTAGACAAACAATAAGTTGCTAAAACATTTAAAAATACAACCAACAAAAAGAATAAAATAAAGCAGCAGCCCCTAAAATTACCATAAAAAAACCCAATAAGCTGATCAAGAAAATACGTCACCCTTCAATGGCATTTTCCATCCCAAAAGCTCCCTTCAAAGGGTGAACTTTGCAACATGGCCTGAAAGTTAACAGATCTGGGCTACTTCAGGCCAAGATTTCTAAGGAAAGAGGCTGTGGTACTGATTGCATCTGGCAAGTAACTCGCACCTGAAACTTCAGAGGAAAGCAAAAAAGAAACCCAGCGATATGTCCTGCCAATCTTCTCAGAGAGGCAAGACAATGTCTTCATGATCCCTAAGGCAATCAATTTTGTCCTGAAGCATAAGATTTGGTCACACCTGTTTAAACACGTGTAAGTACAAATGTAAGCATTGGTTATATTTAAATGCTCTCGTTGGTTTCCTCTTTCTTTATGCAATAAACAAAGCTTTGAACAGGGCATTTAAGACTATAGCTTGCAGAAAGCCATTCAAACTTGACAGTCTGCATTCTGAAAATATATGCATTCAAAGCATGATTCTTCTCTCAGAAAGGTCAGTAACGAAACTCCCATCACCTTCAATGGGGAAATGTCTGCGTTCTCAATTTCTGGTCTATTTCTAAAATCTACATTCTTACTTCTCAATAGTCCTAAACATCACTGAGTTTTGTTATCCTCCTGTGGAGAAATTCTCTACCACCCAAGACTTGCTATTGCAATTTAAGAGTTAAACGTAGGCCTTATTTTGCTAGTTATCAGTAATATTCTCTTTGAGATGTAACTCTACACAGAAAAGTGACTTTAAAAATTGCTTTTGAGCTCTGTGTAAGCTCAAAAGCTTGTTTCTTTCAACAGAAGTTGGTCCAATGAAATATATTATCTCACCGACCATGCCTCTCATATCCTGGTACCAACACGGCTTCAACAACAATGTAAAAACATGCGTCTGACAAAGTGGGTATTCACCCACGAAAGCTTATGCTCCAATACTTCTGTTAGTCTATAAGGCGCCACAGGACTCTTTGTCGCTTTTTAATGTAAACACTGTATCTTTCTACTCCACATATCAGGTCTCTGCACCTATTCAGAGTCACACTTAACTACTTTAGTGACAAAAATAAGATTTTAGGGCCAGATTTTTAGAAATATTTAGGTAACTGACTTCCATTGATTTGAATGGGAGTTAGGGGCTTGAATGCTTTTAAAAAATTGGGCCTTTCTGCTATTACTCCTGGTAGCAATGAAGAACCAACATAACTCAGGCCTGGTCAACACTACTCAGTTAGGTCGATGCAAGACAGCTTATGTCAACCAACCTGTGGATGTGTCTTCACTTAAATTTGTCTCCCGCTGACGTAAGTGCCCTGCTATGCCGATTTAATAACATCCCCTCTCTGAGCAACGTAGAATCATGGTCGATGTGGTTAGGTTGACTCAGTGAGCATGTAAACACTGCATTATTTACCTCGAGTGCCTCCAGCAGCTGTCCCACAATACCGCAAACTAACTGCTCTGGTTACCATTGTGAACTCCACTGCCCAGGGATCAGGTGGTCAGGAAGCCTGTGTAACTCATTTCAGCCCCATCAGGCATTGCAAAAATTTCCCAAAAGACCCTGCACTTGATGGTGGCAAACTGCACAGTGAGATACCTACCCACGGTGCACTGCACTCCGCATTGATACAAGCACTCCTGGTAAGGATGCACATAGCCAAGTGTGTGCACACACAAGCAATGTAAAACTATGGTGGTTGTATGCAGACGTAACTTATGTCGCCATAATTTTGTACTGCAGACATGTCCTAAGAGTGAGCTAGAGTCTACTCTGGCTTCCACCTCAGCAACCTACTTCCCAACTAAGTCTTCTATTTGCTGTCAGATTCTGCCTTTACCTGTGTAACCCCAGAGAAAAAATGGGGTTTCAGAGGTGGAAGTATGGGCAGACAATGGAGATAATGGATTTGCATAAGTGTAAATGAGAGCAGAATATTTATTACTGGAGATAATACACAAACCAAGAAAAAAGCCCAGCCAGCCTTGACTTTCAGATACCAGGCTTAATTTTTAAATCCAGCAGTTGTTTTTGTTTGTTTGTGGGGGGGGAGGGTTGGGGGGGGAGAAACAGACATGTTTTTACTAGTAAACTGAATAAAAAATTATCTGGAAGTCATTGGTGACACACAAATGGAATCCAATCAGGTTATATTTAGAGTCACTTTACAGAGCAGAGCTGTTAGGTTAGGCCCATTTCAGATAAAAATTCCCATAACCAATATTAAAGACCTGCATCATCAGTAATATTAAGGACTTGTCCACATGGGGAAATTCGTAGGCATAGCTATATTGAAATAAACTATTCCAACCCTGTGTGGACACTTTTCCAGAGCAAAAGTAACTGTATTTGGAATAGAGTATCCAGCCAGGGAGTTATTCTGGAATAGCCTATTCTGATATAGCTCTGATGGTCAATTTTCCATGTAGACAAGCCCTAACACTGCAATTTTTCATCATGCCTTATATGTACTTACACAGTCTTTTGCCTTGGTTAATGGCAAGTGGAAAGAAATGGTAATGGAAGAGGTGGAGTTTATTATGCCCTTAACTGACACTAAATCAATACATATGCTAAACTCATTATGCAATTAATGTGTTCCCAGTTTTATATGCTTAAGGAAGCTGTATAACTGCATTTTATAAACTGAAATAATGAATTGCCATATATGCTTGTTTATTAGCCCATTCATTTATAAGCTGACTCTCAAGATGGTTAGGTAAAAACAGCAAAAACTGTATGACCCTTTCATAAGCCGACCCTATATTTCAGGGGTTGGCAAACTTTGGCTCCCAGCCATCAGGGTAAGCCGCTGGCGGGACAGAACTTTTTTTTTTTTTTTTTTATTTGGAGCGTCTACAGGCATGGAGACCCTCATCTGCCTGTGGCCGCGGGCCTGCAAACGCTCCAGGTAAACAAAATGACAATTTATTAGATATTCAATTCAATGATTCCATAGGAGTTTAAAATCATCAGATTTTGGTGTAGACCCATTTATAAGCGACCCCTGCTCTTTGATGCTAAAATATTAGGCTTACGAACAAGTATATGTGGTAATCTTTTTCAGAGCAATCAGAGTAACAGAGAAGTTGTTAATGTTCTTTGGAAGTGTAGCAGTCTTTAATTTACATCTAAGCATAGGTCTAATGATGGCATGAACCTGAATTAATACATTTAATTAAACTGTATCAAAAAGTGTCAAATATATTACAGCAGAATACACACCCATAGAAAAGAACCACTTTCCAAGTTAATCAAAGAGACATTTTAATCAAACATTATTGTTGGATAAGGGCTAACGTAAACAAAATAAAATTACTTTCCTAACAGACACAAAATCTCTCTTATCAATTAGATTTAGCCAACTTCTACTCTCCCAGACCAACTTTAAACATAAGAGTGCAAAAGGCTATTCCAAACTCCTAGAAAAGGAAAGGCTCTATGTCTGATAACTGAATATTGTATCTTTGAGTGAAAGCCTAGTTCCATTGAAGTCGTTTGCAAAACTCCCATTAGCGTCAATGGGGCCAAGATGCCAAAGGGGACTCATTGTTCAACACTGGTCATTATTACTATAACTGACATTAAAATTTTCTTTTAATTTAATGTCAAACTTCCTTCAGTTATACCGCTGTGTTAACTGTAGTACATATACACATTTAAGAATCTGTCAGTAAGAAAAGCAAATGTTCAAATCAACACAATTCAACCTGACTCACTCCAATTGGTGTACATTTAATTTTAAAAAGTTTTTAAAAAATTAAAGATTAACTGCATATAGCATACCTATGGTAAAACTTTGAAGTTGTCTGTAGCACTTCAATTTCCAAGTTTACTTCCATCCATTGTTACTTCCGTAACAATTCTGAGAAATATGAATAGTGAACAGATGTTTAAAATCAAGCTTTTTCATGCACAGAAATAGAATGTACAACATTCGTGCACACTGCAAGTGCAATTACTTTGGATTTAAGAGGACGGAAGAAACACTGAAAACTTTATTCAGGTCTGACCATAGGCCCCATGTTGAAATCCTTAGTCAGTCTGAAATTGCCTACGAGTTCAACAGCAGTTTTGCTCAAACACTACACAGCCCATTGTTTTTAAGCTGAAACATGGAGGAAACAATTAGTTGTTTCCAAGTATAGACTCTATCCTCTCCTATACCGATTCTCTGAATTGGTACTTCTCTCTTGGTGCCTTAGAGAACACCCAGACACAGCAATTATTAAAACAGTTAAAACTATTATCTGATAGTCTATTTCTGGCAACTGCAGTTTCACGTCAAGAATCATTCTCCTGAGAATTTAAGTGTCCATTATTCCCAGTCCTATAGGGCTGTGTCCTTTAAATGCTTCTACCATGTTACTTGGTTTTGGAAAACTGATTCTAGTTTATCCTCTTTACTTTACTTCTGCCAACACTAGAACAACAAGAAAATGACTGACTGGGGAGTTAAACATTATGGGCCGGATACATCAGTCTCCCAGATTCACTTTGCCCTGATTATGCAGAGCAGAGTGAACTCACAGCAGAGAGAATTACTCCTTAGAGAATTCTCATAGGGGGAAAATCACTGCCTGCATAAAGTTACCACCCAACACACACTGCCATTTCCCACACCACCTTTGTCCTCCACCTCCTGCACCAGAACTCCTCTTTCTGGCATGGGGGTGACAGCAGAGTGTACTGGGGGCAGAGAAGCAGCTCCACTCAAGTGGAGAATCAAGCTCTTTGTATCATTTTAAAGCAGCACACTTCTTTAAAAGAATTAAGTAGCGGTATTTTCGTTTATTGTACAATAGAAAATAAAAAGGGACAATTCTCTAAAACACAAGTAAACCTCTGCTACTTTTACTGGTGAGTTCACAAATTTTTACATGTCTCCTAAATAAAGATAAATGTAAAGAAAAGTTGCAAAGTTTGGAAAGAGTTCTGAAATGTCTGTATCCCTCACGATTATATGAGTAATACAGTTTTCTGTATGGGAAATCCAAGTGAGAGATGGAGTCAATATAAATTTCAGGCTTCAGAGAGACCGTCTCCTTAGAAGTCAGATGCAGGGGAGTTGAAGCAAGGAACTCCTGAATTTGAATCCGAGCTCTGCCAATGAGTTGCTTTGGACGGGTCACTTAAGCCAAAATATTTAAATTTTAGTGCTTAACTTTAGGCACCAAACTCCATATTCAGGTGCCTAAATAGGCCCAATTTTCAGACGTTCTGGATATCTGCAAGTGCATAGTCTTATAGAATCTGCAATTGTACAGTATCTCAGAAAAATCAGGCCATTCATTCAAGCACTAAAGTGTGGAATTGGGTGCCTAAAGTTTGAAAATGTTGGTCTAAGCTTCTCCATATCTTGGGTTTCACCATCTGTAAATAAGAAGTAAACCATGTCTGTCTACCCCCACCCTCACAGAGATGTGAGAGTTAATATTGGTACAGTACATTAAAAAGTTGTAAAGTAAAGCGCTAAGTAACAGCTATATTTAATTCTATTCAGAAAACTCCATTTTTTAAATAAGTGATGTGACCTGCCTGATTCTTGCAGCAAAGTTTGACTATCCCAGTGAGTCCCAGTCCATACAGTAAGATTCTAAAGTTTATCTACCCAAACATTTTTTCTCACACTCATCTCTCAACCTGTAAGAAGTCTCTGTGCGAAAAAATGAGTTGACATTTATTAATCAGGATTTTTGAGAATACAAACCTATTATAGAAAGCTAAATAGGTTTTTTAAAAGATTGTATGACTAAGAAATGTTCTTTCCTCATTCAAAAAGATTCCCAATCTAACAACAAGAGGACCATGAAAATACTTGGATAGTTTTTGGAAACATCTTGAACAGCTACATTACTCCAGATCCACTCTGATATTCATTTTTAAAAAAAATCAAATATTTATAAATCTGTCTGGGTAAGGCAGTTGATTATCAAAATCCCAAATCCATGTTCTGTCATCACTTATTAATTACAACTTATCAAGACATGTGACTACTGTTTTATTGAAACAGCTAACTGATCTTGTTTTACACACAAAATTACTCAAAATCTTCTATTAATGAACAACAATATTACCTACCAGTCTTGCTACACCAGTTTGAGAAAGAAAATAGTCTGAAAATACTAACGGGGTAGGATGTTCTACTAATTTTCTAACTTAAAAAGCATGAGAAGTTATTTATTTTTGATAGAATATGGGAACTAACATGGTTGGACATAACAGATTGTTAGTAAATCATCCATTTTACCCATGTTAGATATTTCTAGGACACCTATCACGGATATCTAAGCATCACACTAAGAATCTAATGAACATATAAAGCTAATCTAAAATGAATGTCACCAGTTTGGTCACCTTATATGTCATTGCAACCATTTAAAATGTAACAATTCTAAGGACAGATCCTCAGCTGGAGTAAATTGGTGTAGCTCAACTGAAATCAATGGAGCTATGCCAATTTGCACCAGCCAAGATACTGGCCCTATGTTCCTAATAAAAAGAGGTGTTATGTATGCCACTGTAGAAGAAAAAAAATGAGAAATGTGAGATTAAACTAGAAAAAAGAGAAAGAAGGATAAAAACCAACAGAGCATTCAGGAATATGGAAACATGAAGTCCTTTCAGACACCATGCTAACTTTAATTATATGTACTGCGATTAGGTATCATCATGCCTTTGATTTCCCTTTCCAAGAATTCTAGCAAAACAGGTTATTGTGGAATGGAAATTTCAACATGCAAAATTCAGGTACTAAATGCCTCCTTTGTGTCCCAGGAAACAGCAGTACTATCTTCTGTACAGGTAATAACATTGCAAAGTTTGTGAGTGTTGTCCAAATAAGTCTTTCCTTAACAAACCAACCTGATCACGTAGAACAATGTTTTCTATTGTGGGTCCCAGACACTGAGCCTCTGTGTCAACAAGAACAATGCCCACTGAATTCAATGGGATAGGTGCCCACTTCCACCAGGGCTGAACTGGGTCCTAGTTGTCAGAATTTTTGCATAGATCTTAAAGTTATGGTTAGATGAGTAGTATTGGAAAGAAATTTGGGCACTAACAGATATTTCTTTTGCTGTTATTTTAAGAAAAAATAATTAGTGATTTAGACAGAAAGAATTGTCGGTTAGAATTCAGAACAGTTGATATGTAAAACCCCATGAAAGTGTTTTCCCCAGATACAAAATATATTGATTGTTTCTAATACAAACTTTGCGGTAATTGAAATGGAAAGGTCTACAGATGGACTGGAGTACCCAAACTTAAGCTCTGAATTTTGAATTCCCCCCAAAGTTTGGAGTTGTTGAGATCCCAGGATTTGGTTCACACCTACTTACAGAAGAAACCTAATAGATTATAGTTCACACTCCGCAAGGAAAGGTATAGAGGATATATCTGGGAAGTAACTACAATTACTTCAATAAATTCAGCCAAAATCAACAGAGTTAAGCCCATTAACGCAATGCACACAATATGGTAGATATTGACTACATATGTAGGAACACACAACAGTACACACCAACCCAAAATACGTAAATTCTAGGCAGGCTTTGCCAAATGCCGAGAAGCAGAGCAACACATTTCTTTTTGTATGGGTTCTAATATTTGGGACTTTTCTGGTCCCAGCAAAAAGATCTAAGCTTCTAGTAGTTTTCAAAGTTTTAACATCCCTTCCAGAAATTGCTAAGTATATAAACACAGATATCTGTCTTTGATAATTTGTTCATAATTTGGCTTTGTTTTTACACTATAATTGCTGTATGTGCTTCAAAAAGTGCTACCCTCCCTTTCATGAAGATCCCAGTCATAAAAATCCCAGTGTAGCCATCTCATTTGTTTCAACAATATACCCTACAGTAGTTCATGCTAAGGATTTTAATGTGACTACTAGTAGATTAGAGCTGAGTTGTATTCCATCTGAACTTCTGTTTATCTTTCTGGTACTACAGTAATTACCTTTGACAAACAGCAGACACATATTAATTAACAAAAAAGACCAGGCTTTATCTATTAAATTCATTCTTCACATTTATCTGAAGTTCAGCCTCTGTTTAAAGAGTGATTAAATGCCAAATTCTAGCACTGAATGATCAGCAAAGAGCCATAGCCCACAAGAAATCCAGCATGTGGCTTTAAAGCCATAGCCACATACCCCGGGAGGAAGGGGGTACACTAGCAGCCTCAATGGCAACTCTTTCCTGTGCCCCAACTTCTGATACCCCCCAACCATGTTATCTCTGGAACATACCGTGCTAGGGATATTTAAATGCTGCAGGCTACCCGACCTGTGAAGTTCTGCCCTTGAAATGGACATAAATGCCCCAATCAAAACTAGTCCCCCATGCACTTGGCACTGTACAAACACAGCAAAAGGCATGGTCCTAGCCTCAAATTGCTCACAGAGGAAGGATGACCTTGGTATTCTCTCTGTGGGAGGAGACTCAAGAGATCACTTCAAACATAAAAGATACAAGAGCCCAGGGACAATTCCAAGGAAAGAGGAAGTAGAGACCTAAGAAGGCAGGTGATTATAGAGACACCATCGGGAGAACATCAAAAATTCTGAATATATATCCAAACTTCCCTGAGACAACCACAATGTTTTCCACCCATCTCTAACTACCCAAGGAAAGTTACTACTTCTCTACACAGCAGCACATTTAGCCAGGGTTGACAACTTCCCGGGAAAAAAGTAGCTTAGGACAGCGTTCTGGTAAATAACAGTTTAAACCTGGTTTAAATCAGGAAACTGGGAAAAATTTGTGCATCGGTGTCCAGCAAGTTAATCTTTAGAATTAATCTTTTCAAACTTTGGATACATCCATTCAAAACTAAGGAATAGGCTTGGTCTTTCCTCTACATTAGTGGTTTTCAACCTGTGGCCTGTGGACCCCGGGGCGCCGCAGACTACATCTAAGATTTCCAAAGCAGTCCACACCTCCATTTGAAATGTGTTAGGAGTCCAAAAATGAAAAAAAAGGTTGAAAACCACTACACTATATCCAAGTTGGTCTCTGCTACAGAATGCTGCACAGCCAGATGGACCTGGACTGGTTGTCTGCAACTCTGCATGCTTCTGATTGTTTAATGCTTCAAGCCTGCAAATCTGCATTACTGTCATTCTCACATGATCAAATGTTTTCGACTTTTGTGTATATAATATTGAAAAAAACCGAAATGTGGGTCATGATATGAACCAAAATGTATACATACAGTATTATAGTTACATATGAGTATTACCGCCACCACAATTTTACTTATTTGTACAAATGCAAATTAATCTACAGATCTACTGCTTTATGTAACCACAATTTGAATATCTAACTAAAGCTAAGTGTAATGTAGTGTGCATTAACAAAACAGTTTTTAAAACAGAAAATGCCTTAAACTGAGACTAACTAGTTTTTCCATGGGTGGGTAAAATCATGGTTTTACCTGGTAAAAACCACCTCTGGTAAATACCATGTCGGCCCTGCATTTAGTAGCCCCTGCTGGAAAGGTGGGGGAAGATTGATTAGGTGAAGTATTTGTTAACGATGTTTCAGTTCCTATAACATTTTTGTGTTTACTGGGGGGAAGGTTGGAGAGGGAGGGCGGGCACAGAGAGCATTCACTGAGCATTTGGATTGCTCTTCCTAAGTGCTGGTTGCACTACAAATGTCTAAGATAGATAGCTCATTCAGTGCCAAATTCTCCCACTTCCACGATTATATCTCCAAAAATATTCCCCTCTCGTGCTGGAAAAGTATATCAGTGACTGCTTCTGCTTTGGAATCAGGAAGTTGTTTTGTTTCCAAAGAAATGTAGATGTGACAGGGTCATTATTTAGCATTCAATGATTTGAAAGGAAAAAAAGGAACAGACTCTGAAACTCTTTGTATTTAAAAGGAGGGGACCAGTCAAAAGCTGCAGCTGACTCCGCTTAGTTTAACATAAAATAACCGCATCAATTGTACAAGATGCATGTCTGCAAGACCTTAGTTGTTGCTATCCATTTGGTTTTTTAAAACAATCATATGACTGTGGCCACTAAAGCCAGAGTCATCGGCCAAGCTTTGCATGCATAGCAGCTGTGAGGGTTTTCTTCCTCAGCTAACTTAAAGAAATGCATTGATTTACTTCACACAAGAAAAATCAGACTAAAAGAATTCTAACATGGCTTTAAAATCATATGAACACACAAAGAAAAACAAAACCAATGAATTTTGGACATTTAAAGGGATATTGTTTATATCCTGCAATTTTTGCATGCACAAAATTCTTATCAACTAGAAGTTTTACTTTCGGACATTCGGTCAAAATAGACCCACACATTCAGTCAGGTCAGCCAATGAGACTCTTGAATTATGCCCATAACTATGAAGAGAGTTACTATAGGAAAACTAATTTCAGTCTAATTTACCTACCTTGGGTAGGATCTGGTGCAGCAATTCCTGTTACCTATTTCAGTGAGAACAAATAAAACTCACTGTTTAAAATATTAAAAGTGAAAAGTGAGAGGAAAAACTATTAGGACTATTCACTGTCGACAGGAAAAAGTATTCCAAAAAAATACTGTTCCAACCTCTGTATTACTCATTACACCTGTGTTATAACTACTGGTATCACTATCAGATGAGATACCAACCTGACCAGAAAAAACAGAAATTATGTTACTTAAAAAACACCATAAAAACAGCAAGTTAATCTGGCCTGAGCTTCAGAAAACCAGTTCACCTGAAATCAAGTTCCACCAATTTTATGCATTTCTAATGATGGTACCAAAATGCCAGTGCAGTTGACAGAACATGAAAACTCCAGTTTGCTCTCATCTCTAACAGATTTTCCATAATAAAGTTCCATGGGTTAATTTCTCATTCAGAAAAAAAGGGAGATCAGTGCTAATCTGTCAAGTGACACTCTCGCTGAAGTAAGCACATTCAGTGTTGCCTCCTGACCCCGATATTAGTCTGGGGTTGTGCATCAAAGAATTAGCATTTATTAGGATTAAAACATAGTTTTTCTTACCATTTACAAACTTAATCATCACACTGGGTCACCATGATTTGCTTTTTGTCTTTCATAAAATTTCCTATGCACAAACTGTAATTCTTTATTACAGGAAAGTGGAATAATTACATCCTTTTATGCCTTAACAACATTTTGGCACGATCTTCCGTTAGTAGACATTTTCAGAGGTGTACTCAAAGAACATTTATAGATCCCTGAGGGTGGCGCCTTGTCGTTTTCATTTTGGAAAGGAGAAAAGAAAAAAAAGAGAGAGAGAGAGATCACACATACTCCTCAAATTAAAATTACAGTGGGGCTTTAACTACGACACCAAGCCCGAAACACCTCCACCCCAAGCATCAAACTGCAGAGAAGTTCAGATTCTAATTCCAATATTGTAACTCTAAACTTTCCCGCTATACTAAACTGAATAATACCACTTCACAGCCTTAGGGAAGTTTAGAGTTGGATTAAGATATTATTTAAATCTTTCAGTTTCAGTCTCTAATTAAAAATATTTATTACCATAATTAAAAAATATTTTACTCTACTTTTGCAAACAAAATAGGCAGTCTGACCTAATGGATAGAGCCCTGGACTGGGAGTTTTATTCACTGTTCTGCCACAGGCTTTGCTTAAGACTTTGGGCAAGTCATATCACTTCTCTGTGCTTCAGTTTCCCTAACTGTATACGGCAGATAATATTTACTCCTTTGTAAAGTTCTTTGAGAGCTGCTGATGAGGTGCTACACAACAGCCAAGTATTATCGCTATTAAAATTTGGTTAATGAATAGGTAATGGGATAAACAGCCTACCCAGGACAGTAGGGGTGACTAAAGGTGCATGCCTCCATGATGCCTTCATTGTGGCCTGTGTGATACCAGTTTCAAGTCTAAAGACTGTGAGATCTCGACTGTCTTTCTTAAATGTTTAGAAAATGCCTCGCAAATCTTGGATGCTACTGCAAATAAGTCAGTCCATCCTCAGAGATATGTGTCCACATAAAAAAAAATGCTATCAACACTCTGGACACGAATTAGCACCCTTGTTAAGGGAGAGTGACCACAATGCAAAATACCATGGGACTTGCCCCATGCCAATGCTTCCCAGCAAATGCTGTTTACACTTTAATTGCATTAAATTACTGCAGCCTCAATATGATACTAGGGTTCCAGACAGCAAACAAAACAAGGTTTGCTGGCACAAAAAAAGATGCATATGAAACCACCACTGGTTTTTAAGTCCAAGTCAAACTCAAGCCACGGTTAATTCTGCATTGAATGTTCATACAACTCTAAAAGGGGAGCATCTGGTCATTCTATAAGCCTGGAGTACTTGCAAGCTAATTCTCACTTTGTTTGCAAGGAATCTTAGCCACAGTTCTAACAGTGATCCCACAGGTTCTGTTTCAGCACCACTGTACTTCTTCATGCTCTTCAATTAAGTAAACACTAATAATGACAAGAGTCCAAACTCATAAACAAGGAAAGATGGCTGTTTTGTAGATGGCTAAGTGGTACAGAGGCAGACACAATTATTTCTGTTAAGTGGCTCATACCCAGTCTCTGTCACATCTGGAAGTTTGCTTGGCTTTTGTTTATATCTCTACTACTGACGGATGAACACAAGCGCCAAATTTATATTAATACAAAGAGAGACAATCAAAACAATCGCTATCTTACCCTGAACAAGAGCTCTGTGTAAGCACAAAAGTTTGTCTCTCTCCCCAGTAGAAGCTGGTCCAATAAAAGGTATTACCTCACCCACCTTGTCTCTCTAAGGTCCTGGGACCGACATGGCTGCAACAACACTGCATAATCCATGTTGTCTCATTTAAAGTGAAACCTGGCTTCATCTGCACTGATTTATTTTCCTGTTCTTTTCAGAGAAAACAGCTTTGTCAACAAGATCCGGTGTTCCCATGTTGTAAGAGAATAAATCAGATGAAAATGTGCATGACTATTTAATCCATATTCTTCTGCCCAAGAAACATTAACCACTCACTGTCACAAGCATTTCTGTAGAGAAAGAGAACACTGCAAGTCAATATCAAACAAAGCTAGCTCAGCTTGGCTCCAAGCAATTAGTTAGATAATACTTCTACTGCTTACTTGTACACGCTGATTTTTCCAATTCAATGTACTGGGGCTAGCATAAACAGCGACTCACTATTATGCGTTCCAGCTCTAAAGTTGTAAAGACCCAATTTTATTTTTTTCAATCAACATCTTTCCTACTTTGGAGGTGCACATGTGAGTCTGCATCCACAAGGAACTCTTAACTAGTGTAAAATGTATTTCTCATAGATTCAAAAAAATTGGAAGGGGTTTGATCAATCATTTCCACGCAAATCCCTTCACTTCTTCAGCAAGATGAAATAGATGTTTTGATTATCATAAATATTCTTTGACCGCAAAAAACTGGCCTGGTTACCTTTTAACTAAAATGTAAATATGTTGATTGGCTTCATGTAAACAGAGTATACAGTGTAATCTGATTTATATTAGAAGTTCACATATGAAATGGGAGCGAATAGGCAATGTACTCATTGTTAATGACTTTGGATCCAGTCCTCCAGTCTTTACTAAGGCCTGTCATGCACTGCCTTCAAGACTGCAGGATCAATCCCATATTTATGGAGAAAATATTCACTGTTCAACTTCTGTTGTTCAAGGTCTGAAAATAATCTAAGGCCTAGCCTACACTTAACATTTAGTTTGACATAACTAAGGCACTCAGGAGTGTGAAAAACCTACACCCTCTGAGTACAGTATTGTAGCTATATTGACCTAACCACAAGTGTAAGTGTAGACTTAGCTAGGTGGACAGAAGAATGCTTCCACTGACCTATCATTGCTTTGGGAGGTGTTGTACGCTTTATTTACACTATGTGTTATGCCAGCATAGCTTCAGCACTTTAGCAATGCCACAATAATCCCATATAACATTTAGGCCATGTCTGTACTATCTAAGGACACATCTTCACTAGCAACTAGCCACGGCAGCACTTTAACATGGCTTGTGTAGTCGTGTAGCTCTCCCAGCGCTATAAAAAACCCCACCGGTGTGGCTCCCAGCGCTGGTGCACTGTCTACACTGGCACTTTGCAGCGCTGAAACTTGCAGCGCTCCAGGGAGTGGTTTTTTTTCACACCCCTAAGCAAGAAAGTTGCAGCGCTGTAAGGTGCCAGTGTAGGCAAGCCCCAAGTGTAAGAGTCTTTGGCATTCAGCAAAAAGGTGAAGGCCTTTTCTAACATGTCTGTAAACCTAGATGTTATTATTTATCAGTTGATATGCAGAAACTCAAAAAATATACAACTTAAAATCAATTAATAATCCTTTTTACCACCTTTTGAGTAAGCTCCAAATAAAAAGAGATTAGTTTATTAAACTACTATTTGTACTAAACAACAGCAACAACAACAAAAAAGAAATCAAACATTCTTCAGATAGGGTTAATATATTTTTGGATAATTAAACAGCAATGGAAATACGCAATTCTTAAAGATGACTAATTAATATAAAGCAAATTTTACATGCCCAGAAGGCAGCCATTCTAATTGCATGGTTCCCTTTTTCATGATTTATTGCTGACAGTTCTGCAACTTCTCTATGACACATGTACACGCACTATAGCGATGTTAGCATTTTCACATGACACAGTTCTTCTGCACTTGACTAATTCTTCACAAAGCAACAGTAGGGTGGCTTAGCTCAGCACAACAGAAAGAGAATCAAAGGTCATATTTGTTATCCTAACTATTGAGAGACGGAGAAATATTTTCAAAGATATTGAACTCTGTTGATGTATCCAGCTCTAAGGGAAAAGCTGGCTTGTCCAGTAGGAATAAAGCTAGGAGGACGAAGAAACAGAGCTATAGCAGCTGACCAGACCTCACTGGGGTCATTTTATACCATCAGGCATCCTAGCTTCCCTCTGTGCACACACCAGGTACAACATTCTGCAGGTGTGTAAGGACCTGAAGAAGGGGAAATAAATCTCATTAATCTCCCTTTCTCTTTGATGGTAGTCATACACCTAAATCTCTTAGTGAGCTTTGAAAAATCCCAACCTTCAATATTTAGTAATGCTTCAGCAATACCCGATCATGGCTAGAACAGACTATAGCAACCATATTAAATGTTCACCTATTATGGTTACAAGTAGCTCCTAAACTGAAAGATTAGAGAAAACAATATTTTTTTATTTCTCTCTTCTCCCCCTACCCTGGTTGCCTACTTTGTGCATGACAGCACTTTTGAATAATGTCAGCTTCACTGTTTCCCCTTCACAGTCAAGTCAAATTCCTTTATCATTTACGTGGTTCTTGAACCAAGCATCAGGGGAGAGAAAAAAAAACTTTTTTTTTTAAATAGGAAAATGAAAAAATCCTAGTACAAAAATAGAATATATGTTCAGATTATCTTGGGCAAGGTAGGTATAATAGAAAAGCAAATTCTGTTCTACTTAAAATTAAAGACTTAGGAACTGGCTGAAACTCAGTGATCTATACTTGAGTTTACATGTTCATAATCTAGAACAACTATACTAAACGGTACTAAATTTGAAAATAGATACAGTAGTCTATCCTTTTAGTTTCTTTAGAGAAGAAGCATGTGACCCATCACTTTAATATATCCAATCCACTGCGAGGTCAATGCTGCATCCCATCTGCAGTAAGGCGTTGATTTTACTGTATGAGATGTGGCAGGAGACCTGGGGGACTGCATTTCTATTTAATATATTTTAAATGGTCAATTAAATTATCAGTTTGTTTTGATTTGTCCAGGGAATGGATTGCTAAT
The DNA here is from genome assembly GCF_016161935.1 of Mauremys reevesii. Classification (NCBI taxonomy): domain Eukaryota; kingdom Metazoa; phylum Chordata; order Testudines; family Geoemydidae; genus Mauremys; species Mauremys reevesii. The sequence continues at coordinate 14,860,942 of NC_052631.1, forward strand.
GAAGTTGATACAAGCTTTAGGGTCTGAAGAATCATACAGAAGATATTAATTAAATGTTCACTAAATTGTTTGCGTCTGTCAACCAGTGCAATCTACAAAAACCAAGGACACATGAAGATCCTGTCTGTGTGTTCACATTAACACCATGTGTAACCATGGGTACAGAGGTGTAAATGAAATATAACACTTTCTTAATGATCTTCAAACTTCCTACATTAATAAATGGTCAGAAAAGCACTGCAATGGAACACAGTGTGTGAGCATCCAGTATTTAAATACAGAGTATAATCTGAATTTTGAGACCAAATTAAAAAACAAACAAACAAAAAACACCATACCCTCACATACACCCTAAACACATTTTAAAGTTTCCCCCCTTAAGGAAAAATTTTTTGACTGTGGGTGTTAAAAAAAAAAAAAGTATTTCTCAACACTCACATCCTGAAATCTTTAAACATAATTATTCTCAATGGTATCTTGTATGCAGTTTCATCTCTCTCTGATCCAGTGTTCAGAGAAACACCTTTAGTTTCATGTCATGCAACTAAATCCCACATCTTCATGCAATTTTGGTGCATAAATACTTTTGACAATCTGGGTCTTATACACTTTGTTGAAGAACCAGAAACATTCCATCCAACATGGCCCTATTACAGGAGGCACCAGCAAAAAAAAAAAAAATTGTTTGTTTTTTTTTTAAAAGAGGTAGGTGGCCTCACGCACTAGCCTTCTACTGTCTTGAGCCTGGGCACAGCTGAGCAGTCAAGGCAATGAATTGAGGCAACCATTTTTCACATAATTAATAGAAAAATAACTCTGCAGAGGATAGAAGAGGAGAAAAGTGGACCGATCCAGCCTGCAGTTCCAATGTACTTTCTGACTCGAATACAAAATCTTTTCTGACCATCTGGAGCTAGACCAGGCATTGGGCCAAAATTTTGTAATTCCTTCTCAAAGTAAAATGACAGATCAGTAACTGCCACATCGCTAATGCATAGCCGGAAGGGAGCACCTCATATCCTATCCAGCACTCCCTGGAGTTTTACAGATGCAGTAAAAACAAAGTGTTTCCAAATAAATCTGCCCTATCCTCAATGCTAAAACCAAACAGTGATAATGTCACCTTTGAGCAAAGCCAATCATAGTCACATATGAGACAGAATGTTAATAGTTTTGCCCATATTTCATTTACAGGATACTGTAGGTTCTTAAATGATGACAGGTTCACAAAGCCAACAGTCTCAAAATTGTGTCTGGTGCCCCGAAGGAAGCACTTTTCACTGCCATACAGACACAACACCTGAGGAACAGCATTTCTAACTTTCCAATGGTACATAATATCTGATTCCAAGTTTGACAGGGAGGAAGATATGAAACCCTAAAATTATCACTGGTCCATCAGTTTAGGAGGGGGGGTTCTTTGGCACTTGTCCAACAAAACTATCTACAGCTTGTCATGGATCTTGTACTATTGTAATTATCAATCCTAACACAACATATCAAAAGTGCTCCAAAAACGCCAGCCCCCCCATTTATCAGAAATGGTGCTATGATCTCTATTCTCAGACTGCTCCCTCGCTCCCTTCATCTTGCTTCTGCTTACACTCTCTCTCTCACCCCTCCATGTTCTACCTCTCCCATCTTTTCTATTTCCGTTTGCAGAGCAGACTAGTACCAGTAACCCTGTTCGCTTTGTCTCCTCATAGCCAATATGACACTTCAAGGTATGTCACATTTAATAAGCTGGGTCCCAAACATCTTACTGGCCAGCTGGATAAGGGACATGAAGTTGGCTCAGACAGATATTTAAAACAATAGCACTGCCAACAGAAAGACTGTGCAACAGTTGGCAAACTGGAGAAACTGAAACTGTCATACAGCAGCTCACTCAAGGTCTAGGATATTCCTTTTTCTGAATGAGCAAGAAATATAAAGAGGAAATAAAACTGTTGATGTGTAACTTCAGTGTTTATATGTTTATATATAAACATTGTCCTTGAAGGCCAATCCAACAACTCCCAGCGACATTTTGATGCAGGCTATTCAGACAACACTGGAAATCAAAATGTAGTAATCTCTAAATGGTAAACAGATTGTGGTTACAGAAGTTTCTCAATGACCCGGCTCACTCTTGCATCTTGTGTTATTATCCAGAACTAGATGATCACTGCTGTGAAAAAGATCAGAGATCCCTTTGGTTATATTACCCACACAGGTCCTTGCAGTAGGGCTGCATAACTTGCACAAACATAACCATTTCTCCTAGCCATTGCATAAAGCAGTTTAACAGATCTGGATGCTCCTGCTAAGATCATCTCAGGCGAAAGGAAATATAACTGATAAAATGTTGCCCATATAAAATCTTATAAAAACACTAAGAAAATCATGTAGCTACATGATTTCTCTCTATTTCAACACTGCCAGCAAGCACAGCCATTGTCACGGCTCTGCATAGCAACCACTGCCACCTGTAATATATCTCCATGTGATTAATGGATTTTAAATGAGTTACAGTGTATGTTCTATGTCTAAATAAGTCTCAGATAGAACCAAGACATGTATCTTCTGTTTGGTTATTATGATAAGCACCAATGAACTGGCAAAATCAGCAAAAATATAAACCTGTTAGAACAGTTTATGGAATAACAAAAATATCCCCAGCCATAAATTCAATAGGGCCTAATCAAACAAGTAAATTAAGCCACAGACGTGAGAAACTAACATCAAATCTGTTTTATTTAAGCGCAGGCAGAGTATTTATTTAACAGTTCAGGTCATTTTTCCCCTTTATTTTGGACCAAGTTCTGTGGGAGTTTTGCTCCATTAAGTACTACAGAATTTGACCCTTTATTTCTTTTTACCTAACACTTCAAATATCATGCAATTTATGGTACACCAGCAACAATTCCAGGTGTTCCAGGTGAAATCACATTAGAAGAATCAAATTGTTAGACTTTCATGAATCAAAGCTGGAACATACTGTACAGTGACAAAATCTGAATCAACCATGAGCTCCTTGCCTAGTAACAGGATTTATTATCCTAATGTAATAATAATGGCGTGGTGTAGCACTGATGGTGTCTTATTGAATTCTTATTATAGTGGCACTGTTTGTGAGGCTCTAGGGTTTTTTTGAGATTTGTTATAACTCCAGCCATAAAAATTTGCAACAGCCTAAAAGATGGCATTAACAATGTCAGTTTAGGAGAGAATGTTTTTATACTAAAACCAGAGTGGGATTTATAAATTTAGCAATTTTAAAAGTTTCAAAGCTCATTAATTTAGAACTCCGAAACTCCAGAGACTGCTCACTTTCTTTTAACCCACTGGAGACTTTGGATGCAGATACAGGGCCAAATTATCTGCTGTCATAAATGGAAACAAATGAAACTGTGTCCACTTACTCCAGAAGAAAATCTGGCCCATAATAGACAAATTATTTGATTTAGAAAAATATATTTAAAACAGTACCTACGCAAACAATATCCAAACCATTTTTACTATAGTGGACTTAGTGAAAGTGAAATAATGAAGTTGTTAGACTATCATATCAATAATCCGTCACTGAATACTTTTTTAAAAAAATAAAAGCATATTCCATTCCTTTGAAAACATATCTGCATTTTCATCATGCAAAATATGAAGAAAATAATATGCAATTTGAACATTTCCTTCTCTAACTTCCTACAGGATTACTTTTTGAGTAGCAGTTAAAAAGCAAACGCAAACCCATTTAAACACACAAATCACAGCTAAAATAGTTTGGGATTAACCTTAAACTGGAAATTAAAATTGGAAATTCATAGCTGAGGCTCACACTCTTTCTTAGCTCACCATCTGCACCTTAAAAACACTGCACACAACGATCCTACATCAGGGAGGGCCTCAGCACAAACCGATTTGATATTCTGTGTAAACTGCTGTAGCTCAGGTACCCTCATACAGCAAAGTGAGTTATGGATTTAATACCAGCCCGAATTATGAGTTTACTGGATTTTGATGGGGTGTTGATTTTAACCTAGCTATGCTAAGTCTGCATAGCTGTAACTGCTCTCCAGGATGGGTGAGGTAATATCTGTTATTGGACTAACTTCTGTTGGTGAGAGAGACAAACTTTCGAGTTTACAGCTCACCCACCTTGCTCTCTAATATCCTGGGACCAACACAGCTATAACAACACTGCATACAGCTCTCAGGAGTCAGAGACCAATATTTCCCCATAATCTTTTATAAATGTCCATGACTTTTGACATTTTGTGGACTTGTGCATGCCAGTGAGTGGGTGGATAGGAAGGTGAATGAACAGGTAAATAGTTGAACAACATTTATGGAGCATTTGCACAAAAAGGCTAATAGAGATCAGCGAACAAGCTGCAGGGGGACATACCCAACCAGGCCAATGGATACAATCAACTGAGGATCCACAAGCATGAAGGGCACAATCCTATTTCCTTTGAGGTTACAAAACAAAGCAAAAATATCACCTCCTACTGGAGTCACTAGGATCAGGATCAAGTCCTAGAGAAAAAGGCAGTATTGTGCTATACCTGGTTTAGTTTAAGAGTGGTTAGTCATAAGGCAGTCTAAGACAGCTACCAGTCCTGACATTCATGGGAGGGACAGTGTCGATTTTTGTACTGAAAGAATCCAGAATTTGGGGTGAGGATGCAATGGTGGAATGCTAGGAAACAGTCTTGATAACTTCTATGATTTGAGACACCATTACAGATTCACTGTGATGTTTCCTGAACATTAACACAACCCATCTAGAGTCCACATAAATATGAAAACAGCAGTCACTTTATTTTTGACATATAAGTTGCTCTCTGCTGAGATTCAGCTGATATGAAGCACCTTTTTTATTTGCTCTTTTACTTTATTGACAAACATAGCCTAAGGATGTTAAATCAAGCATTGTGCAAGGAAGTGACACAGGTAACAGCTGTTCCAGCATAAGAGCAGGAAGACTCATAAGCACATGGACAATTCTCAAAAAATTCTGTTGTGCTCTGATCCTTAGAGTAGATAAAAATGAATTACTGAGACTACCAGAGCACCTATAATAATCTAGATCAAGAATTTCCACTGTTTTGGCACAATGAGATATACTGTTATGTCTAACAGCCTAAAGAGTTATGACTCTAAATGGCAATATATTCAATTTTTAAACCGACAAAATTAATCCTTGTCTTTATGTCCAAGACATCTACTGTATTTCTTGTCCTCCAACAGAAAACAGGCCTGTCTTTTTCCAAAGAGAGCTGAAAACATGCAGAAGTAGAGTATAAAAAGTTAATTCTCCTTAGTGGAGCATTCACTTAAATTGACAAATCATTTGGACCACACAAGATTTAAGATCCCATTTTTTCTTTAACCTGTTCTTGTAACAGTACCGTGTTTGTGGCTCTGATGCCTCTTCTTTCTTCTCCAAAACCTAATAATGTCACTTATTTAAAGGGGAGAGGGGACAAAAAAAGATGTTCAGCTCTAGAAACACAGCGTAAAGCATTTCAGAGTCCCTTTCTGACAACACCTCCTGAAATTTGTACTTTGAAGTTTAATTTCGGACGCAAGTTTAACGCCTCATTTCCCCACTCTCCCTTGCTGTTTGCAACACTATGCACCTCCCTGCCACCCAGAGCATAACCTGGGTGTCCTGACTCCAACCTCCCTCTTGACCCACACATCTAGGCCATATCCAAATGTTGCTGTTTTTTCCCCCCTCTATAAGATCTCCAAAATAACATAATTTCCTTTAGCGCAAACAGCTAACACTGCTATTCAGAAACCCATCATCTGCTGTCTCCTGCTACTAAAACCCAATTACTGAAACCTTCTCCACTTAACCCTCCCTAACACCCAACTCAATCCCTTCAGGTCCATTCAAAACACTGTGAAGATTATCTTGTCTAGTCATTCTGACCACATTGTTCTCCCCTGCTCTTCCCCTCATACCCAAAATCCCCACAGGATCATGTGCAAGTTTCTGGTCTTTACAACTTAGCTCCTTCCCATTTATCCACTTGTGAAGCATCCCCTGCTCCCCACTCTACCAAGGATGCCAGCTTCCATATCAGTTTGTTCACTTGTCCCACAAGCGATATCACTTTCTTCTATGCTGCTCCTTATGCAAGGAATACCCTCAGCAAATTAATCAGAAAAAACACTGCCCCACTTGCAATTCTCTCTTCAAGCCCTACCTACTTCTAACTGATGCCTATGGGAAACTTATCAATTGATTATGTCTATGTAAATGGCCAGCAGGCACTTTTGACATTCATAAAAAGAAAAAAATACAAATAAGATATAAATCTAAAACAGCTATATCTGCATAGAGCTGGCCTATTTAAATGCATGTTTTTTTAAAAAAAAATCTCAGTTAGTACAGTCATTAGATCATTAGCTCTTCAGGAGAGGGCCCCTTTTTTCTTGAATCCTTAGACGACTGGGACTCTGAGGCTGCCTAGGGTCTCTAGGTGCCACCATAATATCAATAATAATATCACTGCATAGTAAAGATGACTGAACAGCTGCTCTTTCAGCTGACTGTACATGGAAAAATAACAAATCTATCAGATGTGTGCTTGATTAATGAATAAGCTAGATGGAGCAATCCACTGAAACACATGATGGTCCCACAGATGTAAACATCTCATTAGCAGAAGGAAGAGTGCTTTGTTTTTTAATATAGAATAAACAGTTACTTCCTTTAATGCATTTTGCTTTGAGATACAGTATTTTCAGACAAAAACTTTCCACCATTACAAAATAACGCTTGCAACAGTCCTCTTCAAGGTCGCCATTGCAACAAGTTCCCTAGTTAACCTGCCAATGCAGAATACTTGACAACAGCTAGTAGTGCCCCGTTACTGAACTTAAGAGATGACTCAGTGGAAACTGGCATTTGAAAAACTTGTTGTCATCCTACACTAGGTTCAATTGAATAGGAACAAATTTCTCACCTTTGTTAAAGCAACAGCCTTCCAACCCAGCCACACTTAACTATGGTATGGTGAATTAAAGTAGCATTTTCAGGCCCAACAGGTTTTGCTTAAAAATGATTTTACAAAATCTAATTTAATAGAAAGACTTTCATTAATTGTATGCGACTGGGAAGAGGGAGTTTTATTTTAAACTATTGAAATAAGTATTCCCTTGAAGTGTTGGAAACCCAGACACATCAACACTGTGTTAGCACCTGCTAAGTTAAACTGAATAGCAACTGACTGAAATGGACCAATATAGTTTCGCTATCCAAGCTGAGGAAAGTTCAGTAAGCAAACACAGTAAAAAGTAAATCAGGTTCCATCTGGCAATGCAACTGTTCCTATAGAATTGCTACAAAAGAATGAGCATGTTACACTATCATATATTGTCATACAAATTTATTTTTAGCTGAAACAAACTTGGTTCAAAGTGCATTCCAAGCTTCTGTTTTTATGATACTAGTGTTATCTTGTCAGTAATTTCAGCCCTTGCTATAGCTTAACCCGTCCACAGTGTCAGAAAGTGCCAATTTATTTTGAACTAACATGCCACATTAGTTACCCAACTCTTCACACTGCAATCACTCTACTTATTGAAATGTATTTACTTGGAAAGGTTTCAGTTTTTCCACCCCAATTATAAAAAATAATTAGATGTCAGAGACCCACAATAGGTAATGTCGTGCCCTCTATAAAGCAAAAAACGTTATGGGGATGGGGGAAGGCAATTCAGCCAAGAGGCAATGATTATGAAAGGAAACAATTCTTCCACTGGAAAGTGGCTCTTTCTAAATCTGGTAGGGAAGTACCCCCCTCCAGTCTTCCCTGCCCCAGCACAGTTTCGCTGGCAGTCAGGGGCCATGGCTGTCATTGTTATGCAGGTAATAGCCCTGGCCAGATATGCCACCTCAAAAGCCACTAACACTGTATGCAGTTGGTAAATAGCCCCACTGCCTCTATACTGACAGTTCATTCATCCCTACACCCGTGGGAGAGAGAAGGAAGAGCTTTAAGTCAGTCAATGAAGACATCTCCGGAAAATTCATAAGCTCCAGAAGGAAGTGTGTCTAGCATGTCTGTTATAAAAAACACCACCACAATTTGGACATAACACAGGGTATTTTTATTAATCATTATTATTTGTATACCAATCAAATCTACAACTCTTGTTGTACAAGTTACTGTCCAATCAAAGAGAAGACACAGTTTCTGCCTCAAGTAGATAAACTAAATGTGGGAGAACTAAATGGGAAAAGTGAATGGAGGGAAATTTCTCTGGGTGCCAGCAAGGACTTGTGGAAACCTCCTCATCCCCTCCACACATCCAGAAGGGTTTTGGTGGACAAAGGAGGAATGTATAAAAAACATCAACCTGTTCAATGAGCAGACATACCATACAGTAACACAAATCATCAACTATAATTCCTTTCTTGAAAGTTGTCCTCTAGCTACCTGCTTACTTAGGGTTTTCTATAGCACCCTCCACCACAGTATCTCCATTCATGGAATTGAATTTAGAACCTAAACTTAGTTTGCTAGATGCAAACTATTAATTGTGCATCCAGGCATACATTATATAATGTGTATGGAACACAATCAACCATGGGCGTTTTGGCTACCCAACCACACTGTCAAACAGAAAGCTGGTTCTCCCTCAGACCCATATCAAAAGTGGCACAAGCAGCTGACATACTCAGGACCACTCTTTACTCCTGGGGGAACTCTGTACCACTGCGCATGCACAGAATTTAGTCCCTGCAGATTTCTTCGCTTTCCCACAGCAAAATTACCTTCTGACAGGGAAGCCACAACAGCAATATGTTTTGGGTGCCCAGGGCAGCTGGCAGAGAGGTAAATCACTGTGGGGCAGAGGGTGGGAGTGGGGAAGATCCTGCGCCAGGCTCAGCTGTTAGTCCCAGCTGGGCTAGGGAGGACAGCACTTTCTCTTCCCCTGCACAGCATCCGGGACCGGGTCAGACCCACCCCCAGATTTCTCCCCGAGTTGCAGGAAACTCTGCAAACTCCCCCGCTACCCCTCCACACACATCACTCCTCAACTGCAGGGGGAGGGATCCCTGTACAGGGAGCTGCTTCCTCATCCACCCAACACCCATGCATCCAGACCCCCTCATACCCAGACCCTCCCACAAGCCTCACTCCCCCACACTCAGAACCCCCCCCAAATGAGCCCCTCTCCCCCTGCACCTGGACCATCCCAATGAGCCCCCCACACCCAGACCCCCCTGCTAAACTCTATCCCCCCTACACCCAGACCTCTCACTTAGTCCCAACCACCTTCACCTAGACCCCCCTGCAGAGTCCCATTATCGTTGCACCCAGAACCCCCCAACAAGCCCATGTGCATCCAGATCTCCCGGGTATCCAGATTCCCCCACACAGTACCCTCTCAACTCACACCTGGATCCCCCCACACTAAGCCCCTCCACACTTGGATCCTGCCTTGTTGAGCCTGCCTGCCCACACCTGGTGCACTTGGCACAGAGGCGCAGGGCCCTGGGGTGTTTCTGGGGCAGGCCTGGTCCTTACACTATGTCAGGGTTGTGTGCAGCCACATTGCTGAGTCTGTGTCCTGGGTGAGATGGGGTGAGGGACGCACAGTGATCTCCTAGTGATCTCTCCAGTGGTCTGTGCTCTCCAATGCCATGCTGGAGCCTCCACATTTATTTGACAAATAAAATTTGCAGAATTTTAAAATAATGTGTGCAGAATTTTTAATTTTTTGGCACAGAATGCCCTCAGGAATAACTCTTACAATGTGAGAGCACTAGGAAGGGCTCAGTGGCTCACACACAACATGACTGTAGCTGACTGCCCAAGCAGGAAATTGCACAGGTTTTTTGTGAACATATGTCAAGACCTAAGTTCCCTCTAAGCTGTGCAACCGCGCAGCTGCCTATTAAGTGCCACGCAAGCGCTCAGGGCTGCAGCAGGGAGAGATGCCTCTTCCCCCAGTTCCGGGCCACAGTGCCCCTCCCCAAGCCCTCCCTGCCCCTCTCAGCTAGTCGGCTGCCTGCCAGTGATGGGGACAGGGGGCGGATGGAAAGGGGCCCACAGCTGCTGCAGCAGCCTGGACTGCAGATGGACCTGCCACAGCCAAGGGAGAGTGCAGTTGGTGCAGTTTACAAAAATTCTTCCAGCCCTATGGCACATAAATTATACCAACCTGGACCCCGTTAGACCTACTTACCACATTGTAACTTACACATCACCTCTGAATCTAACCCAGTAAGTTCACAGAGAACCACTATGTGCTTTATATCTTTTTCACTACATAAACTAGTACCAAGCAGAGAATAATGGGTCTAATCAAGAATAATCCCCTACTGCTGGGTTTTTTCAGTATTGCCAAGTCCAAACATTCAAAAGTTACAAGTTATACCATACAAAATCATGAGTTTGGCTTCAAAAATCATGAGATTTAAAAAACAAAACACACACTGGGTTCTTTTTATCTGCCTTCTGATTTGGGAGTCTTTGGAGTTCACATTTTCAAACTTTTTTTTCTCCATTGAAATGAAAGCTGAGATTCTCAAATAACAACAAGATTTTGGGAACTCAGGCTTTATGAAAAGACACCCAAAATCATGAGACTTAGCAACAATGCTCACTTCCAAGTGCAAATGCACAATTCGGGCTTGATTTTCAAGCTTAGTACTTACATTGTTAGATACATATCTAAGTCAGGTATTTGAGCGTCTAACTTTACGCACACAAGTCTGAAAGCCAGAACCTTTGTGTTTTGGGCTCTGTCATCTTTGCTCTATTGATCTGACCCTGTATGTAGCTGCTATTACCTGCTATATGTGTGCTCTAAACTAGAATTCCTGAAAGTATTTTTCTTTGCTCATGTCTGTTTAGACACCCCACATTATTTGATTTCCTGGATACTGCCTAACAGGAAATATATTTAATGCCTTCAAGTATCCATGAAAGCTGTATCTTCCTTTCCTTTCTTGTTCTATTACTCTACACTGATAAATAACACTCAAGAGGCATGTGACACTAATGAGGCACCCAGGCCAGAGACCAAACTTCCTACAAGTAAAGTTACTTACCATGTTATCCAGGCTGCCCTCTGACACTCATCTTTTGTCATAAAATAGGCATGTACTTTCCTGACAATGGCATCATAATACATGAGCATGGGTGCAAGTAGCTGAGCAATCAAGTACTAAATGTGGATCAATGAGATGGAATCCCAAAACAAATCATACCTATCCATTCTAATTCAGCTTCTGCATCCAAGGTTCAGGAGCTCTAACATCACACCTTATAGCAGGGCTCACCTTAACTAATCAATACTACAAAAACGTGGAGATCAACAGATGTGGAATTTGCTTTGTTCTATAATGTAACTGAATATTAGTGCTTCATTAGAGGAAGCAGGAGGGGAGGAGTAAAAAAAAAGTTACCACTCCTATGCCAGGCCCTGACAAAACTGACTAAAAACTCATTAAGTGGGATGTGTCTGAATTTTTGCTGACTAGATTACAGGGGAGAGGGAGACTGTTCCATGACATTCCAAGAGCTACTAGGCATAGAGACCCATTTCTCTCACTTATCTTTTCAAAATATGCTTCATGAAGCATACTTCCGAAAGCATAAAGCACATTTTTAGAGACAAAACATACTCCTTGTTTACAATTCATCCTTCCCTGAGAGTCTAATACACGTGTTCAAACTAAGTGTTAGACAGACCATTCCAAAAGAATTCCATATACTCATATAAACCAGCTTTATGTTATATAACCATAACGAGAGGAAAGTTATATACCCTTTAGCAAGGGAACAACTACATCCTAAAACTTAAATCACAGAGTGGAGAAAGCAAGGAGTCATATAGATTCCAGAGAATTCCCATGTTCATCTGTTATGATGAGCAAAAATGCAAAGTGAATCATTTAAATTAATTGTTGGCATTACTCCACTGAAATCAACAAAGTTACACCATTGATGAATCCTGCTCAAATGCAATAGGAGGTGCCTGGATAGTGGATGTTAATATTAGCTGCATTGTTTGCTTTCTCCAGAGAAAAAAAGCAACACAATTATTATTCATAATGTTAGATTTATGTATTGTAAGTCACTCTGATAAGATGGCATTGTAATGATTTCAGTTTAGTAAATGGAAGATTGTCCCAAATGGTAACCATCATTCACTAATAACTGCATGCCGCTATAATTATAAGTCAGTATTACTCAGGAAGGCAAATAGGGAATATTTATATACTGTAACTATAACATGTATTTTTATGCAGCTAACTGCTGACAAATACAAGGGTACATTATTTGTCAATGGCTTGTGAGTTTCATAACAGATTGTATGATATAACTTAACAGAAAATTAGTGATCATAAAAAATCTATAATCTTCTCCAGTCCTGTTTCTAGCTTATTTGATTATAATTCAGTAGACAAAGGGAAAAAGTGTGTTTAAGTATCAATACTTCACATGTACTTTTAACACAAATAAGATATGCAGCATACCATACATCAGAAAGCTGCAAGAGTCAATTTTTGTCCTCAAATGCTTCACTGGGAACAGCACATGCATATAAGGGCAAAATTTAGCCAACTGTATTTAGCAGGATTTGTCTTACATCCCCCATTTAATTGCCATGATTTTCAGAAAGAATATTTTACATGCAAGTAAGTACTAACAACAATATACTAATAGGTAATTTTAAGAAGTTGCAAAGTATTTTAATTTGCTCTAACTCTTTTATAAACTTACCATATAGTTATTAAATATATATAGTTAAATATGATATAGTTAAAGTATCAACATCTTAAATTAAGGATCCTTTTAATTTTCATTCTGAGTCCTTCATAAAGATAATTCTACTATATTTTACTGAAATCTATCTCAAAAACATTTACAATATACACTTCTGGGACCGAATCCTATTGCCCTTACTCAGTCATTACCTTGGGCAAATTCCCACTGACTTAAATTTATAAATAGACCTGAACAGAGTCAAGTAAGTACCAAATTCAAAGTTTGGCTTTTTGTCATTAAATTACAAAAAAAGTCTACTTAAGTGTTATATTATTAAAGTGCTATACTTATTCCAAAATGTACATCTATGCATGCAGTTTGTGACTTTTACAGCTTTGACAAAAGTATATTGACAGAAAATGCTGTTATTTTTGAGAATACCGTGTTGAATGTATTATAATACATTTTTGTTGGAAAAGGACTCATATTATACTTTGTTAAAATTGACATTTTGCTGTTTTTATGTTACAGATGCAGATCTTGTTTTCAACTTTTGTTTACTTAGAAGATACCGAAGGGGTGAATTACCTTCTATCTGCAGTACAGTTTATTTGTAACAAAATTATTAATTAGTTTAAATACAGAAAGTGCGCCACTCAAAAACTGGTATATTTTAACCTTTAAATTTTTTAGTAGTGTGTGTGATGGCAATTTATCCTTTCACAAGGAAAGGAAATGTAAATTGTCCTTCAATGCCATATCATTAAGAAACTCTACAGGCTTTTTTGTGCAAAACTGAAGTTTAGAGTGACTGCACTTATCTTCTAGTGAACATACTGATAACGTTATGGTCTTGCATCCAGATTATGGGCACAGATTTAGTATATGTAACAGCATGCTCTCAAAGGAGACTAATCTCTCCAGTGTGCTGTTACAAATTCCATAACAAAGCACAAGTTTACATTATCTTTTTTCCTGGATATTTGTAATCCAATAAAGAATCCACTATGCTGAGGGAGGATATGTTTAGAACTGATGATTCAAATGCTAACTAACACATCTCAACTGGAAAACTGTTTAAGGAGTTATCTATTTTCAAATTCACAAACATTCCTGCCTGTAGATGGCCTGTTACCGTTGTGTATCTACTGGCTCCTATTTCCACTTTGTTGTTTGAAGAACTTCCCTCTTCCCACATACCTTCTGTCTCCAGGGGCAGATCACAGGGTGACACTAAACCATGGTCATAAACAACCCTACTTCTGATATTCTTGTTTACAAGGATTCCCTGTTGCTCAAGTGCTGTATCTTGGTAGTGCAGGGAAGATCAACTAAGCACGTTAACTGCTGATTTAAGAAATCCTTCAGCTCCACATCAGCTTATACAGCAGAAATGAAAATTTCAGTCTTGCTGACTTGCAGTATGTTTCACCACACAGTTATGATCTACAGAGGCACACAAGTCCCCAGATTTAATGGCCTGATACCAAACCATTCTTTGTGGAGGGTCCTTGACTCTGGAATTAATTTGCCTGGTAGTCTGGCAGATTCTGAGTTTGCCGGCCCTTGTACTGATCTCAAAGGTCAATCTCTTTTCTCAGGCTTTTGCTTGGGTGGGAGAGGTGGTTAAATGGATTGAGAGACAAAGTCATTTGCTGTATTCAGTTGTGTGGTACTTTTTGTAATAATATACATTTTAGAAGTTAAAAGTAAGGTCCCAATACTGAAACCATTTACTCATACTGAAAACTTGACTCATGTGTAAGTTTTTGCAGAATTGGGCCCTATTTTGGGGCAAAAAAACCAATTAAACAGTTCACAAATGAACTGTCTCTCACTCTCACACATGCACACATACTCTTCATATATTTACTTGTGTAAATTTAACCCCCTAAATTTACACAAGTCCAGACTCCCCATCCCTTTCCTTAGGGGTGCTGATGGAAGACATAAAGTGAGCAAATTAATGTAATTTACATCTGATGAAAAATTTATGTGCACAAAGTTTCTGATATATTCTGACTTCTAGGTGGTTACTACTACCATATCCTGAAGACCTTTTATGAAACTGGGAGCCGGAGTACAATCACTTCCAATTAAAAATTTAATTAACAGACAGCATTATTGAGAAGATAGTTTCAAACTGCAAGCTTCCCACAGACACAACCTCAAGCTTCCCATACAAAATATATTTGTTATTATTGAGTATATGTAAACTATATACTCAGTTATAACAGTTTGTTTTGGAAGCTGACATTCTTCATTTATCTCCTGGCCAGGTAGCGGGTAGGATAACAGTGTGAATAATCTCACCAATGTCCCAGCAATGACCTGAAATGAACCCACATGAGCAGAGCCACTTCAAAAATGAGAACTGATTCAGATTCCACGCCTTGGGCGACATTAAGAGCATAAGCTACTCAAACAATAACAAATTGGGAGGAATGACACAGTGCACTTTTGGGCCAGTAGAACCCTGTGTCATATTAGGCTCTGAGATGTAACCACCAAAACAAGTGCCCTTGAGACTGATGACTGGCAGAGCAGATATTAGAAGAAACTGGGAGAAGGGCACTGACAGGTTGCTTCTGTGTAAGACTCCACTGAGAACAGGGTGTAAGGACAGAACACTTCATAGCCTGAATGACCCTGGGCATGCTGCCAAGAAATATCTTCCTCTTGTGGTGGCAGCAACAGCATACTTCCCTAACTAGCTCCTCTATTATTGCCCAGAGACACGCAGGTGGTAAGAAAGGAGTGGGTGAGGGAAGCAGAATGCTACCACTAATAGAAGGAGCCATCCATCTTACCAACCCAGCTGACTCCTGTGGGATATGGGGGATGAAGATAGGGATAGCATGTCTCTTACAAGGGAAGCTGTCCAGCCAGTATTCTGCCCATGTCTAGACTAGGAAAATAGGTCACATGCAAAAGCATAATAGCTAACATGTTGTTAAACTCTAGTGTAGACAGTGTTTAACACCTTTTAAAAAACATTATCTAACTGTGGTCTACCCTAGGCTTCTCAGCAAGGTAAACAGTTAGAGGGTACAACGAATATGATGAAGGCACGGGAACCAGGAAACCTGAAATCTGTTCCCAACTATGGCACTGATTCTCTGTGGGACCTTCAGTTACATAATCGCTCTGTGCCTCAGTTTCCCCATCTGTGAAATAGAGATAGTGCTGCCCTACCTCCTTAAACTGATTACAGATCCTCAGAGGGAAGGTGCGATTAAAACTTCAAGTTATATATATTATCTAAAGAATATGGGTGGGATGAATTGCTCCTTACTTTAAACTCCAGACCACACAACCTTAGCCAAAACCTTAGTATATAAACGGAACATTTGACAGGAGTGAGGGGGAAAGAGCTAAGCTGAGTTTGAAAGAGGATAAACTTTCAAGAAATGATATTTTTCAAGCTCTTTCTCCTGGTAATGCGCCATTTTTAAAGGTGTCTGGCAGAAGAAATAAAGTTTCCAGGATTTTTTCTTGTCAAAGTGGTGTCAGCAAAGGAGGGGTTCTGGGAGGGAGGCTCGGGATGGGGAGGATGTTGCCTGGCTCGGTCGGTCTGTCTCTCGCTCTCTTTTTCTCCAACGTGCCCCCTGGATCCAGACATTTTGGAAAGAGTTTGTAGATAGCTGGAGACTCTGCTGGTGCAACGAGGAGGAGCCTTGGCTTCTTCACCCGGGTGACATTCCCCAAGCCGGGCAGAGGGGCCAGACAGTACGTGCTGGCCGCAGAGGGGAGGTTCTCCCCCCCCGCACCCATCGCCTCCTGCTCCCAAACCCAGCCGCAGGGCACAGACTTCCAACCTCCCTTCTAATCTCACACACACAGCTCCTCCTGCAGGGAGCCAGAGGCTGGGGAGGAGGGAGGCTCCCGCCCCACACACACACACACACACACACACAAAAACCTCTTCCAAGTTGAAAGCCGATTTTCCATTCCGGCTCCGCTTGCCATTGCAGGATGACTATCAAAAGGAGAGAAGGGGGGGAGGGGGAGCCGAGGAGAGGAGACGGGGCAGGGAGTGCGGGCTGGCGCGGTGATGCGGAGGGGGCAGGGAGAGGCCAGGCAGGCTGAGTCCGGCAGCGCTCCGCGGAGCCTCTCTGGATTACTAGGCGCTGATGGAGTGTCTCCCGGCCCCCAGCCGAACTGCTGCTTCCCCTCCCCGGGCCGAGCCCTGACACCAGCCAGCCTCCCCCAGCCTGCTCCAGAGCATTTCGGCCACCACCCCCAGGGCTGTAAAAGTCCCACTTGCCACCCCGGAGCGCCGTTCCCCCCCTCAAAAAAAATCACCCCCCACTGCAACGTGTTCCTACAGGGGGCCGCCCCAAGAGCAGCCAGACGGTCCCGGCTGGGTCCGTTGCCCCCGGGATGCTGTGAGGGTGGGGAGCGTTACACGAGCCCTATGGTTGGGGGGCACAAATCGGGGAGGGGAGGGCACGAGGACCAAGCTGGCTTGTCTCTCCTCCCGGCACCGGCAAATCGGGGAAACTTTCTGCAAAGTGCGGCCGCTTCCCGGGCTCCGTGCAAGCCCCCGGCTCCGGGAAGCGGGGTGCGCGGCGCGCCCACCCCCGCCCTGCCTCGGCCCTTCCCCGCCGAAACAAACCGGGTGGGGGGAGCCGCGGACTAACCCCGGGGGGGGGCTCCGCTTGTGCCGCCCCAACTCCCGGCTGCTGCAGCCGCGGGCACTCGGCGTGAGCCCCGCCGCGGGGCTGCCCCGCTTCGCGGCCGGGCCAGCGACGCCGCCTTACCTCCGCAGGGGCTGAAACGGGGGCGGGGTGAGCGGCCCGGGCGCGGCGAGCCCGTCCTCGGCAGGCAGTGCGGCGAGAGCCCGGCGGGGGCTACCAGGAGAGCTCGGAGGGGGATTCCGCCATGTCAATGATGTCGGGACCACATGGGGACTTGCGACCAGCCCACACTACCACACAGTCTGGAGTAGCAGCTACTGTGGAAAAAAAATCAGCGGCGAGAGGCGGGCGGGGAACGGGGGGCGGGCGAAGGGAGGGACCCGCTGCGCCGGCCCGACGCGCTCGGCAGCCCGCTGGCTGCCGGGCAGCTGCCCCGCCTGGGGCCGAGGGGCCGAGCTCAGCGCCCGGCAAGTCCCCGCCTGGCCCGTCGCGGCCCCCTGCCCTCGCCCCCGCCGTGGAGCCGCCCGGGCCAGGCGCCCATGCACCCCCCCACGCAGAACCCAACTGGGCGGGAGAGCCGGGGGGGGGGGGGGGTTGGGGGAGTGACCCTTGCGGGGAGTGGGAGCCTGGAGCAGTCCCTGCCCCACTGTCTGTTCACACAGACTGTCTCCTTCTGCCCTCCCTGCTCCTCCACTCCCCTCTCACCCTGCCTGCCTCCCAGCCCCCGCCCCATCCCCTTCTGCCCCCAGCCCCACCACCCCTTCATCCCTTCTCTCTATCCCCACCTCCTTCTGCCCCCAGCCCCATCACCCCTTCATCCCTTCTCTCTATCCCCATCTCCTTCTGCCCCCAGCCCCACCACCCCTTCATCCCTTCTCTCTATCCCCACCTCCTTATGCCCCCACCCCCAACACCCCTTCATCCCTTCTCTCTATCCCCATCCCCTTCTGCCCCAGCCCCATCACCCCTTCATCCCTTCTCTCTATCCCCATCTCCTTCTGCTCCCAGCCCCATCACCCTTCATCCCTTCTCTCTATCCCCATCCCCTTCTGCCAGCCCCATCACCCCTTCATCCCTTCTCTCTATCCCCATCCCCTTCTGTCCCCAGCCCCATCACCTTCATCCCTTCTCTCTATCCCCACCTCCTTCTGCCCCCAGCCCCACCACCCCTTCATCCCTTCTCTCTATCCCCCCCTCCTTCTGCCCCAGCCCCACCACCCCTTCATCCCTTCTCTCTATCCCCACCTCCTTCTGCCCCAGCCCCATCACCCCTTCATCCCTTCTCTCTATCCCCACCTCCTTCTGCCCCAGCCCCACCACCCCTTCATCCTTCTCTCTATCCCCATCTCCTTCTGCCCCAGCCCCATCACCCCTTCATCCCTTCTCTCTATCCCCACCTCCTTCTGCCCCCAGCCCCATCACCCCTTCATCCCTTCTCTCTATCCCCACCTCCTTCTGCCCCCAGCCCCACCACCCCTTCATCCCTTCTCTCTATCCCCATCTCCTGCTCCCAGCCCCAACACCCTTCATCCCTTCTCTCTATCCCCACCTCCTTCTGCCCCCAGCCCCACCACCCCTTCATCCCTTCTCTCTATCCCCACCTCCTTCTGCCCCCAGCCCCATCACGCCTTCATCCCTTCTCTCTATCCCCACCTCCTTCTGCCCCAGCCCCATCACCCTTCATCCCTTCTCTCTATCCCCATCTCCTTCTGCTCCCAGCCCCATCACCCTTCCCCTCCCTCCTGACCCTCAGTCTCCACCCCACCCATCCCTTTCTGCCCCATCCCCTTCCTCCTGACCCATCTCTACCCACCCCCTTTCTGCCACCCAGCCGCTGCCCCATCACCCCTTCATCCCCTTCTGCCCCAGTATCTACCCCACCCATTCCCTTCTGCCCCATCATCCCTGCCCTCCCTCCTGACTCCAGTCTGTACCCCCATCCCCTTCTGCCCCCATCCCCTCCCTCCTATCCCCAGTCTCTACCCCCATCCCCTTCTGCTCCCTGTCCCATCCCTCCTGACCCCAGTCTCTACCCCCATCCCCTTCTGCTCCCTGTCCCATCCCCTCCCTCCTGACTCCAGTCTGTACCCCAGCCATCCCCTTCTGCCCCCCAGCCCATGCCCCATCACCCCTCCCCTCTCTCCCTACCCCCAGTCTCTAACCCATCCCTTTCTGCCCCCCCAGCCCCTGCTCCATCACCCCTTCTCTCCACCCCCATCCCCTTCTGCCCCTGCTGCATCACCCCTCTCCTCCCTCCTGACCCCCAGTCTCCACCTCACCCATCCCCTTCTGCCCTCATCCCCTGCTGCATCACCCCTCCTCTCCCTCTTGACCCCCAATCTCTACCCCACCCATCCTCTTCTGCTCCCCAGCCCCTGACGCATTCCCTCCCTCCTGACCCCCAGTCTCTATCCCACTCATCCCCTTCTGCCCCAGTCCCTGCCCCATCACCCCTTTCTCTCCCTCCTGATCCCCAGCGCCCTACTGGGGAATCCTGATTCCATCCATTTTGTGTAGATTGTAAACTCTTTGGGACAGGGACAGTCTTTACTTTTGTGGCTTATAGAGCACACTGCCAGCACAGGAACCACTGAATACATGCATACAGTTCTGCTGCCAAGCACTCTCTTCTTCCTGATCGTGCAGAGGCCTCTGCAGTAATGAGAGGGAAAAAACACCTCTACAGATCCCCCTTGTCAGGTCCTTGGTATGGGATTGAGGGGAAGAAACATCTTGGCATCCACCTTCCATAGTCCCTGGAGTGAGGAAACCACCTCAGTGCAACCCACCAGGGACCTGTACTTCCACCTTCTGGTATAGAAAGGGCAAGAAGTAACCCATCCCAGCACCTGTGCAGTGGGAAGGAAGAGATGTTTTCCTTTCTGCCCTAACATCTGGAGTAGAGTGGGGGGAACCACACTTAGTAAGTTGCCTCTAAACACAGCACCCAGGTGGGTGTGAGACAATATAGGAATCTCATCTAAAACTTCAGTCTGGCTGCAGGATAGGCCTGGCTTCCTGCCTCAACCCTGGGTGGATCCTGAGACTAGGTCTCTGTGCTGCAGTCCCAAAGTTTGCAACTGTTTCACAACACAGGCTCAACTCCCTTTCACTCCAGGGACTTGTGACCAGTGAGCAGTTCACCTCGCACTCCCCATCAATACCCGGCCCGAACCAGGGAAGCTAATGATCCAACCAGCAGACCAAATTCAGCGATGAATCCTGGTCACGTACCACCTGAGGCATGTTGCGCATACACAAAGAGAAAGAGGACTCAAAAACAGCCTCTTCAGAACGAAGCATTATTTATTCATTTGTCATGAGTACAAACCACACAGAGGCCTGGTCTACACTAAGAAGGGGGTTCGAATTAGGGTACGCAAATTCAGCTATGTGAATAGCATAGCTGAGTTCGAAGTACCCTAGTTCGACATACTCACCCGTCCAGACGCGGCGGGGTCGAACTCCGCGGCTCCCCCGTCGACTCCGCCAACTCCTTCTGCCGAGGTGGAGTACCGGAGTCGACCGCGGCGCTTCCGGAGTCGAACTCTCCGCGTCGAACCGGCAAGTAAGTGTAGACGTACCCAGAGAAAAGGGTACAGCAATATGGCCTCTATATCTGGGAGGGACTTACACCTTAAACATTCCTTGCCAGCTTTTGTACGTTCCCCTCTGCCTGGCTAATTCCATCACTGGCAGGGTGAAGCAGACTGTCCTGCTGCAGCAGGATCCCCGTCTCTGTGTGTCTCAGAGAGACAAGGTGCCTCAGTAAGTCTGTCATCTTTCATTGTCCGCCTAGGACAGCTTCTAGCAACTCACTCAATCCTCCTTCCTTTGCTGGCATCTTTGAGGCTTCAGATCCATATTGATCCTCAGCTTAGCCTTGGGAAAAGTAGACCACGCAGGCCTGGATCAGGCGACGCTTGG
Source organism: Mauremys reevesii (assembly GCF_016161935.1). NCBI lineage: Eukaryota > Metazoa > Chordata > Testudines > Geoemydidae > Mauremys > Mauremys reevesii. The sequence goes on from NC_052631.1 coordinate 14,882,234, forward strand.
GAAGGGCAGGAAGGGTCAGACGCCCCTCCCCAGATGTCTCGGTGGGGACACATTTCTGCCAGGTTCAGCGCAGCCCAGGCTCAGATTCTGGGGACCATGGCTGAGCAAGCTGGAGCCCCCCAGCCCCTCTGGCATGCTCAGAGTCGGGTCCTGTCCCCAGAAGCTGAGCCTGGGCGGGGGGCAGCCTAGCGCTCTCCCAGGCAGCTGCTATACAGCACCAGACAGCATCCAGGAGTGGCCCAAGGGCCTGACTGCCAGGAAGAGCAGCCCAACATGCCAGGGGGAGCCAGTGCAGCAAGATGATAGAGCCCCTCCCCAGGTAATGGGGGATAGGGAGAGCCAGGGGGCTGGGAGTGGGAAAGAGTCATGTGGGGAGGTCACATGCCCCCTCTTTAGCTGGTGCCCCCCTTTGTGTCCCTCCCACGAGTATTCCCCAATTGGTAGCCCATCGTTTCTTCTCAGTGCCATTCAGCAGCGTTCCAGCAGCGGTCCCCCAGCCTCCAGGCAGGCAGGCTGGTTGGCGAGGGCTTGCCTGCGGAGGGTCGCCGCAGCGGCTGGACGCAGCAGGGTATGCTGCTAACGCAGGCCCGACGCGCCTCCCGCAGACCGCCCGCTGACGCCGCCGACCCGCCACTCTCCCGCAGACATGCGCTGGGACCGCGGGATCCCGACTGACATGACAGCTGAATCCGCACCACCAGGGGACCCTGGACCAGGGCACGCCAAAAAAAAGCCGCCCAGCCCGTGGTGGGGGGCGTAAAAACTAGAGCCGCCCTGGTGCCATTGTTTGGTTTCCTGTAGGTTTCCTCCTTTACAGCCTCCTATGATTTAACTCCTGACATTCAGACAGGTTACTATCAAATAGATAATATACATAACTATATATATAAATAATACTACATACACATAACTCCTACCACACACACACGTGGCTTACATCCATGCTAAAAAAAAATAAAAAAAAACAAAACAAAATAAAAAAAATAAAAAAAAAAAAAAATTTCAATTTTTTTTGTTAATTTTTTCAAAAATTAAAATTTAAATAAAAAAAAAAAAAAAAAAACAAATTGTAAAAAAGGTTAACAGTAGTTGAAAAAATTTTTGTTTAATAAAAAAAAAAAACAAATAAACCAAAATGTTTTGTTTTGTTAAGTTTGTTGTTAGACTTTTTTTTGGTGATTGGGGTTTTGGGAGAAATGAAGAGAATGAGAATAAGAGAATCATAGAATCGATAGACTCAAAGGACCTGACTTGGGGGGACTGGTCTAGTCTGGGAGGTCACGGCATCATACTCACGATTGAAAGGGGAAGTCTTGGGTGGGAAAGCAATGACCAAGAACAAACAGTGGACTATTTTGAAGGGACAAATCCACTCTTGACTTAAATTAAAATTAATTCTTTTTATTTTTATTATTTGAATCTGTTTATCTGTTTATGGTAGACTGCACACTGCCCACTAACAGCAGCACTCCAGGTCCAACAGCACCTCACACTGCCCAGGAGCAACAAGATGCAGAGCCCAGATGCAGAAGAGCCTCCCTCCTGGGGCCATGTACTCTGAGCATCTTTCCAAGTCTTCCTTCCCTTCCTCTCACTTCACTTCTGAGCCTAGTTATGGTGGTATGATGCAGAAGCAGACACTTAAAAACAGGGATTGAAAATACCATACCTCTCTAACAGGCTTTGACTTCAAACTGACAGGAAGTCACTTCTGACTTTCCAAACTGTTGACTGGATTCAAACTGGTCAAAGGTTCTGTATTCCTTTTTCAGTCCCTTCAGCCATCTGTCCCACTAGCTGAGAAATTCCCAGAAATTGAGAAGAGCAGAGTGTGTTAGTACAATCTGAATTAGTATGTGCCTACAAGAGATTCTTTATTCTCCCAAGACATCCTCCCTCAGGTTTCTGGTGGGATTATGCTTTAATTTAGACTGCTTTAATAAACTGTACATACTGTATTTGGGAAGGCAAGTAGGCAGGGATCTTGGCATCAGTTCTGTTTAACACTGTACAGAGAAAGCTTTGATTAGTTTGTTTGCTAAATATTGTTGTTTTACCTGAGGCATGCTGCCTTCAGTCATTTTTTTAAATACCACATCGCACTGGTGTGTACAGATGATGGCTCTACCCAAACACTGGATAGACTGTACCACAGGACTTTTTTCTCTACACATTATTATGCCTTTGGAATAGCTGTTCATAGAATCATAGAATATCAGAGTTGGAAGGGACCTCAGGAGGTCATCTAGTCCAACCCCCTGCTCAAAGCAGGACCAATCCCCAACTAAATCATCCTAGCCAGGGCTTTGTCAAGCCTGACCATAAAACCTCTAAGGAAGGAGATTCCACCACCTCCCTAGGTAACCCATTCCAGTGCTTCACCACCCTTCTAGTGAAAAAGTTTTTCCTAATATCCAATCTAAACCTCCCCCACTGCAACTTGAAAACGTTACTCCTTGTTCTGTCATCTGGTACCACTGAGAACAGTCTAGAGCCATCCTCTTTAGGAACCCCCTTTCAGGTAGTTGAAAGCAGCTATCAAATCCTCCCTTATTCTGCTCTTCTGCAGACTAAACAATCCCAGTTCCCTCAGCCTCTCCTCATAAGTCATGTGCTCCAGCCCCCTAATCATTTTTGTTGCCCTCTGCGGGACTCTCTCCAATTTTTCCACATCTTTCTTGTAGTGTGGGGTCCAAAACTGGACACAGTACTCCAGATGAGGCCTCACCAATGTCAAATAGAGGGGAATGATCACTTCCCTCGATCTGCTGGCAATGCCCCTACTTATACAGCCCTAAATGCCGTTAGCCTTCTTGGCAACAAGGGCACACTGTTGAATCATATCCAGCTTCTTGTCCACTGTAACCCATAGGTCCTTTTCTGCAGAACTGCTGCCTAGCCATTCAGTCCCTAGTCTGTAGCAGTGCATGGGATTCTTCCGTCCTAAATGGAGGACTCTGCACTTGTCCTGTTGAACCTCATCAGGTTTCTTTTGACCCAATCCTCTAATTTGTCTAGGTCCTCTGTATTGTATCCCTACCCTCCAGCATATCTACCACTCCTCCCAGTTTAGTGTCATCTGCAAACTTGCTGAGAATGCAATCCATGCCATCCTCCAGATCATTAATGAAGATATTGAACAAAACCAGCCCAGGACCGACCCTTGGGGCACTCTGCTTGATACCGGCTGCCAACTAGACATGGGGCCATTGATCACTACCCGTTGAGCCCGACTATCTAGCCAGCTTTCTATCCACCTTATAGTCCATTCATCCAGCCCATACTTCTTTAACTTGCCGGCAAGAATACTGTATCAAAAGCTTTGCTAAAGTCAAGGAATAACACATCCCCTGCTTTCCCCTCATCCACAGACCCAGTTATCTCCTCATAGAAGGCAATTAGGTTAGTCAGACATGACTTGCCCTTGGTGAATCCATGCTGACTGTTCCTGATCACGTTCCTCTCCAAGTGCTTCAGCAGAGCCAGCTTTATGAACTGCGGGGCCAGATTTGAATACCTGATGGCGGTTCGGGGCTTCAGCGGCAGGGGGTCCGCTCCGGGTCTTCTGTGGCACCGAAGTACCCCCCCGCCGCTGAAGACCCGGAGCGCCTCTCCACCCCCGCTGCCAAAATGCTCCCAGAGACCTGGACCCCTCCCCTGGGTGCCGGGTGAGTAAAAAATAATTTTTAAATTAAAAAGGCGCCTAAGGTGCGGGGCCCTCTTGGGCACGAGCACGGGGCCTGATTCCCAGGAATCAGGGGAATCGGCCTAAAGCTGGCCCTGTGCTTCAGAACTGATTCCTTGAGGACCTACTCCATGATTTTTCCGGGGACTGGGGTGAGGCTGACTGGCCTCTAGTTCCCCAGATCCTCCTTCTCTTTTTTAAAGATGGGCACTACATTAGCCTTTTTCCAGTCATCCGGGACCTCCCCCAGTCACCATGAGTTTTCAAAGATAATGGCCAATGGCTCTGCAATCACATCCTCCAACTCCTTTAGCACCGTCGGATGCAGCGCATCCGGCCCCATGGATTTGTGATCATCCAGCTTTTCTAAATAGTCCCAAATCACTTTTTTCTCCCCAGAGGGCTGGTCACCTCCTCCCCATACTGTGCTGCCCAGTGCAGCAGTCTGGGAGCTTACCTTGTTTGTGAAGACAGAGGCCAAAAAAGCATTTTTCCACATCCTCTGTCACTAGATTGCCTCCCTCATTCAGTAAGGGGCCCACACTTTCCTTGACTTTCTTCTTGTTGCTAATATACCTGAAGAAACCCTTCTTGTTACTCTTAACATCTCCTGCTAGCCGGAACTCCAAGTGTGATTTGGCCTTCCTGGTTTCACTCCTGCATTCCTGAGCAATATTTTTATACTCCTCCCAGGTCATTTGTCCAATCTTCCATTTCTTGTAAACTTCTTTTTTGTGTTTGAGATCAGCAAGGATTTCACTGTTAAGCCAAGCTGGTTGCCTGCCATATTTACTATTCTTTCTACACATCGGGATGGTTTGTTCCTGCAACCTCAATAAGGATTCTTTAAAATACAGCCAGCTCTACTGGACTCCTTTCCCCTTCATGTTATTCTCCCTCATGTTGGGTGGTCTGGCTGAGTATTCCAGTGGCTGATGCTCTTCACTTACATTGTAAGAGACCTGAGTTCAGGCTTTCATGCTCAGAGCTGCAGAGGCTGAGAGTGGGAAAAGGGGCACATTTGGCTTCACCTCACTATGTAGCAAACCCACTGACTAGCCTAGGGGACTGATGGATTCCAAAGCAGTCCTCAGTCAGGTCTTCCTCTGCCAGAAAGGTTTTTGTGACGGGCAACCTTGGAGTGGGCAATGTACACAAATGAAATAACTGAATGATTCTCTTCAGAGAAACTCCAGATCAAAATTACCCAGGAGGCATTTTTCCCACTTTAAGACAACGTAACTTACTTTTCATGTTGTATATAGAAGTTGCAAAGGGTACAGTAACCTGCTTTACTTGTTAATAAATCCTTTTTCAGGCCACTGTGCTAGACCGTTTGATGTACCATAAATAATAAAAGCGTTCTACAAATTAAATAGTTAATTATGCAAAGAAAATCATACCTTTGCTGCTGGCTGCAGTGGCTCTTCTCTAGGTCTGTTATCTGATTAAATGGAAATTGAAATGTAAGTACAGTGTTAAATGCTGTATATTGGAATAACTGAATTCCTTCCATTTTCACTCGTCTGCTTTCGGGCTCTAGGGAGGACAATCACAAGCCAGAAGAAATGGGTAGGTGGAGTGTAGAGGTCTTTATAACAAATCTTATTGTGGGATCCAAAATTCTGCAGGTGACTAAGTCTTGCAGAGCTAGAACATATCAACATTAGCATGAATCAGGGTTTCTATGTGTACATCTGTATTTCGAGCAAGGGAAACCCAGGAATTGAGTGATTAAATGCTCAAAATGTACTTCAGTAATTACTATCTCCATAAAACAAAGTAAGTTCCAAAAGGCAGCCTGAATTCATGTTATTATTTACACAAGTCTTTTCCCTTTTTAGAAGACCTGTGACAACAGATGCTGAAATCAGAATCCAGAATTTTATTGTCAGGGTGAAATATGAAGACTAATTACTCCAAGATTCTAAAATAAAATTGTTCTGGTCTCTTTTTTAGTGGACTACATAGTAATTTGGCTTTACACATTCATCTAGGGCACAATCCTTTGTCCACTGAAGTTATTGGGTGTGCTTCCATGGCTTAAACAGGCTTTGGAGCAAAGCCTTTAGTTTGGCGTTCGAATCTTTCAGGCTACTGCTATGCCAGTGGTTCTCAAACTTTTTTTTTTTTGTGGACCACTTGAAAATTGCTGAGGATCTTGGTGAACCACTTAATAATCTTTCCAAATGTTGTTGGTACCATTAGCTATCTATTGTAAAGTGCTTTAGCTAAAAGCGCTATAAACAAAAAACTTAATAATATTTAACTTTTTTTGTTCTTCAAATAAAAGCACACAACTCATATTTTAATAAGTAGTCTTACCCTTCTAATGTGATGGATATGCCCTCTCTCCCCTGACGTGGCAGCCCCCAAGCTGGGGCTCGGAAGGAGGGGGGGTCTCTCCTCTCTCCCGTGCCACAGCAGCCACAGAGCTTAGGCTGGGAAGGAGGGTCGTCTCTCCCCAGCAGCCACATCCCTGGAGCTGGGGAAAATCGCCTCTTTCTCTGGTCGCCACAGCCCTGCACATCCCAAATTCCCCCCACCCCCTCTTCTCACCCCACTGCCCCCTCCCACTACCTTCTACCCCCTCCCCCAAGGCCACCACCTCACCTTACATGTGCATCTTCTCCAGGGTCCAGGCACCTAATTATGTGGGTGGCCCTATATTCTTTTGTGTGCGGCCGCCCAGGCGTGCACCTTAGAGGGAACTATCTGTGGGCCACTTGAATAGAGCTCATGGACCACTGGTGGTCCACAGACCACAGTTTGAGAACCTGTGTGCTAGGCAACATCGACTTGGTTCAGCTCCCTTAGCAGTCAGTAGAAAGACTCCCATTGACTTCAACAGGAGGTAGTCTGAGCCTTCTATATGCAAGTCAGCATAGTTTCATTGTACTAATGGTTTAATTTGTGAGGTATCAACAAAGGTAGCTGGTGTTCAGGGACATTATTCTACTAGTTGTCATCTAAGCTTTGCAAGGGCATCATAGGAAGAATTCTTTTTAAAAGCTCTCTCTAATTGTCCCCTCAATCAGAAGCATCTTTGTTCTTGTAATATGTCTGCCTGCAAGATGAGGATGTGCATACTACATTTTTTGCATTATTTTGCCTACATTGTGTTTACTAAATAAATGGTTCCCACCTGCCAAGTGTCTCCAAAGAGCATTGACATTTACCCAGGTCAAGAAGCTTGCTACATAGATTACACATAAGAGATGCTCAGGCAAGACAATTTCTGACAGAATGAAATACAATTTCACAGCAGTCTCAAAATCATTCACCTTCTCAATTTTAGTTCCATTTCTGCCAAAGACAAGGATGCTCTTTTGATTTTCCTGCACATATTCAAGTATCAGAGGGGTAGCCGTGTTAGTCTGGTTCTGTAGAAGCAGCAAAGAATCCTGTGGCACCTTATAGACTAACAGACGTTTTGCAGCATGAGCTTTTGTGGGTGAATACCCACTTCTTCGGATGCAAGCAGTGGAAATTTCCAGGGGCAGGTGTGTATATATAAGCAAGCAAGAAGCAAGCTAGAGATAACGAGGTTAGATCAATCAGGGAGGATGGGGCCCTGTTCCAGCAAATTCAAGTCAAATTCCCTTAGCATTATGCAATTCTTTTGGTCCCTTGGTTTTGTTTCTTTGTTTGTTATAAGCTCTTCCTTCAGCTCAGGCAATCTGTCATCAGTAAAGAAAGCGACAGAACGTTGCTTTCATTGTCAAAATGAAAAGCAGGGCCACAGAAAAATTCTTGCTGGAAGTGTTTGCAGATTGATATTAATGAAACAACTGAAAATGAAGCCTAGAATACTAATCTTGTCCAGTTGCTGCTGGTCATGTTGTAAATTCAGGAAATCCATAATTAGATGCTTATATCCCCAGTGTTTCCCCTGCAGCACTTTTTACAACTCTCACAGTTTCTTCTTTCTTGTGATTAAACTCTGCTTACATATACAAAACGTTCTTCTGACCCGAAAGGGTCAGCCACATTACCAGGTCAATATGAGTTTAGATCCTGCTCCAAATACCACGCTGCCAGCCAATCCTTTCGCATCTAAAACTAAAGATTTATTTTAAAGAAAAAAGAAAAAACAAGAAAAGAGTTTGTTAAATGGTAAAGCAGTCACATACAAAGACCTCAAAGTCCATATATCAGGTTCTTAGCAGTATTAGTGAGTTTACTGGCTTGAAAGTCCCTCTGGAACACATCCACAGCTTGGAGGGGTCATTCAGTCCTCTGTTCAGAGCTTCAGTTTGTAGCAGAGTTCCTCCAGAAGTAAGAAGCAGGAATGAAGACAAGAAGCAGGATTGAAGACAAAATGGAGATGGTGCAGCTGCCCTTTATAGACCTTTTGCCATGTGTCTGGTACTTCCTTTGTTCCAAATACAAACTCATAGAACATGGCATTGAAACACTGAAAGGCCTTAGGGCTGGTCTACACTGGGGTGGGATGGGATTGATATAAGATATGCAACTTCAGCTACGCTATTCACATAGCTGAAGTCGAAGTATCTTAGTTCGACTTACCTGGCCATCCTCACAGCGGCGAGTTGACTGCCACAGCTCCCCCGTCGACGCAGCTTACTTCTCCTGCTGAGGTGGAGTACGTGCGTCGATTCACAAATCGATTTATTGCATCTAGATGAGACGCGATAAATCGATCCCCAATAGATCGATTACTACCCACCGGATATAGATGTACCCTTAGAGTTCTCTCCATAGGCATGTCCCTGCATGACTTGCTGAGTCATAAGCTGTAGTCCCTGGCCATTTCAATGGGTTCATTGTACAATTGATGTCCCTTGATGGGCCATCAAGCAGGCCTACTACTGAGGCCAATATGTCTGGGGTCATCACCCAGAAACACAGCACAAGTTTGAAAATACAGATATACTATACATATCTATAGCCCATAATACAAAGGTGATACAAACATAGAAACAAGATGATCATACTTGGCAAATTATAACATTTTCACAGAATCTTTATATGGCATATCTGGTCAGATTCCTTGCAATTTTATAATATTGGTATTAACAATATCATAATGCATCTCCCAGGTTCCAGATAGTATCACACTTTCCACTCATTTACTTCATGTTAGATATCATCATATCAATGAAACTTTTCCTAGAACTTCCAAAGAGTACATGAAAGTGGCTAAAAAGTAGCTTTAAAAAGTACTTGAGCTATGAAATGATTACATAGTTTATAACTTTTCCAGAATTAAAAAGTAATGCCTGGAATAATTTGTCTATCAGCATCTTGAATCTGGATAGTCAATTTCCTGTGTTAAGCCGCTTAACCTAACTGTGCCTCAGGCATCCTCATCTGTAGTTATATACTATTTTATTTGGATGGATACAGAACAGGTCAACATTCCAATCTATGTATCTAGGCACCCTTGATAATATTAAAAAATAAAACGCTTACAAATTGCAACTCTGTCATTTTCACCTAACCAATTATAGCTGGGCAAATCACAATCAGCTGATCCATGTCTATGTTGTTGAAAATTATTGTAATAAAATACAGTACAGAAAAATGTATACTTTAAGGACACTTATGGTATAAAAAGTGGATAAAACCAGCAAATGGCACACCCTGGGGGAAGTTCAGCCCAGAGAAAAAGGCTCATGCAAGTGCCTATGCATCATGTAATCCCCATATTAAGGCCTTAAGAGATATAGAGGGCTCTTCTGTACTGGGATGACTTCCACCCATTAATGGCCATTCTACAGTTCTTGCAAAATCAGAAATTAGGGTCCGATTCAATGCCTACTGAAGTCAATGTAAAGCATCCCATTGATTTTAGTGGGCATTGAATTGAACCCTTAGTCAATATAATTAATCAGTATAACAAGACACTTTATAGTAAATACTCACTGCTGTTTTGAGAATAAGTTTTAAACAAAAAATATCACAAAACTTTTGGGAAGAGGAAATCAAAGGAAGCTTGAATTTCTGTCCCATTATAAATCATGGCTATACTCTTAGTTTACACCATTATTTAGGAGAAGAACATATAGCAACCAGCAGCACATTGCTCTTTTACTACCCCCAGCAGGGCCGGATTATGGATTAACCTTCTGTGGGCCCAGTGCCAAACATATTTGTGTGCCACAATATAGTCATTATGGGCCCTTCCAAGTGTGGGTCCACCATTGTAAACCCAGTACTGACCCCCAGTATGAAAAAATAAAATAAACCTTCACAACATTCATTTTTTACCTTTTCATTTATAATTGTGAAATACAGATGACGTATACAGGGCCAGACTCTTCCCTCAGATTCATCTATGAGACATATATAAACAAATGGGTTGACATGATATAATAAGAGAAGATCAGGCTAGGGCAAAGTATAGAGCGTATTAGCCCAGGCATGCATGTGTATCAAAGAACTAAACAGAAATTGTAAGTCCTCCCTCCCTCTTAGTCATTTATAGTTTGTACTCCAAATATTGGACTAATTCTGATCAACCTCCAAAAATCAAGGAGGAGGAAAAATAATAGTTCCAGAGAAATCTTTATTCTGGCACTCACTGACTTTGGCTACAAACATTTGACAGTGACCAGCTGAATTTACTGAATTTGGAAGGTTAGGCTTAGGCAGGACATTTCAAACAATCCAATTAAGCAATACTTTCTACCCCAGGGAAGTCCCCCTTCCAAACATTTTCATCATTCCACATGGGCTTTCCGTCACAGAAAGTTTTGGCGGTTCTCACTGATTTTTCTTCATTTTTCTCTTTTTGAAGATTTTTGTGATGTTTAAGGAAGCTGCTGTACTCCTTCTCCCAGATGTTTCCACTTCTGAGACGCATCCACCTGCAAAGGGTCTTGTCCCCAAGGAAAACTCATTCCAGCCTCATTTACTGTACAAACAGAAGTATGTTTGGACTATCTAGATTGTTCTCCAGACTCTGACACTCCTATGACTTAGTTGTGAGCTGGAAAAGCTATAACGATGAGCATGCCAAGCACAAGAGTGTAATTTACTTACATCTTACTTACTAAAACTTTTATAGAAATCAAGTTAGTTAGTTAGATAGGTTAGTTGCACAACCTAGCTACGTATCCTGATGAGTGCTTTCTACACAGAACATAGTAGTAGTAAAGAGCCAAATAAAATATTGGATGATAGCAGAAGGTGTGGGGAATTGGTTGGCTCATGGATATGGAGCCTTTCATTCCTAGGTCACAATTTTAATCCAGCACAGTTTGGTCATGACCCAAAATTGTCACATTTGATAGTTCTTCAGTGGACCCACAAAATATATTATGACAATTAGCACTAACTGGCTACATTGTTGGCAGTCCCAGGAGATGTTTATGATTAAATTGGCCATTGAGACTGAACTAATCTCTCACCCACAAAAGAGGTTCCTCCAGGTCAGGGTTCAGACATCAGAAGGGCAGCATAGAGAATGCTTGCACAGCCACTACCTGTATTTTTAACTGTGCTGGGGATAAACAGAGGACTCCAATGCCTGGAATTGGCATCTTTCACATGCACTACATTCATATCTAAAGAAGAAGAAAAGAAATTAGAGCATTTCCTGATTTATTAACATAGGCCTTTCAGTTTCCCTGTAGAATTATTTTCATTGCAACCAGGGTTAACTATTTCCAACTGTCTTGTTATAGTTAGACAATATCCATGTGCACAATGAACTGTGATCTGCATTGTTGCAGAAGGAGTCACTGCTGGAGAAAATGGAATGAAGCAACGTTCAATTGCAGGTATGGAATGTCCCAGTGAGTCAAGTATGGGCCCCAGTGCTTTAAAGCTGGGAGCTGTAGTCTTAGTGGGCACATGACTAGAAGTAAGCATGTGACCTACAGGAAACCAGATATAAGGCATCCTGCCACTCAGGCAGGAGCAGCAGACTGGAGTTTTTAACTACTGAAGAAGGTGTTTGTTTGTAAACATAGTGAGATAACTAACATACATTACCTGTAGTACTGTAAAATCCTAGTGGAAGCCAGCCCTCTACCCCCTACCCACGGTTGACCTCGCTGTGATGTTTCACTCCAGATTCTTTATGAAAATATGCTTATAATATGGATCTGACATAACTGAGATATATTTTATGCAAGATGGCTCATGTGAGATATCATTGGAAAGATTATGATTTATTGAATGTGATTATCCAATTTGTATGCCTGTATCATTTCTGTATCTGCAGTTAGGAACATTAACTATGTATCTGTATTTCAAATGTGTTACTTTGGGTACCCCCAACCAGCCCTTCAGGTACAACAATGGAAAAGCCAGACAGGGCTAATGGCCCATTAGCAAAGATAATTGGCTGTAAAAGAGCTTAGTCTTCCTGTGGAGACTCGAGACAGCCTATGAGCAATGGCTGCGACAGCCATGCAGAGACATGGGTCCAAGTCACCTGGTACTGGACACCCCTCTTCCCCTTTTGGAATTCCAGGGTTTTTCCACTGGAAAACAAAGGGTTCCTGACTTATGTAAATCTTATTTAAGGGTGGGGAGGAAGACAAACGGGACTGTCCTCTTTTGCCTACCCAAGAAAGAACGCTGAAAGTACCTGAAGGGACAAAGAAACCAACCTGAGGGGAAAGGCAGGGGTGAGTCCAGACTGAGACAGGGGTTCAGTCTGTAAGAAAAATAACTGGAACTCAGAGCTACAGAAATTCTGCATCCTGCCTAAATTCAAGATTTAGGGTGAGAAATTACTATTTGTAACCAATTTCTTTAGTGAAACAAGCTTAGTTTGTGTGTTTGGTTTTATTTGCTTAGTAATCTGCTTTGTTTTGTCTGTTATCTCTTATATTCACTTAAAATCCACTTTTTGTAGTTAATAAAGTTATTTATTGTTTATAATATAACCCAGGTTGTGCAATTCATAACTGGGGTGGAGGTGGGGGGAAGGGGATGTGCATACCTTCCTCCACATTGAGGGAGGAGGCAGATTTCATAATATATCTTTGGGTCTGCACTCCAAGGGAGGTAGACAGCTGAGTGCTGAGGCAAGTCCCTTAAGCTGAGCCTTCCCAGAACTGATCTCAGTGTCTGTTTCATTCTGCAGTTGGGTGTCCCTACCTCTGTGTGTGCTGGAGGAGGCTTAATAGCTTGGCTCAGCACGACAGGTAAAAAGGGTACCCAGGCTGGCATAACAGGCAAGCTCTGTGGTATCGCAGCACCTCAGGAGGCATCCTAAGGGGGGCAACCCATCACACTCACCTAGTTACATCATGGTAAAAACTATAGAGCAATGTCTCCACTAGCCTCAGGGTCAGAGCTCCATCCAACAGGAACTAGGGAGACAGGTGAAAAGGAGAGACCATGGATTGAATAAGTCCTAGGGTAGAGCTCTCCATAGATGGGACTACACTGAAGACACTTGGAGGAAGGCTGCAGAGGATGCTGCAGCAGGGGATGAGATAATATTTGAGCCAGGTAGAGGACTAACAGAATACACAGCCTAGGGTGAACTGGGAGACCCTGCTTCATAAAGAGAAAAAAGAATTAAGGCAGAAGAGGCAGGAGTGACAGGCAAATTTGTGAAGTCCCTTCTGCCCAACTGCTTATACTTGTGTGTCTAATAAGCCAGACCTCAAGTGGGGGATGTTGCTTGAAGTGTATGTGTGTGTTATTCATTGGGGAGCCAAGAAGTGGAAACTGAGTCAACAGGCACATGACCCAAGAAGTTTGGGGTAAAATAACCTTAGTAACACTGGATTTTCTGCAAATATATATCTTCATCTTCTGCAGCTAGAGTCTACCTCCCAGAAGGAGAGTGCTGCAGGCAACACCATTGTGTATAATAGTCATCTATCATGAGAAACACAGTAAGGAATTTGTGGCCATCTAGGGTTTCATGGCTGCCAGAATGCTGCACACCCTGGCCACAGAGAAGTTTACAGCAAGGAAAAGAAATGAGCTCTTCCTGCTCCAAAAACAAAAGCTCTTTATCTTCTCTATTTGTTAACAGTGCAGGGTACATGATTCAGTGGTGAGCAAATCTGTGTCTGCAAATCCCACAAAAATGAAACTTGCTTAATTCTGATGAGCAGTCCACTGTCATTAAACGAATTAAGTCTCTTTTTAAAAAAGGTATGCAAAAGATTTTGGGGCTTCTTTATGATGGCCGAAAGATTTAAAAGCCTGGTCAAGTCTGTTCTTCCTTGGTTTCGCTGGAGAACCTCCTGGATGTCTGAATTTCTGGGTAGCGCAAGATCTTGTATTTTAGTTAAAGGGGTCAGTGGTGCAGAATCTTTAAAGAAATCCTCTCTAAAACTGTCCATTAGTCACTGCAGTTTAACAAACCAGCAAACAAATTTTAAACAGCAAAGAGTCCTGTGACACCTTATAGACTAACAGACGTATTGGAGCATGAGCTTTCATGGGTGCATGCATCCAACGAAATGGGTATTCACCCACGAAAGCTCATGCTCCAATATGTCTGTTAGTCTATAAGGTGCCACAGGACTCTTTGCTGTTTTTACAGATCCAGACTAACACGGCTACCCCTCTGAAATTTTTAACAGTCTGACTAAAAATACCTTCCCCTCTCAAGCGCTTAGCTTTCACTCTCTTGATGAGTGCAGTGTTGTAATTTCCCTACATCTCCGGGCATCACAGAGTTTTTCAATTTGGAGGCATGGGAGCAGGGCATAGAGAGAAAGGTTGGTTACAATAATGTTAGTTTCTCTACTGTGATGGGGCTTTACCCCCATCCCTTGCAAGGCAAGAGAAAGACACCAACTAATCATGCTCTGCACCTCTGGGGTGAGTCTCCTAGCCAGAGGAGGCAGAGCTAAACCTTACAAGTAGATTGAGGTCAGTTATTTGTGGGAGGGAAGATTGGGCTGTCTGGCACAGAGAAGCCCTGGGATAGGATTTAACAAGATACAACAGAAGAAGAATGCTACAGGAGCAAGATAGGCTCCTGTGGGAGAAGCCCCGAGCGAGAGCCAGTAAGGGTACTACAGTGAGGCCTGAGAGGGAGTGGAAGGAGGGTTTGTACTTCCATTTGGGATTTTTTTGTGCACCCCAGAAGGGGTTTAGACTTTTATGTGATTTGTGTGGAGGCCAAGCCACAGAACACCCAGAGGGACAGCCAGAAGAACATGCAGGCTGAGAAGCCATTGCAGACCAAGGAACTGGCCACCTGAAGGGAAAGAGGTAAAGTTCCCTGAAGTGCTGTGTTCAGGTGTGAGAGGGTTCCCTAAAGCTTTGAGTGCATGTTTGTCGTCCCTTGGCCCTAAGGTTGCTGGAAGGAACATTGCCAGGAAGATGACACATTCCCCTTGGTTCTGCCCTTGGTTCACTGCCTCCCCAACTATGCAGCCACTTCTTAGGGGTTTCCACAGGATCCAGGGAAGAGGAAAATGAAGAGGGGCTGTATCATGGAGCCAGCCCTCTTTCTCTTGCTCTTATCTGCTGCTTTTTTTCTCTCCTCTATTTGTGGAGTCAAGAGAGCATTTGGCCTGTGATCTGATTGGGATGTTACCTTTTTACCTGGAGTACCAATGTACACGATAGAATGAGGATTCCTAGAATAGGTACTGTGATTGTACCCTACCTAGCAAGAGGTGTAATATAGCCAAACCACTGGCATTGTTTAGACTCCTCCTAGTAACTTGTTTGAGTGTCTCAGTTCAAGGAAAACCTGCAGGAGTAATGAAAGCATTTAGCAAAGTTTGTCTTGACTTTCCATTATCTTCAGACAAAGAGACATAGGGTTTGTAAACTCAATGTTTAGTTAAAACCCTTACTACTGGTATCATTAGGAATAAGGAGTAAAACGAAGCAGAGATCAAAATATCTGCCCTCTGTGGAGTTTATTTTCTTAACGCCTCTGAACTTTGGTTATAAGAACTGAAATATAATTTAAAATATTTCCCCCTCATTCCTTATGCCAAGGAGTAAGTTAAGAAATATTTTTTAGAAAGAACATTTGCATACCGAGTGAACCATTTGACTGCTCCTGTTTTTAAGACATTCTATCTGCCTTTGAAACTGTATAGCTAGTGGCCTTAATATTTCTGACTTCTGGGGAAAAAAGATTCATAGACTGTTCTTCATTTATTCTGTCCTCAAACTGATTGTACAAAGAATCTATTGGTCAAGTATGTATTTATTTGATCACGCACACACAGACCTAAGCCAACACATACATTTCCAGGGTCCTGCTATGGAGATAATGGCGCTACAGTATTGCCTCAATAGTTACTGGCATGGATTGAAAAGTAAACAGCAAAACAGGAAAAGGAAGGTTAAAACTAGATTAAACAAATTGCAGCCTTCAAGACTGTGCAGTCATCTGGGAACTTGACCTTAGTGAAAAAGAGGTGAGAGGGAGACCTAAAACAAATAAAATACAGGCCTCTCTTGTATTTTTAAAAATCTGCCAACAGCTGTGTGGTGAAATTCCTTTAACACATTAGCAAGTTGTATAAAAGCTATAGGCTGTGTAGAATTACCTCTTCATTCACTAAAGAAAACAGAACACAAGCAAGATATCAGGATGTCCTTGGTCACTGGGACTCATACTAGATCTGTGTTCTCCCACAAGAGATGGGATGAGGATGTGAAGTAAACAGCAGATGAACTGATTTATCTCAGTTTCAGTGCAAAAATAAGGTTTCTCAGGATGCCTGCGTGCTACCACTAGGGATTTATGATACTCCTGTAGCACACCCGCACAGACTACAAATATCTGTGAAAAGGGGTGTGAGGATCAAGATGATTAAAATATAAAGAGTGGGACTTTACCGATGTCACATGACTTCTGCCATCTGGAGCCAAAATTGTGAGGAAAAATTCATGAGATGTTGGCACTCTCAAATTTAAATCCTAATCCTGATTTGCAGGCCAGGTCCAGGCACCAGGTTCCTGGGGCGGCCAATGGAAATGGGCAGCAGTGTGTCCGTTGTCAGGGCGACAGGTCCAGAGCGGCGGTGGCGGCACTTCAGCAGCAGCTCAATCGGCCCGCTCCATATCGTCGGCAATTTGGCTGAGAGTCCCTCCCTCACTGTCTTGCTCCTCTGCAGCACTTCAGTGGCAGCTTGATCGAGGTATTTTTTTTTTCTCCCCGCCGCTTGGGGTGGCAGAAAAGCTGGAGCCGGCAGTGCTGATTTGGTTTTAAACGTGAAGCCTAGGCTAAATCTGATGCAGATCATATCTTTAATAACCACTAGCAAAGACAATGAATGTGGAATCTGGTACTACTTCTGTTTCCTTCCATTAACTATGACTGACTAGCCAGGAACTCTTTCTATTTTTCCCCAACCAAATGCAAAGTGAGATATTTTTTGGTTAGTTGATCTGACCAAAAAAGGATTCTTAAATCTCTCAAACCACTGATTCAGGTGCTACAGTTTGGAAATAGAGGGAAATGAATTGCATGTCTTGCAGAAAAAATTCTGTTTGTACTGCCTGCTCCTTCAGCTAATGAGTACTTCCCCCATCTGCCTGCTTCTGTTCCAGGCTGCAAGGACCTCTATCTTTAAACTGGCCTCTCCTTGCTCTTCAGGAGGGTGAGGGTCATACAGTATTTTTGAAGTCTGCCACTGCCCCATCAATCCAAATAGCTTTTTGTGGGGCAGGGAGACAGGTATTCACTGCCTCTCATTGGGCAGAATGAGCAGGTAGATGCACCATTCCTGCTGTGAGTTCACGAATATAAATGTTCCTGGAAGCAGCTCTGGTGCTAGCCTCTGAACACACCAGTTGGTGAATATCACACACACCCTACAGTGCCTTATGACCACCTAGAACTAAAGAGTGTCCCAGTATGCTACCAGCTGTGGGCTGATGGATTGTATAACTGAGGACATGAATTCTAATGGCCCTGAAAGACCTCATAGATTTTTATGGCCAGAAGGGACCACCATGATCATCCATTCTGACCTCCTGCACATCACAGGACAAAAACCCTCACCCACAATTCTCACAGAACTTTTCCAAGAGGGGTAAATGTGGGTGCCCTAGCTGAACTCAAATGCAGATAACTGCAATCTCCCCTACTTAAGTTTCCCTTGCTGGTTTAAGTAGATATTACTTTCCATATCCTACCCTTAACCATCACAGCGCTGCTGGCACTGGTTAGCATGTCCCACTAGTGCCTGCATTTCAACTTACAGTGTTAACACTGCAGTACAAATTAGTTGAGTCTGCTTTTTCAAGATGACTAGTGGTGTAAATGTAAGGTATTACAGTAGCACACATATAAAATGTTTTAAAATATTCAATTTAAGACATTCTCTTTTTTTTTCTTTTAATGCTACTTGTATAATTCTCCTCCACCATTCTTAAAAAGCAATAATGGAGGAATCCAGTCTTACTCTTCCTGTGTAGGAAGATCTTTCTCCTATAAAAAGGGGTTCCAAAATAGTTGTCTAGCTGAGCAGTTTCACTACTTTATCGTATAGCTACGTAGAGAGGTTGCTAATACAGAGGAAACTGGAGTTTTAAAAATTCTAGGGGAGTGCTTTTGTTGCTGTGAAAATGGAACAGGTCCTCTAACATATGACAACAAAACCTTGTTAAACTTAACTTAGATTTCCTTACAAAGGATCACAGTGGAGGTCAGTACTGGGGCAGTTTGTGCTCTGGCTAGCTATCTGATTTGTACCTGACCTGTGAACAAACAGGGGATTTCAAGTTCCAGTACAGTCAGTATCTGATCCTTCACCTGCACAAATATTTGTTCTGAAAAGCGGGAAAAGCATTTTGAAAAAATACACACACATTATAAATGGACATGTTGTAACTTCCAGCTATATGATCCAAGGAGACCGAAGGTCACTCTATTTAGAGTACATCTTCAAATGCCCTCTCTAAACTTGAAGCAATGCCAATACAATGGGACTTGTTCTTCAGGTTGTACTAGCCAGTGGAGTTCTGGCAGCATATTGGCACATTGGTTGATAGATGCAGGGCAATGGCTCCCTGGCTGTTATCTGTACCTGGAATATATACAAAAATATAAGGACAATAATGAGGAACATAAAACGTGCATCTGGAAGGGACCTTCTCAGTCATTGGGTTGCCTGTGATAGCAAAGGACCAGACACAAACTATCCATGACAGGTTTCAGAGTAGCAGCCGTGTTAGTCTGTATCTGCAAAAAAAACAGGAGTACTTGTGGCACCTTAAAGACTAACAAATTTATTTAAGCTACAGCTCACTTCTTCGGATGCATAGAATGGAACACACAGACAGGGGATATTTATACATACAGAGAACATGAAAAGGTGGAAGTATGCATACCAACAGGCAGAGTCTAATCAATTGAGATGAGCTATCGTTAGCAGGAGGAAAAAAACTTTTTGAAGTGATAATTAAGATGGCCCATAGAAGGTGTGAGGAGGACTTAACATAGGGAAATAGATTCAATTGGTGTAATGACCCAACCATTCCCAGTCTTTGTTTAACCCACAGTTAATAGTATCTAGTTTGCATATTAATTCAAGTTCAGCACTTTCTCTTTGGAGTCTGTTTTTGAAGTTTTTTTGTTGCAAAATTGCCACCTTCAAGTCTGTCACTGAGTGGTTAGAGAGGTTGAAGTGTTCTCCCACTGGTTTTTGAATGTTATGATTCCTGATGTCAGATTTGTGTCCATTTATTCTTTTGCGTAGAGACTGTCTGGTTTGGCCAATGTACATGGCAGAGGGGCATTGCTGGCACATGATGGCATATATCACGTTGGTAGATGTGCAGGTGTATGAGCCCCTGATGGCGTGTCTGATGTGATTAGGTCCTATGATGGTGTCACTTGAATGGATATGTGGACAGAGCTGGCATCGGGCTTTGTTGCAAGGATAGGTTCCTGGGTTAGTGTTTATGTTGTATGGTGCGGTTGCTGGTGAGTATTTGCTTCAGGTTGGGAGGCTGTCTATAAGCGAGGACTGGCTTGTCTCCCAAGATCTGTGAGAGTGAGGGATCATCTCTAAGGATAGGTTGTAAATCTTTGATGATGCGCTGGAGAGGTTTTAGTTGGGGGCTGTAGGTGATGGCTAGTGGTGTTCTGTTATTTTCTTTTTTAGGCCTGTCCTGTAGTAGGTGGCTTCTGGGTACTCTTCTGGCTCTGGCAATCTGTTTTTTCACTTCAGCAGGTGGGTATTGTAGGTTTAAGAATGCTTGATAGAGATCTTGTAGGTGTTTATCTCTGTCTGAGGGATTGGAGCAAATACGGTTGTATCTTAGAGCTTGGCTGTAGACAATGGATCGTGTGGTGTGTCCGGGATGGAAGCTGGAGGCATGTAAGTAAGTATAGCGGTCAGTGGGTTTCCGGTATAGGGTGGTATTTATGTGACCATCGTTTATTAGCACAGTAGTGTCTAGGAAATGGACCGCTTGTGTGGATTGGTCTAGGCTGAGGTTGATGGTGGGATGGAAATTGTTAAAATCTCGGTGGAATTCCTCGAGGGCTTCTTTTCCATGAGTCCAGATGATGAAGATGTCATCAATGTAGCGCAAGTAGAGTAGGGGCGTTAGGGAACGAGAGTTAAGGAAGCGTTGTTCTAAGTCAGCCATAAAGATGTTGGCATACTGAGGGGCCATGCGGGTACCCATAGCAGTGCCACTGACTTGAAGATATATATTGTCCCCAAATGTGAAATAGTTGTGGGTGAGGACAAAATCACAAAGTTCAGCCACCAGGTGAGCTTTTATCCCCCAGCAGCTGTGCAGGGGAACTGGCACATGTCTATTTTAATATTTATGGAATAGGATAGGTTTGCAGCAGGACTCCAAACTTTGCCCACTTCAGATGCCAAAATGAGGCATCATTCATAGTAGATAGTGCAGATCTGTGATCCATCCTCTATTTGGTAACAGTGACATAGTCAACTATGTTCATATTTAAATTATTATTCTCTGCATTATTTCCCCTTAGAGATGACTGGGCCAGCTCATATCTCTCATAATGTGTCCTTTCTGCAGCTCCAGACAGGCATCAGTGTGGGCCTCTCAGTATACTCTCAATTAATATTTTCAACATTTTCTTTATAACCATTAAAAAAAAAAAAGCAAAGTCATTGTCCTGGCCCAATTCAAACCCTGCTGCTGGACCATTCTAACCCGTTCTAGGGTTGTTTCAATAAATACAGATTTGAGGGAAGAAAAGAGGCAGCCACTGAGACAAAGGAGGTCCTGAGGCGCTAGACATAAGCAGCAATTGCTTAGGGTCCTAGCAGCTCAAGCGACATCCCCATTTGCTTTTTATTATAAGAACCTGCCTGTTTTAATATGGGGGGAGGGAATATTCCTGCTTAGAGCCCTCAGTGGGCTAGCACTGGCTCTGGTGCCAGTTTGACGTGGAGAGATGCCAGACTGCTAACTCAGTCTAGGCCTCTGTTGTGAAGTATGCATGGGACAGGCTTCTCCCTGTCTAGATGTAGTCCTAGGATTCCTGGGCCTTCCCAGAAGAGCATGGTGGGAAAGGGAACATTATATAAATGGCCTGCTTTTGGTCAGAACAGGAGAGACTGGGGCTGGAGTGGACACTAGTTCTCCCAGAATATAGGAGAGACTCTTTGGTGTTGAGTGCTAGCTCTTTAGAGAAAGTCTGGGACCCAAGCAGGAATTCCTGGGAGGAAAAAGCCATGAGGAGGGACTGTTTTTGGTTTTGAAATCTTTTACAAGATCTTCACTTGTTGTTTGGGCTTTGCTAGCAGAATGACAGGAAGAGATCTAGCTTCTCCAGAGAAAGAAACTCTAAAGCAGTAGTTCGCAAACTTTAACAACCTGCGAACCTTTTGATTAAGCCTGTTATAAGACAAGGCTCCTGTCAGGGGTGCCAGTAGAAAAAAGGTATGCGGGGGCGAGACCCCCACAAACCCTGGAGCCTGGGAGGGCACTACCAGAAAAGTGTGTGTGTGTGGGGGGCCTGCATGGGCTACTGGGGAAAAAGGGGGAGGGACCCATAGTGGGGGCGCCGAACCAGGGGTGGCATGTGACCCTTGTCGGCCCCCCCATACTGGCACCTCTGGCTCCTATGTTTCATCAAGGAGTATCAGATGTGAAACAGTATGAAGGTATTTAAGAAGCCAACTCAAAGAGTTTCTCCTACACAATCATTCAGGTCTTGAGCAGTCCAGGCAAACAATGAACTTTATAACAAAGCTTAAACTTGTTCTTCATAATAATTTAAAAACAACACTAGCAGCCTATTTAATTTTAAAAACAGCAAAAAATATCCACCTCCCTTTCTATTTCATATAAGGAGTCTTGATGTTTAAATCTCCTCAGTGTGATAGATATGCTTGCTTTGATCTGCTTAGCTCTTGGAAATCCCCAAAGCTCCGGGCTGCTGGCCCCGTGCTGCCCGGGGTCTCTATGGACAGCTCTGTCCGCCATTAAGGAATTTTTTCCCAAGAACCCCCTGTAACATTTCGTGAACCCCCAGGGGTCCATGAACCCTAGTTTGGGAACCACTGCTCTAAAGAGAAGCCATACTGACCAGAGTTCTAAAGAGCTCCATAGGTGTAGCTTTTAATTGATGGTCTGCTTGCTACACATGCAATGACGGCATAAAAAAGTAAGCTTTCCTGTTACTCATATTTTCTCACACTGGTGTTTCTTATTTCAGATGCAATCTTTATGGCATATATTAAGAAAAAGCCTAATAATTATATTAAATTGGGGGAGGAGAGGGAAATGGTGTTTGTGATGGGTTCCCCCCAGAGTACCATCTGGAACTGGGGTGCCACTGAGGTTCCTGACCCACCAGCCGGGACTCCCTTTTACACTGCACTGCTGTGACAAGCTACAAAGCCTTCCAGCCTACACTTTTACCAACATACATACAGCCACTGCATGGGGAAGCTACTCCCAGCTCCTTAGGCATGTACCCCCTCTGGAGTATAAACTCAAAATTATATAGTCTTGTGCTGCACAGGGAACTGTACAGCATAATCTCATAAAATTCACCCCTTCCCTCAATGTGGAGAGGAATATGCAACAGCGTTTTGCCCCTGAGGTATAATTCCCACACACTGGTTTAGATAAAGCAAAAATAAGTTTATTACCTATAAAAGATTTTAAGTGATTACCTAGCAAATAAACAAAAAATGCAAACTAAACTTAATATACTAAATACTTTTTATATGAATAGCAGATTCTCAGCCTAGGAGATGATACAAGCAGGCTGCAGATTCTTAAGGGGCCAGCTGCACTTGCTTTATAACTAGGAACCCCCCCAGGTGTTTCATTCACAGGTTAAAAATCTCTTTAGCCGGGGTCCAGCACTTCCCCCAGTTCAGTCTTGATATATAGAGATACATAGTCAATATTCCTAACTTCAGATACAAACATGATACATATTTAGCAAATCATAGCCTTTCAATGACATCTCACTTATCTTGCATAAAATGCATTATAATGTCATAATATCACTGTGAAGAATATGGGATGCAGTGTCACAGTTGTAAATTATATATTTTTTAAAGCAGTCTTCTTTTAAAATAATACTATGGCTTTTAATACTAACACTAAAGCTTACACTTAAAAAAAAAAGGTAAAATCCCTTGTGCTCTTACTTTTAAGAGATTCACTGCGGCTCCTGTACTGCAACTGGATTGTGTGGACATACCCCGAGTCTAGGTGGATTCAGATGCAAGGTTGCCATCTCTAATTGCTTCAAGGACCGCAAGTAGAGATGAGTGGTACTCAAGAGTTGAAATCCTAATCCCACAGAAGTCAGTGGGAGTCTTGCCATTGACTTAACTAGGACCAGGATTTCACTCACAATAATGGAAGCCTGGTACTTATTTATAAACTTGTTTTCCTCCGGTAATAAATAGAGTAAAAGGAAGATAAAGCAGTACCAAAAACTGACTGTGCTACAAGGAATGTTTCTGCTATCTTGCACAAAGTGGTAAGTATGAAAACTCTCTCAAACACTGCATAATCCTCTCAAAATGCTGACCAGATATCATGAAAGAAATCAACCTCGTCTTTATTATGGAAAGTGATCCTCTCCAGACTGGAGAATTCTCTTAAACCAGTGCTACAGTGGTTTATATGCATTGTTGTGAAGGATTTTAAGGCTTACCTATTCTTAAGGATGAAATTTGATTATGAATAAGATTTGTTTTGAATATGAACTTTGACACATGTGGTATAGGATCTGATTGTTATTTACCATGTTCAATTCTTTTACAAATAGTTACATATAAAACAAAATCATAACACGCTTTCTAGAGACTAAACTTAACTACTGAGTTAACCTCCAATCAAACAAGTTTACCTCACCCAAAATTCTCTCCAGTGTTTTCAACCAAGCCCGGCTAAGACTTAAGTGTGACCTAATTATGTTCTTTCAATGGACAAAAAAGAGGCTCTCACCATCACACATACATAGTGCTATTGCAGCAATAGTTTGCCATTGTGTTGCTCTAATTTAGATGCATCTTTCTCATTGCACTTCGATGTTGCCAAGGCACTCAAACATTTTTATTCCTCTTTTTAGGAGGCGTGGGGAAATCCTCACAAAACCTTTCCCCGGTTCCTCCCAAAATTATGTAACTTGAAACTAATCTTAATTTTTGTTTCAGTTTTGTCTTCTGATTTGCCAACTCCAAATGTCCCTATTCTGTTGAAGTTAATGGGTGTGGTCTAGTGGACTGACTACAGGCCTGAGAGTTAGGAGATTTTTACTTTGTTCCCTTTCTCTTCCACTGACTGACCTTGGGGAAATCACTGAGCAAAAGTGTGAGACTGGCAGGGACTTTGGGTTTTCTTTGCTTTCCTCTGCAGCATGTGGGTCATTTGCAAGGATTATCTGAGTATATTTCTCTTAATTATTTCTTTGCCATTACAGAGGCCTCGGGAACTTGTGCACCTCAGTCCTTCTTATTATGTATTACAGGCAGAAACTAGTTTAGTCTCCTGTGGGCTGTAATACTGAGGTCTAATTTTGGTTGTTGGGTTAGTGTGCAGGTGTTGGCGGCCTGTGATATACAGGAGTCAGACTACATAATCTGGTGGTCCCTTCTGGCCTTAAATTCTATGACTTTTTTGATTCTATGGAACTCAAAATCAAAGCTCCCAGAATGAGTGGAGAGTTTAGAGAATTTGGCCTGAACATCTGTATCAGGTTCCCCCCTCCCATTGGTACAATGGGGATTAATAATGCTTTCCCATTCATGTAAAATGGTTTGAGATCTACCCATGAAAAGCACTAAGTGCTAGTATTATTGTTAATTTCTGCTCACTTCAGTAGGTGAAGGATCAGGCACCTCATTAGGAGGAAGCCAGGCCCTGGAAGCAGGGTCGTTTCTCTGTTGTTGCTCTATTCTCAGTAATCTGCACTTGCCTTTCCTTCCCCCAAAAATAAAATAAAAGTTATGGCTTCAAAGACAGCCACCACTGTGTAAATCAAGGAACTTCTGCCTTGCTGAGTCTGGAAGATAAATCCTCACAGCTCCAACAGAGGTGTGAACTTCCTCCATTAATCTTAATGAAGTGTTAACTTCAATGCTGAGCTGCAGCCTTTTATACTGTAACAGAACCCTAGGAAACAAATGCCCAACATCAGCCACACCCCCATGGGCTTGTTCACCTGCACATCTACCAATGTGATATATGCCATCATGTGCCAGCAATGCCCCTCTGCCATGTACATCGGCCAAACCGGACAGTCTCTATGCAAAAGAATAAATGGACACAAATCTGACATCGGGTATCATAACATTCAAAAACCAGTAGGAGAACACGTCAACCTCCCTGGTCACTCAATAACAGCCTTAAAAGTGGCAATTCTTCAAAAACAGACTCCAATGTGAAACTGCAGAACTGGAATTAATTTGCAAACTAGATGCCAACAAATTAGGCCTGAATAAAGACTGGTAATGGATAGGTCATTACAAAAACTAATTTTACCATACTAATTTCCCCCTACTTTTACTCACACTTTCTTGTCAACTGTTTGAAATGGGCCACCCTCATTACCACTACAAAAGTGATTCCCCCCCCCCCGCCTTGGTATTCTACTGTTAATTGAATTGTCTCATTAGACTGCCCCCCCACCACTTGGTAAGGCAACTCCCATCTTTTCATCTACACTCTGTGTGTGTGTGTGTGTGTGTGTGTGTGTGTAAATATACACAGCGGCGGCTCCACGTATCAGTGCTCCAAGAGCGTGCCTGGGGCTGCAAGCCGCGGGGAGTGCCCTGCCGGTCCCTGTGAGGGCGGCAGTCAGGCTGCCTTTGGCGGCTTGCCTGTGAGAAGTTCGCCGGTCCCACAGATCCTGCAGCAATTCGGTGGTGGGTGCACCGAAGCCGCGGGACCGGATGCAGAGACACACACGGTATTTTTATACATCAGAGAAACCCATATCAGAGCATATACATTAATGACTTAGTGGGGAGATGCTGTGGAGACAAGATGAAAGGAGCAGACATTTTGTTCAATGATCTCAGAATGCAAAGCTTCTAAGATCCACAAGCCTGAATCTTTTTCTCTTCTCTGTCATTCACTCTTATTTCTTGTTAGCTGGCTCTTTTCCTCAAATGTAAAGAAACCTGTGTTGATGCAAAATTAAAGCTGCATGGTTAAAATCATAAGGCACCAACGTAAGGGTGTTGGTAGAAGAAAGTGGACCTGATAGGGCCTCCTTACTCAGGCAAATCTAGCAGGATCTGGCTGAAAGGATGAAAGTCGATCCCAGACCTTGAGGTAGGGACTCCATATGTGGAGAGACTCACAGACTACAGTAGGACTTTGCATAGGTTTGTGTGTTTGTGCTCATAGGGATCACTACAGAGTCAGGGCCTAAGATGTACCTTGCTGTAATTATCCTTATTATCTGCTCCCAAAACACCACATATACAAATGGCGGAGGGTAAGTTCCTATATAGCCCCAACTTAGCCTCTACTCCTGGGTCCTACTGGAATCCTATATGGGACATTAGAAAAGTCAGGAAAATATTAAACTGTTTTCAATATGTCGACCCATAGAAATCAGCTGGAAGGACCCATTAGGCTGTCTGGTATGGCTACCGTATATGTAATGCACTAAGGAACTTCCACAGTGCAGCCCACATCTTAACAGATTGTGAAATGGAGGGGAAGCGTCCACAAGACAGTTGTGTGAGCCACCTCCCCTCCCACTTGCAAGCACATGACATCCCCATGACAACCACAACACTAATTTCCATGGAAAAGTATTAGATAAGTCTTAAGCAGTCTTCCAATGCAAGTTAGCAGCTGAAAATAAGGAGGCGAGCTCCATGTGACCAGTCATCTCTCTGTGGACCACCAGTGAGCTACAAACCACAGTTTTGGAACCACTGTAGCTCGGGTTGGCAACATTCTATTGAAAAAAATAAGGGACTGTTTTATGAGCACCCCCACTCAACCTCCTCCCAATATTAATAATAAGCAGTGCTCACATTCCCAGTGGTACTTTTTGCTGATTTTTTGCAGCACTCAGCAACTCCCAACCTTGTTGTACAGAGATGAAAAAATGAGGGACATTCCTTGTAAGATGGGATTGTTGGCAACCCCAGCTGTAATATACAATACTGTAAATAATAATCAGTCATTCCAATGAAAACTTCCCTTTTACACAATGCTCAAAAAATGAGATTCACATGACTCCATTCAAAAGAGTCTATTCTGGTCCTTTTTTTGGTTAGTATCAGCATTTTAATCTAATGCCTGTTCCTTCCAGATAGGCTGCTTTTGTGCAGGACTTCTAAGAGACATGCATGTGTATGATACAGTGGGACAGGGCACGCTCCCTTACTGCTCTCCTAGTAGACTATCTGGGGGATTAACTCACCACATGGTCTGATGCCCCTTCCTGCAGTTGCTCAGTCCAGCATCGCGCTCACTAGCACCACGGCCTCTCTCACACTCCTGGAGCAGTAGCTCTTCACAGCTTTCTCAGCCCTCCAGCCAAGTCACACTGAAGTCTCCCCCCCTCCTTTTCTCAGGTATTATCAAAGTCTCCTTCCAAACAGACCTCAAATAGGCCACCCCTAGCATGCCACTCCTGAAGTGGCTTGTAGGGGAACATGGGCCCACCCTCCACACCAGGTACCGATCCAGGGATCCTTTACCCAACAGTTCAGGTCTTTATTTTCCCAGCCCTTACTGCTCTTTCCCTGGACTGCTTCCTCTACTGTCTATTACAGGCTCATCTCTTATAACAAGGGGCAGGGAATGTGACTGCAAGATATTCCCTCCTTCTCCATTGCCAGCATCCTGGCTGTATAGAAGCCCTGCTTGTTTCTGCCCAGGTGAGCTTCATACCCAGTTGAGCCTGACTGCATCCTCCAGGTGCAGCCTATGGCTAATGGACCTCTCTTGTCTGTATTAACCCCGCCAGAGCTAGTGTGGGGTGAACACCCTGTCATACCCACTTCCACTAGTAATGATAAAGGGATGTCACTTACTAAGCCAATGTAGAATTGAAGTAAAATAAGTAAGTTCTACAGACCATGAGCTACTAATGCTCTGCTCTTAGTAACAAGTGTAACACACATGTTGTCACATAGGGTGGCAAGAGACGTTTATTCTATTCTCATTGTGTTCTCTCCAGGGAAGAGTTGGGTGGGTAAAGTTAAGATCACACAAGTGGTTGCAGGGATCTTGGATTGTAATGCTTTAAACCAGGGATCATGCCTACCTCTAGGTTTCTCCATAACTTAGCACAATGGGCCGTGATCTTGATAACCAGTATCCTACCATGACAAGTGTTATAAAGAAAGCAGAGTTTGACCCATCTAATTGAACAGCTCATCTACTACTAAAGCAGGGGCGGCTCTAGGTATTTTGCCACCCCAAGCACGGCAGGCAGGCTGCCTTCGGCGGCTTGCCTGCGGGAGGTCCCCGGTCCTGCGGATTCGGCAGCATGCCTGTGGGAGATCCGCCGAAGCCGCGGGACCAGCGGACCCTCCGCAGGCATGCTGCCGAAGGCAACCTGCCTGCCGCCCTTGCGGCGACTGGCAGAGTGCCCCCCGTGGCTTGCCGCCCAAGGCACGCGCTTGGCGTGCTGGTGCCTGGAGCCGCCCCTCCACTAAAGGAGTGTTTTCGTTTGAGAGTCGGAACAAAAAGCAGAGGTAGGTACATCAAGTGGCAGAAGACCATGGTGAGGCAGGATAATAATAATAAGAGATATATCTATCTCCTAGAACTGGAAGGGACGTTGAAAGGTTATTGAGTCCAGCCCCCAGCCTTCACTAGCAGTACCAAGTACTGATTTTTGCCCCAGCTCCCTAAGTGGCCCCCTCAAGGATTGAACTCACAACCCTGGGTTTAGCAGGCCAATGCTCAAACCACTGAGTTATCCCTCCCCCAAAGATGCCACAGAAGAAGTTGCAGGGAGGGATAGCTCAGTGGTTTGCGAATGGGCCTGCTAAACTCAGGGTTGTGAGCTTAATCCTTGAGGGGACCATTTAGGGATCTGGGGCAAAAATCTGTCTGGGGATTGGTCTTGCTTTGAGCAGGGGGTTGGACTAGATGACCTCCTGATGTCCCTTCTAACCCTGATATTCTATGAAGACATCCCTGCACCATCTTCTCTTCTTCTTCACCTGAGGTGGCAAGGCCAGCAGCTAGTTAGGGATGGAAAACTAGTTTGGATAAAATAATAAGTGACCTGAATTCTTACCCACAACTTGAACTGAATCCAAAGCAAAGGTTTAATGCCTATTTTTAAACATTCAGCCCTGTTATTTCAGTATATTTTGCACAGCTCTGCACTTTCAGTTCCAGCCTGCCATTGTATTTTTATAGGGAAAGCTCTGTAGCCAGATAAAACGCATGAGAGTCTGGTAATATATGAACATGGATGTGGAACAGTACTCACTGAATAGCAGCCTCATTCTGGCTCTTCCCATCACCCTTCTTGATTATTTCAGCCTCTGCTCCAACTTGCCTGGTACCCTAAAAGCATGTAAATGCAGCTAAGATTCTTCTCCTCACTAGTTTTCCGGCAACAACATATTCTTCCACTCGCTCACTGTGTCAAATTTAAATATCTTGTCTTCACCTTCAAGGCCCTGTGTATCTCAGCCTGGACACATCTATATTAGATTTTACCATGTGCCTAGTCTTATCCCTCCTCCTTTTTTTCTGCCAGTAAGCCAGCTTGTATACCTTAGGGAGATCCGATCCCACTTCCATCTCCATGTTTCCCCACACGTGGAATGAACTCACGATCCCATTCCATCAAATCAAAGATCTCCTAAAGACTCCACAAGAGCTACAAACCCATAAATACTAGCCTATGCTGAATGCTCTCCCTACCCCAACATTGCACTAAAAGAACAGAAATTGCAGCTGTCTCTCTTCTCTGGTTTGCCCAAGGCATTTTGTCTCATCTGTGTACGTCATTGTGTATGTGGGATCTTCAGAGAAGATCTCTAATTGCTGTGTCCTGAGTAGTGCTTAGCACAATTATAAGCAATAGATTTTTCTTTAACTTGCTTCTCCCCTCAATTATTTGCTCATTTTTCTTTTTAATAAACTGAATGCCATGACAAATACACAGAAGTTCTTGATGGTGGGTTTGATCCTATAGTCACTAGAGAGGGGCTGTAAGATTATAAAATATTTCTGATTAAAGGAGGACAATTTTTCCAGTCATGGATATAGCAACATAGCACAAATGACTGTTTCGAAGAAATTAGTCACGAGAACAACTAATTGACTTATTGAAATGGTACCCATTTAAACCTGAAATAAAAAACAACTTCAATCCTTACAAGGCCATTGAAATATCCAATCTAAAAAGCTATTTAAAGTGGGGTAAATATTAGTACTGACAATTTAGTGCAGGATAAAAACAGGCCGTGACTCAGGGCTTGTCTACACTACAGGACTATTTCGAATCTACTTAAGTCGAATTTGTGGATTCGACCTTAATAAGTCGAATTTGTGTATCCATACTAAATACACAAATTCGAACTTCTGAGTCCACATTCACGGGGCCAGCTTCGACTTTTGAAGCGGTGCACTGTGGGAAGCTATCCCACAGTTCCCGCACTCCCGCTGCCCATTGGAATTAGGGATTCCCCCCAATGCATGCTGGGGGGAAAAATGTGTCGTCATTGAACCGTCAATCCCGCCCTCCCTCTCTTCCTTGAAAGCGCCGGCGGGAAATCTGTTCGCGCCCTTCTCTGGTCGGTTACAGCGCGGACGCCACAGCACTGCGAGCATGGAGCCCGCTGCGATCATCGCTGCACTTATGGCCGTTGTCAACTCCTCGCACGTTATCGTCCACCTCTTCCACAGTCAGATGCTGAGAAACCGGGCGAGGAGGCTCCGGCAGCACGGTGAGGAGAGTGGCGCAGACCTCTCAGAAAGCAGGGTACGCCGGGCAGTGGAGATCATGGTGGCAATGGGTCAAGTTCATGGTGTGGAACGGCGATTCTGGGCCCGGGAAACAAGCACAGACTGGTGGGACCGCATAGTGCTGCAGGTCTGGGATGACACAGAGTGGCTGCGAAACTTCAGGATGCGTAAGGACACTTTCCTTGAACTGTGTGACTTGCTGTCCCCTGCCCTGAAGCGCCAGGACACAAGGATGCGAGCAGCCCTGACTGTGCAGAAGCGAGTGGCCATAGCCCTCTGGAAACTTGCCACGCCAGACAGCTACCGGTCAGTAGCGAACCACTTTGGCGTGGGCAAATCTACCGTGGGGATTGCTGTCATTCAAGTAGCCCACGCAATCGTTGAGCAACTGCTCTCAAAGGTAGTGACTGTCGGAAATGTCCAGGTCATCATAGATGGCTTCGCGCGATGGGATTCCCAAACTGCGGTGGGGCTATAGATGGGACTCACATCCCTATCCTGGCACCAGCCCACCAGGCCAGCGAGTACATTAACCGAAAGGGCTACTTTTCAATGGTGCTGCAAGCTGTGGTGGACCATAGGGGACGTTTTACCAACATCAACGTCGGGTGGGCGGGCAAGGTTCATGACGCGCGTGTGTTCAGGAACTCTGGTCTGTTTAGACGCCTCCAGGCAGGCACTTTCTTCCCGGACCACAAAATAACGGTTGGGGATGTGCAGATGCCTACAGTGATCCTCGGGGACCCGGCCTACCCGCTAATGCCCTGGCTCATGAAGCCCTATACAGGCGCCTTGGACACTGAAAAGGAACTCTTCAACTACCGGCTGAGCAAGTGCAGAATGGTGGTGGAGTGTGCTCGGACGTCTCAAGGGAGATGGCGGACCTTACTGACTCGCTCGGACATCAGCGAAAAGAATATCCCGTAGTTATTGCTGCTTGCTGTGTGCTCCACAATCTCTGTGAGAGCAAGGGCGAGACCTTTTGGCCGCTTGGGAGGTTGAGGCAAATCGCCTGGCTGCTGTTTATGATCAGCCAGACACCCGTGCTGAGAGAATATCCCAGCGGAAGCGATATGCATCAGGGAGGCTTTGAAAGCGAGTTTCCTCGCAGAGCAGGGTAACCTGTGACTGTCCACTTGATTTTAAGAGAGCCTGATCATAAACCAAGTTTTCCCCACTTCCCAAGGACGTTTTAAAACTAAGGACATGTTTTAGTAATTAATAATAAATCTTTCGTTGACTTTGCATTTCTGTTTCTTCGTTGAAACATGGAAGCATTCTGTGCTGGTTAAGGTGTGCACTGATGGGTGGGTTTGCAGGAAGGCGAGGGTGCCGTCCTTGGATAGGGGTTACCATGACGGCTGTGGGTTTGGGCGTTGGAAGGGTGAGGGGTGTGGGGAAGGGTGAGTATCTGCCCCTGGATGAGGTCTCTTTTGGGGCTCGGGGCACCGGGAGGATCGTGACTACGGTCCAAATGCATGTGAAGGGAAGCCTGCCTTTACATTCGGGGATGTCAGGCACCAGGACCCTGCACAAGCATACACATCAAGGAAAGACCGGGCAGCATACACCACACAGACTGTCCCTGGTGCCTAGTGACTGCAGTCTGTGTGTGCCCTGCAGTTGACCCTGCAGCCAAGTCTGTAGCATGGCACTGTGGGCTATGCAGTGACATTACAATTCCCCCCCCCCCCCCCAGAACAACAGAAAGTCTTCTGACACCAGAAACGTGACGGAAACAGTCAGTAACACCAAACCGCTTTTAATAATGTAATACACAGTGGGGGGTTTGAACTTGGAGTTGGGACTGGTTGATGCTGTAAAGAAAGAGCTTGTACAAATTTACAGCGCGACAGTTGTCTCGAACATTATCGGTGTGCTGCGGTGCAGGGACAGTTCTCACAGCCCCTACCGCCCCTCCGTCTTGTCACTTTGGGTGAGGGGACAGGACTTCTTGGCGTTGGAGGCGGTTGCTGATTCACTG
Organism: Mauremys reevesii; assembly: GCF_016161935.1. NCBI lineage: Eukaryota > Metazoa > Chordata > Testudines > Geoemydidae > Mauremys > Mauremys reevesii. Next base: position 14,915,194 of record NC_052631.1, read on the forward strand.
CAGGTTGGCTCTCTCCTCCTGACTGCGGTCTTGCAGAACATCTACAAGGCGCCGGAGCGTCTCCGTTTGCTCCCTCATTAGACCAAGCAGCGTTTGAGTCGCCTGCTGGTCTTCCTGCCGCCACCTATCCTCCCGTTCCAGGTGTGTGCGATGCTGCTGACACAGGCTCTCCCTCGACTGTCTCTGCTCTGCCGCCTCCGCTCTGGAGCTGGCCATCAGTTCCTGGAACATGTCGTCCCTTGTCTTTTTCTTTCGGCGTCTAATCTGAGCCAGCCTCTGCAGGGGATGGCGGGGCAGTCCGTGAAGGAGCCAAGCTGTGTGATGCGAAAAGTAGGTGATTTCCTTGAACAAATACATGTTTGCCAACAGTAAACACAGTCTAGTCATTTTCAGTTAAGAAGACCAAACAGGGAACCAAGTCTCAGGAGATCTCGGAACTAGTCCGAGATTTCGGAATACGCTCTCATTGGCGGCGCGATTGCACTGGATAGCGCACAAGCAAGGAGAGACAGCTGCATCCCTCTTGCACAAAGTCCTGGTAAGCCTTACAGTACAGACTGCTTATCAGATAGTGCTTAGCTGTGCTCTCCTGCTGGAGGCAATGTGCAAAGCAGAAAAGATGAGCGTTATGCGGCATCTCCCGCCAGTGACCGCGAAAGACCCTGTATGCTTTTCCTCTGAGGCCTGCAACACGTGGCTGTTAAGCGAGGTCATTCTTATGCAAAGTAAAACTCTGTTAAGCGAGGGTCATTCTTATGCAAAGTAAAACTCTGTTAAGCGAGGGTCATTCTTATGCAAAGTAAAAGTCTACCATGCACAATAGTAACAGTACACTAATTCCACTAATTAGATGCAGCACTTCCACAACGACATCACCCTGAGGCGTGTCAGGCGCACACAGAGAGAGCGGATGTTAATAGAAGCCCTGCACAGACCAGGACCCTACGCTGCCATGCTCGTAGAGGCGATGGTCCCCCTCTACCTGAGGATGGCATGGCGCGGAAGAGTGTGCTTCAACGGAGCACCCAATAAAGCACCTCTCCCAAGAAACCTCTTGCTGAGGCTTTTCCAGCTGCTCTCTGAGAGCTTTTTTGAAATATCCCCAGAGGACTATTGCTCCATTGCTGTTTGTGTAGACCTGCTGTTTGTTTAGTTTCATATTTAAAAATGTTTATATAGTATTTCTATTTTTTATATAAATCCCTGTTTCTTAAAAAAATAAATGTTTCCCTGTTTGTAGCACTTACCGCCTGATCCTGAGTCCTGGTTAACGGGCGGGGACGGTTGGTAGGGGATCTCTGTGAGGGTGATGAAGAGATCCTGGCTGTCAGGGAAAGCGGGAGTGGGTTCGATGTCGCCTGCGCCGTCCTCTAAAGACCCTTCCTCATCTTCCCCATCGGCGAACAGGAGGGGAACTGTCCAGTACACTATTCCGTCCTCGGAGTCCACCGTCACTGGTGGGGCACTGGTGGCAGAGCCACCTAGAATGGCATGCAGTGCCTCGTAGAAGCGGCATGTCTGGGGCTGGGCTCCGGAGCGTCCGTTTGCCGCTCTGACTTTTTGATACCCTTGTCTTAGGTCCTTCACTTTCACGCGGCACTGCATCGCATCCCGGCTGTATCCTTTGTCTTTCATGGCTTTAGAGACCTTCTCGAAGGTCTTCGCGTTCCGCTTGTTGGAGCGCAGCTCCGAGAGCACAGACTCCTCGCCCCACACAGCGATCAGATCCTGGACTTCCCGGTCACTCCATGCTGGGGACCTCTTTCTATTCTGGGATTGCCCGGACTCCTCTGCTGGAGAGCTCTGCATCGTTGCAGGTGCTGCGGAGCTCGCCCCGATGTGCAACCAGAACGTCAGATTCAAACCGCCCAGACAGGAAAATGAATTCAAATTTTCGCGGGTCATTTCCTGTGTGGCTGGCCAGAGAATCCAAGCTCGGAATGCTGTCCAGAGCGTCAACAGAGTGGTGAACTGTGGGATAGCTCCCGGAGCTGCTAAGTTCGATTAGCATCCACACCAAGCCTAATTCGAGCTAGCAAGTGCGAATTTAGCGTTACTCCACCTGCCGGGGTGGAGTACCAAATTCGAACTAAAGAGCCCTCTAGTTCGAATTAAATGGCTTCCTGGTGTGGACGGTTGAGCGGTTAGTTCGAATTAACGCTGATAAATTCGAATTAAAGTCCTAGTGTAGACCAGGCCTCAGACATAAAGTGCCTAATCCTGCAAGGTGATGCTGAGCTGACCTCCACAGCAGTTGAAGATGTTCAGCTCTTAGTGGGATTGAGTCTGCTACATTTGAAATCATGGTGAATTTACCCCTAAGATGAACTATATGTGCTAATAATTTCTGCATTTAATTAGCTTTTTAAAATGTTAAAAGCAGTGTAATAAGGATCAGAAAAAAAGCTGTGGCTTTACAATAGATTAAGGTGGAGTTGCAGTATTTACATGTATTTGCACTAAAATGCAGTCTGTAACATATACCCAGAAAATAAGCACAGTGCACATAGGTTTCATGTTCAGCTGCAAGAATAAATCTGTTGATGTGTGCAAAAGGCAATCTGTAGCTGACCTGCCTGGTGTTTTTTGACAACAGCCTCCCATCCGTTTGAATTCTCTGGAATCACACCCTAGATAGCAGTCAGGATAAATTTTCTTCAGTAATATCGTTTAAAGTGACTATGTAAAAATGATATTTTTGGCTCCAATTCAGCAAAGCTATTAGATGACTGCTCAAAGTCGCACACTTAACGTTACGCATGTGCTTTGCTGAACTGCAGCCATTGTTCTCTCCATCTGCTGCCTGAGTGTTTCTAAATGAAAAAGGTTTCTCCTACTGTCCAAACATTAATAAATTTGCTTTTCATCCAAGGATCTCAAAATGCTTTACAAATACTAATAAATTAAGCCTCAAACATCTCCATGTTAAGTATTGTGATCTCACACAACAATTCAAGTTCAGGAATGACTCAGAGTCTGGTGCTCTCCAAATTGAAAGCCCATTTTTAATGTTAATACTGCAGAGACAATATGCAGCAGTCAGTCTGCACAGCAATATGACCCAAGGAGAGCACATCACCTCCATGCCCTGTTCTCTTCACTAACATCCCATGAATAGCAGGTCATATGCAAAGTCTCATTTCTCACCTTCAAAGTCCTCCATGAATATAGCCCATATTTCCTATATATACTCTTAACCTATCACAACCTCTGCATTCCACCAGAACAATGGAGCAGTCAATTCAATGAAATTTATGTCTATAGAGGACTTATCTTGGCAAGTAGCCCTTGAATCTGGTACTCACTCCCTTAAGAGATCAGGTTAAGCATGAAACTTGACACACTCCAAAGCACAATGCAAACCCAATGGATTCTGCCCTGCATATCCTCATTATTGTACAAACTGCCACTTATGTACCAAATTCAGCTGTAAGCAACAGAACAGAGATTCCAAGCCCTCTCTCCCTCAAAAAATCATAGGTTCTGTTTGCACTTTTGCCAGTCAAAAGAGTAATCTCTCAACTTGTAAAGCTGAAAAGGCTTGATGTGAAATTATTGAGAGTAAATGCAGAACTCCATCATGATATTCCAGCTGTCATCTTTCTGATGTTAAATAACCCAGGTAAACATCTGCTAGGGGACTTGGTATTAGTCACTTCCTAATGATGGCCATGGTTTTAAGGATGTGATGGACCTGAACCAAAACTCCATACCCAAACTCCCCGGGAAAGGTCAGAGTTCGTTCTAAACCTTTCACTTTGGGCTAGGGTGATCAGATGTCCTGATTTTATAGGGACAGGCCCGATTTCTTATATAGGCTCCTATTACCCCCCACCCCCTGTCCTGCTTTTTCACATTTGCTGTCTGGTCGCCCTACTTTGGGCTCATCCCAACCTGGGGCTCTTAGTTCCAGGCAGCAGAGCCATTTGAGTGGGTTTGTACCAGGATGATGACGACGTAATTAGCACAGCTGGCACATGACATGAAAGCAGCAACCACACACACTATCAGGAAGTTTATCCACAGAAAATCTTTGTAGCTCACTTACTGTTCCTGTCAAGCCAGGCAATATGCCAGTAAATGTCACCCAGCGGAAATACATCACCGCATTAGTAGCTCCAGAAAACAGAAACAGCCAAAGTGGGGATGAGAAAAAGACTGCCAAATACTTTTTAAAGCAGTCAGGGACTGTACCACGTGGAAGAGAAATTATGCAAGAATAATAAAACCGCATCTGCCAAAGAAAACCAAGACTCATTGAGGAAGTAGCCTGTGCCAGTACAGACCCCAAAGGAAAAAGCCCTACTGCTCTAGGAGAAGGCAACATAGTTAGATTCAATATTTGCCTTACTGTATATGCCACCCCCAACCCTGGACAACTAGATCATTCCATGTCAGGTCCACCCAAGCCTGGTGCTAATCAGCCCCAAAATACTCACTGTGTAATGATCTCTGGTTACATACAGACTGTATACAGATACCAACATTGTTAACTGTACCATGTACACGTGGCATGGGAAAATAAGGGTCATATTCCAAAAATGCTTCACTCTCCTCTTTGGCTTGAGCTAAAAGGAGGAACTCTATTTGTTGTCATTAGTAATATGATTTAGTGTATCCTTATTATAGATTAGTAATTAGAGGAGGCAAATCACAAGCCCTTGACGATCTGATGCCATTCACTGGGGTACATTAGTACATCTATGTAGTATATTAAAATGGGAGGATTAAGATCAGGAATCCAAGCCAAAGGGTGCATTTACCCTGGATTATATAATGTAACAAGAGTCACATGGAATTTATGGCTGTCCTACTTCAGATAGGAAAGTCTTTCTCCAGGGATCCATCTCTGGGGAAAGTCTCCTGAGTGTAAGTCCCTGTTGAGCCAGTGGATTGGACATAGTATGGTAGAAAATAATAGAAAACAGCCCAAAAGATAATGAAGGCATCACACAGCAAACCTAAGGGGTCAAATGCAAGTGTTATGCTAGTGGACTAACTCCAATGGAGCTGCCCTACCTTCCATCTGGTATGAAAACTGTTACAAACCTACAGAGTGAAGCAAGCTCTGTCAGAAATACTCTGCCTGTATTCCTCTTATCTCTCCCTTTGGTTTCAAACGGCATGAACTAGGTGCCTTGTAGTTCGTGCTAGCAGGGTCTGCACAGGGCAGTTGCAGCACAATGCTTTAGTGCATGCTGCAAATCACATCCCCTTAATCTGCACTACAATGTGCTCTGTAGGTTATCTGCCATTTGAATTAGTCCTGTCAAATATACTCTTTCAAATGTCGTGCTTTTAAAACAAAGTATGAGATTGAAAACCTGAGACTGAGGTCCTCTGTTTAACTGCAGCCCAAATACAGACCAAGCAACTATAGAACAACTTTCCCCACCACTGTGACTCTCCCATGACCTAGAGGGACTGCCAAAATGGCTGAAAGTGTACTTCAATCTCTATGGCCCATTCAGTCCCAGACCTCTCTGCTGATACTGCTAGCTAGGTTTCCAGTGATCACATGTCTACTAGGAAATGAAATCAGAACAGTAACTGAAACAATTTTATAAAAACCATCTATGGGATAGTAGTGACTGAAAGTCATTATTGATCTGGGTTGGATTTGAACCAGGGACCTAGAGGTGGAAGGCTTTGTATCCATTACTAAGTCCCCACTTCCCCAGTTTTAAAATCAATATGGGCTATGGTACCATATGCTTCTCCAGGTGTAACGAAGGAGGACTTGGCTAAGTAGAGCATTCATGAAGTTTTAACAGGTTAATACTGACCAGTTTATTTAATATACTTAGCTCAGTTTCTGTTGGCTGATGTTGACGTTGGCACTGTTAAGCTGATGAAAACATTGTGCAGATGTCTTTTGGTGATCCAGTACCTCCCTAGCACTTGTAACTATCAAATAATAAACGCTCTACAGTTCCTCTGGTTGGGTGATTCACTAGAGATCTCTTCTCTATTTCCTCTTTAATGTGGCTCAGCTTCTTAACTAACTTCAGGCCTTTTCTCTTTGCTGTTCTAGTTGTTGGGGGGACCTAACCAAAATGTGTAACTTCCCAGCGATTACTTGCTGATAGATGCTAGAAGAAATGCATATTCTGCTTGCAGACATTAGTGCAAATCAAGACTGGGACTCCTTTATGCTAGGAATTGAATAATGATTCAAGCCTTAGCCTTTTTAGATTGGGCCAGGGACCAGAACTGATGAAGGCAGAGGGAGCAGGATACATCACAGAAATAAAGTTGTCAGGATGATAACTGATAGGCAACTCGTTAGTGCCTTTATTTATTTATTAAAATTGTTATTTATAGTTAACCCTAATGTTTTGATTTTTTTTCCTATTTAACCCTGCCTATATATATTTAACTCTGCCTTATTTTATATTTATATGTTTATAAATTTAAACCCCTGCCTTTTGTTAACTTCCGTCTCTAGTTATCAGATCTAACCACAACCTTTCCTATTTTCGAGTTTATTAGTTATATCTAACCCTAGCCTTTGAATCTATTTTTAACCTTCAACCCTTGCTCAAATTATGTTAAGCCTTGCCTATGTCTTTGAATGATGTGAAGCTGATGGATGGCAGGTTGGTGATGGAAAGCTAAGTGGTGCTAAAGATGTGTGCAGTTCTGGTGGCACAGGATGCAGGTGGGTATGTCAGACGAGCAGATTGTCAGAAAGCACACAGTGTGTGAAGGGGCAGCCTCTGGGAGAGAGCTGGGGGGCTTTGGAGCTCCATTACCCAAAAGCTGTTGGAGACAGCCATTGGTGGTGGCACCATGTGATGGGAGCACTTCTAGGTGTCAGTTATCTCGGTGGCTACCCCTAGAGGTGGGAATGACAGCAAGTAGGTCCTACTTGCAACTCCTTGCTTCTCTCATGGCTGGGGAGGAACCTGTGGGTTTCTAGAGGAATTAGGGGCTTTGGCATCCCATTCCCAAAAGGGTTGTGAAGGCAGGCATGGGTGTGGGGGTGTGAGCATTGCTAGACACACTTATAGGAGGTCTGCTGAGAGCTGGCTGGTCACATGGGGCTGGTTCCCCTAATTTCTAGCTGCTAAATCACATGACAAACACTTTCCCAATATTACCTTTTCATGCAAGCCCTTGCTATAGTTGCCACGGGGATGTTATATGATCATGACTGGGACTGGAGAGATCTCAAGATGGAGGTGTGATACACCCTATAAAAGTGTAAGAACCCTTGTCCTTGTGTATTTCACCCCAGCTTCAGGGATGGTTACTGCCAGGATCAAAGCAAATGAAACTTGTGGGAGGAGGGAGCGAATCCTAGGGCTGGAGAGGGAATATGGGGGAGTGACTATCATGATGCACCTACTCCTGAAAGCTAGGGAAGGGAGGATGAATATATAGCTCCTCATATATATATAGCTCCACTTTGAAGCTGCAGCCTTTTTACTTCCTTGTGGTGCTTTTACCATGTTGGACTGAAATTCCAAACGGGATTGATACAGGACTGACAATGGAGGATCATTAAATCTGGATGGTCCTCTATTAAAAACAAACCTCCTAGACAATAGATGGCTCCCACACAGGAGAACTGGTTTGTCAGGGGAGAGGCAGCAAAGTCACCTGGTAGGGGTCTGGGATCACCTGACAGAGGGACTGGAAGTTTATAAATGGGCAGAAGCTGCTTGACTTGTGGTTTTTGGCCATTTCCTCCAGCTCAAGCAGAGGGAAACAGGGGGGAACTCTGCCCATCAGAACTTAAACGACCATGTGATAAAGTAAAAGAGCAGTGGTGTTAGAATCCCGTGCAAAGTGTCTGTGAACGTTATGCACTACACCTACCACATGGCCCTTCAAGAGTTTAACGGTGGTCCTAGAACACCCACATAGCTGGAATTGTAGGAGAGGGTATGTTTAAGTTACAGGGGATGTTTGAGGTGTCAGCACTTGTCCCAGGAACTGGGCGGTGGGCCTTGTGGCTGTAGCTCTCAGGAGGGGTGCCAGATAGGGGATGTGCACCCTGAAGGTGTGTCTAGAGCGAGGCCCCAAAATAGCAGCAGGACCTGGACTTTGTTCAGATGCCGGAAGCTTAAAAACACGTAGTGGTTCTGCAGCTGGATCCCCTCACAGCAGTCTGGCGAGTGGTAAAGAGGGGGAGCTTCACTAGACCTGTGACAGCTTAGTCCCTGAGTGGCCTAATTGAAATCATTAGGTGCACTCACAGAGTAAGGTACTCATTCAGTGCGATTAAAGATAACAGAATCTGTCCCTTATTTCAGTGGTTTTAAAGTTTGTATTTAATACAGTACAACTGTAGCATGGTATCGACTTTGCTAACACAGGAAACCCACACTAACTAGTTCTCTTAGCTCCTTTTTGCCCATCAGAAGAAAGGTAAAAGTTGCTTTAAGTAGAAAATACTACAGTGTAATATGGCCGGCTGCTTAGCCATAGCAGAATGGACAAGATCAGGGCCGCCCAGAGGGTGGGGCAAGTGGGGCAATTTGCCCCAGGCCCTGGGCCCCACAGGGGCCCCCCCGAGAGTTTTTCAGGGGCCCCAGAGCAGGGTCCTTCACTTGCTCCAGGGGCCCTGGAAAACTCTCACGGGGCCCGGGCCCCCGGAGCTTCTTCCACTCCAGGTCTTCGGCGGCAGGGGGTCCTTCTGCTCTGGGGCGGAAGGACCGCCCCCACCCCCCTGCCGGCGAATTACCGCCGAAGTGGGACCTGCTGCTGAAGTGCCTTTCGCGGTAATTCGGCAGCGGGGGGCCCCGGCCGCGGGTCTTCGGCAGCGGGTCCCGGAGCAGAAGGACCCCCCGCCGCCGAATTACCACCGAAGTGGGGGCCCCCCGCCGCCGAAGACCCCAGGCTCCCTGTATCCTCTGGGCAGTCCTGGACAAGATGCTACAATAAGATCATGTTGGACTCCCATGTTTATTGTTAACAGGGGCAGCATTATCATAAAATAGGTTCCCTTCACTGTTTTTTTTAAAGAGAAACAATTGTCAGGACTAACAAATTAAAACATAACAGTCACATCTATGGAAAATAACATAACTTCATACAGCACTTAAAGCTTAATGATACTTGCATGTTCTGCCTTTGGTAACAGTTATGCATGTTATTTCCTTGACAACTGTAAGGCCCTTGTTAAGAAGGAGACATGCAGCAGAATAAACATTTATATAATGTCTGTGTGACTCACACAGAGACAAAACTGTTTTTGCAATTAAAGTCCATGAAAACATCTTAAAACTCCCTTTATCTTAAGTGTCTTAGGATATCCAGTGTACTCTCAGTATATGACACATGGCTGCTAACCACAGAGTCAAAGCAGCTTTCTGAACTTAACTTACATGCTATCAATAGAAAGCCTTCTAAATGCAATACAGCATTCCATCGACTCCATCTCTTACCTAAAAGTGGATTTACATTTTCAGCCCCTAGTTTGTTTCAATATATTTGATCTGGTACCATTTCTTCATTTACAGACCAATCAGGGAAGCTCTGTCCCTAATAATACCTTCTGATTGCATGTGGATGGTTGGTGCCTAGAGTGGACATTTACCAGCAGCTGGTAGCTTGAAGATACAGGATCTATTATTTGCTGTCACATTTCCTGGAGATCTGTAAATGTAAAAGCCTTCTAAGTGCCCCTCAAACAAAACAAGTTAGTAAGTCAGCAAATGTGGCCCAGCACTTACTAATGATGTGTATGTTAAGATACTGCATTTCATTTCTTTACCCAAAGGCTGGATGAGAAAGGAGAGTTTACTGAGGCACCAAGATGCGTCAATCAATCTTCTCTTTTTTTTTTATGTACTGTGTTTTACTAGGCTGCATCAGATGTACTTTGCATTCAACTTTAGCAGATAAAATGGATAAAAAGGGTGTTTCCCCTTCACTAATGAAATAGAAGACAACCCATTTATGGGACCAGAAATTAGTTGTTCACACCCCAAAAGTATGGTGTTTTTCTGGATTTATACCAGTGTACCCAAGATTTGAATTTGGCCCAATAAGAGGTAGGAATGAAAAAAATTATATAAGGATTTCAAGATTTGGGCCACAGTGAAGTAGCTCTGTGAGAGCAGAATAAGGAATGGGAAGAGAGTTGATTAGATGACTGTTGTTATTAATTAGCTTACTATTAAAAAATCCCTTAATTATACAGGGGTTTGGAGCAGGATCATTCTCTCCCCCTTCACTGCACAGTTCTTCCCTATTTTATCTGCTGTTTTCTCCTCATTGTTATCCCAGTGTACCTCTGCCCACAATAACCACCCCCAGGCAATGACTCCTTTAGCTTCCGCCTCTCTAGAGCAGTCTACTACAAATTCTCCAGGAAGCTGCCAATTTTGTCACTGTCCTGTAATCTATTCCCTTGAAAACTATAAGGGGCCTTGTAAAGTAGAGAGAGAGTAAGACAAACATTTATATTGTGTCTGTGTGACTCCCACAGAGATAAAACTGTTCTTTCAACTCAAATACTTTGACAGATTCACCAACTCCCTTTATGTTCCAGTCTTCTAAAATAACCAGTGTATTTAGCAAAAAGGATTTGTATGACTCCACACCCCATCTGGAGTATGTAATAATTTCTCACTGAAAGATAAAGGAGATGACCCAGCCCTGGACAAGGAAGATATAAAGAGAAGGAAGGGCAGCACCCAATATAAAAATGGGATTTTCATTTAGTTCAGATTTTGGCACCTGAGCTGAGATTTTCAAAGGACCCTAAGTGAGTTAGGTACCCAAATCCCAACGAAAGGTCTAAAATCCATACTTAGGCATCTAAAGATTTTGAGAGGTGCCAAGTAACCACATGAAGTTTACAAGAGCTGTGGAAGCTCATCAACTCTGCAAATCAGTCCATGTGTAATTAGGAGCCTAATTTTAAGCATCTAAATTTGAAAAATGTTGGCCCAAGGGTCAATTTTTGTAATATATGCATATAGGGTGTGTGTATATATATATATATATATATATATATATATATATATATATATATATGAGAGAGAGAGAGGGTTGATATGTCACATGGGCTTAATTTTCAAAAATGACTACAGGTTGAACCTCTCTAGTCTGGCACTCTCTGGTCCAGCAACATCCGTGGTCCGGCATGATTTTATTTTATATTTTTTATGCTTTATCTACTTATTTCCTTGTGCCAATAGAGTAAAAGCATTGCTCTGTTTATTCGCCTCGGCGAGATAAAAATAAAAAGAGACCCACTCGCTGCAATATTGACCTCCCGCGGTTCAGCAAATTCTCTGGTTCGGCACCCAGTCAGGTTCCAGACTATAGAGGTTCCACCTGTAGTTATTTTGGATGCCCAAAGTGAGACACTTAAAAGGAACCTGGTTTTCAGTGAGTACTGAGCACCGACTAAAAATCAGGCCCCTTTAAGGTGTCTCAAGTTGGGCAGCCAAAGTTGAAATGTCTCAAATAACACTAGTCGCTTCTGAAAACTTCGATCTTGATGCACTGGATCTGAATTCCATCCTGGGAGGCGTAGGTGGTTTCCAGTGTTGTGATATTAGATATTTAGTTACCCATCAGAATCATAGGAACCATTGTTCTTGTGAATTGTACTCAGGTTCGTTAATCCAAATGTAAACAATTCTGGCTGGAATATGAGAAATCTCTAATATTAATTCTTAAGTGGCTTTCCTTCCAAAAGCTCCAAATTGTTGGAGCACTCCTTAAGCAGAGAGGGGATCCTCCACATTTCCAATACTTATCTGCAGCTTTAATACAGTTGGACATACAGGTGGAAAATTCTACAAGGAACTTTGGGTTCTGTGATACAGTGGAGTGAATTGGCTGGTTCAACTAAAAAATTAGTGCCTTCAGATTTCATTCTGGAGGTCAGTATATCCACTGTGACCCTGGGAATCCCTAAATGCCAACTAGCAGAGGTCACACCACACCATAACTCTCATCAGGCCTGACATATTCATTGCCCCAACTCACTGTTGTCAGAATCTGTGTTTACAAGGTGTTGTATAAGGCGTCACATACAAACTGGCTAATAATTTTATTGCATGATACATGTACAGGTGATATATAAAGAATTGTAGGAGTGTGCTGGAAATATGTTCCTAAAAATGTGTTTGGCAGGCAATGCCTAAGCCCAGCTTGCCCTAGACAAAGGAATGTTGTTTCGCCAGCTTGACTATGTCTCCACCGTAAATTAAGCAAGGTGAGACCAAAGACAATGAAAAGTATATTTACATGTAAGGTAAACAAAGCCATCAGGTGAGCAAGAGGGGGAATATGACCACTGAACAATCATGATGGGGGATGGAGAATGCACACCCAGAAAACCTTCTGGCCTCTTGAAACAGGGTCAATGAACTTTGGGAATATATAAGCAGAGGCAAAAAGCCATTGTGTCATCCATAAGTGGAGTGGACCCTGGGGAGACCTGAGACCGGTCGGTCTATTGGTGTCACCCTGAAAGGAGTAACCAGGCTGGTGGAAGCTTTAGGCAGGCTACTGGTGTCAGGGCTCTGAGCCAAAGCTGCACAGCACAGAAGAACCCAGTGCCCTTTAACTAACAGACTCCCTAACTTACATAATAACTGGTGAACAAGCAGCTGTTCTTATGAAGTTTGCTGTATTCTTTCCATAACAAGGTGAGCTGGCCCTTTAAGAGGACTGAGGCTCAGCTGCACCTGTGCCACACTTAAGTCACCTCCTCAGGCAGAGGGAATGAGTGCTGAAGTCATGTGATGGGGCACATCTGAATAAGATCAGTCCTGGGGGATAAGAACCGGTTGTGGCCAGAGGGAGAGCAGATCTGGGAAGGTGAGACTTCAGGGACCAAAGATGAGACCTGGTGCTCATCAACCGTGAGAGGGCAGGGAGTATAGGAAGAGGCCTTGGGAAGAAATAGGGCTGGTTGAGGCTATGGAAGCTAGATAACTTGGCTGTTTAGGGTTCCTAGAGCTGGGATCCCCTAGTAGAGTGTGGATTTGGGATCCCCTATACTGTCATCCTCTAAGGGCAGGGTTCAGTGACCCCTGCTATTAAGAGGGGGATGGGGAGACTGTGCATGCTGCTGCCTAGAGAGGTGATATGGTGATCCCTGTGAGCAGAGGGCGGACAAAAGGACTGACTAAAGCCCAAGAGAGCTAGGGCTGAGCCCAGGAGAAGGGCAGCCTTGGATAAGTGTGTTGTAAAAGAGAAGAGCACCGTTGTCAGACAGAGCTGTGCCCAGCAAGACCGGGGTGAAAGACTTGCAGTGATTATGTTTTGACTTGGTTTATACCCCTTGTAAGTGGGTACAGACTCACCCAGTGGCACCTCCTGCTGGTAGTCTCCAGGAATTAGCATCCAGTCTCTGGAGCGCCCTCTGTCAGCCAGTGATCCGCTGCCACTGCTAGGCCCCATGTCCCTCCCAGGACCCCAGTGCCCCTTTAACTGGGTGCTGCCCCCTGGCAGTACCCCCACAGTTCTGGGTCTCCCCCTCCCAGGGGAACCCTCACCCACTATCCTCACTTCACCTCAGTCTTGGCTACTGCTCAGTCTCCATCTAGCCCCTGTTCAGTGGGGCAGACTCATCTCAGGCAACGGGGTTTGGACCTGCTGCCTCTGGCTACCCGTGGGCTGCCCCTGCAACCCAGTACCTAATAGGCCTTACCAGGCCTGCAGCCTGGGGCTTTCCTAGGCCAGAGCTCCCAGTGCCTCTGGCCCTTCCCCAGCCCTCCTCCACTCTAGGTTCCTTACTTAGCACCTTGCAGCCAGGCCCTTCTCCCTCTACAGGAAGAAAGAGACTGACTGGGCTCCTGGCTCACTGCCTTTTATTGGGGCCAGCTGGGCCTGACTGGGGCATGGCCCAGCTGTGGCTGCTTCCCCAATCAGCTTAGTAGCTGCTTTCCCTGCCACAGCCCTCTCCCAGGGCTGTTTTAAGCCCTTCAGGGCAGGAGCGGGGTAAGTACCTCGCTACACCCCTGGAGGAGTGAACCTTTTGTAACTTGTCTGGAGGGCCAAGTCACCTCAGTGACCCAAAGTGCAGAATGCTGGTAGTTCTCCCGAGAGAAGGAAAACTAGTGTGTGCTAGGAAGGTCTACACAGGCCAGTTAGTGCACAATATGCTAGTACATACTAAAATGTACACCCTGCTGGTATGCACTAAAGCATCCTGTCGACAAGTCCTTGGGTTGCTGTTTTCAGCCTGACATGAGAACAGCTAACAGCCATTGCACAACTCCCTTGCTGAGTATGAGACATAAAACTACTTTCAGTGCAGAATATAAGTGGCAGTTTAAAAATAACTGTATTGGATTAAATTGCAAGCAAGGAGATTAGACATGCCTTCTTCCTGAAAAAGCCACTAATTTCTTTCTTTCCTTTAAGGACTGGGTGGCAAAGTCCTTACTCACACTGGTGAGGAATTGCTCAATTGAACTGTCCCATTGATGCCAATAGAACTATCCTTGGGTGAGTACTCCACATCCAAGTGAGTACAGGGTACAAAACTTGGCCCTTATTTTATGTTTTGTGCTCAGCCCAGGTTATGAGAATTAGGAAGAAAAACGGTGGGGGGAGCTAGATTCTGATTCACATGCCATCTGTTTCCTGGTCTGACATTAGTAGCTCATCAGACACTGCCCTTCAGGAATCTCTCAATACTTTTTTTGTATTAATTGCCCCATTATCATCACTGACGAGTGAAAAATCTGCCACATCTGAGCTGAGCTAACTGGTTTCCTACTTACCAAGAGTAGTTAGCTTTACTGTAGCCTTAATGTAATTCATGCTTACAAAACAAAATATAAGTTATCAAAAGATTTAGATAAGAGCTACTTTAACTTCATGATATAGGCAGAAAAATATCAGCCACACAGACTAACACCCCTGTGACTAGATCCTAATCAGCTGCTAAAATTACTTATTGAACTAAAATATTGCATCTCTTTGACCCAAACAAGTAATCAAATTTTGGGGTGCTGGGGATATTGCAGTTGGAAATAGGAATTTATGGAGTCTGTTATTTTCTTTGGTACCACCTTGTTTATTTACAAGAAATGTACAAAGTCCTGCTTCTCTGAATGCAGGAGGAACCAAAAAACAAAAGAATCAGTTTTCTTAGCTTATAGCCCCAAGTCTGATTAGACAGCAGCCCCAAAAATGCTCTCTCTAGCTTTTTCCAGGCTCACAGGCTCCATTTTAGCTTTCTTGCTTCTATGCATCTGTTTTTCCTCTGTTCTTATCTGTCCCCAGTTTCTGTGTCTTCTCTCCCACCCCTGCTGCCACCTGGGCACAATACCCAGTGAAAGCCCCAACCCACACGGTGCTAGTTTTGGGGCAGTTTCTATTAGGCCTTGTTTTATGTGTGGCCCCTTAACTGTTTCTTACAAGTATCTTAAGTGAACGGTGTGTTCACTCATCAGCTTGACCAAGGTTTAACTCAGTTTACAACAATCTATTAAGCAGGAATTCTAACTGATAAAATCAGAGATGGAACATGTTGATTGCTGTCTGATAGCCAAAACTTACAGCATTGCAATAGGCCCCCTAAGACTAAGGCCTGGTCTCTGCTACAGAGTTAGGTCAACATCAGGCAGCTTATTTAAATGTCTATACTAAAATGTTCCTCTTGCCCATGTAACTCGCCTGCTATACTGAGCTAATAATTCCACCTCTGTGAGAGGCATAGCTATTAGTTCGATGTAGTTAGGTCAACACTGTGCCCATGTGGACACTGTGTTGCTTACATTGGCTGTCCCAGGGCTGACAGCAGGAGCCATTACAGTGGACACAAAGAGGCAATTTAATTACTGCAGTGCTGGAGGTCGACCTAACTTAAGTCAACTTAATTTTGTAGTGGAGACATGCCCTAACCCTGGGATTCTACCATTCTTGGGAATCTCTTTATTGTCAGTTACTTATGTTACACCAGTCATAACATTTATTTTGATCTATGTATGTGGCTTAGGGCTGTGAAAATATTTGCATGCCAAATAACATGGCTAGGTTGACTTAACCCCTGGTGTAGACACAGCTAGGTTTATGAAGAATTCTTCCATTGACCTAGCTACTCCTCTCAGAGAGGTGGATTAACTATATTGATGGAAAGACCTTTCCATTGATGTAGGAAGCACGTATGCTGCCGCGGCATAGTTGCTACTGTGTCACTGTACCACTTGTAGTGTGGACAACTTTATAAGCATTGTGGTATAAAAAAACCCAAAGCTTTCCTAACTGCAGCTTGGCTAGCAGAGTTTCAACCTAGAGCAAGGTTAGTGTTTTAATACAAGATTCAAAAAAAGTATTGGTTCTGCTATTTTAATGACAAAGCAGCAAAGAACAAACAAACTTAAAAAAAAGTTTGTGCATGAAATTAGGTCTCGTAAAATGGTGCAGATTAACAGAGCTTGGCAATGAAGTCTCCATTTATACACAGAGGAGGTTTACCATTGCCACAGATTGTGCAAAGCTTCTCCATACCTGTCAATATAACTCAACACAGACTGAGGGACAGCAGTCCATTAGGGTTTGTCTCTACTGCAAACTTTCTGTTTGTCTTTTTACATCCAAGATAGCTAATTTGACTATTTCAGTATAAACCCTAATGGAGACACAGGTAGTTTTTAACCACGATGTAGCTAGTAGGTATCAACACCAGGTGGTGGTATAGGTTGGACCTTGATTAGCTACATCACAGGAAAAAGTACAGTGCCTGGTCTCCACTAGGGCTTAGCTAATGCAAGTTAGGAATAGCTATCTCAATAGAAAATCACTTTTTTTTTTCAGTGAAGATAGTGTGAGGCTGACAAACTCACTACATAGGATGCTGAACAGACGTTGGTGAGTAAAGATTTTTGATCCCCCATCGCCCAACTTCAACCTGAACAAGGGGACTATGGGTAAAGTTCCTTTGCCCTTTATTGCCCCTTGCACAATCTAAACTCCATAACTTTAACAAAAGTTTTCAAGTGATTTACTCATGTAACTCACCACTACCATAACTTTTCAAAACTACCTTTGGCAAGTAATTTGTCCTCACTGAGGTTCAGTTATTTGCCACATAAAAAACGCCCTACAGGAAACACAGCTCCATGATCATACACAGAGCAGAATATTGCAGAATATTTTTATTGAGAGTCTTTGACAGAGTTTTTTGAACAGGCAAAATGCATGGTATTCCATTTATTATGAATCTTATTGAGTATAACAAAGGGAAAGATCTTTCTGTCTATCATATTCAAGAGGGACAAGGAACCTTGAGGCTCATATGTAATGTACAGCACATCTGTGTAATCTCCATAAAGTCTGTAGCTTTTCATGGTGATGGCCATATTTCAATTAGCCATTTCAGCAATAAATGTCTCCTTTACGCTTCATCTTTTTGCCTATGCATACTACTGTAAAACAAACAAACACCAAAATAAGTCCATCCCTGCCTTCTCCACCAGAATATCTGAGTGCAGGCACAGCCAGCCATCCCCTGTTCAGCCTGGACTCTTGTTCTAGAAAGGGGGAAATTAATCAAAGCTTAGGGAGTACAGCTGGGTGAATAAAGGACTTTTCTGTTTGCGGGTGAGTCTGAAAAATAAAATAAAAAGTACCCCCAAATCACTTTTGTTTGAACCAAACACAATTGGGTTTTTTTGTTGGTTTTTTTTTGAAAATCAAAACATTGAAAAAAGATTTCATTTTGGAACAAACAAAATGTTTAGTTTTGATTGTCTTGATTTCTGGACATTTTTAAATGTATTTGATTCCTCTTTAAATAAAACTCAAGGAAACTTTGGGGAAAAAAAGGCGTTATGAAATGAAACCAAAACATTTCATGTTGAAAATGTCAAAACAAAATGTTTTGACTGCTTTTAGATTTTTTTTTTTAAAGAAAACAATTTGGCAAAATTAACATGAAATTGCAACACATTTCCATGATGCTGAATCTGCATTTTTTGCCAAAAAAAGTTTTGGTCAAAAAATGTTACCCAGTTCTAGTAGGAAGTGCATCTTGATTCTATTTAAATGTTCCCTTTGGCAGGGCCGTCCCTGGGGGGCACGGGATCCAGGGCAGAACTGACAGATTCATCTCTTCCACAACTGACTGAGCTGGCCAATTGCACTGGCCAAAGTGCTGGGCCTGGAGTGGTCACCCCGATTCACTCTATCCAAGGGATGGCTCTGCCCTTTGGTCACATCTACACTACCGAGTCAACCATGTTAGCCAGTTACACCATTGTAGTCCATCAACAAAACTCAGCTCATGTTTTAACTGGGTCTCTGGAAATTACTATGCTAGCATTAGTTGCAATGTAGATGGGACTTGTGTGTTTAACAGAAATATGGTTTATTGTTTAGGGATCTTGCTTGTCTATTTTGGTCTTCTATGGATAAGTCAAACTCTGTTCATGCCATTCTGGGCACACCTGATCTATCTAGGAACAGCTAGCCATGCAGCCATAAAGAGGTGAGAGAGGAGACGGTGCATGTTATCACTGAGCATGTGGCAGCAGGGGGAGAACAAATCTCTGGGCTGGGAGGAACATAACCTAGCTGCCAGCACTGCAGAGGTAGGGAGTGAAAGTGGTGGAGGCAAGGGGTAAAAGACAATGGGGCAGCAGGAACTGGCAGAGCAGGGGAGAGGTGGATGCTTCTTTCCTAATGTGCAATATTCATGCTTTCAAAAAGGCTAACGGTGGCATCCAATAGATCCTGGAAATCTCTTCCCCCAGCATTCACAATCAAACCCTTTTTGTAATGTTTCGATAAAATAACTACTTGTGTGCTGTCGGGAGCCTGTCATCCCTCAATTCCTCCTCCTACACGGAGTGAACCAGATTGGCTGTTATCCCCATTGCTATATTGGCATCCTGGTGCTCCTCAAAGAGATCTTGAGAGCCTAACAAGGTCTTGGGCATCTCTCGGTCCAGCTACTCAGGTCCCAGGTTGCCCAGACCATAAATCAGGTGTTATCCTTCCTTGCCCCTCGCCACAGAATTGCATCGAACCTCCTGGCTATCTAAAATCACACTAGGCTGCATGGAAGAGCAATCCCTGAGGGCCGAGTCGTGGTCTTCACAGAATGGACAAGTTCTGCTCTACACTGGACTTACTGTTAGTATTCCAGACCCATTGTATTGGATGTTCAATCCCTTGATCTTATTCACAATGCTGCTTGCTGCTCAAAATTAAGTCCATCCCAAGTAGGTACTTGGACACCCAGCCATACACCAAAAAGGTCCTCTTGATCCTGATATCCAGTGCCCACGGGATAGTCTCAGGTCAGCTGGCAGCATATTCATAGGCGGAATTTTGAGTCTTTATCCCTTTGTACTCTTTATAGCAGGCAACAATGGAATGGCAACATAGAAGGGATTCTGTGACACAACTGAGCTCTTGACCTTGAGAAACCCATCCCTGCTGGATAAAGCAGAGCTGCAGCTAGTGTAAAATCTTTCTTAATCAATACTAAATATCTTCATCTTTCCATTCATTCCCCAGTTGTGATAGTGAAGAGGCTGATATAGGCTGGCCTGTATTCACACAGTCACCAGACTTCCTATTTACCAGTGAAACTCTCCTGTGCTTCAGGTTGCTGTCTGTGATTAATTCATCCTTCATAATTGTGCCCTAGAGAGGGGGGAAATTCTAATGCATCTTAAACAACGTCTCTTCATTTTCTAGGTGTTCCTGTTGTCTGCTCAGATGATACTGCGGTGTTGTTTTGGATTGTCTGTCACTGAGTTATGTAAATCTCTGGAGATTCAACCATGACTTAAAACGTTGTCCCTTTTTAGCAGTCTTTCCTTGGAGGCCACTTGCTCCTCTGATTATTTAATTTTTGTGTTCTTATGACAAGCACTAGACAGAAAGGCTACCAGCTTGAACGGAGACCCCAAACAAGTAACAACCAACAGAGTATAAGAACTTTCCGTCATTAGTGGGGCTGGATTCGGCCTGGTGACTGAAAAAATCTTCAATCCTGCACCAATTGCCTGAGTCATCCAAATTCCAGCGTATTCAATCATTTGGGAAAAGACTTGATAGCTAGTTTGTGTGGAGTGCGTATGATAACTGGCTATAATCGTTGGTGTCCTGGGAGTGGGAATGAGGTAGGGATTTCCCTTTGGACCTATCTCTGAAATTTATATTCTACTTGTTTTGGGGTGGAAATAGATACTTACCTGGACCAAAGCACCGGATCTGAACACCCTTAATTTTCCATTTTGAGGTGCATGGGGGTGGGAAGAATGGACTCAATCTAAATCTGGAATTCAGCTTTTTGTGACTGGCCCTTATCCCTATAAGAGAAAGAACCCAAAAACCGGTTCTAAAAACCTCTGAGCTTAATGGGGAGTGTTTGAAATCTGAATTTTGTACCCTCAGACCACAAATGGTAGAAAAATATATCAGTAGAAGTGTTCTACGGTCCTTTGTTAATATGTCAATTAGAGCCTAAATGACGGGGCAGAATTAATGACGGCATTTTTGATGAGCTAAAATTATGTCTTTCCCAGGACACTCCTGCAGGCTTGTTAAAATTGGAAAGACCTGTCCCATTTTGGATTCAAATGAAAGTATAATTTTAGAAGTAACCTCATAGCGACATTGTTGTAATGATCTGAGCGGAGTGTGTTCACTCAGACCATTTCACTTACATTTTACTGCTGGTATTTTTACAAGCTGCTTATTTAACTATCTATGGGAATCTGTCAACACTCAAAGATATTTCTGCGTCTCTGCTTTTATCCAGCTAGGCGAAACCTGAGTATTCATTTGGTGCCTTCTTGGTAGGTATGGGCTAATAAAATCTGTATATTAATTTCTTCTAGTCAGTTTTTCCAAGTCCCTCTTGCCAAGGCCCTCCTCTAGTACAGCTATTTGATAGATTTAGAATGCCTATCTTAAGAGTTTTCTGCAGCTGCGCATCACCATAGTATCTGGGCACAATTATACTCCAGCATTTATTTTTGAACATACATTGGCATTGCAATACTTCCTGAATCAAAACTCAGTAATTGTGATGGAAAGGGAGTGCCATACAATAATAACATGAGATTTTAGAATATTCCCAGCGAAACAAGGTGCCTTCCTTGGGAAGTAAACATTCAGTTCTGCTGTGGGGCACTCCATACAATACAAGTAAACTCAGCACCGCTTTCAAATACAAACCACTTCTTGAGCTATAAACTCTCCTGTGAGGTTCACCCCATCTCCAAAATGAAAGGAACCATTTTCAAAGGCAGAGCACATCCAAATTGCAGGTAGAAGAAACAGAATGCCAATGTCTCATACACTTTATGGTCAGAAGGGACCATTGTTACCATTGACATGACCTCCTGCATGTTGCAGGCTACAGAACCTCACCCATTCCTGAAATAGACCCCAACCTCTGGCTGAGTTACTGAAGTCCTCAAATCATCGTTCACCTCTGTCCCTGGAAAAATCATGGAGCAGGTCCTCAAGGAATCCATTTTGAAGCATTTGGAGGAGAGGAAGGTGATCAGGAACAGTCAACAGGGATTCACCAAGGGCAAGTCATACCTGACCAACCTGATTGCCTTTTATGATGAGATAACTGGCTCTGTGGATATGGGGAAAGCAGTGGATGTGATATACCTTGACTTTAGCAAAGCTTTTGATACAGTCTCCCACAGCATTTTTGTCAGCAAGTTAAAGTATGGATTGGATGAATGGACTATAAGGTGGATAGAAAGCTGGCTAGATTGTTGGGCTCAACTGGTAGTAATCAATGGCTCCATGTCTAGTTGGCAGCCAGTATCAAGCAGAGTGCCCCAAGGGTCGGTCCTGGGGCCAGTTTTGTTCAACATCTTCATTAATGATCTGTATGACGGGATGGATTGCACCCTCAGCAAGTTTGGGATGACACTAAGCTGGGAGGAGAGGTGGATACTGTGGACCCTATCACTGCCCTCCAGCGTGACCTAGACAAATTGGAGGATTGGGCCAAAAGAAATCTGATGAGGTTCAACAAGGATAAGTGCAGAGTCCTGCACTTAGGATGGAAGAATCCCATGCACTGCTACAGACTAGGGACCGAGTGGCTAAGCAGCCGTTCTGCAGAAAAGAACCTGGGGATTACAGTGGATGAGAAGCTGGATATGAGTCAGCAGATCAAGGGAAGTGATTATTCCCCTCTATTTGGCACTGGTGAGGCCACATCTGGAATATTGCATCCAGTTTTGGCCCCTCCTTCCCCCACTATAGAAAGGATGTGGAAAAATTGGAGAGAGTCCCCAGCGGAGGGCAATGAAAATGATTAGGAGTCTAAGGCACACAAATTATGAGGAGAGGCTGAGGAAACTGGTCTTATTTAATCTGCAGAAAAGAAGAGTGAGGTGGGATTTGATAGCAGCCTTCAACTACCTGAAGGGGGGGTGGGTGCCAAAGAGGATGGAGCTTGGCTGTTCTCAGTGATGGCAGATGACAGAACAAGGAGTAATGGTCTCAAGTTGCAGTGTGAGAGGTCTAGGTTGGATATTAGGAAAAATTATTTCACTAGGAGTGTGGTGAAGCACTGGAATGAGCTACCTAGAGAGGTGGTGGAATTCCCATCCTTAGAGGTTTTTAAGGCCTGACAAAGCCCTGGCTAAGATGATTTAGTTGGAGTTGGTCCTGCTTTGAGCCGGGGGTTGGACTAGATAACTTCCTGAGGGCTCTTCCATCCCTAATCTTCTATGATTCTATGATAAAGACTTTTAAGTTACAGAGAATTCACCGTTTACACTAGTTTAAACCTGCAGGTGACCTGGGCCCCATGCTGCCCCAGGGTCTCAGCCAATCTGAACTAGGGGAAAATTCCTTCCCAACCCCAAATATAGTGATCAGTTAAACCTCTGGTTCTCAAAAAGGGGGTTGGGACCCCTCAGGGGGTCGCAAGGTTATTACATGGGGGGTCACGAGCTGTCAGCCTCTACCTCACACCCCGCTTTGCCTCCAGCATTTATAATGGTGTTAAATATATTTAAAAGTGTTTTTTAAATTATAAAGGGGAGTCGCACTGTAGCAGGGTGGACCCTGCTCCGGCCCTGAGGGCTTGGAAAAGCAGCCTGGCAGGGCTTGAGAGCTGCAGCTGGAGGCTAGGCTGATTGGGGAAGTGGCTGCAGCTGGGGGCCACGCCCCAAACTGAGGAGCAGGGCCTTATAAAAGGCAGGGAAGCCAGAGCCCAGGAGGAGTCTCTCTCTGCCTCCAGAGAGAGATGGGCCTGGCTGCTTAGAGGCTGAGACTAGATACCTGAGTGAAGCAGGGCAGGGGTGAGTACGGCCCTGTTACACGCACTCAGAGGCTTGCTGTGTGAAAGGGGTCACCGGTAAAAAAGTTTGAGAGCCCTGAGCCTATGGGCAAGACACACCAAGCAGATACCTAGGAAAGAATTCTCTCTAGTAATTCAGAGCCCTCTCCATCTAGTGTCCCATCTTCAGCAGCTGGGGATTTTTGCTACTGGCTTATTAAGTCTTCCTTGTTAGAGTGGAAAACATGGGTGTGGGTGGGGCCCCGCTACTGGGAGGCTAGCCCCCCAGCCCCACCCCTTCTGCCTGAGTCCCCCCTCCCTGCAGCTGGAGCCCTGAGCTGTCACCCTACCACAATCAGAGGAGGCCCCTCTCCACTGCAGACATGCCAGGCCTCCCCTCCTGAGACCCCAAGCTAGGATTGCCAACTTTCTAATGGCACAAAATTGAACACCCTTGCCCTGCCCCTGCCCCTTCTGAGGCCCTGCCCCCACTCACTTCATCCCCCCTCCCTCTATCTCTTGCTTTCCCCCACCCTCACTCACTCATTTTCATCGGGCTGGGGAAGGGGGTTGGAGGTTCAGGTGGTGGGAGGGCTCTGGCGGGGGGGGGGTGACCTCCAGGGTGGGGCCAAAAATGAGGAGTTCAGGGTGCAGGAAGGTGTTCCAGGGGGGTGCAGGCTCCAGGAGGGAGTTTGGATATGGGAGGCGGGGCAGGGCTGGGGCAGGGAGTGGGGGTGTGGGAGGGGGTGCAGGCTCTTGGAGGGAATTTGGGTGCAGGAGGGGGCTCAGGAGAGTGTGTGGGGTAGAGGCTCTGGGAGGGAGTTTGGGTGTGGGAGGAGGTGTGTGGTCTGAGCTGCACTTACCTGGGGATCTCCCCAAAAGATGCAACATGTTCCTCAGCATAGGCATAGCCAGGAGGCTCTGCCTGATGAGGCCACCCCCTCAGCTCCCATTGCCCATTGTTCCTAATCAATTGGAGCTGCGGAGCTGGCGCTTGGGGCAGGGGCAGTGTGTAGAGCCCCCTGTACAGCGCCTTCACCTAGGAGCCAAGGAACATGTTGCTGCTTCCAGGGAGCTGCATGGAGCCAGGTAGGGAGCCTGTCCGCCCTGCCAACTGGACTTTTAATGGCCCGGTCAGCAGTGTTGACCAGAGCCGCCAGAGTCCCTTTTCAACTGGGCATTCCAGTTAAAAACTGGATACCTGGCAACCCTACCCCAAGCTGCCATGCAGGAAAACCTTCTCTCTTCCAGAGGAACCTGAGCTTTTTATGTTCTCCATGCAGGTTCTGGGACAGCTGAGGAGGTGGTATGTGTTACTTAGCTGCCCCAGGGAGATTACTGATGAACCAAGGAAGCTGAGTAACACATAGCACCTCTTCAGCCAGCCTGGAACATGCATGGGGCATAATAGTAAGTAGGGCTGCCAAGCATTTAAAAAAATTAATAGCGATTAATCACACAATAATAATAGAACAATAATAATAATAATAAACAATAACAGAATACCATGTATTTAAATATTTTTGGATGTTTTCTACATTTTCAAATATATTGATTTCAGTTCCAACACAGAATACAAAGTGTACAGTGCTCACTTTATATTTACTTTTTATTACAAATATTTGCACTGTAAAAAAAAAGAAACTGTATTTTTCAATTCACCTAATACAAGTACTGTAGTGCAATCTCTTTGTTGTGAACGTGCAACTTACAAATATAGAGTTATATACAAAAAAAAAGCATTCAAAAATAAAACAATGTAAAGCTTTAGAACCTACAAGTCCACTCAGTCCTACTTCAGCCAATCACTCAGACAAACAAGTCTGGTTACAATTTGCAGGAGATAATGGTGCCCATGTCTTGTTTGCAATGTCGCCTGAAAGTGAGAACAGGCCTTCGCATGGCACTGTTGTAGCTGGCATTGCAAGATTTTACATGCCGGATGCGCTAAAGATTCATACGTCCCTTCATGCTTCAACCACCGTTCCCAAATATATGCATCCATGCTGATGATGAGTTCTGCTCTATAACGATCCAAAGAAGAATGGACCAACGCATGTTCATTTTCACCATTTGAATCAGATGCCACCAGCAGAAGGTTGATTTTCTTTTTTTGGTGGCTTGGGTTCTGTAGTTTCTGCATCGGAGTGTTGCTCTTTGAAGACTCCTGAAAACCTGCTTCACACCTTGTCCCTCTCAGATTTTGGATGGCACTTCAGATTCTTAAACCTTGGGTTGAGTGCTGTAGCTATTTTTAGAAATCTCACATTGGTACCTTCTTTATGATTTGTCAAATCTGCTGTGAAAGTGTTCTTAAAATGAACATGTGCTGGGTCACCATCTGAGACTGCAATAACATGAAATATATGGCAGAATGCAGGTAAAATAGAACAGGAGACATACAATTCTTCCCTAAGGAGTTCAGTCACAAATTTAATTAATGCATTTTTTTAATGAGCATCATCAGCATGGAAGCATGCCCTCTGGAATGGTGGCCAAAGTATGAAGGGACCTATGAATGTTTAGCATATCTGGCACATAAATACCTTGCACCTCTGGCTACAAAAGTGCAATGTGAACATCTGTTCTCACTTTCAGGTGACACTCTAAATAGGAAGCAGGCAGCAGTATCTCCCATAAATGTAAACAAACTTGTTTGTCTTAATGGGTACGTCTTCACTACCGGCCGGATCGGCGGGTAGCAATCGATTTCTCGGGGATCGATATATTGCGTCTCATCTAGATGCGATATATCGATCCCCGAACGCGCTCCTGTTGACTCCGGAACTCCACCAACGCGAACGGCGGTAGCGGAGTTGACATGGGGAGCCACGGACGTCGATCCCGCACCGTGAGGACGGTAAGTAATTCGATCTAAGGTACTTCGACTTCAGCTACGCTATTCACGTAGCTGAAGTTGCGTATCTTAGATCGATCCCCCCCCCCAGTGTAGACCTGCCCAATGATTGGCTGAACAAGAAGTAGGACTGAATGGACTTGTAGGCTCTAAAGTTTTACATTGTTTTGTTTTTGAGTGCAGTTATGTAACAAAAAAAATCTACATTTGTAAGTTGCACTTTCACGATAAAGAGATTGCACTTCAGTACTTGTATGAGGTGAATTGAAAAATGTTGTTTCTTTTGTTGATCATTTTTACAGTGCAAATATTTGTAATAAAAATATAAAGTGAGCATCGTTCACTTTATATTCTGTGTTGTAGTAGAAATCAATGTATTTAAAAATGTAGAAAAACATCCAACAATATTTAATACATTTCAATTGGTATTCTATTGTTTAACAATGCAATTCATATTTTTTTTAGTTAATCGCATGAGTTAACTGTGATTAATCAACAGTCCTAATAATAAGCAAAAACTTTCCATTCAAACCCTGCAACCAACGGCCACAGCTCCACCAGGGGAGGCTTAACCTGCCCTGGCCTATTATACCTGCTGCCTATCAGTGCCAGCTACAAAAATTGCCTTTTTGTTATATCAGATGGCATTTTTTGTCCAGTTGTAAATGCAGACAAACACTGGCTCGTTTCATGTGGTTTGACTTTAAACTAAATTGCCTTGCAGGCAAAAGATGAGAGGAGGTAAGGTGACTTACTATTGACTAGCATTTGTAGTAAAGTCTCATGTTAAAACAAAGCAGGAAGTAGTTTGTCAATAATAAATCATTAGCAGGTGTCCTGAGGAGGGAAAGGTTGAGAGGGGACTTTAATGATGTTGTTTTCTTCAGTGTTATTAGTACCTGCCTGGTAGGATTAGTGTCCAGCATTTGCGAATGTAGGTCAAACATAAATGATTGCACTTGAATGGTAACTTGAGAAGAGGTTGCTGTGAAACCAGAAATTTCAGCAGGGAGATCAGTAAAGTGGAAATGTCTAGGCAAGAAGATCAAGAGGATGATGGATGTTTTTAAAAATGTTTGGGGAATGTGAACTTAAATAACCTCTCTTTGCACAAAGAAGCGTAATTATATTTGTATGTACAAGAAAAATATGCCCCTTACTTAATTGGTAGTTTGTAGACTCCTTCTTTTCAAGTCTTCCGTAAAATTTGTAGGCCCTGTATACTTTGGAAACCACAGCTTCCTTCACATTTTTTCAGTATAAAGATGACTTGGCTACATTCATTTATGGGATGTATTATCAGAATTAAAGCCCTCCATCTGTGAGAGAGGAATTGGTGGGCTTAGTTCAGGTTCTCATTTATAACTCCTCACATTACAATCATAACCCCCCATTGCAATTGATTCTCATTGAAACTCTTGTTGTCACTCTCAGCAGAGAGGCAAATAAACAAATGACCTTGGGAACAGAATAAGCCCCTTGTGCCTAGAGGACAGGCTTGAGGTACATAGGCTATGCCTGCAGTAGACTTCTTTCAAAACATTTCCCATTCTTGCTATTATTGGTGCAGCTCTATCGATGGTAGCAATGATGTTGCTGGGGTAGACAAGCTGCCAGGGTTTAACTATCGTAGTCCGAATAGGTCTAGATGGCATGGTTTACACTAGTGCTTTCACCATTGCTACCCCTGAGGGAGCAGAACTGGTGACAGCAATCAGGGCTGGCTCCAGCTTTTTTGCTGCCCCAAGCGGCGAAGCGAAAAAAAAGAAGAAGAAAAAAAGTGCCAATCGGTGGCACTTCGGCAACAGCTCAAAGGCACCGCTTCATTCTCTGTGGCAATTTGGCGGCGGGTCCTTCGCTCCCAGGGACTGAGGGACCCGCTGCCGAATTGCCGCCAAAGACCTGGACGTGCCGCTCCTTTCCATTGGCCGCCCCAAGCACCTGCTTCCTTCGCTGATGCCTGAAGCCGGCCCTGACAGCAACGGTGCATTGATTTCAGAGGGAGTTTTGTCTGAGTGAAGACAGCAGTATCAAGCCTCCATTAAGCAAACTGCTCTCTGCAGATGGATACCTGGACCTACATGGAGCCAGGGTTTGCAGGATAGAGGCCTGTGGTTGTCTTTATTGGTTTTACTTTTTTGCAATACCTCATAAATAGTTGCTAAAACTGGATGAAAAACTCTCAAAATATCTTCAAATTTTAGCAGGTGAATCTGATTATTTCAAGAATGCAGTTAGCAAAATACACACTGAAAATAACATTCGTGCTTTCACAAAAAGGAGATGCACGTCATAAAAGGTACTTAAAATAATTAAAGAAGAAAAGGAAATAAAACTTTGCAACTATAGATTTGTAAATGAAGGTGTTTTGCTGGGCATGAGAATAATTTTGCAAAGTGGACTGTGGTTCTCAGTGTTATCAAAGTACAATTTTACTCTCAGTGGATACTAACATGAATGGGAGAGGTGAGTGGGTATGGCCAGGCAGCAGACACGGTCTGTCACTTCAAAACACTGGAAGCTTTGATCTTCATCCTTAACCGTCTATGATCTTTAAAAGGGCTGACCCGCATATTTAACTTAAACTGTACGTCTAACATGTGGTTGACAGCTGGAGGAGGAGGGGAAATAGCCCAGTGATGAAAAATACAAGTTTATTGCATAGTTGTAATTCAGATCCACTCAGGTCCTAATGAGTCCTTATTGTTTCATGCAAGAACACCAAGCCACATTCGGTCCTTGTGTAAAGATGCATTAGGTTCAGTGGGATACAGATTACGTCTGCTTAAAGTTAAGCACATGTTTAAGTACCTTGCCGAATCAGGGCTTTTATTTTCTCTCTAGATCAAAACTGTTTTAGGTAGGTCTCTTGCCCCTGCCTTTCCACACTCCCCCCACCCCTATTCCCTCTCTTTGGCTGGCATACAAAATATTACCAATCTCAATAAATCAGCTGTCGCCTGTAGCCAAATCTCTTGCAATAGATCGGTATATGCTCAGATTGCTTAAGAGAAATACCCCAACTGCCTTTTTCTTGAGGATTGCTGAGAAGGCTTTCGATGGGATGCAGGGGCGGCTCTAGGGATTTTGCCGCCCCAAGCACAGCAGACAGGCTGCCTTCGGACAGCAGACCCTCTGCAGGCAAGCCGCCGAAGGCAGCCTGCCTGCCGCCCTCGCGGCGACCGGCAGAGCACCCCCTGCGGCTTGCCGCCCCAAGCACGCACTTGGCGTGTGGGGGCCTGGAGCCGCCCCTGATGGGATGAAATGGGGGGTGGGGAGCAGGATGGAAGCTTTTTCATCTAAATGGTGTGCAAGAATTAATCCACTCAGCTCCCATCCAAAGAAACTGGAAGCACATGGCAAATCTCTGTTCACTCAGGTGTTTTGGGTTAGTGCCTGGCATTCTAGGTGCCTTGACAACTGATGGAATATAGTTTTTATAGCTGAAGCCAAAAGGCTGTTACTACCAATGATTTGATTTCAGAATTGCTTCTTCCCTTGGCAGGGGCTCTGAAGAGGATACTTGATATTCATTATTTGCGCTGTAATGCAGAGCGCTCCCTGAAGTGAATATCTCCATAAGCGGGTGCTAATGTGGCATTGTGTTTGGAGGTTTCACTTAGGGTGACCATACATCCCATTTTGGCTGGGACAATCCCTTTTTTGAGCCCTGTCTGGGTCATCTTGACTTTTTTGGCAAAAGTGGGGTGTGGAGGAAAGTGAAGGGGTGGGAGGGAGGCGAGCAGCGATGCCAGCCCTGTGCAGGGGGAGGGGCAGGGCTTGAGCGAGCAGCAACGCCAGCCCCAGCCTTGCGTGGGGGGAAGACTGGGCTCGGGTGACCAATGACACTAGACCCACCCAAGGAGGTGGGGGCAGGGCTCAGGCAGGCATCTCAGGCCAGCCCTGCACAGGGAGGGGGGCTCGGGTGAGCAGCTCAGGTGTCGGAACTGCGGGCACTGGGTGCTGCCGCACCCCCTGGCTTGAAGTGGTTTCCATTATATACAGCATTTACAGTTTGGCTGCCTTCTCTCCCATGTTACAGACAAATGCCATTGCTGTGGCTTGTGAAAGTGTTTGAGTGGAAGCCATAAGAGACCTTTTCTCTTTCAACTGACCAACTTTATACTGTCAGCATTGCTTAGCGGAAGTGAGGGCTCCTGTGGTTTATGCCGAAGCAAAAGTAGACTAAAGCAGGATAAAGCTCATGCAAGGGTAAATAATTGCTACTTACTAGACAATATTACTCCAGATGTAGCTGTCATTTATTGTACAAACACTTGATAATCTTGGTTAATACTTAAAACTTTCAAATCTAGAACTGTACAACTAATGATTTACCTGATTAAAAACAACATTTTGAAGGAGAACAAGTTAACTGTGTACCCCTACATTAATCAAAACATGCTTTACCAATGACTAATATTATGACAATAGCATTCCAATAAGTGTACAGAAATGTTTCAAGATTAGCAAAGATTCTGGTTTACCATATATGCTTTTGTCCCTAAAAGGCAGATAAATAAAATGAAATTTACTATTTCAAACACTTTTAGCAATTTATCAAATGAAATATAAAATATCACTGAAAGAGTTGTGACTACGTTTCTGTATGTCAGATTAACAGAGCCATGCAATCACACTCCATCACCCAATGCACAGCACAAAGACAAGGCATCTGATACTTTCTACACATACCCATTGTAGTACAGGTAAATCCAAAATTGATTAACAATATTACCAAAGAGCCTTCTGCACAAAATCCCTTTGTATTCCCACAGCACAATGGCAGGCTGTTGGATTCTCCCCTGATTTTATAACACCGCAGCAGTCTTGCCAACTCTTTTGATTTTACACCCAGGCTCATGTGATATTTTACTTAAAGCCTCAGCTCCTTGAGTCAGGTTATTACATGAGACTCAACATCTATTGAAAAAATAAAATATCTAGCCCTCATGTTTGGTAATTAAAGCATGAAAATGTGACCCAAGTGTAACCTAAAAGGCTCCGAAACCAGAAGGCACATTTAAAAAAAAAACAACTTTGTGACAGGGCCACTCATCTCACGTGAGTGCACCTGTTGGCCAGGTGTGTCTGCACCTGCCCGCCCTCTGCATTGTGCTGCTTGCAGTGACCCTTGCTGGCAGTTAAACTTAAGCCTTCCAGCTGAGTCACACACACTCCATGTTCACAAACAAAACAAACCCCTTCCGGGGTGCAAGTCCAACAGGAGCCTCTCACAGTACCCTCAGTTGGTCTCTTCCTGCTACCCTCCCTGGGCTCAGTCCTTTATCAGTCCAACAGAGCCTCTCACAGAATCCTGGCTTAAACTGTCTCTCAAATTGTCCCTGCTGTGGTATGGAGCAGTTCCCCAAAGGCTTCCTCCCTGGGAGCTTTTCATCTGTTGCTCCAGCTGGGCACTCTTTATAGTTCAACCCCCTTCCAGAGTGGTATCAGAAGTCCCACAAATGTTGACCCTGTCTCTGGGACTTCAGCCCTGTAGCTATGGGCTACTTCCCTTTTCAGGGCTTAAGCCACTTCCCTAGTTGCTGGGGGGAGGGGAGGTGACCCAAGCCCATCCACTACTCTGGGCCCAGACCCAGAGAACCTATAAGTAGCAACCACCTGCTGCATCCCATTAGTACTTTCTGCATTTCCCTGGACCACTTTCCTGCGGCCCCAGTGCCTTCACCCTTATCTCTGGGCTGAAGTTTTTCTTGCTTACCTTCCTTAATCAAGCCAGCAAGTGCACGCTCCAGGAGCTCTTTTTATATGTGGCTGCTGGGCTCTGATTGGCTGCTCCCTGCAGCCTCTCTCTGATCGGCTGCTTCAACCTCAGCCTCTCTAGGCATCCTGGAGGACTCACTATGGCATTATCCAGGGTACAGTCTGGATTGCTGAACAGCTGTGTCCCCTCTATTCTCCAACCTGGGGGGCCTGCTTTGCTATGACAGCAACCACTTCTGGTCTGCTCACACAGCCTCCAGCATGTAAATCACTCCCAGCTATATGGTATGAGTGCTCTGGTCAACCATGCTTGAATTACACTGCAGGGCAAAACCAGCATGCTCCCAGTTCTGGACTTTCACTCAGAAATGTGCATCTTGTACTGCCCTGTCCTCTCCTGGACAATAAAAGCTCATTTAAGTCCATCATTATATTAATAAAAAATAATATGCACAAATCCTGTTACCTCAAATGGAGTTTCCCAAACACTTGAGTCCAAGCACACTGTTTAGATAAAACAATAAAACAAGTTTATTAACTGCAGAAAGATAGATTTTAAGTGACTACAAGTATTGAGGCATAAAAGTCATAATTTTTGGTTACAAGTAAATAAAAAGTAAAACACTAACGTAACAAGCTAAGTGAATTCAAAGCAAACATCTCTCTCAACACATATTCTAGCAGTCCTATGGGCTGGATCTTTCCGTCACAATCCCTCCCCCAGTCCAACGCTGTTTCCTTTGTTCTTCTACTGTTATCAATGTTGTGAGTAGAGGTGGAGGAAGGGAGAACTTGGGAGGTGTGTCCCCCATTCTGATATTTTTTCCTCTTCTTTGAGAATCATCTTCAGTTGGGGTTCAGGAGACAGAAGGTTTGTAGGGATGGGAACCTCCAGCTGTTTCTTTGCCAAGATGTAAATTGCTGGCTCACACCTTTCTTCCTGCCAAAGAATGGCCAGGTGATGGTCCATTTGATTTCATTTGTTGATATAACCATTGAAACATAGTGATTTATAACTAAATAGAACCTTTGCACTACATTCGGTACAGATTTTTGCTACCTAGGAGAGTGTCGTATAACTACATACATTTATACAAGTAATTATATAGCTTAATATTTTCAGATTCTTATTAATTGTACATTTTTAGCATGTTAGAAAACAGTGAATGATATATTGCTTATTTACTAGATAATTAACTTTTTGCTTATGATTTGTGTCAAGCTGCATTAGGATGGTCACTGGAATTTAATTAAACACACAAACAGCATATCAAATTTATTTTTTATTAAACAAAACAAGCCCTCAGTAAAGTACATGACTTATTGTGCCATGTTTATTATGTTTGACCTCAAAAGTTAAATATTTTTCCCCTGGTTCTTTCTTTATATAGAAAAGCAGCCTTTAACTCAAAGCTTTAGATTGAGGCTCATGGATTCAGC
The DNA here is from genome assembly GCF_016161935.1 of Mauremys reevesii. Taxonomy (NCBI): domain Eukaryota; kingdom Metazoa; phylum Chordata; order Testudines; family Geoemydidae; genus Mauremys; species Mauremys reevesii. The sequence goes on from NC_052631.1 coordinate 14,948,415, forward strand.
TTGTTTATTTTTTATTTAAATGTTTTAAGAGATTATAATAAATTTAGGCCTTAACATATTTTGTATTAAATTCAGTTTTCATTTTAAACAGATTTATTTTTAACGAGAAAAACTTATTATAATTTAAATGACAAAATAAAAACATCAAATTTAAATAAAAAAACCCTTGATTTAAAAAAAAATGTTTTAACGTGATATGCAGTTGCTTTGGGACTCCAATTTCTTCCATCATCCTCTCCCATCACCAGGTGCCTCCACTGATGAAAACCAGCCCCTTCATGCGGTTCCCAGAGTTGTCACACTGTATATCAGCTCCCTATTTAAAGTAAGGGTTTTTTTATAGTCACCAAGCTGCACCCCATCAGTTTGGCTAACTAAGAGATAGCATGGGTAATGGGTCACATGTAACTGCACTTGCTACATATTCCTAGGACCAGCTCTCCAAACTTCATTGACTTCAAGCAGGGTTGCCACATAAGTAAGACAAAATTTGGCCCATTGACTTCAGTTGGACTGCATAGGTGTAAACTGAGGAGAGAATTTTTCCCAAGGAGTATAGTGAGAACTGAATGAGTCTTTCATGTTCTGTATTGTCACTGCCTTTAGGTGGCTGTGAATGTTATTCCTTCCTGAAATTTCATTTTGGTCTGAATTCAGCAAAGCTTTTCAATTTTTGACCAAGATGGAATTCCACCAGCTCTGCGGGGGTGAGGGCAGTAGCTCTGCGCAGTAGCGGCAATGCTGGCGTTTCCCCATTTGGGAAGAGGAAATTTAAAAAAAATGCTCATATTTTGGATATGAATATTTGTAAAATGAAAACTGATTAACTCTGTTTTTAGAAGGCTTGCCCCTCAGGTGGGGGCTGGAGTGAAGGCCTGAGCCTCTAGTTAATATGGAACTGCACTCAGGAATAAAAGTCTGCAGGATCAGGCCTTAGATGAATTCATTAAAAGCCTGATTTATACTGCTAGCCAGTTGTTTCCTGACTAGCAGGTGCCAAAATCTAATCATATGGTTGTTCTCTCACATGCAAATGAGAATTCATAGATGAGAACTGAAAAGTTTGGCAAAAAAGAGTGTAAAATATACAGCTACCTGGAGGCAGCTGCATCTGATTCTGTGGATGTTGTAGAGGGCTATTTAATTGTATGTTGCTCAATGCAAAAGGAGTACAAGTTACATGAATAACCACAGGTTCATTTTAAAAAAATACCAAAGAGTTTTAAAGAATGTTTTTCCCTTTTTTTCCCCCCTCCTGGCAGGTTGCAAAAATACCCTCCAATAATGAAATGAAAACAAGCTGAATGGTTACATTTCATGGAGGAGGGAAGATATAGTTGCAGCCAGCTGGAGCATGTCTGGGCCAGTGTCTCAGTTCTTTTCTTTCTGCTAGTTTAGTGCTGCTCCAAGAATGCAGACAGTGCTGGCTGTCACCGTTTCAGATTTGATTTCCACACTCACATCTATACTTATTAAATGAAACCCCATTGTCAGGCTGGCACATTTCCCCACTGCTCTATTATGTTTTACTTTTGAATTGCTCCTATGTACCTGGATGCCACACTCACGTTCTAGAAATGATCTAGTGCAGTACGGAATAAGGGAGAATATGAAGGGAGAATATTGTACTGTCTTAATCAAGCTTGTTGTATTAGCTTTGCATCAAACCTTTCACATTTATTTTGCAGTCTCATCCACAGCTCAGGCTCTCATAAATCTTTGTTGAGGGTGGACTGAGCAATGCGGCAGGGAAGGATGGGTTTTAGGAGAGTCTGGTGGATCAATTAGGTGTTCAATTGGAGGCTGGTCTACAGGCAGGGTACTGACTGTACTGCTTGCAGGAGAAAACTCTTAGATAATCAGGGTTTGATTGTGCAAAGTGCTGAGCAACCAAGCCCTGGCCCAGCAAAGCACCTAAATCTGTGAGTAATCCTATTGTCTTCAGTGGGACCATTCATGTGCTTAACTCAAAGCATGTGCTTACCTGAGTGCTGGATCAGGGCCAGAATGTTCAGTATCTAACACAGGGATCGGCAACCTTTGGCACGTGGCTCGCCAGGGTAAGCACCCTGGCGGGCTGGGCCAGTTTGTTTACCTGCAGCGTCCGCAGGTTCGGCTGATCGCAGCTCCCACTGGCCACGGCTTGCAGTCCCAGGCCAATGGGGGCTGCAGGAAGCGGCACGGGCTGAGGGATGTGCTGGTCACCACTTCCCGCCACCCCCATTGGCCTGAAGCAGCGAACCGTGGCTGCGATCAGCCGAACCTGTGGATGCAGCAGGTAAACAAACCAGCCCGGCCCACCAGGGTGCTTACCCTGGCGAGCCATGTGCCAAAGTTTGCCGATCCCTGATCTAACAGGACGGAGCTCTCAGTGAAGAATGGGAAGTGGTTAACAGTGGTCAACAGACTAGGAAGTGGTCAACAGAATGCAGGAACATCTGTCTGGGGAAATATATATTGGAGAAGAAGTAGTAACCATAAAAATAACAAAAGGTCAGTTCGTGTCCTCTGAAAAATACCATGGAAGGCAGGGAAATTATGAACAATATCAATAAAGCTCATGGGAAATACAAATACAACAGATGTCCAGTGCTGTGGATTGCAAGCTCTTTGGTCTTTCAAACCTCACTTTAAACTAGGCTCATGGCTTGCAACCTTTTCATTAGGCTTGTAGCCCTTTAATGGCCATTGATGTGACATGATTCATTATTCAATAAGTGCCAACAGTACCAAATAAGAAGGTGAAGTCCCTGTTGTGACAGGTTCCTCCCAGCCTGGGCTCCCTTTCACACTGTACTGCCGTGACAGGCTGTAAAGCCCTCCAGCCTACACTTTCACCAGCATTCACACAGGTAGGGACACACCCAGCTGCAGATACACGCAGGCTCTCTAACCACCAGCTTCCCAGCCAAGGACCCCAGAGCAGTACCATCCTGTCCTAGTCTAATCTGGCCAATATATGGGTTTAATACTCGGTCCGCCTCTCCCTCAATGTGAAGAGGACAATGCACACTTGTGATAACCAGTCAGAGATTTTCCCCAAGCAGTCCAGTCAAAGCTCACTGGTTTAGAGCGAAACAAAAAAAGTTTTATTAACTACCAAAGATAGATTTTAAGTGATCATAAGTGATAGCAAACAGATCAAAGTAAATTACCTAGCAAATAAATAAAAAACACATACTACGCTCACTCTACTAGATAGATTGGCTATGAATAGCAGATTCTCACCCTAACTGATGGTACAGGTGGACTTGTAGATTCTTAAGGGGCAAGCTACACTTGTTTTACAGCTTGGAATCCCCAGGTCTTTCATACACAGGCTAGAAATCCCTTTACTCTGGGTCCAGCACTTCCCCCAGTTCAGTCTTTGTTCCTCAGGTGTTTCCTGGAGTCTTCTTGTGTGAGGAGTTAAGAACCCCAAATGATGTCACTCCCTGCCTTATACAGCTTTAGCCTATGGTGGGAACCCTTTGTTTCAAAGCTTGGTTCCCAGACCAGTTTGTGGAAAAATACTGACATCCTAAAATGGAGTCCAGAATCATGTGGTCACATGTCCTTGTAGAGTCATAGCAGCCATTACTTACAGGCTGCTGTAGCGTTCTGAGGAAGGCTTACCACTGGGATAAGCTTCTCCTAAGGCCTATTGTTTTTCCTAATGCCCTTTACCCTGAACAGGCCTTTCCCCACCCCTATTTAGACTGAAAGCATCTTGTCTAGTGGGCATTACCTAGATGTAACTACATTTGAAATATAGATACATAGTAAGTATTCATAACTTCAGATACAAAAATGAAACATGCATACAAATAGGATAATCATATTCAGCAAATCACAACCTTTTCAATGATACCTCACATGACTTATCTTGCATAAAATACACCATAATTATGCTATAATCATATAATAATAATATCACTATGAAGAATATAGGGTGCAGCGTCACATCTGCCTCAAGTAGTTTTCAATGTATTTTAAAGATGAGAGAGGTCTGTCGCCAATGAATCATGGTGTGCTGGAGTCATACTGGAGGTGGTGTAAGCAGTGACCATTTTTTATTACCCTGGATTTTCAAATGTCCAAAACAGACCCAATCCTGCACCCACTGAAATCAACAGGAATTTTGCCATTATTTCATTGGATGCGGGATTGGCTCCAAGTGACAGTTACAGGAAAAAACAACAACCGAGGAGGCTTGAAACAACGTGGGCTTCTTTTCATTACCATAATGTTTGCTATATTTTCTAATGTCAATCATGTATCTGAACCAATTGTGAGATAATTCCAGATTTGAGTGGAACAGAGGTAAATCTGGGTTTGAAATAAGTGGTGTGCCTCATGGGGGAGACAGTTAACAAGTGTGGGTAGGATTTTGGTATGTCTCCTGTGATAAATGAAGGGGGGTGGGTAGGCCCTGTTTATGAACACCCAGCTAGCTGTAAAATCCCTCTTGGTGTCTGTTCTCTGCTCGTTTTACCTGGAAATGGTTAACAAGCCCACAGGTAAAAGAAAAGAAGTGGGCACCTGATCAAAAGAGCCAATGAGAAGATTAGAACTTTTAAATTTGGGAAAGAAACTTCCCCTTTGTCTGTTGTTCTCCGGAGAAGGAGACCTGGAGCAGGAATGTTGTGTAAGGCTTAAAGCAGGTATGAAAATTCATCTTCCATACCTAGAAGAAATGATTTGGATAGGGAATTTTTAGTTAGACACAATCAGGTTTATTTTTTATTTTGGCTTGTGGATCTCCTCTGTGCTAACCCCAGATGCTTTTCTTTGCTTGTAACCTTTACGCTGAACCCCCAAGAAAGCTATTTTGGGTGCTTGATTTTTGGAATTGCTCTTTTAAAATCTCGCAAAAGTTCCAGATGTATTTTCTTTCTTTTTGTTTTTAATAAAATTTAGTTTTTTTAAGAACAGGATTGGATTTTTGGTGTCCTAAGAGGTTTGTGCATATGCTGTTTGATTAGCTGGGGGCAACAGTTAATTTTCTGTTTTTTTTCTCAGCTCTTCCCTGGGGTGGGGGGGAGGTGAAAGGGCTTGAGGGTACCCCACAGGGAGGATTCCCAAGTGCTCCTTCCTGGGTCCAAGGGTTGTTGGGTTTTTTTGCACTTGGGTGGTGGCAGCGTTTACCAAGCCAAGGTCAGAGAAAAGCTGTAATCTTGGGAGTTTAATACAAGCCTGGAGTGACAAGTATTAATTTTTAGAATCCTTGCGGGCCCCCATTTTCTGCACTCGGAGTGACAGAGTGGGGATTGAGCCTTGACAGCTCCTAACTGTCAAGAAGTTTGGCCTTGACTCCTAGTGCTGCCTGTACGTTAGCCTTGAGTCTTCCCATGCTTTTTCAGAGACGGTGCCTGATAAATCTGCGCACAGAATAGGGATCACACACCTTTCATGATGATTATTTTTGACACCTTGCCTTGCTGTTCAGGTAACACATCTATGCCTGCATAGCTTTTAACCATACCCCACACTGTAGCCAGTCAGAATTTCACAGTCATAAAGGAGGAGCGAATTCAAGAGCTTCTGCTCCAAGGGTTTGACTCCCATTGAAGTCAAAGAAAAAGCTCCACTTGATTTCAAGAGGTGTTGGATCAGATCCTAATATCACAAGTCCTTGTTGCATATGCTAAAGGAATATCCTGTTTAGCTGAAATAGTATTAGGGTGCAAAGGATACACGGGGCCACATATTTATCTCATTTGAATGGGTGTAAATCTGGAATAGTTCTGTTTTCTTCAGTTGAGTTATTGAAGTGTAAATCTGGTGTGAATAAGTTCAGGATCTGGCCTACCCTTGAGCAGGTCTGGCATTCCACTAAGTAAAGGGAGGTCGTTAGTCACAGCTACTGTGTTACCGGCAGTAATCCACCTTCCCCATAATGATTAATACTCACATTTAAATGCCCAAATTGGAGCAGTCTTGCAGTGAGCTTGATCACAATAGCCAAAGAAGCACAAAACATGACAAAACTTGAGCAAAGGTCTAGTATTTGTAGAACCAGATGGTACCACTCGTAGTGCAGTGGGTCCTTGCAAAGAGACATAAATGCCTCATATGGAAAAGGGAACAAAACTGCGTAACCGAGATAGTTAGTCCCTGCAATCCCAGCAAATGAATAGTAGCAGTATGGACCAAGCAGGATGGAGACAATTGCAACAGCAAATTGAATTGGGGAGCCCATGATGCTCAATATGCCAAAGGTGAAGCTAGCTTCCCACTGAAATTGAGACAGAAACATACTATTACTTTTCTGACTAATGAGAGAAAAAAAAACCTATTAAAAACCTTTAACTAAAGAGGGTGGGAGATTTCCTATTACTTCACTTCTTTTATATTCTAAACCCTAATGTGACCAGAATAAGAAACATATTGGAGGGGAAAATAAGCACAATAAATATCATATATGCCCCTTGCTATAAAAAATGATGTGGATTCTCTACAGGGAAGATGAATGCAGTGAAACCAAATTTTGCTAAAAACACTAGAATAAATTAGAGCAGATGTATTTTATTTCTGCATTTGTCATGTATCACAGAAAGAAGTAAATTGCAGTGGGCGGACTTAACTTCCAAACTTGAACACTAACAAAAAATCCCCATTTTAAAGACAGGAAGTAACTCTGGAACTGGTAGAATCACCAAGCTGGTAGAACATTTAAAGCTTGTTCGCTTTAAGCCCTGTATAGTATATTTGATCCACAGCTTTAGTAGCAAAATATGCTTTTTCCTCTTGAATATATCATCGGGATTAACTCTGCAGTTCCCTTGACTTCTCTGCTGTATTTGACACCATATTGAATAATGACATAAGCTTACAAGTGATCTTTGTGTTTGTCCTCTGTCCGCCAAAAGGATAAGTACACCAGCAATAACAGCCTGTGGATGGGGGAAACAGACAGTTACGCTCATAATACTTCATAATGCTGGTAGTGAATTAAATTCTGAAATGCTTTGCAAATGTTTAAATTGTTATCACAACTTGATGGGCCAATTTCTGCCTTCATTAATATGCATTAGACCTGCATCACTCCCAGTAGGGTGGCACAGGTGTAACTGAGGGTAGCAATTAGACTGAGGTTGACTGTATGTGGTGGTGATGATTTGGGAACTCTGTCTGTACAACTGATGAATTCTGGTTGATATTATGAAGTTGTTACTGTAAAAATTACTGTATCATTGAATACCTCTATGTACATGTGGAATCCACCATGGGCTGACGGATTTTATCACATACCCATAAGACTGTGGACAATAGAGAATTGTTAACCTTAATGACTGTACTCTGACTGCACAAAAGGTATGCTAACAAGGTTGACTGAAGCTAGGAGAACCAGTATAATCCAATTCATCAATAGGAAGTTGATGAGGAAGACGTGTAGTTACTATGCTGAATTCCCAACAGGTATAAGATAAGGAGGCACGACTCCTTTTATGCTAAATATATCAGAAATGAATTTGTCTCACTGTGCTCAACTTTTTGCCATCCGATGAATCTTGGATCTGCCTGTATCTTTGCTCCTAATAATATATTGTTGGTGAATGGAACCACCAAAGGAAAATGTGTCTGAAACAAAAATCTGAAGGCCAGAAGATCAGAAAACAGCATAATTTCGGCTCTCATTGCTCACACAGAGGCAAACGTATCACCAAGTTTGAAAACCCAGAACCTTGAGCAATATGGTCTTGTGGTTTGTTTCCCATTTATGGCATGATAAATGTTTTAAGACCTAGATTTTCATTTTCCATGGCACTTTGTATTTTAAATTTTTGATTTAGGGAATTTGAAAATACTTCTCCTGAGGCCGAGCCTGAAATTATAATCTTGGCATAACCATCACGTAAAGTTCTCATGGATAAAAACAGAAACATCTGGAGTGGTTGTTGGCTAAATTAATCAGAAGAAAAGCCACAAGCAGGGGATCCTACAGGGTTCTAGCCAGAATAAATTAGGCTACAAAATAAGGGTACTATTAAGAGTAATTGTAATATTGAGGCTGCACTATAAGATGAGGGCCAAACCCTTTCACAATCCTCTTTGCCAGCTGAGAGGGGTTCAATTTACAATTAATGCACATGCGGTTGGTGGAACAAAGGAAAAATCGAAGATGGATAAAAGCAGGGGAGGGATCATACATCATGCTGGTTTAACTCCAGGCAGATAATTTAAACTAGTAGATGATCAGTTTCCAGTTCATTTTAAATACTCTGGCAAGAAATGTTACTTTCTGTCCCAAAGCTTAAAATGCCATAACATTGCAGTTTTGTAAGCACTGCCATTTGTTTTTGTCTTAATTCTTAATCTGATCCAATGTAGCCAATGGGATTCTTTCCATTGACTCAGGGTCTGTTTTTAAAGGCATTGCTCAGCACTGTGCAGCCAAACTCCCTGAACAGGCTGCTGCCTAGCAGAATTTTCAGAGCTAAAGTAGTTGGCACTTAGCCGCCTATCTCCCCATTCACTGCCTGGGGTCATGTATGTATCTAAATATGGAGGCTGCAGAATCCTGGGATTCGAGTACTGCCCTGTCTAACAGGACTTTCAACACAAGCAAGGCAACCTTTAAGTGATAGGAGACCGGTCAGCTTCTGTGCATCAGTGTCTGCCTGAAACTCTTACACCATGTTCACCTGTTGCAGCTCCTACATCTACAAGGCCATTTCCATTATCTAGTTCAGTGCCGGAGAAGGAAAAAGAGTCATATTCCTCTCCCTCTGGAATCCCCCCTCAGCATTGTCAGTGCCCGAGGCCACTGAACACGATGCACTCCGCCTCCCGACTCCAGACAGTCAATGGATAATGAGAATGGTGAGCCAGATTTCCTACCGTGCTGTGTAATCTGTTTGTGCTCATTCTGTGTTCTTCCCATATACATGTGCACTCAGCACCAAATGCATGAACCTGCTTTGACCCATCATCCAGACAATTCTCCATGTCCTGTAACAGCTGCCACCAGGCTTGGAACCACTGGCTGGAAAATCTAAAAATGCCTGGTGGTTTGCACAGAAACACCCACTAACCAGGGGCGGCTCTACAAATTTGGCCGCCCCAAGCAATCATGCCCGGGAGGCGCCCCCGAGCCGCGGGAGCAGCGGACCTGCCGCGGGCATGACTGCGGAGGGTCCGCTGGTCGCGCGGCTCAGCTGGACCTCCCGCAGCTGCGGGCGGTTCGCTGGTCCGGCGGCTCCGGTTGAGCTGCCGCAGTCATGCCTGCGGGAGGTCCAGCCGAGCCGCAGGACCAGCGAACCGTCCGCAGTCGTGCCTGCGGCAGGTCCGGTCGTCCCGGGGCTCCGGTGGACCTCCCGCAGGCATGACTGCGGCAGGTCCACCGGCCCAGCCTGCCGCCCCCCTGGGAAAGGGCCGCCTGTGACGTTATTGATATAAATGGGGACCATATAGAACATGGGTTGCAACCAAGGTCCTGTAGTGGCACCAAATCCTAAGTAAAGGGGGTCATATAAGGTGTCTAAGACCAGGTTATGGGTTGCTGGTTATAATTATGCTGTCTGTATGTCTGTATCATTTTTAGTTGAAGTTATGAATGTTGGCTCTATGCTGTCAATATTTCAAGTTTGTGCTGTGCTTCTGGGGGAAGCCTCCCAGACAAGCTGGTGTTAGCTCTGCCTAGCCTGTTTGATGGCCCATTAAGGACCATTAAGGACACAATGGACCCATGGAGAGAAGGCAGACACGCCTTGTGACTCAGCAAAGTATGCAGGGACTGGCCCATGTGACTCTAGGCTCCATTTTGCTGTAAAATTCCACAGTGAAGACAAAGGGATTCTTACACCTGGAAAAGTCTATATAAGGCCAATGCCTCATCTCCATCTTGTCTTCAATCCTGCTTCTGACCTCTGGAGGGACTTTGCTACAAACTGAAGCTTTACACAGGGGACTGAACGACCCATCCCGGTGGGGGATGTATTCCAGAGACTTAATCTAAAACCTGCAGTTTACTCCAGCACTGCTGCAAGCCTGAACTAAGAACTTTGCCATTACTGTATGTAATTGATTGCATTTAACCAATTCTACCTCTCTTCTCTACCTTTTTCCCTTTGTAAATAAACCTTTAGATTTTAGATTCTAAAGGATTGGCAACAGCGTGATTTGTGGGTAAGATCTGATGTGTATATTGACCTGGGTCTGGGGCTTGGTCCTTTGGAATCGAGGGAACCTTTTTCTTTTATTGGGGTGTTGGTTTTCATAACCATTTATCCCCAGGACGAGTGCACTGGTGGTGATGCTGGGAGACTGGAGTGTCTAAGGAAATTGCTTGTGTGACTTGTGGTAAGCCAGTGGGGTGAGACCAAAGTCCTTTTTGTCTGGCTGGTTTGGTTTGCCTTAGAGGCGGAAAAACCCCAGCCTAGGGCTGTAACTGCCCTGTTTGAGCAATTGGTCCTGATTTGGCACTCTCAGTTGGGTCCCGCCAGAACAGCTCTGTCACAGTGGCGTAGTCGGCAGGATCCACAGAACCAGGTCAATTAAGCTTTGGGTCAGAACCCCACGCTATTCAAAATTTAAATGTGGGATTGAGAGTTTGGTTGGTTAAAGATCAGTGACCATGAGACAGAGAGAATCAGGAAAAGCAAGGAAACTGCAAGCCTTGAGAGACAGCCTGCAGTTTGATTATGAGCAAGAACTGGCAGAAATTCGAATGGAGAAAGAGGCTGATGAGAGAAAGAAAGAAGTTGCTAAGAGAGAAGAAAAAGCTCGTAAGAGGCGTCTGGAGCTGCTGGCTGCTGAGGAGAAAACTCGACAGATGCAACAGGAGACAGCTAGACTCCAACTCCAAGTCAAAAAAGCAATGGAAGAACAGCAGAGACTGTATCCTCTTGAAAGTCCAGTTTGTAACAATGTTGGTATGTTGTATCACTCTGAGCAGTTGTCTGGGGGTAACCACATGTACCCCAACAATGCCACCTTTTATGTCAATGCTGTTACTGTGGGTTCAGTAGGGGGTGGCCCCATAAATTGTGGCAGTGCTATGTATGAGAGTGTAAAAGTCAATGGTAAAAGCTGTTTAGGGCAAACTATGGCTTCTAACATCACTCTTGTTAGAGCGGATCTGGTCAAAGAGGAAGATTATTTACCAAATCAGAGTGTGAATGTTGTGATCCTCTGTGAGTTTACTGTCCGTGTGCCTTTAGCCAGAATCCACCTTGAGTGGAATGGGGCTCAGCATGAAGTGATAGCTGGCGTCAGGAAGTTATTGCCTAAAGATCTTTTAATTGGGGAAAATGTTACAGCTTTGTTCAGTCCAGGTAGCCAGTTACAGGGGAGGAATGATCTTAAACCTGTGTCTAGTGTGGGCAATGATTTGCCTGAGGTGGGTTGCTCCAAAGGTTTGTCTGTGCCAAGAAGCAGTGTGTCTGGGAATGAAGTTTCTGAATGTCTGTCTGATGTCTCAGAAGTGAATCTGGAGTTAGATCAAGAGCAGAAAGATCTCATTGGTGAGGAAAATGTTTCTCAGGAGCAGATTAAAGTAGATGGTCAGGTTAAATCCCTAACTGAGGAAGGAGAGGGTAAATTTGTACTGGGTAATGGATTGTTGGCTAGTGCAGCTTGTAGAAGTAAACCTGAAATGGGTAACTGTGATTTGCTAAAAGTAGCTCAGTGTAGTGAAAAGAGCAGCAGCTTATCTGTTGGGAGAGGCAATGTGCCTGGTAGGGAAAGTTTGCAGGAGCCTAGGCAGCCTTGTGAGCTGATGGCTTTGTCTAATCAGCAGTTTGGGAAGGGAGGGATAGTGGAAGATGAGTGTCCATATCCCTTACCTGTTTCCTGTGTGGAGAAATGTGACAGTGAGGGGAATGTGCCTGTCTCTGTCAGGGGTATTGACTTGCCTATGAAGGGAGCTACCTCAGTCTCCAAGCAGTTGTCTGTGAACAGCCCTGTGTGCTGGGACAAGGGAAATGAGGTCCCAAGCTGTGTGTCTGGTGAAGGAGAATGTGTCTCCGGCTCTTCTGTGTCTGTGGAGCAGACAGAAGGGGCCTTTCGGCCTGTGATGGGTGAGGGTGATTCAGTTGTCTCAAAGTTGGTTGTAAATACAGCTAAAGCCCAGGAAGGGAATAGTCCTGAGTTTGTGTCTGCTGGGGAGAATGGCACTGTGACTAGGTTGCATCCAGTTAGTGTCTTAGCAAAATCCCAGAGACCAGACAGTTCTGGTGCTTGTAGTTTGCCAGTTGCTAATGTGTGGTTGGAAAAGGGTGCAGCAACTCTGTCTGATCAGGATGATACCCTAGCCGGGGCACAAGGAGAGCATGAAGGTGATTTAAGTGTGTTACCTACTGACAGTTTGACAACTTGTAGCAAGAAGGAAAAGATTCCTGAACTTGTTCATGGCCCAGGGAAGGAGACTGCTTCTGACCTGTTATCTAGAAAGTCTGTAGGTGTGCCTAAAAGGGGATTGTGTAGAAATCCGCCTGTGGGGCCTGAAGTGAGTCTAAGTGTAAGTGAGACCCAGAAAGCGGCTGTGGTTGCTCAGGGAAGTGTTCCTGTAGAGCAAGCCCTAGGTGGAGAGGGGAAGGGCAGAATTTCTGTGAGGGGTGAATGGCTGCTTAGAGAAGCTCCTAGGGAAAGGAATCCTCATGGTAGCCTGTGCAAGCAGTTTACTGCAACTGAAGGGTGTAAAAGTGATTTAATCAAGAAAGTTTCAGTTCCTAACAGCCAGAAATTTTCTGTTGTGAATGGATCCACTGACTTTCCTTTTGAGAGATCCAGTGTGGGCAGCTTTAAAAAGGTCTCAGGTGGAGTAGAAGCTGTTAAGGAAGTTGAGCGGCCCTATAACCACCTGGCTGTGTGTGGCCAGCTTGTTGGTGGGGAGACAATGCTGTTGGGACAGGAATGTCTCCATGCTGAATCTGTAAGTGAGCAGTCGGTGCTTCAGGATCTGAGGACAGATTCAGTTACTGGTGTTTCAGGGCAGAACAGTTGTATGGCTAAATGCTTGAGGAGGCAGGGGAGAGCAAGCCAGCTCTCACCCTCAGACTCTTTGGATTTGTGTGGTATCTCTGTAAGACAAAGTCCAGCCGTGGAATCCATAGCAGCTAAGAAGTTAAAAGCGAGTGTCTGTGTTGATGCGAATTACTTGGCTGGCAGGGAGAAGAAAGACTTGCTAATAGCTGTTAGCACAGAGGGCCCACCCCATCAGCTGGTGATCTCTGTTAAGCAAGAGAAATCAGGGTTTAGTCCCGAAGAACAAGAAGGAAAGAGAAGACTGAATTTTGCAAAGGGAACCCACAGGTTAACCCTAAAATGCCCAAATTCCAATGGTATTGAGCCAAGGGTGTGGCATGACAAACATGATTGTAAATGGACACTTGCAATGAATTTGTTGTTATTGCTAATGCTAATTTTTGTAACTAATGTGTTGTTATGGCCAAGAACTGTAACAATGTACAATGTGCCTAATCTTTTGGAAAATCCCTTAAACATGTTGAAAGGAATACATGAAAACACACTTTATGTTAAAGGGCCTTGCTATACTGATGTTTCACAGTTAATGCATGTAAACAGTGTTGGAACTTTTCACAGGGGAAAATACATTCCAGACCTGATGTGCTGTATGAAAGGGGAAACTGAGGCACACTACCATATTGCTTTCATGGCTAAATGCCAAGGTTCCTGTACTATGAACAACCTCAATATCTACATTGGTTTAATGTTATTTGGGTTCAAAACATTGGCCAGAACTGGTATGGATAAAGTAGCTACTTTCTTTAGCTCTTGGCAAGATCACATGAAACATACAGGAACCATGCTGCAAAAGCTAACCAAGTTATACCTTGAGTTTGTAAAGAGATCCATTCATGTTATTGAACATGACTTTGATAAACCATTTCGGTTATACACTGGTACGGCCTCTAGCCCAACACTAGCTGTAGTGAGACAGACCCAAGGAAAGGGGGCTCTTGGGATGCAGTCAGCGATGTTTTGTCATCCCTTCCTGCATCAATTTTGCGTTGGGGGTGTGACGTTATTGATATAAATGGGGACCATATAGAACATGGGTTGCAACCAAGGTCCTGTAGTGGCACCAAATCCTAAGTAAAGGGGGTCATATAAGGTGTCTAAGACCAGGTTATGGGTTGCTGGTTATAATTATGCTGTCTGTATGTCTGTATCATTTTTAGTTGAAGTTATGAATGTTGGCTCTATGCTGTCAATATTTCAAGTTTGTGCTGTGCTTCTGGGGGAAGCCTCCCAGACAAGCTGGTGTTAGCTCTGCCTAGCCTGTTTGATGGCCCATTAAGGACCATTAAGGACACAATGGACCCATGGAGAGAAGGCAGACACGCCTTGTGACTCAGCAAAGTATGCAGGGACTGGCCCATGTGACTCTAGGCTCCATTTTGCTGTAAAATTCCACAGTGAAGACAAAGGGATTCTTACACCTGGAAAAGTCTATATAAGGCCAATGCCTCATCTCCATCTTGTCTTCAATCCTGCTTCTGACCTCTGGAGGGACTTTGCTACAAACTGAAGCTTTACACAGGGGACTGAACGACCCATCCCGGTGGGGGATGTATTCCAGAGACTTAATCTAAAACCTGCAGTTTACTCCAGCACTGCTGCAAGCCTGAACTAAGAACTTTGCCATTACTGTATGTAACTGATTGCATTTAACCAATTCTACCTCTCTTCTCTACCTTTTTCCCTTTGTAAATAAACCTTTAGATTTTAGATTCTAAAGGATTGGCAACAGCGTGATTTGTGGGTAAGATCTGATGTGTATATTGACCTGGGTCTGGGGCTTGGTCCTTTGGAATCGAGGGAACCTTTTTCTTTTATTGGGGTGTTGGTTTTCATAACCATTTATCCCCAGGACGAGTGCACTGGTGGTGATGCTGGGAGACTGGAGTGTCTAAGGAAATTGCTTGTGTGACTTGTGGTAAGCCAGTGGGGTGAGACCAAAGTCCTTTTTGTCTGGCTGGTTTGGTTTGCCTTAGAGGCGGAAAAACCCCAGCCTAGGGCTGTAACTGCCCTGTTTGAGCAATTGGTCCTGATTTGGCACTCTCAGTTGGGTCCCGCCAGAACAGCTCTGTCACACCGCCCCAGGCGGGTGCTTGCCCCGCTGGGCTCTAGAGCCGCCCCTGCCACTAACGCGCCATATCCCAGTCGTTGTGGGGCTCAAGATGGGGCTCTCAAGCCTTCCAGGCTCTCTCTCTCCAGCACAGCTGGGAGAATGGAAGTCCTGGAATTGGCTTCTCGTGTCTGTGGCTCAGAGGCTGCCCCACCACATGGGCTTCTCTGGGCCAGGGACCCTAGGGCATCCAACCCCCTGGGCCAGCTGGTTGCCTGACCCCCGCAGCCTGGTGAGTGAAGTGCCCCAAGCGTCAGGCAGACTGGGGAGCCAGCTGGCCCAGGAGTTTGGAGGCCCTAGGGCAGACCCTGGGGTGGGGCTGCCCAGAAGCCACAGACTTTGGAAGTCCTGGCAGCAGCTTGCGAAGCTGACGCTTCTTGTCAGTTTCACTGCTGCTCTTTTAGCAACTGCATGGGCCCATGGAGTGTATTTCTTTTCCTGTGCTGATGTTTCCAAACCAAACCTTTGTTGGAATTTCTGGTTGACAGGAAATAATAAATAAATAGGTTTCATTCACGCTTGGAACAAAACCAAATTTCAGAAAGTTGAAAATTCCTGCAAACCAGAAATTCCAAGTTTCAGCCAGCTCTACTTAGCCCCCACGGTCTTTGTACTTTAGGATGAATGGTGCTGGATCAGTGGGCAAGGCCAAACATAAGCAATGTGAAGAATTCTTTCTATTACCATGATATCTTGGCCATCGCAGTGCAAACAAATCTTCTCATTGCACAGGAGGCAGCTAACAGGGCTGCCAACAGGGGAGTTAGCGTGGGAGTTGCCATTGGAGGAGCAGGTGAGTGTCTTTGCGTCTGTTTGTGTAGTGTTTGTATCTCGCTGTAGAGGCCCAGAGGGGCAGGCTGCTGAAGGGGCAGCTGAGCCAGGATTGGCTGAGCCCTGAGTAGGGGGAGGAGCCGGGCTAGGAGGGGCCTATAAAAGCGGCCGCCCAGCCAGGCAGCGGCACAGCTGCGAGCAGCGGCACAGGAGGCAGCTAACAGGGGAGTTAGCGTGGGAGTTGGAAGGGGAGGCCCGGCACCCCCTAGGAAAGAACACCAAGCGGAGCCAAGACAGCAGCAGCCAGCAGCCATGAGCCAAGCAGCAGAGGACACACCGAGGATGAGAGCATGCAGCAGCTGTGGTATGTACCTGGTCCTAGCGGGGGACCCAGAACAGTACTATATATGCATGAAGTGTCGCCTAATAGAGCTGCTGGAGGAAAAGATCCAGGGCCTAGAGCTGCAGGTGGAAACCCTGATAGAGAATAGAAGGGGGTTTGAGAGGCTGATGGAGCAATGGCAAGCAGTAACTGAGGGGGAACGCCCAGGGGCACAGGGGGGAGCAGGGGCTGAGCCCAAGGAAGGGGGACCACCAGAGGAGGAAGATGGGCGGTGGAAGCATGTGACTGTGAGAAGCAGGCCAAGGAAAAGGAGAGCCAGTGAGGGGGAAATTGAGCTAAGAAACAGGTTTGAAGGTATGGAGAATGAGGAAGGGGTACAGCAAGTGGTAACTGACAGTGAGAGGCCAAAGAAAAAGAGGCGAGCGGCCAGTCCCATAGAAAAAGGGGAGGAGTCGATGGAAGTAGCACCAAGTTTGGGCCCAGGGAGGATACAGGATGGCTTAAGGGGAACCACAAGGGATGATAGGAATGGAAGGAGCTTGCAACCAGGGGGAACGGGGGATAGGTTAGAGGACCGTGCTGTCCCCAGGCGAAGGCAGGTCTACGTGATTGGGGATTCCATACTGCGAAGGTTGGACAGGCCTGTGACCAGGGCCGATCCGGAGAACAGAAGGGTGTGCTGTCTACCGGGTGCTAAAATACGGGATGTGGACCTGAGGTTGAAAAGGATCCTAAGAGGAGCGGGTAAGAACCCTTTGATCATCCTTCATGTGGGAACGAATGACACGGCTAGATTCTCGCTAGAGAGGATCAAGGGAGACTATGCCAGGTTGGGTAAGACGCTCAAGGAAATTGAGGCTCAGGTGATCTTCAGTGGGATTCTACCTGTCCCTAGGGAAGGGCGCCAAAGGGGAGAGAGGATCATGATGATTAACAGTTGGCTGAG
Organism: Mauremys reevesii; assembly: GCF_016161935.1. NCBI lineage: Eukaryota > Metazoa > Chordata > Testudines > Geoemydidae > Mauremys > Mauremys reevesii. Next base: position 14,965,551 of record NC_052631.1, read on the forward strand.
AGAGTGGTGTTACAAGGAGGGCTTTGGGATGTATGGGCACTGGGAGGCTTTTGGGGACAGACAACTGTTCTCAAGGGATGGGCTCCACCTAAGTAGGGAAGGAAGTAGACTTCTAGGAGGGAGGCTGGCTCATCTGATTAAAAGAGCTTTAAACTAGACACTGGGGGGAGACGGTCGGGAGAGGTCCTAGTGCTCTCCACGCCAAATTTTCACATTGGGAGTGAGGACAACAAGATAACAGATATAGCCAGAGGGGGGCGGTTACGTGTAAGGAAGAGGGGGGGGACAGATTCTAGATCTACAAGTCATACTGGAAGTACTGTGTCCCTACCGAGTTGGGTGAAAAGAGTGAGAGGAGCCCAACAGGAAAAATTAGGATGTTTGTTCACCAATGCGAGAAGCTTAGGTAACAAAATGGAGGAACTGGAGCTCCTGGTCCGGGAATTGAAACCGGATATCATAGGAATAACAGAAACATGGTGGAACGGTAGCCATGACTGGAGTACAGGTATGGAAGGGTATGTGCTGTTTAGGAAAGACCGATGCAAAGGTAAAGGTGGGGGAGCAGCACTGTATATCAATAATGAGGTAAAATGTAATGAGATAACTAGCGCTGCAATGGACAATACAGAGTCTGTTTGGGCAATGGTCACATTGGGGAAGAAAACTACCAGAGCCTCATCCAGGATAGTGATTGGGGTGTGCTATAGACCGCCGGGATCTAGCTTAGAGATGGATAGAGAGCTCTTTAATGTTTTTAAGGAGGTAAACACTAATAGGAACTGCTTGATCATGGGGGACTTTAACTTCCCGGATATAGATTGGGAAACAAATGCTAGTAATAATAATAGGGCTCAGCTTTTCCTAGACGTGATAGCTAATGAATTCCTTCATCAAGTGGTTGCTGAACCGACGAGGGGGGATGCCATTTTAGATTTGATTTTGGTGAGTAACGAGGACCTTGTTGAGGACATTGTTGTAGGGGACAACCTTGGCTCGAGTGATCATGAGCTAATTCGTTTCCAAATAAATGGGAGGATAATCAATAGTGCATCTGAGACTAGGGTGTATGATTTCAAAAGGGCTAATTTTACTAAATTAAGGCGACTAGTTATGGTAGTGGTCTGGGCTAACATATTTAGGGATCTAAGGGCAGATGACGCCTGGGGTTACTTCAAGTTGAAGTTGCAGGAGTTGTCAGAGGCATGTATCCCGAGAAGGGGGAAACGGCTCGTAGGTAGCAGTTTTAGACCGAGCTGGATGAGCAAGCGTCTTAGAGGGGTCATTAAGAAAAAGCAGAAGTGGAAAATGGGAGGGATCAGCAAGGAAACCTACCTTATTGAGGTCAGAGGATGCAGGGAAGCTGTGAGAAAGGCAAAGCGACGAGTGGAGATGGATCTAGCGAAGGGGATTAAAACCAATAGCAAACGGTTTTTTAGCCATATAAATAGGAAGAAAACCAAGAAAGAAGAAGTGGGACCGCTTAAAACTTTAAATGGAGTGGAGATTAGGGATAATCTTGGAATGGCACAATATCTGAACGAATACTTTGCCTCGGTCTTTAATGAGGCTAATGAAGGGCTAAGGAATAGCGATAGAGGGACCGATGGGAATGAAGATATGGGGGTAGACATTACGGTAGTTGAGGTAGAAGCCAAACTGGAACAGCTTAACGGAAGTAAATCGGGGGGCCCGGATAATCTTCATCCTAGAATATTAAGGGAATTGGCGAGGGATATTGCTAGCCCGTTAGCGATAATCTTTAATAAATCCCTAAATTCGGGGATTGTACCGACTGACTGGAGATTAGCTAATGTAGTTCCTATATTCAAGAAGGGGAAAAAAAGTGACCCGGGGAATTATAGGCCTGTTAGTCTAACATCTGTAGTATGCAAAGTCATGGAAAAAATCTTAAAAGAGAGAGTGGTTCCGGAGCATGAGGCCGATGGCAACTGGGATAGATTACAGCATGGATTTACGAAAGGTAGATCGTGCCAAACCAACTTGATCTCCTTCTTTGAGAGAGTAACAGATTTTTTAGACAAGGGAAATGCGGTGGATCTCATATATCTGGATTTCAGTAAGGCGTTTGATACGGTACCGCATGAAGAATTACTGGTTAAATTGGAAAGATGGGGATCAAGTGAAAATCCAGAGGTGGATAAGGAGCTGGTTAAAGGAGACTGCAGAGGGTAGTATTGAAGGGGAACTGTCCGGTTGGAGGGGGGTTACCAGTGGAGTTCCTCAAGGCTCGGTTTTGGGTCCGATTTTATTCAATCTATTTATTGCTGACCTGGGAACCAAGAGTAGGAGTGGGCTGATAAAGTTTGCGGATGACACCAAGTTGGGGGGTATTGTCAATTCGGAAGAGGATCGGGATATTCTCCATGGATATTTAGATGACCTTGTAAACTGGAGTATTAGTAACAGGATGAAATTCAATAGTGAGAAGTGTAAGGTTATGCATTTAGGGATGTCTAACAAGAACTTTAGTTATAAGCTGGGGACGCACCAGTTGGAAGTAACGGAGGAGGAGAAGGACCTAGGAGTCCTGGTTGATCGCAAGATGACTATGAGTAGGCAATGTGATGTGGCCGTTAAAAAGCTAATGCGGTCTTGGGTTGCATTAGGCGAGGTATTTCTAGTAGGGATAAGGAGGTGCTAGTCCCGTTATATAAGGCGCTGGTGAGACCTCATTTGGAGTATTGTGTGCAGTTTTGGTCTCCCATGTTTAAGAAGGATGAATTCAAACTAGAACAGGTACAAAGAAGGGCCACTAGAATGATCCGAGGAATGGAAGGCCTTTCGTATGAAAGGAGACTTGAGGAGCTCGGTTTGTTTTCCTTAACCAAAAGAAGGATGAGAGGAGATATGATTACACTCTTTAAATATATCAGAGGGATAAATACCAGGAAGGAGAAGAATTATTTCAGCTCAGTGCTAATGTGGACACGAGGACGAACGGATATAAACTGTCAGTCAGGAAATTCAGGCTTGAAATTAGACGAAGGTTTCTAACCATCAGGAGTGCAATACTGGAACAGTCTACCGAGGGAAACAGTGGGGCGAAGGACCTCCATGACTTTAAGGTTAAGCTAGATAAGTTTATGGAGGGGATGGTATGATGGGATAACGGGCTTAGTCAATAGGTCAATTATGTGCCTGGTATGATATAACCTTTCCAGAGGGTTTGGCTGGAGAGTCTTGCCCGCATGCTCGGGGTTCAGCTGACCGCCATATTTGGGGTCGGGAAGGAATTTTCCTCCAGGGAAGATTGGCTATGGCCCTGGAGGTTTTTCGCCTTCCTCCGAAGCATGGGGCAGGGTTCACTTGCTAAGGAGTGGGTGGATCGGCTTATGTGGCCTGCATCTTGCAGGAGGTCAGACTAGATGATCATAATGGTCCCTTCTGATCTTGAATTCTATGATTCTATGATTCTATGTAACAACTTATTTGTTCACTAAATTAGCAATGGCATTACCAGCTTCAGGACCTGGAGCCAGAGTCTTCCATCCAGTTTTAAGATGACCTCCCTCTTGAAGGCCATGAAAAGTTCTGCTTAAAAACTGATGAAACAGCATAGTTTTTCCTTAGTTCAAGGGGCTGTGGAATCAGAACTGAGGCAAAGCTGGAAGTTTAAATTTAGTGGCTTGGATACAATGGGATCTATAGCTGTACCACCCTTATTTTCATTTTGCTAAATCAAACCCACTCCATGTTTGTCCACATCTCTTTGTGGAATGTATCAAGTGAAGGAAGACTTTAGCAGTAGAGGAAGTGGACACAACATCATCCCTAAACAAACAGTGATGTTAGAAACACCCTAATCCTATCATCAGCAATGTTTTAAGTAAAGCGATACCCAAAACAGCAATTAAACACTGGTGGAAGGGATAAGATGAGGATCATAGAACATAATTCAATCAGTTCTGGCATATTATTTTAATGTAATTTATTATTTGGATCCTAACATCTGCAGGACATCAGTAACTCTCAAAAACGTCAGCAATTCAAGGTGCTCAAAGTAAAAGATTTTTAATTGAGCATCTATTGATGCCTCTTTTCTAATAAATGAAGGTAGAAACTGGTGGGTGGTTTCACGAGCCAGGGAACTGAAGGGAAACTCCAAGCCTCCATCCTTTTAAAGCCCTTTCCTCAGGACTGGATTATTATCCAAACAATCACAAAACCAAAAACCGATCAACTGAAAAACACTGGGCAATAATTCCCCAGAGACTCTCCATGGTGGCAGCACCAGCTAGTAGGAAGGACACCCTTTAATTCTCCTTTTGACCCAGCTTCCAGGGCCGGCTCCAGACCCCAGTGCGCCAAGCGCGCGCTTGGGGCGGCGTCCCGCAGGAGGGCGGCAGGCGGCTCTAGTGGACCTTCCACAGACGTGCCTGCGGAGGGTCCGCTGGTCCCGCGGCTCCGGTGGACCTCCCGCAGACGTGCCTGCGGAGGGTCCGCTGGTCCCGCGGCTCTGGTGGACCTCCTGCAGACGTGCCTGCGGAGGGTCTGCTGGTCCCGTGGCTCCGGTGGAGCATCCGCAGGTGTGCCTGCGGGAGGTCCACCGGAGCTGCAGGACCAGCGGACCCTCCGTAGGCACGTCTACAGGAGATCCACCGGAGCCACGGGACCGGCGACCGCCAGAGCGCCCCCCGCGGCGTGCCGCCCTGCTTGGGGCAGCGCAAATCCTAGAGCCGCCTCTGCCAGCTTCCCCTTCCTTTTACACTCCACCCAAGCGGCAATGGGGCCAGCCTGGAACTTGTAATCCTTTACAGGCTGCAGTCTCTTTACTTTGTTACAAAATTCTGTCCTATAACATATACCCTCCTGCAATGAATTTGAGTCTTAAACTATTATAGAGTTTTCATGGGGCTGCATAATTTTTAACTCAAAAACTTGCTGCACTTGTATTTATCTTCATGCATAGTTTGAAACCTAAAACATAAACAGGCTTCTGCTGAAACTAAAGGACATGAACCTAAGAGCAGCTGATCAGTGTGAGAGAGGAGCCAAATTCTGCAATCACTTGCACGAGTATATCTCCAGTCATGTTACTTCACATTGACACTGGTGAAATCCAGATTTGGCCCAGAGTTGTAGAGTTTCATTTTTGCTAGCAAAGAAAAATTGTGAGAGGCAAATATCCTGAAACAATCAATATGTTAATATTTACTGCAAAGTTAAATCTTATCAAGGAGCTGCAGGGAGCTCCTGTGTTTAATTTAATGTTGAATACTCCAAGTACTTCTTTTTAAAGAGTTTATATTAATAGGAAACAAATTCAGACATGGTTGACTTTTCTTAGAATTTCAGTAACTTCTCTAATATCTTTTCCCTGCTAACATTTTTGTTGTGGCCTACCAAAGTTCCATTCCAGATGGGACAGGCGATTCGAACGCTCCAGCCAGCAAACCAAGGCTTATAAGAAAAAACAGGAAAGAAAGCAAAAATTCCAGAGAAAATGCTTATAATCCCAAAGGTAATAAGTGTCCCTCCGGTACCCTCATACAGGCTCTTTGTTTTCATTGTGAGTCTCTCTCTCTCTCGCCCTCTGCTTGATTCACATCAAGGATTAGTAACTAAAGCCTAGTCAAAGACGTTTCATTATAAACAGAAGTTTCTTAGAGACTGTAGTCATGACACATGCAGATTGTGTACCTACCATGACAAAACATTATTCTAGTTAAATTAATCCTACATAGCCACAAGTATAATCAAAAAGACTCCGAATGTGCCCAATAACATAAAATGGCTTTCTTTAAAAGAATAAATCCCTGTCCACTTTCAGCTGCAGAAAAACCCATCGAGTGATTCTGAATTACTTCTTCATCTGTCTTCCCATGAGGAGCAACCACTTCCTAGTCTGTGGAGAGCCAGAAATTTGCTGACGGCACTATAGTCATTGTTTCCAATGACTAGTCTATTAGAGCCAAGACTGAACCCAATATCCTTTGTTCCCTAGAGGTCAGCATATGCAGAATACAGATGCATATGTCTCTGCATGTGACCATGCTCACCCCTAGCAATAGTTATTTATAAAATAAAATTTGTGTCAGGAGATTGTCACTGGGAGTTTTGCTTGTTTCTGTTTTAAAATCAAGTGCACTGTGCAATTCATGTTATTAACTTTCGAGCATCCCTCCAAAAACAGATAATTTCAGCTCCAAGCATGGGACAGAAGAGGGGCCTAGGAAGATTCTGGGGCCTGTTCCTGCTGCCACTGAACTCAGGGGCAAAATGGCCATTGACTGCAGTCGGAGCAGGACTAGTGATTACCACAAAAACAACACTGTTTACTGAACAGGTTCCCCAGTTGCTCCTGTATCTGCAACTGCAAATATTTTGATTGAAAGAGCTTAAGTCATTATATTTGATGCACATTATCATACATAACTTCTGAGTCACAACTGCACAATACTGAAAACAGCAGAACTCATTTCAAACATGCTGCCCCTGGAGAGTTGCCATGGTTATCTGATGTTTCAGTTAGGATGGCATCTGAGATGGCAATGCTATTACATAAAGTCGGAAGGGAACTATTTTCCAGCCCTCCTGAGTGAGTGGTCACATCTCTACACATCTGTGTAATGTTAGTTTATTTGTGACAAGAACTGACAGCAAGTTCAGGGTCACTACTGTGTCCAATGGGCCCAGCAGAGGTCACAAGGGCTGCAAAACATTCAGATGTGGCTCCCTGATTCTCAGGCTGGCATTATGTTGGCCCTGGCTGCTCTAATATCCACCAGCTGGTAACAAACAGAGATCCAGCTCTCTTCCTGCCACTTATGTCCCCTAGGACTAGGAAGAGGAGGGGGTGCTATGCTAGTTTTATGCCAGCTGAGGACTTCCTCAGGTTGGGAGAATTCTGAGCTAGCAAGATGTGACAAGATTCTAGTTGTCATGGCTGAAGTTGTGCAAACAGGCTAGAGAATCTAGCCCTGGAAAGTCAAGGTGGCATGGGACGCAATCTTTAATGCAATGGGTTGTAGATATTTAACCCCCGAAACCAGATGACCTTAGAAGTAAACAATGAGGTGGCAAAATTTGCAGATGATACAACTACTCAAGATAGTTAAGATCCAGGCAGACTGCAAAGAGCTACAAAAGGATCTCTCAAAACTGGGTGATTGAGCAACAAAATGGCAGATGAAATTCAATGTTGATAAATGCAAAGTAATGCACATTGGAAAACATAATCCAAACTACACATATAAAATGATGGGGTCTAAATTAGCTGTTACCACTCAAGAAAGAGATCTTGGAGTTATTGTGAATAGTTCTCTGAAAACATCCACTCAGTGTGCAGGGGCAGTCAAAAAAATGAACAGAATGTTGGGAATCATTAAGAAAGGCCTAGATAATAAGAAAGAAAATATCATATTGCCACTTTACAAATCCATGGTACGCTCACATCTTGAATACTGCGTGCAGATGTGATCACCCCATCTCAAAAAAGTTATATTGGAATTGGAAAAGGTTCAGAAAAGGGCAACAAAAATTATTAGGAGTATGGAGCATCTACCATATGAGGAGAGATTAATAAGACTGGGACTTTTCAGCTTGGAAAATAGATGACTAAGGGGAGATATGATAGAAGTCTATAAAATCATGACTGGTGTAAAGAAAGTAAATAAGGAAGTGTTATTTACTCCTTCTCATAACACAAGAACTAGGATTCACCAAATGAAATTAATAGGCAGCAGATTTAAGGAAGTATTTTTTCACACAACGCATAGTCAACCTGTGGAACTCCTTGCCAGAGGATGTTGTGAAGGTCAAGACTATAACAGGGTTCAAAAAAGAACGAGATAAATTGGTGGAGGATAGGTCCATCAATGGTTATTAGGCAGGATGGGCAGGAATGGTGTCCCTAGCCTCTGTTTGCCAGAAGCTGGGAATGGGCGACAGGGGATGGATCATTTCATTACCTGTTCTGTTCATTCCCTCTGGGGCACCTGGCATTGGCCACTGCCAGAAGACAGGATACTGGGCTAGATGGACCTATGGTGTGATCCAGTATGGCCATTCTTATGTTCAGGATTAATAGGAGCTGCAATAACTCAGTAAAGCGAGACATGAAGGTAGAACGTCAACTTTAACTTTGAATGTGTGCCTTTGATGGATTTCACAATGTTAATTTCACTGAATAAGTCTGGGGTTCTTTTGGCACTTAATTGATCTATGGGTTGTCACCATAAGATTTTAAAAGTATATTTATTCTTACAACATTGACTTTCTTTATGAAATATTATCCAAACTCCAATTTAATTTCATTAAAATTAGCGGTCTTGTAATTTTGTTAAATATGCACAGTCTGTCTTCTCGTAGATTACCTTTAATCTCTGTTCTATTAGCAAGTCAATAAAGTGACACATGGAAAATTATACTCTATTAGGAATGTAAGTTGCAAGATGACTTCATGGTCTTGAATGACAACATAAGCATGCCAGATGCTCATGGTGCGTGACCCCTTTAAAGATTTAGAAAGATCATACACTACTTTAAAATGTAATTTCCTGCATGTAGAGTGAAGAAAGAGAGCCTAACAGCTTAATGTTACTTAGTGCTTCCCATCTAGTGTGAATGTCTTAATAACAAATCACAGCTCTGATCTCCTTTTTGGCTGCATGTTTCCAATACGCTCTGTAATGCCTTTCTCATGACCGGAATGGTTAACATTCCATATTTTCTTGCTGTTATGTGGTAATCAGGGTTGTATTTCATTCCCTGATGAAGAGGGACCTTTGCACAGTAGCATACAAAAAATTTAGTCCTTGGTCTGAGTCATGCTTTGACTTTTACTGAGTCTTTTATCTGGAGGTTAAAGCAACCTGGCATGTCAGTAAAAGAGCAGATAACAGCACAGTGTGAAAACCAAGCAGTATAACGCCTGCAATGTCCTTTCTGCAGCTTCTATTCTGCAGTTATGCGGGAGTCAGCACCTTTAGGAGCTCTGCTATCAGTGGCAGGGAGCTGGGGGCAACATGGAGTCCTCTGCCTCCACTCATCACTTTCATGCAGGTCCCTGGGGATCATGAATTTCAATAGCTAGGCCCCCTGTGCACACTGTGGCTTCTCCTTATAGACCTGAACCTCCCAGATTTTCCTTGCCCTTTTGCTCCCCACCCCCACCCCCACTCCTTGGGAGAGTCCGTGGGGAATAAACAATGATCCAGGCCTTTGTCTTTAATGAAAGTGTGCCCACAACAAAATACATGTAACAGCATTTTGTACACTCAGTTCTACTCCCTACTCAGATGCCTACATATTTATGCATGTAACATGGTACAAATTTGTTCCCTCTCATAGTGTGTGATTTGTTTTGAGAAATCTCATAGAGCTAGATTAGGAAGGGAACCATTCATGGATTTGTTTTGAGAAACCCAGAGGATGTTATTGTACTGGAGATGTACTAGTAATTATGGAGCAGAATCTATGCAATAGTGGCCATAACCTAATGGAGCAGTGGTTTCTCTTTTTAATTTAGTACTTCTTCTGGGTACCAAAATGACAGCACTGGTGATATGAAGGCTTGTCTACATGAGAAAGTTGCACCAGTTTAACTTAAATTCATTTAAAAAACAATTTAATTCAATGGGTGCAAAATCCTGCACAAACACACATTTGTGTGGCTTATGACAGTTTAACTTGTGACAAAGAAGTGACTTAAGCTAAATCACTAGAAAGTACTTTTAAAACTGAGATCTGTGTCTTTGTAGGGTTTGAATAAACTTATTTAAAACCACTCCTTTAGCAAAAACAGGTGCATGTTTGTGTAGAGAGCAGGCCTAAGTCATCTGTTTATTCACAGAATAGTACAGGAGAAACAGTAACATAGCAAGCTTCTCCCATATGCCCCATCAACATGTCTCTGCCCTGCTTTCAAGAGGCTACTTCTATGGTGGCCTTCCTATCCTTCACTTTTCTAGCTGAGATTGTCACCAAGGGCATAACTTGTGTTAATTTCTATGGTGTTTTCCGTAGTGTGGTTAGCTGTCCATTAGCAATCAGCCTCTTAATTGTAATGCAAGTGGTAACAAGTTTTGGTCACTATAGAGCTCGGTTGGGTTTGAACATTTAGGTCTGTACACCTGGCAATGTAAATGGAGCAGCAATAGCTGCCAGAATGAGCTAGATAGACTGGGAATATGTGCAGGTAAGTGCAATTCTGTAAAGATTCATGGGCTAACGAAGGCACTGAGCTTGAAAAGATGGTACACTACGAAACTCTAGTAGGAGGAGGTTCTAAGGCAATTTTACACTGGTCTGACTGATTTTCAGTGGTGTAACTGAGAGAAGAACCAGGCCCCAGTGTGTATGGCTAATCAGACTTTTCATATGGTGTTTTGATAACATTCAGCTATATCCATGATCAACACTAGGTGCTGCTAGGCTGCTACTCATATGAAATATACATTAGCAAAGGTTTTAAACAGTATTTTCAGCAGCTTCCACACTCCTGTCTCATGTTGTTATCTACATTTTGACTGTTATAATCATGCTACTTTAATGCACATTAGCTTAATAAATATTTAGTTTTAGTTTTTTAAAGTGTTGATTTGCATCCCTGTGCATTGCCACTACCTTGAATACATATGCAGGAAACAAGCTAAGCAGCATACACCCCAATGAGTAATAAAATTAAGCTACTCTAAATGTTTCAAATTGTCTTCATTCAAATATTTACTTAAACTCTGCTTCTAGATGTTTTGCAACCCAAGGGGAATGACATTATTAATGGGATGATTCTTGGAACAGACCGACTGTGCTATCAGGCCATAGAAGTTTGTTTATAGGGGAAAAAATACGAAGAAAAAAATTGGTTAGCTCTGTTGAGTTTTGGGCTTTCTACTCCTACGTGTTTGAGTGGGAGAAAGGACAAATCTCTAGGACATTGACTTTCCCATGGCAACAGAAAACGGAAATGACTTTAACCCCATCTAGTGACAGATGACTCATTGTTCAGCCTACTGCTGTTTTCTAAACATTAGAACAGTACAGTGGGACGAAAAGTCAGGCTTTGCAATATCATATTCTTAGCACTTGGGCTTGTGGGAGAGGACAACTTGCTGGCTTCTGTTTTCAAAGGTCCAAAAAATTTCACTATGGAGACTCTTGACTATTCTTTTACGTTACAGAGAAACCAAACACATGTGAGTCCTTTCTTTTTCTTAGCCACTAGAGGGCGAGTACTAGGACATTCCACGTAGGCTCTCACCTCACTATGAGATGACTGAGATGATGCTGATGACTGGATTTCAAACACCTGTTCAGGCCCTCTTCGCCCCCATCCTTTCCAGGCTTTCTTTCTCTCACCAGTGATAAAGTTCTACTTATCAGAGAGGTAGCCATGTTAGTCTGGTTCTGTAAAAGCAGCAAAGAATCCTGTGGCACCTTATAGACTAACAGACGTTTTGCAGCATGAGCTTTCGTGGGTGAATGCCCACTTCGTCGGATGCAAGAGTGGAAATTTCCAGGGGCAGGTAAATATAAGCAAGCAAGAAGCAAGCTAGAGATAACGAGGTTAGATCAATCAGGGAGGATGAGGCCCTGTTCTAGCAGTTGAGGTGTGAAAACCAAGGGAGGAGAAACAAAAGTTCTACTTGCTACTTTTCATTTTGGAATCTTCAAAAAAGCTCAGAACTAACCTCTTTTCAGTTTCCCTCCCACTCGCTATACACATAAGGCTTGAGTCTCTTCTGCCTTACATCAGGCTTCAGTGACAGATGGCATATTTCTACTGAACACAGATTTCAGACTCCACTGACTGAAGTCTTCCCTCTCACAGGCTCCTTCCTAAGTGGCCGCCACACTAAACTGCTAGGTGACATGGTAGAGACTTATTGGTTCAACATTGGTCCAGATTCCCTATTATGTCCAGTATCTGCTCGACACAGCAGTGGGTGGGAAGGTTTGAAAGGAGTTAGCTGAAATTCCCTGGTTTTGGGGCTGGAGAGTGCTTCCAACTAAATACACAGGCTGGTAACTACTTCAAGGGACCATTGGCCAGCCAAGGACACAGCATGTCCTACACTTGACATGCTCCCTATGCTGGGGGCTGCAGAGAAATAGCATAAGAACCACATAGAGATATCCAGCAGCTTTCTGGCCCTTTTCCACTGCCAGAGTGATGCAAAGGGCCCAAATTGAAGAAGAGATTCTAATTCTGAACGTCGTTGTTATTGAAACAATTGATAGTGCCCAGCAGCATTTAGCAAATAGTAAAATAGCATCGCTACTTCAGCACTACGTCTCTTGAACAGAGAGGTTAGCATTGGAGATATGCTGAAACAGCAGGTTAGTCAATATGATCTTGTTCAGTCAAACTGAGGGATTTGTGAAGACCATCCCAATTTAGAGAATTGTGTGGACCTGACAAAGCTAGGTGATCGGACAACGTGACAAGAGATGAAATTCAGTATAGGCAAGAGTCAAGCAATGCATGTTGGAAGGGACAACTTGAACTACTTGTGCAAGGTTTGAAAAAACAACAAGCCTAGGGCATTATTCTTCACTCAGGTTTAAGCTGGTATAACTCTTCTGAGTTCAGTGCAATTCATACAAGCAGTAAAACCATTGCAAGTCAGGTTCCTAAATTTATTTGTGGACAGCACAATTAACAAAAAATAACTCAATGGCCAGGGTTGGTCAGGAAAGCAAACAAAATGTTTGGTTGTAATATGAAAGATAGAGAGGCTAATGCTAGAAATATTTGTCATCATAAACCGATGGCATACCCTGACTTTAAATATTGTGTTCAGTCTTGGCCAGTGCTTTTATTAATCTTAAGCTATCTATTTGTCAGTTCTGCATTAGTTCCCTATCTAGTATCCCCTATATCGGGAACTAGATAGAGCAATATCAATGGCTAAGGTTTTAACAGCAGCAACAGCATAAACTCACATTTAGCGCTACCTACAATTGTTCCTTTGCCTTGTCTCACATTCTCATAGTTGCTGTTTCTTCTCATCATCCTCAAGGCACATTCCAAAGACGTGTAGCCTCCTTGCAGACTGAGCGCCACCTCTCTGGCTAGGTCTTTATGATCTTCTGGCTGGATGTTCAGTCTATGTCTGTCATTGTCAATCCTATTGTACCATTGAGGCTATCTGTGATCACATGATCACCCATCGTATAGTGGCATTTCTTGGCCTACATGCTTCATAATTCATTGATCTTCCATCATAATGATATGTCTGTACCAAGAAAGCTGCCAACGCTAAACCAGTGCTGATGAAGGTGGTTACTGGGTTCATTGCTGATCTTGTCTTGCCACTTAATATGGAGCAGCTGATGAAGGCGACAAGAATAAAAAATGGCAATATGACGCTCATCAGCCTTCCTCAGCATTCATCAGTACAACTGATCTCGGTGACTTTAGCTGCTGCTGCCTTTCCCTGTTCTTTCCTGGACAAAGCGGGTGCCACCTTCCCCTGCTGATAGAGCTGGATAATGGGTGTGGAAATCATGCCTGGTCTAAACGGGCTGCCTGAGTCAACCACTAGGATACTGTCTCTTTCTTATACACACATGCTGCAAGTCAAGAATAAATTCAGGAGTCTGCTGGTTGAAGCTAGAGAGGACCTAAGGTTACAATCAACATTGCTTAACAGAGCCAGCTACCAATATTATCATGTAGACTTATTATGTTAACTTGATATGTCCACAGAAGTCAAAGGGCCTTCAGATTAAGCTCTCTAATCTTTTATGAGCATATCGGTCAGCATCCTAGTTTAGAAGCAAAGAAATTATTTTATAAAATATTATTCTTTTTAGAGCACATTAAATGGCCAAAATGTCTTTATAATACTAATACCTAGCTCTTGTGTAGAACTTTTCATCAGTAGATCTCAAAGCACTTTACAAAGGAGTATCATTATAGAAAATGGGAGTAAGAACAGTTAATTGTGCATTAGCACTGGACTCCCCATACACCTCTTTAAGTGAAAGGAGATGTATTATCTGGAGGGATTTCTTCATGTTGCGTGATAGTGACAATAGCTAGTTAACAACATAGAATCAGAGAAATAAGAGCAAAGTGATTTTTGTGTGTGTGCTGTGAGGTTATGAGGCTACCTACTGGTACAGTCTTTTACTACTAACATGCTGGGATAATAAATGATCAACTATAATCAATCATCCTTGTAGCGAGTCGGTGTGGTTCCCCTCCGGTCCAGCAGAGGGAGCTCCTTGCCAGACGCCCAAGTGGGCTGAGACACCACTTCCTGTCCCCGCCCCCCGGAAGTCAAGGGGCGGGACAGGAAGTATAAAAGGAAGACGCCAGAGCTCAGTCAGGAGCCAGCAGCCGCTGGGAGCAGACGTGCCGGCGGGAGCTCCTGACCGGGAGCCTTCTAGGAACCAAGGCAGCTGCCCAGACTGGCCTCCGCTTCCCCGCGCCCACTACGAGGAGGAGGAGCCGCCCGAGCCGCCCCGTGACAGGTACTGGGACCACCCGCCGGACCGCCCCTGCGCCCCCCCCGAAGAGGAGCCGCCGGGGCTTCCCCGGCCCTGCTTCCCGGAGGACCCGCCGGAGCAGGCCTGGCCGGACTTTCCGGAGGCACTACCAGACCTCCCCCCAAGCCCAGACCCGGAGGAGCCAAGGACCTTTGGCTGGCCCGAACCGGATACAAGTGTGCAGGTAGGCCCCGAGGGGGATATGGAGTGTAGCCCGGGGATAGCCGACCCCTGTCAGGCTACGGACATTGAGATGCCCATGTCGGTGTGTTTCGGTCAGGACCCCACTGACCAGCGGCCGTGAGAGCCGCTAATAGGGCCCCGGGCTGGAACACAGTGGAGTGGGCGGGCCTGTGTTCCCCCTGCCACCCCATTCACGGGTGGCAGTCTCCCCCTCACCCCAGCGCTCAGGCTTAGGCTTACCTGAACTACTGCTCAGCCCTGCCTAAGGGTCTGAGCCCTCTGTTTGTTGCTGCCCCGCCCTGAACTAGGGCCTGGGCTTATAAACTGAACTACTGCTCAGCCCTGCCTAAGGGTCTGAGCCCTCTGCTGTTGCCCAGCCCCTGCTCCAGAGGCCTGGGCTCACATTGACTCTGCTGTTGCCCAGCCCCTGCTCCAGAGGCCTGGGCTCACATTGACTCTGCTGTTGCCCAGCCCCTGCTCCAGAGGCCTGGGCTCACATTGACTCTGCTGTTGCCCAGCCCCTGCTCCAGAGGCCTGGGCCTATATTGACTTTGCTGTTGCCCAGCCCCTGCTCCAGAGGCCTGGGCCTATATTGCCTTTGCTGTTGCCCAGCCCCTGCTCCAGAGGCCTGGGCCTATATTGCCTTTGCTGTTGCCCAGCCCCTGCTCCAGAGGCCTGGGCCTATATTGACTTTGCTGTTGCCCAGCCCCTGCTCCAGAGGCCTGGGCTTACATTGCCTTTGCTGTTGCCCAGCCCCTGCTCCAGAGGCCTGGGCCTATATTGACTTTGCTGCTTCCCAGCCCCTGCTCCAGAGGCCTGGGCTCATATTGACTCTGCTGTAGCCCAGCCCCTGCTCCAGAGGCCTGGGCCCATATTGACTCTGCTGTTGCCCAGCCCCTGCTCCAGAGGCCTGGGCCCATATTGACTCTGCTGTTGCCCAGCCCCTGCTCCAGAGGCCTGGGCCCATATTGACTCTGCTGTTGCCCAGCCCCTGCTCCAGAGGCCTGGGCCCATATTGACTCTGCTGTTGCCCAGCCCCTGCTCCAGAGGCCTGGGCCTATATTGCCTTTGCTGTTGCCCAGCCCCTGCTCCAGAGGCCTGGGCCTATATTGCCTTTGCTGTTGCCCAGCCCCTGCTCCAGAGGCCTGGGCTTATATTGACTCTGCTGTCGCCCTGCCCCTGCTCCAGGGGCCGAGGCTTACATTGCCCGTGCTATTGTCCAGCCCCTGCTAGAAGGGTCTGGGCCCAAGGACGGCTGTCCTGCTGCCCGCCCTGACCGAGGGTCGGGACGTATACCTATTGACTGTGTGCCTTGAGGTCAGCCCCTGCCTGAGGGTCTGAACCCCTGTGACCTTCGCGAGACTGATTGCCGCCCGGCCCCTGCTCCAGAGGGCCCGAGGCGTAGGGTTGAGCTAACCCCGGACTCTTGTCGCCCACCTTTAGAGGGGACAAGGAGCGAGTCGGTGTGGCTCCCCTCCGGTCTGCAGGAGGGTTGAGCCCCGACTCGCCAGACTACAATCCTTTATTGCTGAGCCTAGAGACCTGCAAGGAAAGGTTGAGAGCTTCCTAACAAGGCCCTAGCCTGTTGTCCTTTGATCCCTAATCCCTTTAGGATCCCTCGGCAAGGGGACTTGATTAACTCAAGGAGAACAGGGGTTTAAGGGACCAGAGGAGCTAGTGGACAGAAGCAGGAAATAGGGGAGTTTTGTGAGGGAGTTTAGAGAGGCACAGTGTAACAGCTACATACTCCTAACAAACAATTACTAAATATATGTCAATGGACACCCCACCACCCTCAAAAAACAAACAAAACCAACCAAACAACAATAACAACAAAACTTCTGCAAGAATAAAAATAATGCAGACAGAAGTCCAGCAGCAGAGTGGGGGTTACCCAGTTTATTGCACTGAATGCAGCACATATGATTACCTCCCTTGTGGGCAGGTGGTGTATGCATGCATTCAGTGCAAGCAACTCCTGGCCCTTCGAGACTGAGTCTGGGCTCTTGAGGCCAGAGTGGCTGAACTGGAGGAGCTAAGGCAGACAGAGCGGTACATAGAAAAGACTTTCCAGGATACAATAGAGTAGTCCTAACCCCAGTCTGACAGCCTCTGTGCTGTGGAGGAGGGAGAAGATCAAGGGGAAGCAGAGCGAACCTGTCCCATAGTTGGGTCCCTCCCTCCAGATGATGTCCTGGTACCCTCTCACACTGAGGATACCAGTCATGACCCATGGGTCTTGAATGTGGATGGACAGCATTCACGGGAACAGCCACACTCCAACTCTCCACCTGGCAGCCTGCTGGCAACTGTTTATCTAGGACCCATGAAGCCCCAGTTTGAGGCTCTACCCCTGTAGTCCTTAAACCAGCAGCAGGAGCGGAAAGCACAAGACCCACAGTCCAGAACAGGGAGGAGCCCAGTTGTTTGGACTACTTCCTGTTCCTGCTGCTGTTACTGCTCCCCCGGCTTGATTTTGTGGTATTATGGGGAAGCAAAATGAATTCTTTGCATTTGTTTTCAAGAAGAGGATGTGAGGGAGATTCCCACACTTGAACCATTCTTTTCAGGTGACATATCTGAGGAACTGTCCCAAACTGAGGGGTCGATACAGGAGGCTTTGGAACAAATTAATATATTAAACAGTAATAAGTCACCATGACCAGATGGTATTCAGCCTGACGTTCTGAAGCAACTCAACTATGAAATTGCAGAACTACTAACTGTGGTATGTAAACTAACTTTAAATCAGCTTCTGTACCAGATGACTGGCAGATAGCTAATATGATGCCATTTTTTATTTAAAAAAAAAAAGGCTCCAGAATTAATCCTGTCAATTACTGGCTGATAAGCCTAATTTCAGTTCCAGGCAAATTGGTCGAAACTGTAGTAGATAGACAAAATTATCAGACAGATAGATGAACACAGCTTTTGTAAAGGGAAATAATGCCTCACCAATCTATTAGAATTCTTTGAGGGAATGAACAAGCAGGTGGACCAGGTTGATCCAGTGGATATGCTGTACTTGGCCTTTCAGAAAGCTTTGACAGGGTCTCTTAAGCAAAGTAAGGAGTCATTGGATAAGAGGGAAGTTTCTCTCATGGATCAGTAACTGGTTAAAAGATAGGAAACAAAGGCTAGGAATAAATGGTCAATTTTCAGAATGGAAAGAGGTAAGTGGTGGGGTCCCCCAAGGATCTCTACTGGGACCAGCGCTATTCATCATATTCATAAATGATCTGGAAAAAGGGGTTAACAGTGAGGTGACACAGTTTGCAGATGATACAAAAGTATTCAAGATAGGTAAGTCCAAAGCTGACTCAAAGAGTTACAAAGGGATCTCACAAAACTGGGTGACTAGGAAACACACTGGCAGGTGCAATTCGATGCTCATAAATGCAAAATATTGCACATTGGAAAATGTAACCCTAACTATACATACAAAGTGATGGGGTCTAAATTAGCTGTTACCACTCAAGAAAGAGATCTTGGCATCATCAGGGATAGTCCTCTAAAGGCATCTGCTCAATGTGCAGCGGCAATCAAAAAAACTAACAGAATGTGAGGAACCATCAAGAAAGGGTTAGATAATAAGACAGAAAATATCATCATGCCACTATATAAATCCATAGTACCCCTACAACCTGAATACTGCATAGTTCTGGTCACTCCATCTCAATATATATATATATATATATATATATATATATATATATATATCTATATATATATATATATATATATATATATATATATATTAGAATTAGAAAAGGTACAGAGAAGGGGAACAAAAATGATTAGAGATATGGAACAGCTTCCGTATGAGGAGGGATTAAAAAACTGGGAATTTTCAGCTTGAAAAAGAGATGACGAAGAGAGGGATATGATAGTGGGCTATAAAATGATGAATAGTGTGGAGAAAGTGAATAAGGAAGTGTTAGTTACCCCATCACATAACACAAGAACCAGGGGTCATCCAATGAAATTAAGAGGCAGCAGGTTGAGAACTAACATAAGGAAGTACTTCTTCACACAATGCGTGGTCAACCTGTGGAACTCATTGACAGGGGATGTTGTGAAGGCCAAAAATATAAGTGAGTTAAAAAAAGAATTAGATAAGTTCCTGGAGGATAAGCCAAGATGGTCAGGGATGCAACCCCATGCTCTGGCTGTCCCTAAACCTCTGACTGCTAGAAACTGGGACTGTACGACAGGGGATGGATCACTAGATAATTGCCGTGTTCTGTTCATTACCTCTGAAGCATCTGTCACTGGCCACAGTTGGAAGACAGGATACTGGACTAGTTGAACCATTCGTCTGACCCTGTGTGGCCATTTTTATGTTCTAGCTACTGTTTAGTTCATAAATGGCTTTGCCCATATTATTTCCAATTATTTAGTGTTCACCCCAATACTAAAGTTAGATAGTGTACATCTACTAACTGTGTACCCCAAATTAGTGAAATAGGAGGCTCCAGTCTTGCAAATTGCACTGTGTTTGTGGACTCTAATGCTCAAGCCAATCTACCCACACAAAGTACCTTGTGTGACCAGGGGTGGCTTTAGGTATTTTGCCACCCCAAGCACAGCAGGCAGGCTGCCTTTGGTCCCGCGGATTCGGCGGCAGCCTGCGGGAGGTCCTCCGAAGCCACGGGACCAGCGAACCCTCCGCAGGCAAGCCGCCGAAGGCAACCTGCCTGCTGCCCTTGCGGGGACTGGCAGAGCGCCCCCAGTGGCTTGCTGCCCCAGGCATGCGCTTGGCGTGCTGGTGCCTGGAGCTGCCCCTGGTGTGACAACCATGCCTTGGTCAACACCAATGATTGAATCAAGGGACTTTCAGAGTTGAAAGCATGAGTCTCTATAGCTTAAGCTAAAGAGACAGCCTCTATATCAGGGGTCTGTTACAAGCTCTTCTCATCTTTGGACTGGGCACGCACACACACACACCTACCTCTCAGTGTTTTAAGCATTGGTCTGCTAAACCCAGGGTTGTGAGTTCAATCCTTGAGGGGGCCATTTAGGGATAGGGGACAAATATCTGTGGGATGATTTAATAGGGGATTGGTTCCCCCTTTAAGCAGGGGGTTAGACTAGATCAGAGAACGGCACACAAGCCAGTTTTTGATGGCATGCAGGGCAGACTGAGCCGCTCAGCCCACCGCCGCTCTGGGGTTCCTGCTGCTGGCCCCTTGCCAGCCAGGGGCCCACCGCCAGTCCCACTCAGCACCTGGCCTGGGGGAAGGAACCCCAGGCTGGCAGCTGGAAGGAGCCGGCAGCTGAAACCCCAGAGTGGCGGCAGGCTGAGCTACTCAGCCCACTGCCACTCTGGGGTTCCCACTAGTGGCCCTTTGCCAGCCAGGGTCCTGCCACAGCCCCACTCACCTTGCTTCCAGTTGGAGTTCCAGTGCAGGCCCCCTGCCAGCCAGGGTCCAGGCCTCCGGCCCTGCTCAGCCCTACCAGCTGCCAGCTCCACTCACCTCAGCTGCCATCTGGGGTTCCAGCTGGTTAACAACTGATCACTCAGAAGCCTGTGTGCAGTTTAAAGTATCCAAATACGTGCCACTAGACATTGGAAAACTCAGCAAGGAAAAGCAAGGGCAAGGATCACACTAAACTAATAAGATCTGCATTTTAATTTAATTGTAAATAAAGCTTCTGAAACATTTTGAAAACCTTGTTTACTTTACATATAACAGTAGTTTGGTTATATATTATAGACTTCTAGCGAGACCTTCTAAAAAACATTAAAATGTATTACCGGCAAACGAAGCCTTAAATTAGAGTGTATACATGAAGACTCAGCACACCACTGCTGAAAGGTTGTCGACCCCTGGACTAGATGATCTCCTGGGGTCCCTTCCACCCCTGATATTCTATGATTAAGGACTGTGTTCAAGTGGGGCAAGAGGCAATTACTGTCCTACGGATAGATGATTAGCAGCTTTAGTTTAGAGCTTTCAGGGAACAAGGATCCACTTACACACGGTCATAACAGCATTTCCTCAGAAGAACAACACAAAACATTTCCACAAAAACAATAGTATTGAAAGCTTTGAGTAACCACTGTCTCCAGTCTTTCCTCCAATTTATCAAGCTAAATCTGTATGTTGCTTCAGTTGCTTCATATTCTCTTCTTTCTTAGAAGCACTTCCCCATAATTTCTCAAGATAATGAAGCATGTGATATCTGTTGAAACTTCTTACAAAAACCACATGCTATCAGTTTATTCTCAGGCAGCAATTTGTGATAATCAGTTCTTGTTTCAGGGGTAGCCTTCGTTTCTCTTTCACAAGTCATTGTGTAATTTGTAGTGATTGGGTATGGTGAAAAGCCAGCCTTCTCACTATGAGAATTCAGTATTCGGACTCTAACCAAACCACAAGTCCCGATAAACAATAGTCCAAATGAAAACAATCCGCCCCTCCCCCCGTTTCACTCTTCATGGAACACAGTATCCTCTGTTGGGGGTATAATAACAATATCTCCATCTTCTAAGAGCTCCAGCCTTGTGTCCTAGATAACAAAGTGAGCAATAGGTCCATCTCCAAACTGTCTCTGCCTTTCTTTCCCCAAGGACACTTTCTTCGGCTTTGCCATAATCTCTCAGCTTCCCCCTCAGGACTTAGCTAGGTCTTGTTCCTGACCAAAAACCACTCCCTCTTCTCACAATACTTTAGTAACTGGGTTATTTCACAGACCCTCCTCCCCAAGGTTCTTTCCCTTTGACAGGAAAGACCCAGAGCTCCTTTCCTAGTGTCCTCACCAGAAAGACCTTCTATAGATGTCCTTTCTTCCTGGCTTCTTCAAGTCCTTCTATCACAGCCTGTTCCTTTCCAGGCTCTCTTTGCAAAGATGCCTACCAACAGCTCGCTCCAGGTCTCATTCTTAATAGAGAGACTTCCCTAGAAACTCTGGGCTCCATCCCAGTTTCCTCTACACTAATGAAAGGGAGATGGTTGTATACAGCCTCCTCTCCTAGCATACCTCCCTGTGAAGCCTACAGGTCTCATATGTTCTGAGAACTACAACTCCCAGAATGCCTGTCTTCTGGGCTGAAACCAGAAACAGAGCAGAGCGGGTCCTGGAGCCTCCCTTAAAGGGTCAGCACACTCTATTACAATAATGAGTAGTACTAGGGGAGATGATTTAATCTGTCAGAGTACTACAGCATAGGATTAGGCTGGTTTATTTATATCCTGTATCAAAGGCTAAAGGGAAGGTCTGTAGAAAAAAGAGCAGGCTCTAAAACTCTGCTTTCTGAGAGTGTGTGAATTGCACATTAGAGATTGTCAGAGTTATTTCATTTGCTGTTTTAGAGCCACATACAAAGGCAAACTGAACAGGACTTCCTTAGCTCCAGGTTACTGTTTGGCGTCAGTAAGAACAAAGATAAAGATTACAGCATTTAAAGTTAATTGAACTGGATATTTTAGGAGCTGCCTGTTTCTCTAATCATGAAAATATAAACAATTCTATTTTCAGGAAGTCATGGATTTTGACATCATCTTCTTTAGAAGTAGACCTGCTAAACCTGTTTAACTGGAAAGAACTGTCTTCAGTTGCTGAGCTTTTAGTACTGGCTGCTGTATTGCTAGAAACTGAAACATCTCAGAAAATGAGGGAAAAGAAAAGGAAATTAACATCCTTGCAAGCTCTGTCTTCATGTTTAACATTGTGCTGCTTAAATATCCTCCTTGGTCACTTAATGTGAACAATCATAATAGAGAGTAATCCTTTGCTAAGGATGCTGCCGTCATCAAGGACCTCAGTATCACTGTGGGAAAACTTGTTTTCACTATTGACAAAATATTCACAAGTGGTCACTGATTTTGGCAATCCCAGTTTTTGGGTTGAGACATCTTGGACCTGATTTTCCGACTGGCCGAGCACTCAGAACTCCAGCTGAAGTCAGGAGACGCCCTCTGAAAATCAGATTAGTGGAATAACTCATTCGCATTTTAAAAGATCTGAATCTGGCTGTTGCAATGCTAGAAAGTATGGTACAGGTCACAAGTGACCCAAAGGAATTCCATAATTAACAGTGTCATATCTTCAATGCTATAAAACTGCAATGGGAATTCAATTTAAACGTGAGTAATCAGTGTGGTATTTCAAGAAAATAAAACACCGTTCTATTTCCCATTTGAAGTTATTCAGAACAACACTACCACTGTATTAAGCTATAAAGCCTACATTAGGTCTTTTTCAGATAAAAAGAGTAAATATTAATTTAAACAATGAACTGACAACCTCCCTTGATCTTTTATTTTTTCACAAGTCTCTTGTTGCATTTTTTGATGGATTTGACTCTGCTCTTTCCTTTGGGGAAGGGTCTTCTCTTGACACAGATAAGCCCATTTCATTTTCAAAGTTGTCTTGTAAAAGGCTGGCTCATGGTTTTGGATCCTTCCTGTTAGCTGGGTAGAATGTGAGAGGAAGAAGACAGCCCTCCAACAAAATAAAACAAAATCCTCCATTACACTGGAATCTCTCCTCCATTACACTGGATTTATGCAGTTGTAATTCCATTGATTTTAATGGAGTAACATTGATATAAAACCAATGTGATGGCAACAACCTGTCCCATCATCTTATGCCTGCAGAGATGCAGTTATTATCCTAAACTCAGACTAGAAACATATAGAGATCCAAATTCTGTCCATTGATTTTCATGGGGTCGGACAGGGTCTAAGTCAGGATGGAATTTGGTCCAAAGTGTTTATCTACAACGTGTGGAAGGGCAGTAAAATGTTGCTGACCACAGCTACTTGTTAATGAAGACAAATCTCCATGGCTTACTATTTAAATGGGACATCAATAGGACAAAGCACTGCAGATGCTGCAGTAGAAGAGTGGCCATGAAGCAGCTAGATGGATAAGCCACCCAGGCAAAAGCTGACATGCATGACGTTGAGTGGAATTGGAATATGGCAAATAAGAATTACTCACTGGGAAGATAAGAAAAACTCTCCTCAAAATTATAATCACTTAGACCCCATAGAAGTGTATTAAATCTACCTGCAGCCATCTAGATTAAAGCTGTGAAAGACATCAGCCTCATCTCCATACCTATGACACCTCCTTGTCTTTCATGGGAACAGAAAAGCAAAGTTAAATTACTGTGATGAATAATTAGATAATTTTCATGGCTAATTGCTGCTGGCAATGCAGACCTATTGTGGATAGAAGTTGTGCAAAACAAGTTTAGTTGCTGATAGACAATATTTCATGATCCTCTGCTCTGATACTCTTGGCTACATATATTTTTGTGGGCATCCCTTGCAGTGATGGATATTTATGCACTGTGTAATTAGCAAGTCAGCTGTAACTAATACATGTGTGTGCTGCAGCTGCCCACCTGGCAATTGCTCATGCAATGCTAATCCAATAGGATTGGTGGCTGCTCCGGATCCACATGGAACATTACTACAGTTGGGAGCAATGCAAGCTGCACAGCAGGTTACAGCACAGACATTTTAAAGGAAGCAGGTAGCCCCAGAGTAGCACTCACTGACTTCAGTGGGCTTTGAATTGGGTCCTATGGTAGGGGAGTGATGTGGTGAGTTACTTGAGGCAGGTGGGATGGAGGGCCAGCCAGTTAGCCAAGTACCAGTAGGCAAAGCTGGAAATTCCTTTGTTGTTATATATCCGAGCTGGTGAATCCAGAGTTCTTCTATATGACAGAGAGCCTGTTTCAAGAGCAATAGTCACCAGGAGAGATTTTCAAAGACACTTAAGGGAGTTAGGTGTCCAACAAACGCCCAGCGCTGCTATTTAGTTCTCTTCTACACTTTATTTTTCATAGAGCCTACAGTTCCCACATAGACCAGTAGGGCCATTATTGATACTGCATATACACCATGTACCGGTATTTGCCATGTGGAATTTACACAGGTTGTTCAGATGCAAAAGTTATAATTTGTATGTAAACTCTGCCTCCCCTCTCTAGACACGTAGATGCACATTTTGTGTAATTCATACACTATGCATTTTACACACACACACACACACACACTTCCGTTTCTTGTCTATATAAACACATCAAGCCCCACATCCGTCTTTCTGCGGCTGTATCCTGACACGGGAACACTCCCAATTATTGTTCGTAACCAGCTGTCCCATGGAGGCCATTTATTGTTTTATAGACACACAGGCAAGTGATTGTGTCTCGCCTGCTCCGCTGCGTGTGGGACCCTGTTCTCTGCATGCACAGAGAGCTGTGCAGAACAGCCGGGCGAGAGAGAAATCCCCACCTCCAGGCACCCTTCTCATGTGACCGCGCCTTGAGAAACTAAAAGCCAAAGGCATCTGTGTTCTTAGAGCTCTTCTACTCTTCTTTCAAGGGCCCTCCCGCATAGTTCAGCACCAGGGCACAGCTGGAACCGTGTGGCCCCGCCCCAGCCAGGCTAGCCTCCCTCCCTGGTGTATGGAGACAGGCAGCGCTCAGTACAAGCCCGCTCCGTGCACAGAGAACTCTGGAGACACCTGCCCACACACGCAGACCTGCGCTGGGCACAGGTAACCCCCAATTCTTTGGCAGGGCACACTACATGAAGGAGTAAAGGAGCTAAACTACTTGGGATCGGGATCGGGATCGGGGGCGGGGGCGGGGGGGGTTCTGCCTGGCATAAAGTTTCTTCTGCTTTTGGGTTTTGGCTTAGCAGCCTCTCCTGGGAGGTTAGTCCAGCCTCTTTTGAGAGCTCCCTAGTTTGTTTATTTTTTGTTTAGAAAACTTTAGCTCTGTCTTCCCAATGCTGCTTTCTGCCTGAGGCATTTGATCCTGGCTTGTCAGTCGTGCACCCTTGTATGTGATGGTAAATTGCTCATGGATGGATACTAGGTAAAAGAAATAACCTGCCTTACTTAGAATGAATGTATTGCATCTCTGCAGTCATGCCTCACTGCTACTTTCATAAAGCTCTTTGTGCTATTCCCACTCTGTACTAGACTGTGGTTTGGTTATAGTCTAATTTGATCAGCATGATTTAAAGAACAGGAAGTATTCTGTTCCTAATGTAGGAGCTTTGCATATATAATACAACTATATAGTGCTTCCCCCCAAAATTTCATTGCTTCCCACCTGCCAGATGCCATAAACTAGGTAATTATGGCACTGCTCCCCTTTGATTGTGCCTTATATGTATCATTCTCCAAAACTATATTCAACAAATATTTGGCTTGCAACACTAAATGGTAAGAGGAAAGGACGTGAATTAAAAAACTATTATACAAAATAGATTGCTGCTATTGCAATTTTAGAATGCAAAATTGCGGTATGTGCTGTAACGTTTTTGAACATTTGGGTACACTAATGGGACAGAGTTGCCCCCAATTTAGCTTTTTTCTTTAGCAATAGTTTGCTGGCTTCATGTTTAAACAGGAAATTTTACTTGTCTTTTAACAGACCACATGGCAGCTGACTATCTTTAGTTTAAAACTACTTGTGTATGATCTGCAACAGTGCTGTGTGCCTGGAGATCTTGTCCAAACTTTTTTTTTTTTTGCACTAAAGACAATCTAATTTTTTTTGCGATACAGAAAGCATTCAGTTGAGTATTTGACCTCATAGTCCTTTGAACCCCACTGGTTCACTTGCTAAAGCAGTGGAGCAATTTCACCAGGGTCCCTTCTTCTTGAATCCAGGTAAACAGTATTAGCACTGCAGGCATTTTAGTGAACATTTTCTTGATTATTTGGTATTTTGCTGGTAGTAGCAAGTAGCTGGAATTGTAAAGTCTGGAGAAGTTAAATTTCTTTGATCCCTAATGAGTGAAGTTAATGCTGGCCAGGAAGGCTGGCAGTGTAGGGAGACTTTGTCTCAAACACCCCACCCTATTAGCAGGTGCTGATTCTGCTGTGAAAGTATAAAGTGGGTTTGGCTGACTCACTGGTGTACCTGGTCTATTATCCCATTTGTAGGTAAGGGAGGGGGAATCAGCCCTCAAGCAGAGAGAGCGAGTTTGGGAAAGAAAGGACCCTAACATCAGCTAAGCCTGAATTCATTGGTAATGGTGAAAGGTGTCTAATGTCTTGCAGGATTAGGACCTTAAAGAATGAAATGCCAAATTCTGCCCTTAGATACACACTTGTAACCCCCACTGAGCCAAATTATGCTCTCATTTACACCTGTGCAACCCCAGCCAGTGAGTTCCATGAGACTTGTGTACATGTATCCTTGTACAAGAGCAGAAATGTGCATCACACAGGTTATGATTCAACCCCCTATGGAGGAGAGTAACTATGACTTTACCCCCGTGTTGGGATCAAGGAGACGCGGAGTCAAGAGGTTTGTTAAGCAGGCGTCCCGAGCTCTCTTGAGCTGGGTTTTTATTAGTAATTAGATCAAAGAGCATGAGATCATAGTTACTTGTAACATATTGATTGGTTCCCCCACAGCCATCTCCCTTTGTGCAATATATCATGAATGGTGAAGAGACTACGTGAGCTATTAGAGAGGCTACGTGCGCTATTGCCTAGTCTATGCTTAATCAATAACCTGAGCATTGCTTTACCTTAAGCCAGGAGTAAATGTAATAAACACGTGTGTGGTTTGCCAGCACAGCATGTTTTCACTACATCTCCCCCTTTTTGTTTTTAAGCAATTTGCAGGCATAATGAATGCTCTGTTTTGTATTAAGTCGTTGCCAAGGGCAGCCGTGGACAAATAGGCTAATAAGTGAAGGAATACACTGTAATATGCAGCAACAAACTATTAATCCTGCAGCTATAACAATAACATATGCAAACATGTGCTTGTTCATCATATAAGTGTATGTTGAAGTCAGGGATGGGGTTGCTCAGTCCCTGATGCCACGCCATCCTTGTATGGTCGAACGTATCGCAGGTACCCAGAGCGGGCCGCTTGGTGTTGATACAGCTGCGTAACCGCCCCAGGTGATTAGTGGCACAGGTCCGCTCCACTCCGGGCCAGGTAGCTGACGATAGGTTACCTTTGGAGCAGGAAGAACTTCTGATAATGCCGTTGTGCCCTGGTGAAAAATTGAGAATTGAAAGGTAATAGATTTAAATGATTGAGTGTAAACAGTACTTGAGCCAGCCATTCTTCCTTTTCTGTCAGGCTGCCGGGACAATTTTTGTTTTTGCCGCAGGAGAGCAGTTTTTAATGTGCGATTAGCTCGTTCTACAATGGCTTGTCCTTGGGAATTGTATGGGATGCCAAAGGTATGCGTGATTCCCCATCGCGCAGAACGCTGCCATCGCTGAAGAGCAATAGGCTGGGCCATTGTCAGTTTTAAAGCTGATGGCTTTCCCATCACTGCAAAGGAACGAATGAGGTGATTACAGACATGTTTCGCCTTTTCCCTTTTTGTGGCGTTGCCCATATATATCCAGAATAAGTGTCTATGACTACATGCAAATAGGACCAGGAGCTAATGGTGGGAACCGGTGACGTCCATTTGCCACAATTGGTTTGCACCTAGCCCCGAGACCGATAGCGGGGCCTGCGAGGTTTCCAGTACACTCAGGGCACTGCTGAATAACCGCTTGTGCATCAGATAGTGGTATGGAAAATTGCTTGGCCAATGCCCTAGCATTTTGGTGATGTAAGGTGACTTTCCATAGGAGAGCAGGGGAAAGCCCTTAAGGTGTTATCAGCATAGGCATTGCCTTGCGAGATTTCTCCGGGAAAGGCTGATGACTTCTAACATGTGCAATAAAAATAGATGTCGGTGCCGTAATATCAGTTGTAGGAAAGAAATAAACCAAGCAAATTATTATCCAAAGATGCAGTAACACAACTAGAAGCAATATTACTAACAACATTTGCAGCATACAAACTGTCTGTTATGAGGTTAACCGGTTGATCAGAAAATGTGTTAAAGGCAAGAATTAATGCAGCTAGCTCCGCACGCTGAGGAGAGCGAGGTAAACTGGGATTTCCACTGGTCATTTTTCTTCCAAGCGACCACCCTCTAGAGGCCACCATCGTGAAAATGGTAAGAGCTTCTTGTATGGGAACAGGAGATACCAAGTAAAATACTTTCAGTGGAATATGCTGAGCAACTTGGAGACGAGGATCCTTGGGAGTATGGTAAGTTACGGACCCAACATAATTGGCTAGGGCTATTTGCACCTCCTCCGAGTGCATACATGCAACTTCCCAGGTGGCGATGGGGATGGGGATAATAATGTTTACTAAATCCATGGCAAACAAGTTTAGTGCTCGATTCGTCCTTTAGTGATTAATTGAGCAAACATTCCAGACAATGGGACGAGTGTGTTTTTGTGTGTGTGTGGTAAATACATCCACTGAGGATAAATTCTCTCTCACTTGTATGTTGAAGTAATGCCCCATGAATTGCTTAGTGTCCCCAAGAATGATTAAGGACGGGGCACGTCAGGTACTGCTCTATCTACCCATCTGTCTGCCATGGCCGTTGACCTTATGCACTACCTCCTGTTGTTCGTTTGTTAGTGATATTATGTCTCCCGTTGCTTTCCTAATTTTAGGGAATTAAACAGTGGAGTTAGCATAGATGTGGGAATCTTGTAATACGGTCTTATCCAATTTATGGATCCCAGAATTTGCTGAAGTACTACATATGTTAATTTTTTTGGCAAGGTAAGTTTTGGAAGTATGGGCATGGAGTATGCTGCAAGCATTTTATGACCTAAATATTGAAAAGGTTCGGCTTCCTGTATTTTTTCCGGGCTACTACCAGACCCGATTGACATAAGATATCAGTTAACTCACTTTTCCATGTGGTGGGTAGGGGCCTACCGGCTATTAAGATATCATCCATATAATGGTATACAAGTAGCTGTTTGAACTTATTTCTGAAAGGCTGAAGAGCAGTATTTACAAAATACTGACACATGGTAGGGCTATTTAACATGCCCTGGGGTAACACTTTCCAATGATAACGTGTTGTGGGTTGGGCGTTGTTCAGGACTGGCACTGTGAATGCAAAATACTTTCTATCCTTTTCCTGTAACGGTATTGTAAAAAAACAATCCTTTAAATCAATTATTGCTACCTGGTAGTCATAAGGGATTAAATTTGGATTGGGGAGGCCACACTGCAGGGGGCCCATAGGTTCTAGTATTTTATTAATTTCCCTCAAATCGTGAAGGAGCCTCCATTTTCCTGATTTTTTCTTAATTACAAAAACAGGAGTATTGTACGGGCTTGTAGTATGCTCAATGTGTCCATCTTTTAATTGTTGCTCAACTAATTGCTGCAAAGCTTCTAATTTGTCTTTAGGTAATGGCCATTGTTCTACCCAGACTGGTTTATCAGTTTTCCACTGTAACGGAAGAGCCTGAGGCTTACTCATCTTCCAAAACCAGTTTTGCCCCTATCTGTTCTAACAAATCTCTTCCCCAAATGTTAAACTGTAAAGGCAATATGCAGGGTTGAATATATGCTATTATGGGGCCTTGTTAACCATTGAGAGCTCTTTTTAGATGCTTGGCTTCCTCCTGGCTATCTCAGAGGGCCATTTAGGTTCCCAATCCTTTTCAGCTATGACAGAAACATCCGCCCCTGTGTCCAACAAACCGGTCAGCCACTTACCTTGGAGGTTATACTTACGTTGAGGTTTGTGCAGGGATATTCGGTGTACCAACGCCGCCACCTGTGGGTGAAAGGAAGAGTCGCTGTCGCCTTCAGTACGGGTTGATCCAAAGCCTCCTGTATGTGTTACCTGTGATTTTTCTCCAGGGAGCTCATATGGCAACAGTATCAGTTGTGCCCAGGAGTCCCCTTGTCTTAAAGTAAAAGGCAGGTGACTCCAATACTGAACATATATTTTTCCCTGATAATCAGCATCAATCACTCCTGGAACTACCATAATTCCTTGTTTACTTGCTGATGACCGAGGGAGTATAATGCCCACCGTCCCTTCAGGAAGGGGCCCTTTTAGTTGAGTAGGCATTAAAAGAACTTCCCCCGGTAAGAATGAGGATTTTTCTTCTTGATTATACAAGTCTATTCCAGCACTGCCCGGTTGTGCTGTAGTCAACGCCCCGTTGTTTTTCCGTTCACTGGTTTCCTGCCCTAGTCCTGATCGACATTGATTTGCCCAATGATACCTTGTTGCATTTAGGACATTTTTTGGAGGGCCTACCCCTTCCTGGGGCCTTCCTTTATGTGCTCCTCCGGGTGCCCTACACTGGCTTTTAAAGTGTCCCGGTTTTTTGCAATTAAAACAATTTCCTGCTGGTTTATTACCTTGTCTTATAGCCCCTGCCAAAAGAGCCATAGCGTGGGTTTGACTACCGACATCCGCGCAAGCCTGAATCATGTCCGCTAAAGTGTTGTATTATAGATTGCAGTACCTTCTTGCAATCAGCATTAGCTTGCTCATAGGCCAGTCGCTGTAAAAGCTCTGTCTGTGCCTCCTCGTTATCAACCTGCCGCTGTACTGCTTCCTTGAGCCTATCTATGAACTGCGGATACGGCTCTGTAGGCTGCTGCCGGGTGGCTGTGAAAGACCTAGTCGGTTTCCCACGGAACCCTTCTGAAAGCTCTCATAACACTAAGTTTAGTACGAATATATGCATCTGGGTCTAACTCCAACTGTCCTCTATAGTGCTAAATTGGCCTGCTCCATAAATCTGGTCAGGCGTGGCAGCTGGGGTTGAGTATCCCACAGCAGCTAACCTAAACTCACTGTCCCACACCATATACTGGGCGGGGTCAGCACCATCTGAAATAAGTCTTTCCAATCTTGTGGAGCCATAATGTAGCCATTTCCAATTCCTTCTAAGATGCCTGCCACAATTAGACCTAATGCCTGTCTCCGTGATAGCTTTTCTCACTTCCCTCAGTACTGTATACGGTAGCGCCGTCCACTGTCTGCGGCATCGCCCTGTGCATCGACTCCTGCCGCTATAGGCATTAGCATGGGCAACTCCCCCTCCCACTGATGTTCTTCCTCCAAATTCAATTCCCCCGTCTCACGCGCCGGACGCAGCCCCACGATTCCCGGAAACAAGGCTGATCAGTTCCTTTATCGGGATCCGAGGGCCGCTGCCCGTATCCGACACCGCAGGCGCTGGTGGTAGCACCCGTGTCGTCAGCGGGCGGCAGTGAGAGCGCCTGTGGCCCCAGTTTTCCACTGCCTCAGTACAGCGCTGCCACATGAGCAGGTGCTGTACTGCTGCTCTCGGTTTCTCAAAGAGCTGTGTTCCTATCTTTTGCCAATCTTCTTGCTGCAGGGACCCCTCTTCGGGATACCAGGGGCATTGACATTCTATTTCCTTAACAAAATCCTCTACATGCTGGGCAACCGCTCCTCAATGAGCTTAAATAATTCCTTAGCATGAGCCTTTTGTGGCACTGATAAATCGCTCCCCATACTCACGAGTGGCTGTTTCCAGCGGGTGCACCTAGACTATTCCAGTCGGATGAGCAGGGGTCCTCGGGATCCGGTGAATCACGTCGGTCACCAGATGTTGGGATCAAGGAGGCGAGTCAAGAGGTTTGTTAAGCAGGCGTCCCGAGCTCTCTTGAGCTGGGTTTTTATTAGTAATTAGATCAAAGAGCATGAGATCATAGTTACTTGTAACATATTGATTGGTTCCCCCACAGCCATCTCCCTTTGTGCAATATATCATGAATGGTGAAGAGACTACGTGAGCTATTAGAGAGGCTACGTGCGCTATTGCCTAGTCTATGCTTAATCAATAACCTGAGCATTGCTTTACCTTAAGCCAGGAGTAAATGTAATAAACACGTGTGTGGTTTGCCAGCACAGCATGTTTTCACTACACCCCCGTAGTCAAATATTTGTGTTTGTATGCTTCTCTGACACAAAGAAATAAATAAAAGAAAAGTATTGTTCTTTTCATTTCTACTTTGTGTGTTTAGATGCACGAGTGTTGTCAGATTTGCTGCATAAGCTTTGAGTTTCCAGTTAGAAAGAAGTGATCTATTAACTATTACTAGGAATTTCAAATAGGATCCAATAATAAAAGAGACATAAGTTGCTTTACAATGGTACTACAGGAATTTAGGAAACAGGAAGCTCCTTTATTAGATATTGTTCTCACATGCAGCATCCTTGTGAGTCTGATTTCATTGCATATCTGTTTACATTTGTAGCTTAACTTGAACACATTGTGGCAAGGCACCTTCTCAGTTTCCCCAGCCTCCTCTGCTTTTAGCCCTGGTGAGACAGGCTTGGGTTATCTGGTCCCCCTTGGGACCCAGGGGAAGTCTGTTCCCTTCCTCCACCAGTCCTTTTTACAGTATATTTCTCCCTTGTGGGAGAGAATAGTGCCTCTCCTCCTGGTGAGGCTCGCTGTTTTGCTGCTCCTCACCTCCTGGCAGCGGCAGCAACAGGGCGGGCAGGCTGGCTCCTTCCTTCCTTCCTTCCTTTCTCCCTCCCCCTCCCCAGGGAAGGGTTTAAAAAGGTCTCAGGCAGCCCTTGGTTGGAACCAGCTGATCCTAATTAACTTCAGGTAGCTCCCTCTCAGCTGATTCTAATTGATATCGTGGCAACCCCTTCTCAGCTGAACCTGATTGACCCGTAGTTACCCCCCCAGTTGATAGGGAGGAGGGCCTTTTAACCCTCGGTTTCTACCCCTCCCTTGTAGCTGTCTGTCCTGAGTTTATCACAACATCTTGTGAATCAGCTACTTCCTGATATGCAATCTATATAGATTCTCTTTATCAGTAAAGAGTGGTATGCTTTCAGCGAGGACTTTAAAAAAAAGACCTTGTCACCTAATAGGACCATGGAGCATTATGGAAGCAAACAAAGCAGTTTGCTATTTGGCTGTATGGATACAGTGAGGCTGAGATTTTAGATTTATTTGTTCATGTTCCCTTGATTCATTCTTAAGAGTCTTAAATCTCATCGCAGTGCAAGTGTGCCCCCTCAATGGGAATTGCACTCATAGGCATTGAGATTGATTGGGTAATCATAAGGCCCGTAAAATTCCTGTTGCCTTCACTGGAAGTTTTGCTTGCATAGGGACTTCAGGGTTGAGTCTGTTGAGATGTATGTATACTAGCTGAACTGGACTTTAATTAAGGGAGTCTGTACAACAGCATACAACTAGAGTGAACCTCCTATGCCCCCTCTTTGGCCAAAATCCACTCCCCTTTTTGGAAAACACGCCTTTTTGAACTGCTAAAATAATAGCAGGAGAGCTTAGAAGAATCTGGCCGATCACAAGTTAATCCTCATGTAAGTTACTTTGTCTAGACAACCTCATGCAATTCTGAATAGAACTCAGCCCTGAATCTGACTCGTAATATGAGCCAGGAAATGTTTGGATAGGAAAAGTAGGGGGTGGGGGGTTAGCAACAGGTGTCTTTGGAAGCAGTTCTTTAGGTAAAGTTAATGCAAATTCAGAGTAAACTCTACTAGTTTGCATAAATATGTGCTTGAAAAGAAGCCAATAATGACTCCTTGATGGTAAGCAATTGCCTGTTCTCCTCTTCATATGAAGTTCAGAACACTTCACTGCTCTCATCTGGAAATTCCAGCCCCTAGAATCAAGACCTGTAAATGTGGAGTAGAACCTGATCAAACATGCTGTATTTATGTTGTTCACATGTGCCTGCCGCACTGGACAGCCGGCAAATCTTAAATAAATGGCCTATCTTCAGTTTATCTCGGATAATTGAATGTCTGCCATAATCCTGATCTGTGGGATGACAAAAAGAAATCTGATCAGAAGCTATTTCATTATTATGTAAATCTCACCATATCAAACAAAGAATCCATCTCTGGGTATGCATCAAGGCTGCTATATGTTTCAATTATAGTTTTAATTGCTTAATTTAGGATCTAATTCTGCTTTGTCTAACCCAGGGATCGGCAACCTTTCAGAAGTGGTGTGCCGAATCTTCATTTATTCACTCTAATTTAAGGTTTCGCGTGCCAGTAATACATTTTAATGTTTTTAGAAGGTCTCTTTCTCTAAGTCTATAATATATAACTAAACTATTGTTGTATGTAAAGTAAATAAGGCTTTTAAAATGTTTAAGAAGCTTAATTTAAAATTAAATTAAAATGTAGAGCCCCCCGAACCGGTGGCCAGGACATGGGCAGTGTGAGTGCCACTGAAAATCAGCTCGTGTGCCACCTTCGGCACCCGTGCCATAGGTTGCCTACCCCTGGTCTAACCTTTCACACAACTATATGGCTTTAGATAGAGTTACAAGTGGTAAATCAGAAGGTAAATTGGCTCTTCTCTTGTGCTTTTATTTATGGATACGGTCATGATGGGCATTTTTAATATTGTGTGTAATAAGAACTAATAGTTGTAGCTATTGATTTATGTTACCATTTCTTGATCTATCTTTGAAATAATTTGCTGTAAGACTGATAGGATACCAGTTGCCAACTGATAAGGTGCAAAAGCAGCTGAAATGCAGATTTTTTTCCGTGTGTTTTTGCCTTCAGTTTTCCCCATAAAAGAGCACTGGGTGGATCAGCTAAGTAAATGGGTGTTACCAAACATGTACACAATCTTCTGCCCAGTGCAGTATTTACTTATGTGCCTTGGATAAATACTTGTGCTTCATTATTTCCTTTAGAAAGAAATTCTAGAGAAGGCAGTACATTCTGTTGTGTCTTCTGGGCATCTTGGTCTGCCACCCAAAGCTGAAATTTTATATATATTTTTAATTCTCCAATTTTTCCCAGATTTATGGACAGAATTAAGGCTAATGGAGTATAAAGATATAAAACATACCCAATGTGTTGTTTTAGGGTCTGTGAAACTGACATGCTGGTAAAGTCAAACTATAAATGGTGGTATGCAGTTTTTGTTGCTTTGTAAATATTTAATCACTCTGCCCTTCCTCTTCTGTGTGTTCTTGTCCTTTCACACAGCCTGATCTTGCACCTTTGAAGTCAACGGGCCTGATTCTCAATCTTATTCACTCACTGTGAAAAATGGGTGCACCCAACCTAGGTGTCAGGGAGCAAAGAATTCTTTTACATTGGCTTTACACTGGTGTGAATGAGGACACAAGCAGTGATGATTTAGGCCCAATGTCAGTTTTGCCTTTGACTTTAATAGTAGCGGGACTGGGTCTATAATCTCCTGTAGGCTTTTGTGTGTGTTGGTCTGTGCACATGCCAAGGTGTAAAATTATTTTTTGAGACTCTGCTTGCAGACAGATTTTTAAACCTTCTTGAAGGAAAATAATTTTTTTTGAAAGCTCCTTATGATGGGGAGGTGATTCTACTTCCTCATGGTGTGTGTTTTTTTTTTAATTATTATTTATCTCCTTGACCTGGAGGCTCTTTGTTTCAGAACCAGTGCTGTGTAGGTGTTCACTCCATGCACCTGCTCCTTCTCATGGAGGCTTTCTGATAAAAGGAAAACCCAGAATTATATGATTCTATGAAAATTGCTGTATTTGCCTAACTGGATGTTGGGTGACCAGATGTCCCAATTTTACAGGGACGGTCCTGATGTTCAGGGCTTTGTCTTATATAGGTGCCTATTACCTCCTGTCCCGATTTTTCACACTTGCTATCTGGTCACTCTAGCTGGATGGCATTTCCTCTCTCTCCTCTTCACAACGTGGGAGGTTTTTTAGAAAGGTCTTCAGGAGTTGGCTGGGACTCAGTGCTATTTCCTCAGCGCACTCTGGGTCTCTTCAGTGCTTACATTTAT
This sequence comes from Mauremys reevesii, assembly GCF_016161935.1. Taxonomy (NCBI): domain Eukaryota; kingdom Metazoa; phylum Chordata; order Testudines; family Geoemydidae; genus Mauremys; species Mauremys reevesii. The sequence goes on from NC_052631.1 coordinate 15,001,803, forward strand.
TTATTTTCAGAAACAGTGCTGCTTTGTCAGCCTGGCTTGTGTTTCTCTTTGAGCAGACGTGCTTTTGGGGGGCTCATTTAATCCCCTTTTTCTGCTGCAGTCACTCCTGTGTATGATTCCTGAAAAGAAGTTGATGCTAAAAAGTGCTGTTGTGGAGCAAAATTAATGCTCACCTTTCTTCCTCTCTTCCTAGCGGTTTGTTCTGCTCACATGGCAAGAGAGGGTTTAGGGTTGCCAGGCATCCAGTTTTTGACTGGAACGCCAGGTCGAAAAGGGACCCTGGCGGCTCTGGTCAGCACCGCTGACCAGGCTGTTAAAAGTCCAGTCCGCAGCGCAGTGGGTCTAAGGCAGGCTCCCTGCCTGCCCTTGCTCCATGCAGCTCCCAGGCGCAGGGGTAGGCAGGGGACTCCATGCGTGGCCCCTGCCCCGAGCGCCAGCTGTGCAGCTCCCATTGCCCAGGAACCACGGCCAATGGGAGCAGCAGGGGCCACCTGGCCGTGCCTTCACCTCAGGGCCAGACATGGCAGGGCAGGCAGGAAGCCTGCACCCTGAACTGCCTGCCCCAGGTCAGAACCCCTTCCCTCACCCTAACTGCCTCCCAGAGCCCGCACCCTGAACCCCTGCCCCAGGTCAGAACTCCCTCCTTCACCCTAACTCCCTCCTGGAGCCCACATCCTGAACCCCCTCCTGCACCCCAGTTCCCTGCCCCAGCCCTGAGCCCACAACCCCAGCTAGAGCCTGCACCCCAACCCTCTGCCCCAGCCCTGAGCCTGCTTCTGAACTCCACACCCCCCTGCCAGAGCCCTCACTCCCTCCAGCGCCCCAACCTACTTCCCCAGGCCTGAGCCCCCTCCCGCACCCTGACCCCCTCATTTCTGGCCCCACTCTGGAGCCTGCACCCCCAGCTGGAGTCTTCACGCCCTCCCGCACCCCAGTGAAAGTGAAGGGGGGTGGGGGAGAGCGAGCGACAGAAGGAGGGGGGCTGGAGTGAGTGGGGGTGGGGCCTCAGAGAAGGGGCGGGACAAGGGTGTTCGTTTTTGTGCAGTTAGAAAGTTGGCAACCCTAGGAGGGTTGCGTGTGCATAAGTGACGGGCGTAGCATTACTCTGCTAAACCCAGGGGGCATAGTGCAGATCCCCGGACTAATGTGACCATGGCCTTACTGTGAGGTCTCTACACTACAGGGAAACTGTTTTAGCCAGAATGGTTTTTTAAAGATGGTTCCCCCCAAAAGTGCTAATATGGTTTCTCTGACCTGTTTTGGTAGGGACCTAACCTACAGTGGTTGGCCCCAAAGAACCTAAAACTGGAGGACAGGGATACCATGGTGCCAACTTTATGGGAAAAATCCTGTTTTAAAACTCTTCTGGCTACTGTGATTCCCTGTAGATGAAGCTGGGTCTCACTCTTGACTTGCCCAATATGGTGAATTGGTTTCTCAGCACAACCCCCATCCCTAAAAGCCACAGGAAGAGTCCCTACCTTCACGACCGATGAGACCCAGTTTAAGCAGAGCTATTGCAAAACTGGTTTGTAACAGGGTTGCGGTGCTGCTGGCCAGACTTCTTCAAATCTGGGTGTGAAGACTGTGTTCCAGACTGGGCTGGATTGGGCTTTGTTTACCCTGGCCTGTTGCACTACTATTACCAATGTGGGACCACCTGTGGTGTTATGACAACTAGCCTCCTGGCAGGGGTGCTGTAGGACAGTGGTTTTCAAACTTTTTTTCCTGGGGACACATTTGAAGAAAATTGTTGATGCCCGTGATCCAACGGAGCTGGGGATGGGGGGGTTGGGGTGCAGGGGTAAGGGCTGCGGCGTGGAGCTGGGAATGAGGGGTTCAGGCTGTGGGAGGGGGCTCTGGGCTGGGGCAGGGTTTATGGTGAGGGAGGGGGTCAGGGCTCAGGGCTGGGGGTGCAGGCTCTGGGGTGGGGCTAGGGATGATGGGTTTGGGGTGCAAGAAGGGGTTCCAGGTTTGGGGCTCAGGGTGGGGCAGGGGTTGAGAAGTGGTACGGGCTCAGGGCTCTGGGCTGGGGGTGCAGGCTCTGGGGTGGGGCCAGGGATGAGGGGTTTGGGGTGCAGGAAGGGGTTCCAGCTTGGGGGGGCTCATGATGGGGGCAGGGGGTTGAGACGTAGGAGGGGATCAGGGCTCTGGGCTGGGGGTGCAGGCTCTGGGGTGGGGTCAGGGATGAGGGGTTTGGGGTGCAGGAAGGGGTTCCAGGTTTGGGGAGGGCTCAGGGCTGGGGCAGGAGATTGGGGCGCGTGGTTGGGACGTGGACTTACCTCTGGCGGCTCCCACTCACCGGCGCAGCAGGCAGGCTTCCCGCCTGTCCTGGCACTGCAGACCACGCTGCGCCCCAGAAGCGGCCAGCAGCAGGTTTAGCTCCTAGGCAGAGGCGCGCAAGTGGCTCTGTGCGACTCTTGCCTGCAGGCACCGACCAGTGGGAGTGTGGAGCCGGTGCTCAGGGCCGGGGCACCATTCGGAGCCCCGTGTCCCTCCTGCCTAGAAGCCGAACCCGCTGCTGGCCGCTTCTGAGGTACAATGCGCTGTCGGAAAAGGTAGGCACTATCTTGTCTTAGCTGGGCAGCACCGCTGACAGGACTTTTACTGTCCCGGTTGGCGGTGCTGACCAGAGCAAAGTGACCCAGTGCCTTACATGCCGCAACCCAGTAGTGGGTCATGACCCACGGTTTGAAAAACGCTGCTGTAGGGTGATAATAGGCAGCCCATTCATCCAGTTTTAAGCCAGTTTTTAGTCCTCCTTTTCTGTGATTATGTCCCCTGTGAGGTACCGAAACAAAACTGACATGGTTTTGTCTGATATCATGGACGGGGGATGCCATTTTGAAGATCATACCCCTCCATTTCCACTGGTGTGACCTCGCACATACCATGCGTGTGAGGTCACGCCACTGGAGTAGGGAGACATGCGTTCTAGCCCTGCTTGTGGGGGTGGGGTAACGCTTTTTCTGGAAGTACGAGAATGTCCAGGATTCTGGGCAGGGGGCAGTGGCCCTTCTAGATGATTATACATAGACAATTAGAAAACTCTAATTTTAAGAAGTGCTTGGTGAGTGAGACCAGTATATGTGGATTAACGAACAAAGCCTGAAGGTTGCACTGGCTTGGCTGTCTCTCTTTCTGTGCTCAAACACAGATCCTAGTGTCAGGAATGAGTCGGCTTCTGCAGGTATGTGAAATCAGAAATTAAGAATGTTGCTAATACCCTCTGTGGTTTCCTTTCCCCAAAATACAGAGACAATAACAGTCATGGGAACATACCAGGTTCCTTTACCTAGGCACATAGATTTGAAAAGGGACATGTTTAGGAACTGGACCTTCTTTAGATCACAATGGGAAAACTGTGAAATTGTAACATGGCTGGATAAAAGGAAAACAAAATAAGAGCAGCCGCACTGTTAGCGATAATGGGCAAAGGCTCTGCCATGTGCTTCAACAGTATCTGGATTACGTCAGCAGCAGACTGACTTCAAAGTCTCCAAAAGTACTTCCTACCCACACAAAAATCCTATACCAATGGTAAGTCTTCAACAAGTGTAATCGAGAATCTGGAGAAAGAATACATCAGTGTATTGCCAATTTGAGCAACCCGGTTAACTCATGCAATCTTAATAGGTGAACTGTTTTGGTATAGATCAGTAATAGGGCTGAAAGATGCAGGAGTTTGAACGAGAATGTTCAGAAAACCCATACGAACTCTACCAAGAGTTACATGTGCAAAGCTAGTGTACAAGCTCACATCCAAATGCAGAGCATAAGGGGAGCAGATGCAGGCAGCACCAAGTCTCACAGGGAAAGCATGGAAAAAAAGGAAAAATGCACCAAAATTTGTGCAAAAGCAATGCACAACTACAAAGCAGAGGAGATAAAATGTAAAAGGAGACCCGTGGGTATTATGGAGGAAAAAACATGCTAATGGAAAATGTCCCAAATATGGGATCATGTGCAATAAATGTGGCAAGGGAAATCATTATGCCAAAGCTTGCAGACAAGACAGAGAAACAAAATGTGCGGTATTGAGGAAGCAAACAACTGAAAATAAACAAAGAAACCTAAAGCCCTACTAAAACAAGACACTCCACTCCACATGCTTCTCCCCTGGGGAAAAGATGAGAGAACAAACAACATAGAACAGATGTGTAATCATGTTGATTACGCCACTACTGGAAGGCGCTCTGATACTACAAGTGATGAGTGTGGTATTAGAATAGAATAAATGAGAACAGAAATTCTTTCGAGAATACATCGGAGCCATTCTGGAATAGAAGACCATAGCTGGAGAGGCAGAGATGCCATAATACTAGCCAAACATGACCAAGGATATCACAGAACTGGTGAGCAGTTGTGATACCTATTGGAAATGAAGGCCAACCAGCAAAAAGAGAAATGAAATTACACAGTATTCCCCACAGACCTTGGAGCAAAGTAGGAGCGAATCCTTTCACTGCAAACCACACAAACTTGTACTTCTGGGAAGTGGAGGAGCTGTCAGACACTACCTCAGTGACCATCATAGACAAAGCAGTGAAGCATTTTAGCAGGCTTGGTATCCTAAGCCGTGTAGTTTCACATAACAGTCGCCAGTTCATTGTTGAGATGAGTTCCTGTCTGCATCCTGTAAAACTTGCCTATACCGGTATTGCCCTGGCCTCTTCTTTTGTCATTCAGTGTTGAACGCATTCTAAGACAATATGCATTTCCTCACCTTTTGGGGGCAAAGCCAGACTTTAAGGCACCTGCTTCCCTACTTGGTGTAAACTTTGCTTGTGCCAATCAGAAACGGACACAAACAGGTTTTGGGCCCCGTCCCCTATGACACTTCTATGATGTCATAGTTGGTACTTTAGGCCTGCCTGCCATGTGCAGGCAGGGAGAGGAGAAAGAAAAATGAATCCTGTGTATACCCGTGTATCCTGTGTATACCCGTAACCGAGCCTGATCACCTCGAAGCCTCTCTCTCAGCTCACATGTTTCAAACAGATCTTCTACGTTTGCCGGTCGTTATGCGTTGGTTTGTATTTGTAAGTATCAGTTATTACTAAATGCTGCATCTTTGTTTATAAATATTGTTAGTAGATATTTTAGTCATTGTGTGTTTTAAGTTTCATTAACTCTATTAGATAATCATACACTGCTCCCTTACCCCTTGTAATTATCCCCAATAAAACTTTTAAATTGATTAAGTTTAGTGTGTGTGTGTCTGCAGTTTGCATCGTGACCCATACTCTCCTTGCATCCCTTACCAATATAGTCTGTTGCCACGTGCAGCCTGGTAAATAACAGGCCTGCATTTTCTTTCGCCCCTGCGAGTCCGTGGCAATCTACATTCATTTGCAGTGAGTTTGTGCACGTTACTCCGGAATGAAAATTCAGTCATATCACATCACCATACCAGAGCCAGTCACGAGGCAAAGCCAAATTGGCAGTTCAAATTGCTGAGGCTCTATTAAAGTAAGCTGCAAAAAGCAGAGAAAATACAGGGCATTCTTGGAGACAGTCTCCTGCAGAAGGTATGAATAGCAAGCAGCCTGGTACAGTGGTTTATGTCAAGAAGCACACTTAACTTGGTGCCTCAGCATTATTACAATTGGCAGTGGCGGAAGGAGTAACAGACAAAAAAGGAGACATGCAAAGGCAAAGCCTACTACAATTGACTAGCTATAACCAGGAGACCCTGTCAAGATCAAACTGTTTTCTCATCACAAATCATGCACCCGGAAGCAAACTACATCTGTTGAACAGACAAATCCTCGTTCATATTACATAGCAGGGGAAGGGTTTATATGACACCAAAACCAGAAGTACATTAATTAACTGTGAACATAAGACAAAACCAGGAAGTGGAGAATGGTGAAATATGCACTCCACTGAGACTTGCTCAGCAGGACATGGAAGAAAACACAGGCTGACAAGCCACCGATAGATATTGGAACAGACTCTCAAAACACACTCCCACCAGAAGAGCCAAGTTCAAGAGAATCTCCTGTTATAGTAAGAGAAACTCTCACTCCTTCCAGCATCCAACCATCTGCAATGTAGACACATAACGTATAATACTAAGGCAGGAAAGAACCACCATCTGAAACCCTGAGGAAAATACCTTAGTTGCAAAAAAGTTAAGAGTTAGATAAGTTAAACAAATCGATTTTGTTATATATATGATGATATGGACTTTAAGGGAGTTTAATAGAATGTTAAGTTAAGCAGGTTATGGTGTTCATGTTTAATTTTGCTATCTGAATTGAGTGTGCCAAAAGGGATGTTATAATAAATAGCTTCCTGATTGGGAGCACTGTAAGTAGTGTGCAGCAAGTTATTTTACATAAATGCTCTCTCTCATCAAGCACGTTGGTGTGGATTAAGGAACAAAGCTTGAATGTCTTTGCTCTCTCTCTTTTTAAGTACACCAACCGTGGTAGCTACAATGGGAGTTCTATTGTGAAGAGACCAGGTGTCTTAATTGTGTCTTCTACACCTGTTCTGATTCTTAAGTAAGGGAGTCCACAGATAAAGTAAAAAAATCCAGCCTGGGTTCTATTAAATAGTTTTTGTGGGCCCGGAGGGGAGATAATTTGCATCCTCATTCCCATCCCATCCCAATCTTCCCTTCAGCCTGGCCTGTCTCCAACTCTTGCCTAAAATGAACCACCCAGAGAGGCTTCTATAGGGGATGGTGTTGTGAAGACAGCAGAGCTGCCCTTCGACAGAGAATCCCCCCTCTGTGCAGTCCCACTGGTTTGGTGCAGAGGTTGGGCAAATCGCAAATGGGAAAAAGTCAGGTTGCGTCTTTTCCATTCTGTGGGCCCAACCCTGCAAACACATATTGCTGGGCATAGTGCTTACTACCATGAGCAGTGGCACTGTAGTTGATTGTAACAATTACGATTAGAAAGCACTGCACCTGGAAGCGTTTGCAGGATTGGGCGCATTGTCAGTAATTCTGTAGACTGAGATTTTCAGAACTGGATTTGGATGCCTGATTCCCTCTAAAATTAATATTTCCATTAAAATTGAGGGGAAATTTATGTCCAGATTCCTATGGCAGCTTTACATTCTTTGCCACAGAATTTTTTTTCACTTCTAAGATTCTTAAGATTTATTTTTAAGTCCTCAGCTCTAGTAACCCCCAATATGGACAAAATCTTTGAGAAATCTTAAAAATGTAGCAGTGGAGCTTGTATTTTAAAAACACCTTGCTATAAATATTTATATTTTTCATAGAAACCTGCAGGATTTGAGAGAGAGAGTCACTACAGAGCAGAGTGGGTATGCGTGGGGTGGTTTGCATAGACCCTCCATGGCCTGCTCACTCTTGGCATTGACCCTAGTGTGCCTTCGCCATCCTTGGAGAGAGGCAGCCTTTGACAAATGAGAGTCCAGTGGAAGGAGGGGAGAATATTTTAAAATCATCTTAGTGTGATTTGGGGCTAACTTAAAGGTGGGATGGGGAGGAGGAAGTCTGTATAGGAATCTGTAAAGGCACAATATATAAGTTTGGTGGGGCTTCATTCTCAAGATGTTTCAGGGAAATCCTGCAATAATTTTAGTTTCCAGCCAAATCACCTTGGGCCAGAATCTTGAGCCCTTACTCATGCTGGTGAGCCATTATTCATGTGAGCAGTCCCAAAGGTTGAATATAACACTCCCAGACCCTAGCTGCCAGCAGGTAGGATTGAACCTGGGACCTCTTAGTGCACACACCTCTACTGCATGAGCTAAGGGCCATAGGCCTTGTAACTAAGGCTGTAGAACAAACTCATTAATCTCTCTCTCTCTATGTGGTCTCGGTGCCACTAGATGGGACAGAGCACCATACCCAGGAGGTGTGTGGGTTACATAAGTTCTTGTGATGATGAGGAAGGGCTCTGTGATCTGGCCCTTGTGTTAACTTTTGGGTAGCTCTATAGGTTGGAGGCAGGATGATACAGTGGTTAGTCTGAGACTTGGGAGATGTGGGTTCAGTTCCCTACTCTACCACAGACTTGCTGGGTAACCTTGGGCAAGTTACTTAATGTCTCCATGCCTCAGTTCCCTTTCTGTACATTGGGGATTATAGCACTTTCCTATCTCCCAGGAATGCTATGCGGCTGAATATATGAAAAAATGTGAAGGGCTCAGATACTGTGGCAATGGGGAGATGTGTAAGGATCTGAGATAGACCTGCTGACTCCACTCAAACTCATTGCTGCTCTTACTTTATTATCCTACTGACACCCTTCCAATCAGCTTAATAATGCGCTTTTTGATTAAGCACCTTATGTCTAAGAGGAGGGAGCTAAAATAGGCTCCTGTCAGCTTGCCTTCTACAAACTGCAGAGCTTGTACTTCCCTAGAGTTGCCTAAATTGCAGCAGAAGAGCTCCTGGTGCTCGTTGAGCTATGCTTTATCTTTGGACATTTGCTGTGCCCCTCCCCAGATCTGAAGGCTAGTTTGGTAATGTGGCCCTGGCATTTTCCAAAGGGATTAGTTTTATCCGGTTCGTTTGATTGGTTACCTCTGTTGCTACAGCATAGAATGTGACTCAGGAAACAACCAGATGGTGGCATCCAGGTTTTTATGTAACGATGCAAATATGAGCTGATTGCCAAGGAAAATCTTTTCTCTTCCCCACCCAAAGGCAAATTAGGCATGGGAAAATAATCATGAGGAAATTATCTGGAGTAAACCTTCAGCAGCAAATGCAATTTCTTTGCCTTGTGCTTATCTCCTGGATAGTTCATTGTGGTTCTCCGATGCAGCCTGCAGTGGAACAGAGAGCAGTGTTAGAGACACACCACCTTAGGGGGTGATCAGGAAAGAACTGTGCCTCAGGTCTGCTTGCGCACCTGTTGCCAGCATGAAAAGCCACCCAAAGTCTTTGGCTTTAATATGTGTTCTTACAGGGAGGGCATTTAAAATTCTTTTCAATGCCAATTCACCATGTGGTGTTGGATATATTTAAAATATAATTAGGAAAGGAGCATAACCAAGTGGAGTTGCTTTGAACGTGTACACACATAGTATGCATCTTTATTATAGCTAGTTGCAACGTTTTTTTTTTGTCAAATCAAAAACGGTCATATTTTGCCAAAACCATAAATGTTTCAATTATGAAATGCTGCTGTGGGGTCTTATGGGAGTTGTAGTTCAAGTGCCTTACGCTCCCATTCTCTTCTATGTGTAGCACTCTCTGGTTGGAGTGTATCAGTCTCTCCGAATGGAGAGGGGAAAATTTGGTGCATCATGGGAAATATAGGCTGGCTGGGAGTCCCATTGACAGAGGAGAGTCTGGTTTTCTCATGTCCTAACTTCATTTCCTATGCGGCACCTTGGCAGGATAATGCCCAAGTGAAATATTTTGATATTTGGGTGCTTGCTTTTTCTGTGAAAAAAATGAAATATTCTGTGGAAGGCAGACACTTTTCATGAAAAATGTAATTTAGTCAAAAACTCAATTTTCCATTGAAAAACAGTTTTGATGGAAATATTTTGATCACCCCTAATCTTCATACAGTGAAATGTTGCCCTCTACCACAAGTTAGAGCATCATCCGGGGTGCTCTAACATGGGCTAGGGAAGAAAATCAGGCAGCCATAACCGGTTGCTGGTTCTTAGCTTCTCCTCTTCCCTGTCCCCTTTCCTGAGCTGCCGTGGTGCTGCATGGAACATAAGAACAACATAAGAACTGGGTCAGACCAAAGGTCCATCTAGCCCAGTGTCCTGTCTACCGACAGTGGCTAATGCCAGGTGCCCCAGAGGGAGTGAACCTAACAGGTAATGATCAAGTGATCTCTCTCCTGCCATCCATCTCCATCCTCTGACAAACAGAGGCTAGGGACATCATTCCTTACCCATCCTGGCTAATAGCCATTAATGGACTTAACCTCCATGAATTTATCCAGTTCTCTTTTAAACCCTGTTATAGTCCTAGCCTTCACAACCTCCTCAGGCAAGGAGTTCCACAAGTTGACTTCTCTCTGCCTCCTGGCTGGATCCCAGTGCACCTCCAGCTCCAGGCAGTCTCTGCTTCCCACACATGGGGGGCCCCACCTGTCTCCCCAGAGCTGAGCCACCTGGGACTGATGCAGAAGCCTGGCCACTCTCAGCCAGTTGCGGGGCGGGGGAGGGGGACGGACAGTGTGGGGGGCTTGGCTGGGCCCCTCCAGGCAAGTGGGTCCTGAGGGAGTCCGGAAAGGGCAGGCCTTAGCCTGACTGATTGCACCACTCCCGAGGGGCCGGAGTGATTCCCTGCCCCAGGACCAGCCCTGGCTGCGCTGCCGGCTCAGCCTGGCAGACACCGTCACATTCCAGCAGGGCTGGTGAGTGGGGCCGGGAGGCAGGGTGTAGGGGAGGGGGTCTCTGGAGGGCCTGGGAGGTGCTGGGCTGTGAGGGGGTGGGGAAGATTTGTATTTTGGGGCACTAGGGATTGGGGGTTCTGTGTGGGGTGCTGGGCAGTTGTGGTGCTGTGCAGGGCGCTATGCATTTGTGGCAGGGTCTGGGGAAGCGCTGGGCAGAGCGGGTCCAGGGGGGCTCTGGCCATAGGGAATGGGGGGGGCGTGTTCTGGTGTTGGGCAGGGGGGCTGTGTGGCATGACATGGGCCCACCCCCGAGGAGAAGGGCCATGCTGGCAGCACAGAGCTGGGAGGGCCATTGTGCGTCTGGCAACTGCCGGTTTGTAAATAGGGCCCTCGCGCTGGGCGGAGTGGGGCCACCCCTGCCATGCTTTACCCCATTGCTCCTGGCTGGCCCCTCGCTCCAGGGACGGACCCTCCCCCTCCCCCACGCCATGCTCCATTGCCCCCATGGGGGGCCCACAAATAGGTTTGGCACCGGGCCCACAAAAGGTTAATCTGCCCTTCTCCCCTGTGGTCCCTGTTCCCCGAGGGCTCTGCCAGCCACGGAGCCGGGTCCCCTGCCCAGGCAGCTCTTACTGGCCGCGTGAGCAAAGGGGACTGGGAGCTGAGGAGCAGCTTCAACCCCTCGCAGCAGCAGGAGATGAGGGAACACAGAGGCTGCCTGCTCCATGGCACCAGCCAGAGCAGCAGCTGTCCTGCACTGTCCGGCTCTGGCTTCCCGCCTCTGACCTGGCAGGGGGCGAGGAAAGAAGGAGAGAGAGTGTGTGTGTGTGTGTGTGTGTGTGTGTGTGTGTGTGTGTGTGTGTGTGTGTGTGTGTGTGTGTGTGTGTGTGTGTGTGTGTGTGTGGCTGCCCCAGGACTGCCTGCTCTTGCACTGTAGTTTTCTTGCCCTGATCCTCTGGGGTGCCAAGGATCAGGCCTTCAACCCCGCAGCGGGGTCCAATTCTGGGGAATTGGGGGAATCAGCCTAAAGCCAGCCCTAGGCACAAGACTCCAGAAAGGGTTACAGTAGTCTGGAAAGGTTGAGAGTCACTGCCCTGGAAGGGCACTGTTCAGAGCCTTGAAGGCCAGCCATTGGGCAACACTGGTTTATAGCTTTGCTCTTTTTCCCCCTGCAAAGAGAGAGGGGGGAAGCCTCTTTATAGACAAACTGGAAAGCATTCAGAAAGGAGCTACAAAAGGATGAGCGGTCTAGCAAACCTGCTTTATAGTGAGACACTGAAGAATCTCTGTCTGTTTTGTTTATGGAAGAGGATGTTAAGGGGTGCCTTGATCACAGTCTGGAAGGAGCTACACAGGGAAGAGATTTCTGATGATAGCAGAAGAAGGAATAAGGAGATCCAGAGATTGTCTACACTGGCACTTTATAGCACTGCAACTTGCTCGCTCAGGGGTGTGAAAAACACCCCCCTGAGTGCTGCAAGTTTCAGCGCTGTAAAATGCCAGCATAGACAGCACACCCGCGCTGCTTGTAGCTGTTCCCCTCCTGGAGGTGGGTTTTTTTAGTGTGCTGAGAGAGCTCTCTCCCAGCGCTATGCCGTGACTACACACGCCACGTTAAAGTGCTGCTGCGGCAGCGCTTTAACATTGCCAGTGACAATGACCCCGACATAACCACTCAGTGACAGACTTGAAGGTGGCAATTTTGCAACAAAAAAACTTCAAAAACAGACTCCAAAGAGAGACTGCTGAACTTGAATTAATATGCAAATTAGATACAATTAACTCAGGCTTAAACAGAGACTGGGAATGGTTGGGTCATTACACTAATTGAATCTATTTCTCTATGTTAAGTTCTCCTCACACCTTCTATGGGTCATCTTAATTATCACTTCAAAAGTTTTTTTTCTCCTGCTGCTGATAGCTCATCTCAGTTGATTAGACTCTTCCTGTTGGTATGCGTACTTCCACCTTTTCATGTTCTCTGTATGTATAAATATCTCCTGTCTGTGTGTTCCATTCTATGCATCCGAAGAAGTGAGCTGTAGCTCACGAAAGCTCATGCTGAAATAAATTTGTTAGTTTCTAAGGCCTTGTCTACACTACAAGACTATTTCGAATCAACTTAGTTCGAATTTGTGGATTCGACCTTATGAAGTCGAATTTGTGTATCCATACTAAATACACTAATTCGAATTTCTGAGTCCACATTCACGGGGCCAGCGTCGACTTTGGAAGCGGTGCACTGTGGGAAGCTATCCCACAGTTCCTGCAGTCCCCGCTGCCCATTGGAATGCTGGGTAGAGCTCGCAATGCCTGCTGGGGGAAAAATGTGTCGAGGGTGGTTTTGGGTAACTGTCATCATTCAACCGTCACTCACAAACGCCCTCCCTCCCTGAAAGCGCCGGCGGGAAATCTGTTCGCGCACTTTTCTGGTCGGTTACAGCGCGGACGCCACAGCACTGCGAGCATGGAGCCCGCTGCGATCATCGCTGCACTTATGGCCGTTGTCAACTCCTCGCACCTTATCGTCCACCTCTGCAACAGTCAGCTGCTGAGAAATCGGGCGAGGAGGCTCCGGCAGCGCGGTGAGGAGAGTGGCGCAGACCTCTCAGAAAGCAGGGTACGCCGGGCAGTGGAGATCATGGTGGCAATGGGTCAAGTTCATGGTGTGGAACGGAGATTCTGGGCCCGGGAAACAAGCACGGACTGGTGGGACCGCATAGTGCTGCAGGTCTGGGATGACACAGAGTGGCTGCGAAACTTCAGGATGCGTAAGGGCACTTTCCTTGAACTGTGTGACTTGCTGTCCCCTGACCTGAAGCGCCAGGACACCCGGATGCGAGCAGCCCTGAGTGTGCAGAAGCGAGTGGCCATAGCCCTCTGGAAACTTGCCACGCCAGACAGCTACCAGTCAGTAGCGAACCACTTTGGCGTGGGCAAATCTACCGTGGGGGTTGCTGTGATTCAAGTAGCCCACGCAATCGTTGAGCAACTGCTCTCAAAGGTGGTGACCCTGGGAAACGTCCAGGTTGTCATAGACGGCTTCGCCGCGATGGGATTCCCAAACTGCGGTGGGGCTATAGATGGGACTCACATCCCTATCCTGGCACCAGCCCACCAGGCCAGCGAGTACATTAACCGAAAGGGCTACTTTTCCATGGTGCTGCAAGGACTGGTGGACCATAGGGGACGTTTTACCAACATCAACGTCGGGTGGGCGGGCAAGTTTCATGTCGCGGGTATTCAGGAGCTCTGGTCTCTTTAGACTCCTCCAGGCAGGTACTTTCTTCCCGGACCACAAAATAACGGTTGGGGATGTGCAGATGCCTACAGTGATCCTCTGGGACCCAGCCTACCCGCTAATGCCCTGGCTCATGAAGCCCTATACAGGCGCCCTGGACAGAGAGAAGGAACTCTTCAACTACCGGCTGAGCAAGTGCAGAATGGTGGTGGAGTGTGCTTTCGGACGTCTCAAGGGGAGATGGCGGAGCTTACTGACTCGCTCGGACATCAGCGAAAAGAATATCCCCGTAGTTATTGCTGCATGCTGTGTGCTGCACAATCTGTGTGAGAGCAAGGGCGAGGCCTTTTTGTCCGGATGGGAGGTTGAGGCAAATCGCCTGGCTGCAGTTTACGCTCAGCCAGACACCCGTGCCGAGAGAATATCCCAGCGGGAAGCGCTCTGTATCCGGGAGGCTTTGAAAGCAAGTTTCCTCGGAGATCAGGGTAACCTATGACTCTCCACTTGCTTTCAAGAGAAACTGACCCTGGGCCTGTGTCAGTTTGTGTCGATTTCGATCTGCGGCTACATGCCGCGTTCTCCAAGTTTCCCCCACTTCCAAAGCACGTTTTTAAGCAAATTAATTGTTACACTCATTATTAATAAATCTTTCTTTTACTTTGCATTTCTGTTCTGGTGTTGAGACATGGACGCATACTGTGCTGGCACGGTGTGCACTGACGACAGACCGCTTCCTCCATAGAGGACTGACATCCTCCTGCTCCTACATAGGTCTCTGGGGTGGGGACGGCTGAAAGTGGTTCTGCATGAAGGGAGGGTTTGCAGGAAGGGGCAAGTGGTGCCTTCTTTGCATAGGGGTTTGGATGACGGCAGTGGGCTGCGGGTTTCTGCGTGGGAAGGGGTGATGGGTGTGGGAGAAGGGTGACTATCTGTCCGTGGATGAGGGCTCTTGTTGGGGCTCAGGGCAGCGGATAGGCTCGTGGATCCGTTGCAAGTGCATCGTAAGGGCAGCCTGCCTTCACAGTAATGGCGTGGCAGGCGCTAGGACCCTGGACAAGCATACACATTACGAAATGACCAGGGGCAGCATACACAACACAGAATGACCCTGGTGCCTACTGACTGCAGTGTGTGTGTGCCCCGCAGTTGATCCTTTCCCCAAGTCTGTACCCTGGTACTGTAGGCTATACCGTGCAAGTATGAAACCCCTGTCCACCCCATACACCGAAAAATCCTCTGACAGGAAAGACATGACGGAAACAGTGATTAACAGCAAACATCTTTTATTAATCTAATAAACAGTGGGGGGATGAACCTTGGATTTGGGACTGGCTGAGCCTATAAGGGAAGCACTTCTACAAATTTCTAACGTGAGAAGTGCGGGGTACACAGCCGCTCTGCTCTGGTTCAGTGACAGTTCTCACGGCCTCTACCACCCCTCCGTCTTGTAATTTTGGGTGAGGGGGGGCCAGGACTTCTTGGCTGGGGAGGGCGATTGCAGAGACACTGCAGGGGGGCCCTGTCCTCCAGCCTGCGGTCCTGCAGGACATCAACAAGGCGACGAAGTGTGTCCGTTTGTTCCTTCATGAGACCAAGCAGCGTTTGGGTGGTCTGCTGGTCTTCCTGCCGCCACCTATCCTCACGTTCCATGAGTGTGCGATGCTGCTCACATAGGGTCTCCCTCCAGTGTTTCTGCTCTGCAGCCTCTGCTCGGGAGCAGGCCATCAGTTCAGCGAACATGTCATCCCTAGTCGTCTTCTTTCGCCGTCTAATCATTGCCAGTCTCTGCGAGGGGGATGCCGGGGCAGTCCGGGAAGGAGCCGAAGCTGTGTGATGGGGAAAGTTAGTGATTTCCTTGTACAGATACATTTTTGCGAACAGTGAACACAATCTAGTCAATTTCTATGAAGAAGACCGTACCGGACAACAAGTGTCACGTGGTCTCCAGAGAAGCACAACATTTTGGCCTACGCTCTGATTGGCTGCGCCATTGCACAGGAGAGCGGAGAAGTCGGGAGAGATAGCAGAATCCGTCTAGCAGAGAGTCCTGGTAAGCCTTACAGTACATTATGCTTATCAGTTAACGGATGGCTGTGCCGTCGTGCTAAAGGCAATCTGGAAATCAGATACTATGACCCTTTTGCAGCCACTCCCGACACTGCAGGGGAAAGATCAATGTATGCTTTTCCTGTGTGGCCTACAGCACGTGGCTGCTAAGCGAGGGGCTTTGTTATGCAAAGTATAAGTAAACCATTAAGAACAGTAACTATTCGCTAATTGCCCTAATTAGATGCAGCACTTCAGTAACGAGATTACCCTGAGGCGTGTCTCTCGAGTGCAGAAAGAAAGGATGTTAAGGGAAGCACTTCACCGACCGGGACCCTACGCGGCCATGCTGGTAGAGGCGATGGTTCCCCTGTATCTAAGGATGTCGTGGCGTGGAAGAGTGAGCTTCACCGGAGGACCAAATAAGGCACCTCTTCCTCGAAACCTCCTGCGGAGGGTATTTGAGGAACTGTTTGAAGCATTTGTGGAATTGTCCATGGAGGACTATTGTTCCATCCCAATCTGTGTGGACCTACTGTTCGTTTAGTTTCCCTTTAAAAACTTTTAGATATAGTATTTATAGATAGAATTTCTATTTTTGGTATACATGTTTTCGAACAAATAAATATTTTCTTGTTTATACGACTTACCGCCTGATCCTTCCCCTGACTCTGAGTCCGGGTTCACGGCCGGTGAGGGTTGGTAGGGGATCTCTGTGAGGGTGAGGAACAGATCCTGGCTGTCAGGGAAAGCGGCATTGTGTTCGCTGTCGCCTGCGCCTTCCTCCACGGACCCTTCGTCGTCTTCCCCATCGGCGAACATCGAGTAGGAACTGTCCTGGTTCACTATGCCATCCACTGAGTCCACGGTCACTGGTGGGACAGTGGTGGCAGACCCACCGAGAATGGCATGCAGTGCCTCGTAGAAGCGGCATGTCTGGGGCTGTGCTCCGGAGCGTCCGTTTGCCGCTCTGACTTTTTGATAGCCTTGCCTCAGGTCCTTGACTTTCACGCGGCACTGCATTGCATCCCGGCTGTATCCTTTCTGTGTCATGGCTTGGGAGACCTTCTCGAAGGTCTTTGCATTACGCTTGTTGGAGCGCAGCTCCGACAGCACAGACTCCTCGCCCCACACAGCGATCAGATCCTGGACTTCCCGGTCTGTCCATGCTGGGGATCTCTTTCTATTCTTGCATTGGGCTGACTCCTCTGCTGGAGAGCTCTGCATCGTTGCAGGTGCCGCGGAGCTCGCCCCGATGTCAAAGCAAGAAATGAGATTCTAACTGTCCAGACAGGAAAAGGATTTCAAATTTTCCCGGGTCATTTCCTGTGTGGCTGCTCAGAACATCCAAGCTCGGACTGCTGTCCAGAGCGTCAACAGAGTGGTGCACTGTGGGATAGCTCCCGGAGCTACTAACTTCGATTTGCATCCACACCTAGCCTAATTCGAGCTAGCAAGTGCGAATTTAGCGTTACTCCACCTGTCGGGGTGGAGTACCAAATTCGAACTAAGGAGCCCCCTAGTTCGAATTAAATGGCTTCCTGGTGTGGACGGTTGAGCGATTAGTTCGAATTAACGCTGCTAAATTCGATTTAAGATCCTAGTGTAGACCAGGCCTAAGGTGCCACAAGTACTCCTGTTCTTATTGCCAGTGAAGACGTGCCCCTAGTGGTTGGAAGCTGAAGCTAGATAAATTCAGACTAGAAATGAGGCTCAATTTGTAACAGTGAAGACAGTTAACCACTGGAACAACATACCAAGGGATGTGAATTGATCGCTTTCCAGTCAAAATTAGCATATCTTTTAGAATGATACCTATAGCTAACAGAAGTTATGGGGCTGATGCAAAATCACTAGTTGAGGGTCTATGGTTTGTGTTGTGCAGGAGGTCAGACTAGATAATCATAAAGCCTTCTGGCCTTAAAATCTCGAAATCTGTGAGAATCATGGCCAGCATTTCTTGTTTCGTTGCCACCAGGTGGTGCTGCTGATTCCTTCTTCACCTGGTGCTAAGCAGACTTCCTGTAAGGTGACTAGTACATGAACGAAACAGTGTGTTCTTTTTTGCTTCTTTATGATGTATGGACTTTATTTTTCCTCCACATATTTTTTACACAATCGATTCAAGTCTTACCTACTCTTATGGGGACAGGGGCAGTAGTAAAATAATGACATCACAAATAGAATGAAAATGGAACAATTAAGAGTCGAAGTCACTTTGAGTCAGGTTGTTCAAACCCTTTTTGTTTAACTCTTATTTAACTCAAGTGCCTAGCAGACACTTGAGAGTAATGATGTCTGTTAAAGTATCAGCTCCCTCAGCTTTTCAGTCACTGGGGGAGAGCTCACAAATCCTCCTCTTCTTCATCATCATCATAATTAATAAAAAGAGTGAAACACCTCTCCTCCCCCACAAGAGGTCCCCAGCACAATGATGGAAGATCAGACATAATGTTCCTGATATGCCAAAGGTGAAACTCAAGCAGAGAGAAAAAAAAGAAAACAAAAACAAAAACAAAGCCAACATTTCAGGCCTTCTTCAAACATGATAAAGAAACAGAAAAGGGTGCAAACTTAGTTTAAAAAAAAATCTTTGCATGCCACCTCTAAGGCCTTGTCTATACACATGAGTTACTGTAGCTATAGTTAAAGTGATACAACTCCCCTAGTGTGGACACAGTTAGTTATATTGATATAAAGATGTCATACTTGTATCACTTGTTGTTCCCATATGGGAATATGCCATACTGGTGTAAGGCACCTTCATAACAGTATAACTGCTTCAGCATTAGGGGTTTCAGCCATATAATTGTATTGGGACCCCCCCCCCCGCCTTTTGCCCTCCAATTGACATAGTTATACCATGGCCCATGATATCAGCCTCCAAAAGCATCTTTGTGCGTTCTCCCATGCTCCCTCCCTCTCCCCCCCCTCCCGCCCCCATGGTCAGAAGGTGTTCCCCATCAGCATCCACAAAGCTACAGCATTATCATGCTTCAGATGATGGCTGCTTTTGTGCAGAGACGACTGACCAATATTGTCTCATTGTTTTCTTGTACGCCCACATCTGTATATATCTATCTGTTGTCTCTTGTGTAATAGATTGTAAGCCCTCAGGGCAGGGACCATCTTTTTATTCTGTGTTTGTACAGTACCTAGTGCAATTGGATCCTGGTAGATGACTAGGGCTCCTAAGTGCTATGGTAAAGCAAATAACAAATAATAATACTGGTACAAAAATGTGTCTAGACCAAGCATGGGTCAGATTCATCCCAACTGTGACTCCATTGAAGTGAGTGAGGAATCTGGCAATTTTTTTGTCTTCTCCATATCTACGCTATTTTCCCAGTAATGACTGTGTGGGAAAACTCTCTCTCTCTCTCAGTTCTCTTCTTCCCGGAGGTTTGATTACAGAATTATAAGAACCTAAGATTAGATGTTCTTGACAGCTCCCAGACCTGAGTTTATGAGCAGGTCCCTGAGCTGCAGATAATAGTAGTAACACTTAGCATTTGTATAGAGCCATCCATCTAAAATTCTCAAAAGTACTTTAATTGATTAAGCTTCACAACACCCATTTGAGGTCATTATTACTGACAGGGAGGCTAAATGACTTGCTCAAACAGTCAGTGTTGAGACGGGGAATTAGGACCCACTTCCACTGACTCCCAGTCCGTATTATTCATTTGTATTATAACATCACCCAGAAGCCCCATTTAGATTGGAACTTCGTGTGGTGGTAGGCCTTATCTAAACTCATAGTAAAAGACAATGCCTACCCCAATGAGTTTTGTCTACTGGGCTCTGAGCCAGACAACACTGCCTCCTGCCAAAGGGAGCAGAGATGTATTGCTGCTTGTGTTGTAAGGAAATCATTTGAGGGACCTTGGGAAAATCTGTTCTGTGATCAAGATCTGTGTGTGCGCCTCTCTTTCTCATATGCATGGACTTTCACCTGAGGGGAGGCATTAGTCAATGGAAAATTTAAAAGAGAAGAAAAAGAATTAATCAGCGAAAATAAAAAGTTATACTAATAGCCATCCTTTGCACTTACAGAATACCGCATCTTCGATGCAAGTGTGACCCTCATGCAATGCATCCACACCAGGAACTCAGAGTGCTGTATGTTAAATAAACTTCACGCTGCCTTGTGCTGTAGGTAAGTGTTGATGTATATGGAAGGTTACACAGAGGTTCAGGGACTTGCCAGAGATCACAGATTACATCAGGGAGACAAGGTGGGTGACGTAATATCTTTTATTGGACCAACATCTATTGGTGAGAGACACAAGCTTTTGAGCCACACAAAGCTCTTCTTCAGGTCTGGGAAAGGTACTCCGAGCGTCACAGCTAAATGCAAGGTAGGACAGATTATTTAGTGTACAGTTAGCACGTATTGTAAGGGACCATTCAAGGTGGAGTGTTCCTTTAACACCTCTGCAGTCATAAGACCAGAAAAGGAGGGTAGTGGGTTACGGATTGTTGTAATAAGCCATAGATCCAGTGTCTCTGTTCAGTCCATGATTTTTAGTGTCTAGCAGAGTGATTCATGTCAGCTCCCAGACTCATCTTTTCAAATTGTTGTGTAGGTTTCCCCTGAGGATGAGGACTGACAGGTCAGATATAGAGTGATCACATGCACCACAGGTGTTTTGTTTTTATTTTTTATTATTTGCCCTTGTGAGTTCATTCAAGAGCATAGTGATTGTCTGGGTTTCACCCACATAATTGTTGTTGGGGCATTTAGTGCACTGGATGCATTTAGCTGTGGTGTTTGGAGTACTTTTCCCAGGCAGGGAAACCGGTTGCCAGTTCTCCAGGATTGTCCTGGAGTTTCCAGGAATTAAAGATTAATCTCTAATTAAAGATTATGTCATGTGACGAAACCTCCAGGAATACGTTCAAACAAAATTGGCAACCCTATTCCCAGACCTGAAGAAGAGCTCTCTAAGGCTCAAAAGTTTCTCTCTCTCACCAAGAGGAGCTGGTCCAATAAAAGACATTACCTCATCCACCTTGTCTCTCTAACATCTTGGGACTGACACAGCTACAATTACACTGCATACAGATTAAATCAGGGCCAGGGATGGAAATAGAAAACAAAAGTGCTGGCCCGTGTTTTAGCCACTAGACGCACTGTCTTCCTTCAAAATCATGAACTGAAAAAGGACTGATGCCAAGTATCCATTTGAAGAATTACATCCGAGAAAGGGAATGTCGTGGGAACTTCAACAAGGCATTAATGGGCACATGCACAGTCTTCTTGGAGAAGGGAATGGGAGTGTAAAATATGCTCTGTTCTGCTGCTTGATAGAGCTCTCAGCAGTGCCAGCCTATTGATCTAAAATGTTTGTTTCCCTTTGCTGCTGGTTCCTCAGTAATCATTCTTTCTTCCAAAATAAACTAGATTTAATAGGAGAGAAGACAAACATGCATTAGCTGAGCTAAAGCTCATGAGCTTGGAAGGATTTGCCAGAACTCGGTTAACAGCTCCAATAGAAGTAAGGAAATTGAAATTAACTCTTGGGTAAAATTAAGACGCAAGTCGCTTTGAGTGCTGGATGGTCCATTAAATTGGTGCTGGAACAGAGAGGTTTCCAGAGTGTCCCCTCCTGCACAAGAGCAGGCAGAGGGAAATAAAGTAATGGGGAAATGCCACAGCTTGCCACTTGTTCTCCTGTCCCCATCCCAGTCCATGGTCCTGGCAAGCATGTGGTGTGAGCAAAGGCAGAACTCAAATAGACAGCTGGGGCCAGGAATCCAGGCCCACAGATCACAGGGACTATCCTGCCACCCCTTTCCACCCACAGCAGCATGCAGTGTTGTTGGCTCATTGCCCAGTGCTGCACTCTGTGACACTGCAGCTTTCCCTGCAGTCTGGTTTATGTGCAGCGTAGCATGACTTCCCCTGCCCAGCACTGGCCCTATCTGCTTCTTGCAGAGGAGGCAAGGTGATGTAACAGATGGGGTCAGCATTCTGCACAACTACTTTTCTTTTCCATAGGGTGCCACCAGGATTTCCATCACAGATTTGTGCCCCTCCTTGCTGTAGATTGGTAGGAGCCTCTGGACTCCTGAACCACATCTGCACTGGTCCAGGAATCAAGCTTGCTGAACCACTTTAAATCACAGCTTTCAGTGTTTACAGGCTAACTCAGTTTAAAACCAGTGGAGCTCACTGGTGTGAACTGAGACAAGCAATGTTTAAAACCAGTTGGGAAGCACAGTCTGGGTTTTCAAACTTGGTTTTAAATGCCAGATGGACTTACCCACACTGGCTAAACAAACCATGTTTAAACCAAGTTAGACTAAATGCACATGAACCAGTTCAGCTAACATGATTTGAGACCTGTTGTAAATGGCGTTTTTATTGGTAATTTGGATTTTGTTCAGGGGCTGGACTCTAATCTCACTTACATCACTAAAGCAGGTGAAGTTACTCTGGATTTACCTCAGTAGAACAAAGTTCAGAGTCTGTTCCCAAGTTGTTGTTATGTGATGCACATTTGAGGGTCATAATTTAGTTCCTAGCAGACAAGTGTTTCCTTCTCAAAAACCACAACCCCTTACAGCAATCTCAGCAAAGAGGCAGGCATGAAGATTGAATTACAGTAGCCATCTCTCTTAGGCTGCATTTACATGGGCAAGGTTCAGACCCATGAGTCTCCTGTAGGGCAGATGCAGTGAAGCTGTAGTACTAGTAGACAGGTTTTAGGCCTGTTCTGCGTTTGTACAGTACCTAGCACAGTAGGGTCCTGGTCCACGACTAGAGTTCTGCGGTAATACAAATAATAAATAATAATAACTGACTGTCAGTTCAGAGCCTTACTAAATACTAAAATACTGTCTGTCTGTCTCTCTCAAAGAAATCTGCTACTCTGCATGTTAAAAAGGGCCTTGGGAATGTGCACTTGAAATTATTTGACTACCTCAACATTTGGAGACTAGTGCTACTCAGATCTGACCCAGATATGACCATAGTTATTAGCTTGGATATACTGTATTTCACTCAGTGTCATATGTATTTCACTCAGTGTGAACTTGCATGGCCTTCTCTCCCTTCCCTCAATCAAATATACTTATTTCTTGGCTGCAGTAGCTGGAAAACTGACTTTCCCTTGTGGTTTATATGAGGAGAGGACAGAGGAGAAAATTGTTCCCTTCTATCAGGGCCAAATTCTCCTCTGAGTTACACCACTTAAGTCTGAAGTAAAATAACTTGAGTCTATGCAATTACACAGGTATCAATGTGGAATAACTAAGAGCAAATTTTGTCCCTAAACGTTCGCCATTTGTTGCATGTTTGGCTGTAATAACAAGTACATAAAATAAAAATGTAACAGAAATCATTAGCTCGCTCTGCCTGTGGCTTTTTTCCCCTCCCTCTCTCTGTTTCCCAATATTCTATTTAACATATGGGGAGTGGTTTTCATTTTATTTTCAGTGCTCATAGGCTAAAGTACCTTGTGGGTTGGGCATGCCTCAATTTGCCTTTAGGGAGTCAGCCTGAATACTTGAACTGAAGCACTTAGGAAGACGCAGCTTTTCCTGTCTGTGCAGATTTCTGTGTGGTTATTTTTCTTATAGTAGCATTGTGCTGGATATTCACTTAATAGGAAAGGAGGGTTTTTATTTTAAAAGCATCATGAGGCACCTACTTTCACAGGGGCACAAGGTTAGTAAAGAAAGATTTGAAGTTATTCACGGATTGCCAAACGTCATTTTCTTTCATTGTATTTATTGCTAAGCTGACGTGGAACAGCTGATAGAGTAATGGTGTCAGATCATTGCTTTATGTCTGCGGGGGCTGGGACTGGGTAGCAATTTTAGAATTTTTCAGAAAGAAAAGGAAAAATACTTAAATGTGTGATGGCACTTTTCAAATTAATACATTGATTGGATATTGCCTTTTTTAGTTGTGTAGAAGCTGGGAAGCCAAGTTCAAAGGTATTGCCCTTGTTTGTAAAATTTACAATACACTTCTAGACTGACTTTTCTTTGTAACCTTCCACACTTTAAATGTGGTATGACTGACTTTTTGTCTGTGCTGCTGAGTGCCCTGCTCTCACTGATGTCAAAATGGAAGCTGTGGGTGTTTTTCATTCCCTGAAAATTATTAGTGTCTTAATAGTTTCAAACAGTGCAATATTTTGTTGTGAACTTGAGCATCTCCTAGAGATGTCCTGTATGTTGAATGAGGTGCGTGCTGCACTTTGGCCAGCATAGTTTCAGAGACAGCGAAACTGTCATTTTAGCATTATCTCTTTGGACAGCTGCCAGCTCAGAATATTGGGTAAAAGTGGGCATTTCTTTGACACATTTGAACAACCACTGCTGCTCAACGAAGGACCTGGAGGAAGAACAGTTTGACTAGTCAGAAGTTGAGGTTTCTTTGCCTGTTTGTCTTACTGTTCCTTTGTTTGATGTGAGTTTAAGATGCTCTGTCTCCAGAATTGGAGCCTGATCTTGGACGGTGCTAAGCATTAAACACTAAGCATAAATGCTGCCCAAATTCAGACCTAGTGCAACTCCGTTGACTTCAGGGGAGTTGTTACATCTTTTTTCCCCTCAGGGCTGAATTTGGCTGATCATACATAACAAGAATATATGTATTGTGTTAGTAGCTACAGATCCTGCTTTTAATTGCACCAGTGCAACATTATTTAAGTCTTTTAGGTTACATGGAAGTATCTGTGTATAGAGTTTGACCCCTTCTGTTTTGTTATAATCTTATAAAATGAATAGCCCTCAGTAAATAAAACTAAATAAGGAGTACAAATGATAATGGGACCTGTTGATAAAAATCAAATAAAAATGTCAGTGAGTGACCAATGTGGAAAGCACCTATTCCTAAAGGTCTTGATACTCAGTAAATCATAAGGGTCGGATTTTTCAGGAGCAAATAGGGGTGTTAGGCATCCAGCTCTCACTGAGAGTCAACTCTAGGATGTACAATAGATTTCAAAATCCATCTCATTGGACTTGATCCAAAACCTGTTCAGATATTTGATTTAGTCAAGGTACGTATTTTAAAAGACCCCATTTCAGTATCCTGGGAAATTATTTATGTGGATGTGTCCCTGCTAATGTTGCTGGAAAAGACTGTAATGTAAATAAATTGAGATTTATTGTGCTTAAACTCTTCTTTATTTTCCTAGAAACATGCACTTCTTCCATTAAAGATACACCTGTAAGTGTACTGTAGCTAATGGAGTTAGGTCTGCACCTAGCGTGCTCACAGCTGATGACAGAGCAATTTTTTGCAGTCACAGTTTTGTTCTTTTAAAACTGCTGTGGATGCTCATTTATGTAAAATACTTTTCTTGTGAAATGATCCACTCTGTCATGAAGCAGAATACCTCATATGACACAAACATAAAATTTGACTAGCTCTGTAACAGTAACAAAGTGTGAGACATTGTTAACCTAGAGAATTTTATGAAGTTTTCTTTTTTCTGTGGGTGTGTCTACTTTAAGGAAAGTAATCATGATTCACAATGGGATTGCCCTCCTCAACCAGGGATTTTTTTTACAAGTGACTTCACAAAAAAACTAAGAAAATAGGTGCAGTTTTGCATATTTTATCCATCTTTTACAAATTGTTGACACATTTTTTTCACACAATCGTTAACTCTGCAGTCTGGTAGAAATGATCTTAAATCAAAGGGTAGAAATAAATGGTTAACTTTCAGAATGGAGAGGGGTAACTAGTGGTGTTCCCCAAGGGTCAGTCCTAGGACCAATCCTATTCAACTTATTCATAAATGATCTGGAGAAAGGGGTAAAAGATGAGGTGGCAATGTTTGCAGATGATCCTAAACCGCTCAAGAGAGTTAAGACCAAAGCAGACTGTGAAGAATTTCAAAAAGATCTCACAAAACTAAGTGATTGAGAACAAAATGGCAAATGAAATTTAATGTGGATAAATGTAAAGTAATGCACATTGGGAAAAATAACCCCAACTATACATACAATATGATGGGGGCTAATTTAGCAACAACTAATCAGGAAAAATATCTTCGAGTCATAATTCTCTGAAGACGTCCATGCAGTGTGCAGTGGCAGTCAAAAAAGCAAACAGAATGTTAGGAATCATTAAAAAGGGGATAGAGAATAAGACAGAGAATATCTTATTGCCCTTATATAAATCCATGGTACGCCCACATCTTGAATACTGTGTACAGATCTGGTCTCCTCATCTCAAAAAAGATATACTGGTATTAGAAAAGGTTCAGAGAAGGGCAACTAAAATGATTAAGGGTTTGGAGAGGGTCCCATATGAGGAAAGATTAAAGAGGCTAGGACTCTTCAGCTTGGAAAAGAGGAGACTGAGGGGGGATATGATAGAGGTATATAAAATCATGAGTGATGTGGAGAAAATGAATAAGGAAAAGTTGTTTATTTGTTCCCATAATATAAGAACTAGGGGCCACCAAATGAAATTAATGGGCAGCAGGTTTAAAACAAATACAAGGAAGTTCTTCTTCACACAGCGCGCAGTCAGCTTGTGGAACTCCTTGCCTGAGGAGGTTGTGAAGGCTAGGACTATAACAGGTTTAAAAAAGAACTGGATAAATTCATAGAAGATAGGTCCATAAATAGCTATTAGCCAGGATAGGTAAGGAATGGTGTCCCTAGCCTCTGTTTGTTAGAGGGCGGTGATGGATGGCAGGAGAGAGATCACTTGATCATTACCTGTTAGGTTCACTCCCTCTGGGGCACCTGGTATTGGCCACTGTCAGTAGACAGGATACTGGGCTGGATGGTCTGACCCAGTACGGCCATTCTTATGTTAAATTATCTCTTTAGTCTCGTCAGCATGTCTTCCTTCCTTTTGCAAAAGGAAACCAATGTCCCACCTCCAAAGAGCCTGATGCTGCCAGTATCATCTGTGCATGTCTGTAGAAATGGATTCTCCTGTCAGGACAGGATTTCTCCTCATGTCCCTGCTTGCAGCCAATCCATTTGGATCAATTAGCAAACCTGCTGGGAATTCAGAAGCACAAGATATGCATTTTGCTGGTTTTGCCATAGATTTTTATCGACCCTAAACTTCAGCTTTTATTTTAAAATCAAAGCCATTTATACTTATTCAAATGTCTAAGAAAGTCTTCTCTGTATAAATTGGATGAGGGGCTGGAAGACATCCCTTTCCAAAAATAAGCCCACATGAGCCCAAAAACATTGCAATAGTTTAACTTTTTCTATCCTTGTCTCTGGCCTATTATGCTGTCTTCATTGCAAAATGGTATGTTTTTACATCAAGATAGCTACGTCATTGTAAAACACACCTTTTTTTTTTTAAAGTGAAGACCCACCCTTAACAAGGTGTGTTTCTAATTCTGTTTAGATAACTCACATTAAAACAGCAGTGAAGACATGACAACTTACCTTTTAACTCATGTTAGCAGCTTGAGTTAAAGCCTTTAGGGCAGGGGTCGGCAACCTTTCAGAAGTGGTGTGCCGAGTCTTCATTATTCAGTCTAATTTAAGGTTTCGTGTGCCAGTAATACATTTTAACATTTTTAGAAGGGCTCTTTCTATAAGTCTATAACAGGGGTAGGCAACCTATGGCACGCGTGCCAAAGGCGGTACGCAAGCTGATTTTCAGTGGCACTCACACTGCCTGGGTCCTGGCCACCAGTCCGGGGGGCTCTGCATTTTAATTTAATTTTAAATGAAGCTTCTTAAACATTTTAAAAACCTTATTTACTTTACATACAACAATAGTTTAGTTATATATGCTAGACTTATAGAAAGAGACCTTCTAGAAATGTTAAAATGTATTACTGTCACACGAAACCTTAAATTAGAGTGAATAAATGAAGACTCGGCACAGCACTTCTGAAAGGTTGCCGACCTCTGGTCTGTAATATATAACTAAACTATTGTATGTAAAGTAAATAAGGTTTTTAAAATGTTTAAGACACATCATAGAGAGGGATAGCTCAGTGGTTTGAGCATTGGCCTGCTAAACCCAAGATTATGAATTCAGTTCTTGAGGGGGGCCATTTAGGGAACTAGGGGTAAAAAAAAAATCAAAAAAATCTGTCTGGGGATTTGTCCTGCTTTGAGCAGGGGGTTGGACACTAGATGATCTCCTGAGGGCCCTTCCAACCCTGAGATTCTATGATTTAAAATTAAATTAAAATGCAGAGCCCCCTAGACTGGTGGCCAGGACCCAAGCAGTGTGAGTGCTACTGAAAATCAGCTCACATGCCTACCCCCGCTTTAGGGGAATGTGGCATTGAATTTGTACTGTTAATCTGAGTTAAAGCCAAATGGCCATGTCTTCAATGCTATTTTATCCTGAGTTAACTAACACAGATTTGCTCACCAAGTTAAGAGCACACTTGTTATTTGCCTGAGAGTCGGGCTGAGTGTAAATGTGGTGGTCCTAAAACTGAATGGCAGGTATGTGACATTGCTAAACAAAATGGTCTGATTTCCTCCCTGGGTGTGTTTTTCCTGGACTGTGTAATGTTAGTGGTCTCACTTTCCTATTTTGCGGCTCTTTTTTTACTGACCATTTTTTTACATTTTCCTCTCTTTATTACCTTGCCCTCACAAGTCCTGTTCTGTGGAAACTCACCCTGAGGGGTTGAACATGACTCACTCCTGAGCCATCAAGATGCTCTTGCATGTTGGCTAGAGCTGCACAGAGGAAGTCACATTTTGGTTTAGCTTTTTACAAAACCTTTGTTGGTTGGGTTTTTATTTTTACAGAACCTAAGGGGAGTTCAGGTCTGGTTCAGTTTTCTCTGGAGGGCAGAGCATAGAGAGAAGGACGCGTCAGATAAATGTTTCTGGTTTGTCCATCATAAGTTCACCGTAAGTCATGAGGGAATGACCCAAAGCCTCACCTGGAGACCAATTCTTCTGTTTACTTATTTGATGCTGTGTAAGCAAAATGAGCTTGATTTTGTTTAGTACAAGAGAAATAGATGGCCTAACGTTGACAACTGCATGATATTTCCAGGAAACTTGTTTGTTCTCTTTTCTGTTATCGTGGACTTTGGTTTCGTTAATAAGAACAGGTGTCACCACCAGGTGTACAGTCACAATACAGTAACTCCTCACTTAATGTTGTAGTTATGTTCCTGAAAAATGCAACTTTAAGTGAAACGATATTAAGCGAATCCAATTTCCCCATAAGAATTAATGTAAATGAGGGGGCTAGGTTCCAGAGGAAAAAAGTTTTCACCAGACAAAAGACACTCACTCACACACTCTCTCTCTCTCTCTCTCTCTCTGATACACACACACACACACACACACACACACACACACACACACACACACACACACACACACACACACACACACACACAAAGTATAAGTTTTAAATAAACAATTTAATACTGGTACACAGTGATGATGATTGTGAAGCTTGGTTGAAGGGGAGGAGTCAGAGAGTGGGATATTTCCCAGGGAATGCCTTACTGCTAAATGATGAACTAGCAATTGGCTGAGCCCTCAAGGGTTAACTCTCACACTCTTCAAGGCAGCAGGAATGGAGGGAGGGGAGACAGCATCGCAGACAGAGATTGAGACACACACCGTGTGTGTGTGTGTGTGTGTGTGTGTGTGTGAGAGAGAGAGAGAGTGAGAGAGATGCACATTTCTCCTTTAAGTAGCTGATACTCTTAAGTACACTGCCTTGTTAATTAGATCAACTTGCTGAAACCGCAGCTGCTGCCAGCAAGCTCCCTTCATCCTGAGCCTTGTCATGTGTCCGCCCCCCTGCTCTATGGAAGATGGGGTAAGCGGGGTGCAGAAGCAGGGAGGAGGAGGACACCCTGACAGCCCCCCTCTTCCTCCCCTCCTCCCCGCACAGCAAGCAGGAGTCTCGGGGAGCAGCTCCAAGGCAGAGGGCAGGAGCAGCACAGGGCAGTGGGGAGAGGGACAGCTGAACTGCAGGCAATTGCTAGCCTGCAGGGCATCTGCTGCACAGGGAACTTAGGGGAGCGGGGAGCTGATAGGGGGGCTGCTGGTCCACCCTGGTTCCAAGCCCCCACCAGCTAGCTGCAACGGGCTGCTCTTCCTGCAAGCAGTGGACAAAGCAGGCGGCTGCCAAACCAAGTTAGAAGGAAGCATTGCACAACTTTAAACGAGCTTGTTCCCTAATTGATCAGCAAGGTAACAACAAAACATTACCTGGGACGACTTTAAGTGCGGAGTTACTGTACTCACACACCACCAACCCCTTTCCATTTACTTGTAAATGGGATGGGGAAGTGGCTTTTCAGAACTGTGAGGTTGTCTGAGAGAGTTAGTCCCAATCAGTTGGTCCCCACTGGCATTTCCCTCAGTTTCTCCTTGCCCTCTAAAACAGAGCCTAGATCTGGATAGCCCTGGCTTTCTGCTGAGCTCCTGGGATCCATGTGAAGCTGCTAGAATTGTGGGTAGGCCCCTCCGTCCCAGCGGGACAATTAGCTGAAAACCCAGCGAGAGACCTTGTGGAGATTTTTCTCCCTTTCCCCCTCCTGAGTGTTTTTTTGCAGGAAGGGGCAGTCAGGTTCACTGAGTTTTACAGTTTTTACTTGCTTGGGCAAACTGCTGTTGACATCATCGAAAGTTTACCAAGAAAGGGTTGAGTGGACAGTGAGTAAAGACAGCAGGTTTTGGCCTGTGGTTACTTTTTATTAAGTGCCAACACTAGGCTAGGCAAGGCAGGAAAAAAGACACACGCTGCCCTGGAAAGGTTTACAGTTGAAGAGGGTTCTGAGTGTTTCCTCTGCTTCTGCTCCTCATCTGCCTCGAACATTCTCTGGGCTTCCTTCCTCTCTCTGCTCAGGCGAGCTGCTGTGCTGCATTGAGTGGGGAAGCAGCAGGAGAACCAGTGAGTGAGAGGAGGAGGGCAAGCACATTTCTCTCCTTCCTCCCACAGCCCCGTACCTTCTGTGCTGAAGGCGGTGTAGCAACACTGCCCGTTAGTAATATATAAACATATGCATTTGCACAGGAACAGATGCCTATCTGTGATCTTAGTATTGCCAAGTACTGCCTTAGTAGTTCAAAAATTATGAGTTAACCCCCCCGTCAAAAAAGAATTATGAGATTGAGATTTAAAAAAATAATAAAAAATATGGAGTTCTTCTTATTTGCCTTCTGGGGTAGGACTCTTTAGGGTTCACACTTTCAAGCTTTCTCTGCAGCCATTAGGGCCTAGAACCTTTTTGGGTTGTTTTTTTTAATGAAAGCTGAGATTCTCACCTAATCACATGATTCCAGAAGCTGGGGATTTAATACCACCAAATATCATAAGACTTGCTATGAAATCATGAGAGCTGGGAACACTGGATCTGTACATTGTTCAATGGTACTATCCCAGGAGTTCCCTGTAGTGTCGGGATCATGTCTAAGTCAAACCTGGCTCAGACATATCACTCATCTCAAGAACATGCTGCCCACAGATGCTTTCTAGATCATTAAAGTCAATAAGTAATATAAATGGAAGATTAGATAATCAAAGCCCAAACCTGTTTTTCATTTGTCAGACAACTCGCCCACTCTAGTATTTTTCAGAGGCGCTCTAATCTCTGAGAAAACCATCTGTCTAAACAGGAGTGGAAAGTGACTTCTGTGAGTTTGTCCTTGTGCATGTGTGTTTATGTTTGGTGGATACATGAGAACAGAAAGCCTCTAAACAATCTGTGAATATTTCTACTTCTCCCGAAGGGAGGAGAAAGATGGAGACGCAGGCAGAAAGATGAATCATTTATGCCTAGAAGAACAAAAAACTTGTTATATACAAAATAACTCCATCATCCACATGGGCAAAAGCAGGGAAGGACCCTGCCACCCTAGACATTGTGTTTGAACCAAAATTTGCTTATCTTGAGGTTAAGGACAGGGCAAAGTGATAAAGTAACATAGGAGTAATGCATTATTACTTCTATTACAGTAGTGCCCAAAGGTCCCATTGGGCTAGGCACTGTCATGACAGAGTAAGGCTATTTCTTCACTGTCAGAAAGGTGTAGATTTTTATATTAAGATAGCTAACTTGAGGTAGCTCTCTCTCTCTCTCAGGGCAGGTCTACACTTAAAACTTTGCATTGATGCAGCTGTACCTATGCGGCTGTGTTGCTGTAGCGCTTAAGTGAAGACGCTCCTATGCTGACTGGAGAGAGCTCTCCTGTTAGCATAGTTAATCCACCTCCCAAGAGCCGGTGGCCGTGTCGCTGCCGACATAGCGCTGTCTACACAGGGGGTCAGATTGGTATAACTACGTTGCCCAGGGGAGTAGATTTTTCATATGCCGGTGTGATGCAGTTATACCAACAAAGAACTGTAGTGTAGATCAGACCTCAGTGTCTAAACAGACTTTATAGTGAAAACATGACTCGAGTGTTAGTATAAATGTGGTGGTCAGTGTGGCATTGCTAAACTAGAAGTATGATTTCCTCTGGGTGTGTGTTTCCTGTACTATCTATTATCTCAGCTAGCTAGCACTTCTGTACGGGCAATAGTTCACATGTTTTTTTGTTGTTGTTTGTTTTATTCCTTTTGGTTTACTGACTGTTTTCTGCAACATTTTCCCCTCTTTATTACCTTGAGTTGCTATCTTGCTTTATCACTTTGAGTTGCTGACTTTCTGTTCTCCTTCGTCTACCGAACATAAACACATGTGCACAAGGACAATCCTAGTGAGACAAGGCTCAAGTAGCTTTTAACCCCTTGCAAGTGTGTGGGGTATAGTATTGACCTAGACTAGCTATGTTAAGGCAGGGCCACCCAGAGGATTCAGGGGGCCTGGGGCAAAGCAATTTCGGGGGCCCCT
The DNA here is from genome assembly GCF_016161935.1 of Mauremys reevesii. Taxonomy (NCBI): domain Eukaryota; kingdom Metazoa; phylum Chordata; order Testudines; family Geoemydidae; genus Mauremys; species Mauremys reevesii. The sequence goes on from NC_052631.1 coordinate 15,034,172, forward strand.
TCCATAAAAAAAAGTTGCAATACCATAGAATACTATATTCTTGTGGGGGCCCCTGTGGGGCCTGGGGTAAATTGCCCCACTTGCCCCCTCCTGTCCCCCCCCCCCCGGGTGGCCCTGGGTTGAGGTAAAAAAGTCTCCACCTGTGTTTGTCTCCACTAGGATTTTACAGCAGTAGCTAACTTGCATTAGTTATCTTGCTGTAAAAATGCACTTTTTGGGTGAAGATATAGCCATGGAGTAAGAGACAGCCCTGAAGAGCCTACAGTCTAAATAAACAAGACACACAAAGGTGTACCAGAGATATAACATACAAGCAGAATTAACAATGTGAGGGTAATAATCCTATTAATATTTTGCAGAAGGAGGGAACAGGCATCTTTCCATTTCATATGCTGAACAAGCTGAGTTGTGGTTATTGCTGCGGGAGAAGATTTTTCCTGTCCCAAGAGAGTTTCAAGATTACAACATTTTTTTCCCCATCCTGAAATGAGACAAAAACATAAAAATCTTGAAAGCTTTCTTGAACCTATTATTACGGGTTTGGTCACAGAGACCCCCTTGGGACTATCAGCTGATGTGCTGAAACTACCTCTGAGTCTGTTTTCTTTGCCAGCTTGGGACTTCAGACCCCTGTCGTGTTGAGCCAGATTTGCTAGCCCGTGGCAACACAGACCCAGGGTCTGAACCACGCCCCCAAAGCTGCAGACTTAACTGAAGACAGCTCAGCAAGTACTCCTGTCTCCAGCACCTAGACACTCAGCTTCCAATGGGATCCAAACCCCAAATAAATCTGTTTTACTCTGTATAAAGCTTATACAGGGTAAACTCATAAATTGTCCGCCATCTATAACACTGGTAGAGAGTATGCACAGCTGTTTGCTCCCCCAGGTATTAAGCATTTACTCTGGGTTAATTAATAAAGAAAAGTGATTTTATTAAGTATAAAAAGTAGGATTTAAGTGGTTCCAAGTATTAACAGACAGAACTAAGGGATTTCTCATGACTGGCAGCCACCTTTTTTCTGTTCCACCCCTTTTATATCTTTGGCACAAGGTGGGAATCCTTCCTCTCTCTCTCTGGGTTTCCACCCCTCTTTCTCAATGGAAAAGCATCACATTTATGATGGATTCCAGTATCATGTGACATGTTCACATGTCCTGTGAGCCCCACTCCATTTTTCCAGGGTTGGCCCACACATATACCGTGGAGGCTTGCAGGTAAACAGAGCCATCTACAGTCAATTGTCCTAGTCAGTGGGAGCCATCATGATTCTAAACCACCATTAATGGCCCACACTTTGCATAATTACAGTAGGACCTCAGAGTTATACTTTATATTCCTAGTTTCAGATACAAGAATGATACATTCATACAAATAGGATGAACACACTCAGTAGATTATAAGCTTTGTAATGATACCTTACAAGAGACCTTTTGCATGAAGCATATTCCAGTTACATTATATTCACACTTACTAGCATATTTCCATAAAACATATGGAGTGCAACATCACACCTATAACTCGAAAAAAAAATCTGCACAGGATCAATCAAAAAGTTTTTGTTTCAATGTCAATCTTTTTTTTAAATGGTTTAACTTTTTTCACATCAGTGTCAACAGAAGGGGAATCAAGCCATTGTTTTCCTGACTTACAACTGTGCTGCTGTAGTGCTCAGAGTGTAGATGCTTCCTATATTGATGGAAGTGGTTTTCCCCACTGATGTACATAATCCATCTCCCTGACCAGCGGTAACCAGGTTGATGAAAGGATTCTTATGCCGGGGATTCGGTCTGGTTAACTACAATGCTTAGGGGTGTGATTTTTTTTCACACCCCTGAGCAACATAGCTAAGTCAGTCTATGTTTTAAGGGCAGTCCAGGGCTGAGTGGCTCCATATCAAAACATAATGGGCCTATTTCTTGTTGCTCTGAACCTGATGTTGTTATTTACACCAGTGCAAAGTGGGTATATAATGTTTTACACCTGCTTCACCCTCTCTTCACTGTGGTGGAAATGATTACACAGGGTGCAGGAAATGGAGGATCAGGCTTGTTTGTACCTAATGTTTCTGGATACACAAATAAAGGAAGTGACTTGGAGACTGAAGGAGAAGACAGATCTTTATCGCAAACCAGCAATGCAGTGCAAGGAAACAAATGGCACTATTGCTCAACTTCCCTGTCCAAACCTGTGCAGGTGGATGATTCACCTTCTACTTGCTTTTCCTGGCCTCTGTTTCATGCAGTAATGTACGTTGAACCAGTCTCACGCCTTCATGCTACAAACCCCATTGGTGAAGTACCTTTCTATTTCTCAATCCTTTTACCTAGGAACATTACTAATGTGTAAAGGATCAGACACCTTAGACTTGCTCTCCAGATACTTCTCCAAGGTCTTTGAAATGATACCATTTTTGAGTGTTACTCCGAGTCAAACAAACGTATTTGTTTCTCAGCCTTTTTTTCTTCCTTTGTGAAATCAAGTCGACTTCTTAGTGCTCTCAGTTGCTGCACCTCATCTCAAATTACACTGTAAACACTTTGGGGCAGTGATTGGCTGCTACCTATTACTTAGTACGAGTCGGGCCCATTTCTGATTGAGGCCTCTGGACCCAATATGGTAATAATAATAATGCACACTTCTGACAGGGTATAAATAACTTGTGACAGCCTAGTCATTTCCATGACAACACATTGTGATGTCAAGTGATCTCATTGTACAAATGAAACGGGGATATTTGGGTTGAGAGAGACTGAGCTTTATTATTGTTCTGGTACACAAGAAAATAAATAGTCGTAGAATCATTTTATTTTGTACAAATGTGCTCTTTTTATTCAACGTTGAAGTCTTTCAGGAAAATATAGTTACATGGTTCCTTTGGCATGTTTCTATAAAGAATGCAAAACATGCATTGTTTGGTATTTTCTTGAATGCTCAATCAGAGACACTTAACATGTCAGCACTCAGATCTGCCTAGTGAATTGCAACCGTTACCTGTCTCATGCTTAAAGGGCCATGGAAATAATCTAAACTAGAGAATGCTATCCTGGAGCAGTATGTAACACTCATACTTGTCATGCAGAAATTTGTCTCTGGTCTTTATCAGTTTTCTGAGTGCTTGATCATGCAATCCTTGCATGGTAAAGATTGCTGGACTAGGCTTTAAAAGGCTATAAAGTCTGAAAATATGAAATCCTATGAAACACATGCTTTTGAAAAGAATATTTAATTTATTATATATCAAAAATCAGTGCTCTAAGGATCAGATCCTAAGTCCATTAAAGTAAATGGAAAGATTCCCACTGACTTCCATGAGCTTTGGTATCGGACCCTTACAGTATAACAGATGGTCCATGGCCACTTTGAAATGTTTACTGAGAAAGAAATTCCTGAGATTGGGCCTGATCCTGCTGAGTTTTTAATGAGATTGTGGCAATTTGGCCATATTCTTCAGCGGGAAAAGGAGCAAACAAGACGTACTGTCTGAGCCCTAATATATTTTGTTTCCCCCTACCCCCAAGTATTTCTTGTGTATTTGCCAAAATTGTTCATTGAAAGCCTGCTGAGCAGTAATACTCCAAATGGGCACAACAACTGACAAAAAGTAATATTTAATCTATTGTTATATTATTGGAAGTGTGTAGGTAACCACGTGGCAGCAGGGCTGATGGGTTATACATTTAAGTACATTGGCAATATTTATGATGCTCTGGTTTCCTTGACGATATAATAATCTATGTTTTGTTTTAAGGAATCCTAAAAAGATTTCTGCCGGCAATGGCAATTAGTGTATTGCATGCTACTTTGCATAAATCTGCTGGTGTTTAGTTTTATTTAATTAAGAAACAGACACCTATTCTGCCAGTTCTTTCTTTATATTGAACATGATTACCGTTAATTAGGCTGGTTTCTGATCTCAGTTGAACAGGTGCAAATCTGAAGCTAATGCGGTCATTCTGGATTTACACCAATGTAACTGAAATTGGAATCTAACCATTTAAGTTTTATAATGGTCTGTTCATCTTTAATTCAGAAAATGCATCCTAGTTCCTTTCTCTCTCTTAATACCCCTTTTCCCCTCCCCTCTCTTTTTGATATTAACTCCTTCAGTGCCATGGCTCCAGTTAATAAGTCCATAAGTGCCTGTTCTTGTCAACAGTTTGTAATTTCTAATGTAAACCTATGGAGGCCTCAAAATGCCTGTACAATGAATATATTTCTGAGGGCCCCAGAAAGCTATTCCAAAGCCTACAGAACAGCTGTTTTGCTACATGAACCCAGTTTGCAATTCCTTTTATGCACGTCTTCTAGTATTTCCTGAAACAGATCACATTCCCCAATTCTGCCACCCTCGCTGACACAAGCAGCCCCTAATCTTATGAGCAGTCTGCTTAAAGGCAGTGGGAGTACTCCCATGAGCAGGGACTACTTATGTAAGGGTTGGAGGCTCACATCTCAAATTCCATTTTAGGGACAGCTTGGGAGGAAAAACACCAGTTTAGCATCCGGATTCCCAGTTGAAAGGAGCACATATCTAGCCTGGTGGTGCAGGAGCTGCTGCGTGTAGGACCCGAGTTGGTGAATAAGTTTTCGGGCATTTGGTTTGGCTACAAGAGGGCACCTATAACTTTAATTTGCTAGAGAAAGGGCAAAATGCAGTGATTCACAGGACTTTACACTACCATTGATCCATGTCAGGAACTGCCAGTGAAATCAGTGGGCGTTCCAGGCAGAGAGGGGGAAAGTCCTTGGCCCATAATTATATTTGGCATGAGCTGCAGGTTTGTCCGGTTATCATTATTAGACATGGCCGAGGGTGAGCATGTGACGTGAGAATGCAAAATAGCATCTGTGTGTGTTTGTATCCACTGTTGTTTCGTATTATTTACTTAGATTGTAGGCTTCTGGGGGCAAAGACTATTTTTTCGTTGTGTGTGTATATAGTGCTGAGCAGAGTGGAGTCCAAATTGGGTCCTCTAGGAATTATTGCTATACAAATAAATAATAAAATGAATGACAATTGAAAGTTATGGCCTCACATTAAGATATGATTTATTACTAGTAAGTTGCAAATTTTATGTAAACAGTAGAGCTGAAAAGAGCCTTACAGAGAGGAAGTTTGAAAGACTCTGGAGTATCAGTCATAAGTAGGATGATGGTGGATGTAGCAATTTGTTAAGTGAGTTGACCAGAGAGCTAGTTTTTTCCAGAACTGAAGTAGATTTCATACTACATACTGGACTCAGCAGTATTCTCTGTTTTGTTACAAAGGGCTTTAGAACGAACGACGTGTCTGCAATAATAAGAAGGAAGTCAAGAAAATTGAGTACATTTATCATAATCGTAACTCACTATCTTTGGTGTATTTCTGAGAGCATAAGTTCATCAAGGTCATGTGAAGCAGAAGCACAATGAATATAGCATTTACCTATGCCAGGGTGTAGCAGTCTGGGAAAATGTAATTTACAAGAGTTGGGGTTCCTATTTCTTCATATAGGAAGGTTAACAAAATCAACAGGGTGAAGGAGGAAAAAGAATATCACCAGGTCAGGTCAAGGTGACAGCCAGCAGAATAACTGGAGCTCAGTTGCTCAAACAGAGGATCATGTGGGCAAGGCGCCTCCTTACTCTTCTGCGTGGGTTATTTTCATTGTTGGTTTGTGTGCAGGGAGCGAGTACCTGCCCAAGTGTGTGTAGGGGTGTGTGGAATAAGCATGCAAGGGTGGGAAGTGGGCAGCTGAGTTGTCTTGATAGACTACCCTGAGCTTGATATCTAGTGCCAAATTCAGCTCTGGTGTAAGCAGGTACAGCCTAGTCAAAGGCAGCGGACCAGGGCTGAATTTGGCTCTTCTGAGTTATGGGAACTATTGTAGTATGTCCAATTATGCCTTAAATCCACTTAAATGCAGTTGGATTTAAATGCTTAATTGGATTCCAGTGCTGTCACTCACCACATAGCATTTGAAATTTAATGCAGAAAATACAATTTGGCAGGTGGCAATCTGTCTGTCTCCCCATCCCAGAACAGTGCTGAATGACATATGAAACTTGAGCTGGTGGCGAAGCAGTCTCCTTTGTACATGTGAGCATTAAGATCATTAAAATCACACCATGGTTTTATAAGGTACTTGTTGTTATTTATGATAGAGAAGGAAAATCTTAATATTCCAAATGCAACTAAACTAGAGGGTTGCACACTCTGTTGCTTCTGTAGGCCAAGTGAATAGCATAGATCAGGGCTCCTCCACCTCTCATTCCCCTCTGTTTCAGGGACTACCTGCAACTCTCCTCACCGCCTCCCCTGCCAGAGGCTCTGAATATCCCCCTTGCCCTCCTCCCCCGCCTTGGCAGGCCTGAGTGCGCATTCCCAATCCTCTATACCAGGTTCTCCGAGTCCCCTCTGCCAGAGGTTCTGTGTGCTGCCCCATTCCCTGCACATGGCAGAAACTCTGTGTGCCCTCCCAGTTTCCCTCTCTGCCACCTGCCAGGGGCTCTGTGTGTCCCCCATGTCCTCACCCCCCATTCTTCCTCCTTCACACCATGGGTTCAGTGTGCCCCCATTTCAACTTCCCCCATGCCAGGGGTGCTGTGTGTACTCCCCCATTCCCTCTTTCCTGCCACTATTCTTATTTCTTTTCTTCCTAATTTAGGATCTCAAATATTGAGAGAATGAGCAGAGCTGAGAAGGGGTGTGGCGTTATGCAGGAAGGTGCTAATGGCTGCCTTCAGCTGGTTTTTTGAACTGTCCACAGTTACTGAGGTGGCTCAATTGAAGCTGCTGGGTCAGCTACCCAGATGGCAGGAGCTCCATGTGTCCCCTATTTACCCCTTCTGGTTTTCCAATTTTCACTAAAATCAATAGGGTTCCACCTGTTGATGCCTAGAACGTTCCCTGAAATATTAGAATTGATCAGGCACAGCATTCAGATGTTATTGCATTATAGACAGACAGACAAACAGAAAAAAATGCCATGAAGTTGAGCATAGGTCCTTGCTTACCTCGGCCAGTTAAATAGACATAGCTGTTTGGAAGGTGCATGGACTAAAGATCAAAAGTTACTTTGTAAATTATGTATTTAGTTCTTTCCTATTTATCTAGAATTAAATTCTCACCTCAGAAGCAGCTTTCCAAAATTCTGGACAAATTACTTATCTGAGGGTCAGCAGCCATTATTAACTGGCGATATGCTGGTATTCTGCTAAAACAGCTAGCCTCAGATCTGCATGAGTCTCTTGGAGGATCTCTGAAGAGGAAATATGCAGCTTTTAATAAGGCAGCTCTGGAGCCAGTTTAGCAAATTAATTACTGTTGACTTTGGAAATAATAGCTTATTTTTATGAACTTAATTAGATGTGTAGCCAATAGAGAGCTGTCTGGGTGAATGATTTGACAGAGATCCAAATGCAAAATGTGTTGCTCAGTGCATCTGTAGAGCTTATGGAACTCACTTAAGATTTTAGGTCCATGAACCAATTACTCTCTTCATATGTATCTGCTTTCATATAAACCAATTCTTAAAGCGAAAGGACCAGGTTCTCACTGGCATAAATTGGCATAGTTCCACTGAAGCTACCATGATTGATGCCAGTTGGGAATCTGGCCCATTATTTGCAAATTATAGGCTTAAGAAAACAATAATTTAAAATGTGTCCAGACATTTAGTGCTGTATTCTGATCTCACTTGAACCAGTGTAAATCTGGAGTAACAGTTGACGCCTGTGAAGTAACATCGTGTAAAATTGTTGCAAGATCAGAATCAGGTGTTCTTCTATAAACATTCATGTTTTGCAAAGCATTAAAACAAAACCCAACTATCGGAAAGGGAACAGCATGACTTTGAGACTGGTCTCAGGAGTGGGGAAATGTGCTGAGTGCAATGGAAAACTGGCATATTTCTCACTTCTTTTCAATAATCACTGATGAGACAATGCATGTAATATGATCAATCTTTAATACAGAGAGGAGACTAAATAAATGAAATGAACTAATGGGGCAAAACATGCATGAGGAAAGAAGTCACAAGTGTAGAAGGGAGTCAAGTTTGTAACAGACACTTAATTGTGTCCATAAACAGTTCTTAGGTGAGTCATTTATTGCCACCAGGAGTGGCATCAATGATTAAGAATTGTGCAGGTGCAAGATGAAAGAATCTGTTTCAGCCAGATATTGACCCAGAACATCAGAACCCACCCCTCTTCAAGCTTTAACCACATTCTCTGGACTGGAGCTCAACATGGTTTGTCCTTATCTAAACTTGCAGATAAATGGTGCTCAGCGCTCATTCAACTCACCTGTTGCTAATACTCACTATCAGTAACAAGATAATTGTTCTAGTGTAGAGGTGGTTTAGTCAACTGCTGTGCTGAGACCACTTCCTATTTTGTTGACCATCATTGCATTCCCCCATCTATCTGCCTTCATCCATCTGTTGTGTCTTGTCTTATACTTAGATTGTAAGCTATTTGGAACAGAGGACTATCTTTGTTCTGTGTTTGTGCAGCACCTAGCACCATTGTGTTATGTCCATGACTAGGGCTCCTCAGTGCTACCAGTACAGATAATGAAGAATAATAATAATATATGCAGTAACTTAAATGGAGTTACTTGTGATTTACAACAGAATCTGGCCTATAAACTCCCTGCCAACTCTGATTCTAATTCATTTGATTGAGTCCTATAGGATATCTGGTGCCAATATTTAAGCATTCTCTTTATGCAAACTAGCTGACTCATGGCTTGCCAATCAGTGTCTCTGACAAAAAGAACTATAGAAATCAATAATACAAACCCAATATAGTCGAAAGGCGGCAGCTACGAGTCATCAGGAACAAGATATTGAGTTCCTGCTCCTGAAGATTTTCTCATGAGCTTTACTTCTCAATAATAATTTTGTAATATGTTTATTTTGAATAGAGGTGGGTTTTAGTCATGAAATTTAGATCCAGGATCCAATCTGAATCCAAAATTAGATGGCTGTTTGATCTTGATATTCTAGTTTTGGATCAAGTCTAGTTTTTATTGGACTGAGAGGAATGCATTGCAACATAAATGACTTCCTGTTTTGGGGACTGTTCTGTGGTATTAAAAAAAATCCCAGCTTTGTTGTAGCATCTCTGTGGAGTCTGGCCTGGCTCCTGCTGGTTTTGTACCTAATGGGACTGGTTTTAAAAAGAGTCTCCATGCACAGCTCTGCCTGCATGCTGGCCTGTCAAAATATGTGTTGAGCACATTTAGTGAGACTGGATGGAGCTTTCTAAAGATCTCAATATTGGCTTATCTCTGCCCTCACTGAAATTGATGGGATTTTTATCACTGAAGTCAGTGGGGGCAGAGTTAGGGTAATCTGCTGGTGGGCCGTAAGACAGTTTGTTTATATTGACCGTCTGCAGGAATGGGTGCCCACTGCTCCCACTGGCCACAGGTTGCCGTTCCCGGCCAATGGGAGTTGCGGAAAGTGGCAGCAGCCCAGATCCAGAGTTTCAAGACAGGGAAGATGAAGAATTAGGAAGAAGGTAGACGGAGGCAGGTTTCATCACAAGCAGAGCAAATGATTATTGAGGGCAATGTACTTTGGGGGCCTTTTGAGCTCCTGGCTTAACTCAGCAGCAACTCATGAGCAGCAGGGTGGAAGAAAGGGAATGCATAGTTCAGTTATTTTCTTTCCCCCCGCTGCTCTTGTTCTTGTTCGAGACTCTGAACATCACAACTCCTGTCTGCTCAACACTGTACACAGGAATTGAATGAGTAGACTTTAACATGGTGTCCTGTCAAAGTACTATGTGCTGCGACACAAAACCAAGAATGGGAACTGGGGATTTTTCTAAGAAACCTCACTGAAAGGTCAGTAGGGTGAGAGAAAAGTCATGAGAACTGAAATGAGGCTAATCAACAGTGATTGTGGGAGTGCTTGTCTCAGTGAGGATGAGAGTGCATGCACAGTATCATATGCTCGGAAGCATTAACAGGAAATTGCTGTTTCTGCTGGAAGCCAGCTCTGCTAACTTGAATTTTTCCTAAATTAAGGTTATCGCATCGTCTTTGATAAGTGTTTAAAATAGCTTATGTCAGCATCATAACCTCGTTACAAAGTGGTGAAGGCATGGATTAGCTAAAATAATATACATAATGGAAGAAACTGGGGATGAGTGAATCTCATGTAGTCTGCATTATTGCAACCCCGTGTGTTCAAAAATCATGAGCCAGGCCCTCCAAAATGAGGGTAGAATGAAAATCATGAGATTTAAAAAAAAAATCTGAGCTCTTTTTATTTGCCTTCTGATTTTTGAACCTTCAGGGGTCACATTTTCAAGTTTTTCCCCTACATCCACAAAGACTAGAAACTTTTTATGTTAATGAAAGCTGAGATTCTCATGTGATGATCTGACCCCAGGAGCTTGGGTTTAAAAAAACCCCACCAATTCTCATGAGTCTCATGATAAAACTGCAAGATTGGCAACCCTTAGTTTAAGATGTTGCAAACCTATCGCACTCTTTTCAGGGTTAATAAAGACAATTTTTGTTCAATCCTTTCTTCCTGTAATTAAACCCTGCCCTCAAGAGTTAGTCAGGATTTCAGATCTGTGTTTTGCTAGATCAGGAGTCAGCAACCTTTCAGAAGTGGTGTGCCGAGTCTTCATTTATTCACTCTAATTTAAGGTTTCTTGTGCCAGGAATACATTTTAACGTTTCTAGAAGGTCTCTTTCTATAAGTCTATAATATATAACTAAACTATTGTTGTATGTAAAGTAAATAAGGTTTCTAAAATGTTTAAGAAGCTTCATTTAAAATTAAATTTAAAATGCAGACCCCCCCGGACCGATGGCCAGGATCCGGGCAGTGTGTGTGCCACGGAAAATCAGCACGCCGTGCCATAGGTTGCCTACCCTTGTGCTAGATGAAGGGAAGCTCACATTCTGTGATAGACAGGCAACGTGACGCAGGTGGAGCAAGCTATGTATTAGGGAGAGAAAAACTGCGCTATAAACTAGGCTGGCACAATGGGATACCACATACACAGTGTTTGCTTTTGTCCCTAGAATTTTTCTCTCCCCCCTTTCTAATTCTGTATTCACAATCTCTCTCTCCTCTTGTTTTTCACTCTACCCTCATTTCGGCTCCACTGCCCACCTTGTTCTTTCAATGGATTTTTTTTCTCCCTGATTTTAGCCTCTGGGCCGTACATGAGCCCAATAACATTCAAGGTGGTGGTCAGCTTTCACTCTCACAATATTCAGGTGTTTGAAACAAGGCCAAACCAATCCACTGTTCCCTAGCGAAACTTTTAGTGAGCTAAACTGGACCTGTTGGACTCAGCTCATTGTAAAGGGCAGTATGGAGGCATGCTGCCCCTTCAGTGAGACTGGGTGCTTCTCAGAGCTCCCTGGTTGTGCCGTTTGGGTGTCTGTGGCAGGGAGGGGTAATTTGCTATTCCCTCTGCCTGGCCAGCCACAGCCAGTTCTCATGGTTGACATGTAGTGGGGAAGAGGCAAGCCATGGCTTTTCTTGCTCTTCGCTCCTCCCTGTTGCCTTTCCAGCAAGTTGCTCCTCGGGGCAGCAACTCAGTAGCAGGCCCTGTGCTCAGGAGCTGCCATTCTGGTCAGCCCTTAAGTAGGTCACATTGGGGTGAGGTGGGAGGGGGAGACAGGGAATAGGTAGTAATTGAGCTGCTAATTTATGGCTCGTGGACTAGATTTTTGCCACAGGGACACGGCCTATACTAAGGAATGCACATTGCTGCCCCATCCCAGGGAGAGAATTGTGGCTCACGGAGCCATACTTCCGTCTCTGCACCTGCTTTGCTCCAGGGGATTGTCTCTCCGTACCAGCAGCAAATTATCACCCCCATTGCTGCCTGTGCCAGCTGCACTGTGCTGACTTGTGCTATCTGGCTGCTACTGTGAAAGCAGATGTAGCCGAAATAGAATTGCCACTGGCAAACAGGCCTGCTGCAGCCATAACTGGACTCAATACATTTGTTAATAGTTTACCCATTAACTTATTATGTCAATTCATCTGACAAGCAGAACTCTTGTGCCTGGCACAATAAAGAACGAAGGGAAGGTGAAGACGTTATGATCGATGCCGAACCCACCCCGTACATATTCATCCTTGACATAATCTCTAAGGTGCTTGTTTGCCATTTCTTCTCATCGAGTCTTTATCGCCACAGCAGGTGATAAAGATGGAAAATCATTATTTGTGCCTATATTAACTTTTGCCACGCAAACCCTGCTCTTGTGCAAGCCCAGTTGCCATCATGATTCATTGGGCTGAACTTCGAAGGATAAAACACATCTTTTCAGACTGAAGAAAATTCTGTTTCCTTTCCAGATATAAATGCAGGTAGAATAAATACGTAATGTTATGCTGCTAGTGGCCATCCCTTAATGGCATGCATATGCTAGAAGTGGCAATGTCCTAGTAAAATAATTGCACAGCATAATGGTGGTAGGGCAGGAAATGAAATATACTGTTATCTTGTAGGTTTGATCCGCCAGCCTAGGCAAAGCTCTTACTGACATTAGCGGTGCAGTATCAGGTCCTGTATTCAATATGAAATCACACTTATAAACTTCTCTGTGTTATTCTGGAATGTCAGTAATTGGTCTAGTGAGGTGAGCACACTGGGAGACCCATGTTTTCTAGTGGACTGTATATTCTGATTGGGGAGCATTTGGAATTTTACAGTTCTATAGAGCCAGTCATCAAACACACACATGGTGAAACTCCACTGGAGTCACCGGGGTGAAATTTAATCGAATACACCGTTCCGGCTGCTTTGAAAGGGCTGTCAACTGCGGCTGTTAAGTCCGGCATACCTGTCCTCAGGGCTGAAAGGAAAGCTCCTGTGACTGTGGTTTACATACCATACAAAATGCTTAGGCAGAGGCATGCAAGGAGCCAGGAGACAAAATGTAGATCCCCTGGGCACAAGTGAATTGCCTTTGCATCTGGTCATGACAAGGAAAAGTGTAGCATTGTTCTTCAGGTCAATGCAGCACTCGCATTAAAGGCCAGGCGGTGTAGTGATGTAGAATAGAAGATGAAAATGAGTGGTTTGGTAGTTTTGCATTTTAATCTATACTTTTTATTTCCTTTCCTTGGATAAAAGGGGCAGAGAGGGGTGTGTGTGTGTGTGTTTACAGAAGGGCATCTGACAATTCTATGAGGGTCCTCAATGAGTCTACAACTAGCCGGATGTGTCATCCCTTTTAGCCTTGTCAAGGACTCTGTGCCACTATGACATAAGGGGCTTCACAGATGATTGGAAGGTGTCAGAACCACAAACATGCTTAAAAATCACTCACAAAGAACTGATATGCTAGGCCTGACCCTGATTTTGCGCTTTTATTACACGCATGAAACTGAATTGATTCTGGATTTGCACTAATGTAACTGAGTGGAGAATCTGACCCCATGTTTCTTGGCGCTGTCTGAATAGAATATGGGTATTTGCTTTCTGATGCAACCAATTCTTTTATTTTTTAGAATTACATAGCATTACCTTTATTTGAAGACAGTAACAAATATTCTTTAAAAGTGTCTAAACACATGAATTATTGTTTTAAAAGGTGAAGTGAATTATTTGCAAAAGTTACAAATCCCCTTTTCCAAGCAAACAATTCTGTACAAAATTTAACAGCAAAAATGACATGTGACTGTTGTAAATCATTTCTTTGAAGGGGGTCAGATCCTCAGCTGGTATAAATGGGCTTAGCTCCATTGACTGACTTAAAACCGCTCGATTCACGCCTGCTGACAATCTGTCACTGAGCCTTTTCAGTGTAGTTGTCAAGCTGCATGTTTATGATGGAGCCATACAAATGCTGATGGGTCTCTTATTATGCTGATATGTAGGAGGGTATTATCTGGGGTTAAACATAACTGTGTTTAAGGATGAGGGATTTGATCCTGCAACTTTTAATCATACTGAACTGCACTCGCACAAGAAGTCCAACTGAAGCCATGAGCTTTTCATGTGGGTAAGCCTTGCTGAACCTTAATGAGGGTTGCAAATTGGACAGTAAGGAAAGAAATAACTCTTAAAAAACCAAACCAAATCCATGAGCAACGAAAAGTGATGTAAGATCTTACTAGATTTGTGTCATGTCTCATTTTCTCCAGATTTTCCACTGACTCAGATTACTAACAGGGGAACAAGGAGGTAGGGAGTACGTTAGTCATAATTGCAGGAAACGTCTTCTAAAATGCTGCTGCTTAGTTGTAGATGACCTGACTCTGATGCTGTTTTTCCTTTGCTCGCCACCTGCTTCTTCCACTAACATAAAGAGTACTGGGTGTAATCTCCCGCAGGCTCATTAACAATGAAGAGATTTACTCAAGTGCTGTGTAACATGTAACAAGCCCTTTAGAAAGGAACAATAGTCCAGTGGCTAGGACACTAGATTGTGACTTGGGTCTCTACTCCATCATTGACTTCCTGTATGACCTTGGGCAAGTCACTTAAGCCTGGTCTACACTGGGGCGGGGAGGGGAGGGAGGATCGATCTACGTTACACAACTTCAGCTATGTGAATAACATAACTGAAGTTGACGTACTTAGATCGACTTACTGTGGTGTCTTCACTGTGGTGAGTCGACTGCTGCTGCTCTCCCATCGACTCTGCCTGCGCCTCTCGCCAAGCTGGAGTACAGGAGTCGACGGGAGAGCGCTCAGGGGTCGATCTATCGTGTCTAGACGCGATAAATCAACCCCCGCTGGATCGATTGCTGCCCGCCGATCTGGTGGGTAGTGAAGACATACCCAGAGTCTCTTTGTGCTTCCGACCCCCATCTGTAAAACAGGGATAACAGCACTGCCTCCCCACCCCACCCCACCCCAGAGATGTTGAGAAGATAAATACATTAAAGACTGTGAGGTGCACGGACAGGACCGGCCTTAGGGAAAATGGCGCCCTGGGCAAACTTTTATTTTGGTGCACCTCCCCCCCCCATTGCCCTGGTCCCTGTGGGCTCCCCACTCCCACTTTGCCCCTAGCTCCTGCACTCCCAGCCCTTGCACCCCCCTCCTGAGCCCAGGTGGGGAAACGGATCTGGATGCATGGAGCAGCTGCATTGCTGCCCGCTCTCCCTTGGAACGTTGCTGTTCCGCACACCCCTAGGTGTTGGGGCGAGGAGCAACGTCAGGGATCCCTGCGTCCAGGTCACTTTCCCCACCCGGGCTGCATAAGGGGAGGGCAGAGAGCAGCAGCTTTTGATGCTCGCTTCACAGCACAGCCCGGGTGGGGAAAGTGACCTGTATGCACCGAGCACTTGGTGTTGCTCCTCGCTCCCCCTCCCAATCCCCTATGGGGGCACAGAGGAATGCTGGGGGGTGAGCTGTATTTGGGGGGTTGGGGGAAGTAGTGACACACAATGTTCCTCCACTGGGAGGAAGCAGGGAGAAATCTGGAATTAATATGTTCTTTTAATCACAAAGGAAAAAGCAGGTAACAACCTCTACTGACTTTGGATGTTTCTTTCTCTGTTCCGCATCGGTTTGAAAATGTAGCTATGTATGAAGCAGTTGTAGCTGGTAATGTCAGTGAACCAGATAGGGCAGCGTGTTGTACTTTGTGTTTTTTATCCCATGCACGATTTAATACACAATTGACTGCACATTAATGCACTGACTGAGCAAGTTCACTGTTTGCTTTCCATTTAAAATCAGAGCAAGAGAGTGCTTCTAAGGGTATGTCTACACTGCATCTGGGAGAGAGCCTCCCAGACTGGGTCAACAGATTCATGCTAGTGGGACTTGCCGTAGCGAGCTAAAGATTGCAGTGTAGTAGGCAGTGCTTTTACATTGCAACCCAGGCTGGAGCCCACCCCACCCCCTACAGGCTTGAGTGCCCAAGCTCCAGCCCAAGCTGCAACATAAAAGCTACACAGCCAGTTTTAGAGCCCTCGCGTGAATCTGTTGACCCGACTGAGAGGCTTGCTCCCAGATTCTGTGTAGACGTATTCCAGGTGACATCCAATCCTGGTGAAGCCCTCATAGCTAAAACATCAGTATTTCAAATGGGAAACACCATAACCTTTAATGGAAATGTCCTGGGCCCCCACTCCTGCTGCCATTGAAATCAAAGGGAAGTTTTCCATTCCAGCCTGAAGCTGCATTCACTTTTCTGCTGAGCCCTCCTTACGCTGTTGAAATTGTCCTCCTCTGTGTCCACAGTGGCCAGGCATATGGTAACGTGCCTGTAGAGGGCATTCCAGAGGCTGTGATAGATTGGAGGAATCCACGGTTACAGGTCCATTTGAGCTATGCTGCCAAAGAGACAGTGGAGAAGCCAGGGGTCTCCATACACCAGGCCCTTAACCACAGATAGATTCCCCGGCAGCCACCTGAACTTATCATGTATGATGCTGCAGAAACAATAACAATGCTGAACCCTTCCCTTGAACAGCCCCCTGTGTTGTTGGTGAGCGAGCATTTAAGATGTCACTGAGCCGTGAAAGAAGAGTGAATACCTCAACACTGGAGAAAGTTGCAGCAGACATGAGCAATTTAATAGAGAACCTGGACACCAGGGAGCTCCACTTTGAGGGGGAAGAGGTGGATGCTGACGTGTTGAATGATCCAAAAACAACTGGTGAGTTAGTGTCCATCTGTTTTCACCATATGTCCCACTAGGATTTAGCAATGCAGTGCAGCTGAGGCGAAGATGAAGCTTTCAGTTTGATGGTGTTAGGGAGTGTGGGTGGAGAGAGTGAGAGAGTGGGCCAGGATTTTGAAGCTCTGGTGGGGCCTCGTGAAACTGTGCTTGGTTCTCTCGGGCTGTGAAACCTTTAAAGTGATGGTGCCATCTTGCAAAGTACTTTTGAGACGCCTACAAAAAACATAGTGATGCCCTCAACCTAAACTGGGAGTTGAGGGTGGTCAGCATCATGAAGGATCAAACCTGAATTTGAGGATCCAAAGCACCTTCTAGGAGTTGCTCAGCAGGAATGAGCCATAAGAAGCACATCCAAAGCCCATTGAAATCAGTGGAAAGACTCCTACTGGTTCCTGTAGGCTTTGGATCAGGCCTTAAGTAAGCTTTAAGATTTAACTTGGATTTCCTTTCTTTTGTTGTGTTTTAAGTTATAAACCCTTCATTTCATTTTGGCACAGCAGCTGCACATTACTGCACCTGTCTGTCTGTCATCTATGCATTTCTCGCTATCTAATAAAGGCAGGTTGGCTTTTTTTGTTTGTTTTTGTTTTTGTTTTTTAAACAGGATTAATGTTTTTTTTCTAATCTACTCGAGATTTCTGACGCTTGGCTGTTTCAGAACTCTTTAAAGTAATACTTACAAACTACCCTGAAACTGTCAAAACACTGCTTTTTGTCTTGCCTACAATTTTCATTAGTACCTAGGTGACCTGTTGCAAATTGCCAAAATGTATGAATGAGTAAGTCTGCAAACATACACAAATAGCCTCCACCAAAAAACCTTGCTACACAAAACACCCTTTTGTTCACTTATTTGACAAGTGTAATTTAATTTTAATTATTCCTGATAACACCTCATAATACATCAGTAAATATCCTGTAATATATTTTGTAACATGGATGAAGACTTAGTGATAGAAGACCTCATCGCAGCACTTTGCTATTAAATCTTTGCTGAGGCTGCTCATTTCGTGCATGAATTATGGAATGTGTTGCTTACCTACGTGCAAACTGCTGCGGTTTTACTGTATTTCTCCAGGTAACCATTGACCCTATTTTATGACAAGAAAGTGCTATATCTGGCATTTGAACTCTTCAAGTCAGATGACTTAATGTGAAGACTTCTATGAGCTGAGGTTCAATAGGTTTTAATAAGGCATGATATGCATTGGGGAAAAATAATATATAAATTTTTATATTATCATTATTAACTTGTTACATTATCCCTTAGCTATTACGCTCTTATTCATAGTTAAAATAGTGTTAAGATAATTACTATTTTATGATCATTTGCAGTGGGCATCCCATTCTCTGCAATTTATAACACTCAAGGGTTCAAAGAGCCTCATATACAGACATATCTAACCGGATGTCCGATTAAAGTCCGAGTTCTGGAAGTAGAACGCTTTACCTCAACAAAAAAGGTCAGAACATGAATGTTATTGGAACATTGTTTTAAATCCCAATCCCATTTTTAATGTCATACTCCTGTTACCATGTTAACTCATCACTTACAAGTTAACTTTCTGTAAATCAGCTAGTGGGTTTTAGAAAATATGAATACGTCTGTATGGGAATAACTCTATCAAGGGCAATATGAATAATCTTTGCCTGTTCTGTTTTGAGTCTAATAAAAATTGTAACTAAAAGTTGTAAGGACCTTTAAATAAAAAATGGTAAACTCTAGAGGATTTAATGCTAGAAGATTACCCATTGAGTACTGAAACACTGGTGCTATTCTTTCCTGCAGGTACCAAGTCCAAATGTTTATACTGTTGAGTTCACGCATGGGGACTTTACATGGCAAGTGAAAAGGAAATTCAAGAACTTTCAAGATTTCCACAGGGAACTGCTGAGATACAAAGCCTTCATACGAATTCCTATCCCTACAAGGAGGTAACTATTTTATGCAGTCTTACAACTATGGTTCAAGGCCCAAATTGCATTGGAAAGAAGCGAAAAGCCTGATTCTCTCTTACTTCTGTAGTATACAGGTGTAACTCCATTGACTTCCAAGATTCACTCCTGATTTACCCTGGTATAAATGAGAGGAGAATCCGGCTCAAAATCAACATATTAGTAAGCAGCAGTAATCTGAATGATCCAATGATCTCTTTCTTGCTAAATGTAAAAAGCATGTGGAACATTTTGTGCAGTCAGTTTTTAAGCAGAATTTCCCACTGAAATCATTGGGTCATTGGTCTTAAAAATTTATAGCACAATATAGTCTCTTACCTTTAAGGGCTTATATCTGTGAGTGCTGAGCTCTCTCGGGCCTGGTCTACACTACGCGTTTAAACCGGTTTAAGGAGCGTAAAACCGATTTAACGCCACACCCGTCCACACTAAGAGGCCCTTTATATCGATATAAAGGGCTCTTTAAACCAGTTTCTGAACTCCTCCCTAACGAGAGGAGTAGCGCTAGTATCAGAATTACCGTATCGGATTAGGGTTAGTGTGGCCGCAGATCGACGGTATTGGCCGGGTGGTATCCCACAGTGCACCACTGACCGCTCTGGACAGCAATCTGAACTTGGATGCAGTGGCCAGGTAGACAGGAAAAGCCCCGCGAACTTTTGAATATTTCCTGTTTGCCCAGCGTGGAGCTCCGATCAGCACGGGTGGCGATGCAGTCCGAAATCAAAATAAAAAAAGAGCTCCAGCATGGACCATGCGGATGTGATCGCAGTAAGGGCAGGCAAATCTGTTCTATCAGCGCTCCGTTACAGAAGACGAAATTCAAAATAATTTTTAAAAAATCCCCACACAGACGCCATAGCAGGGACTCAGCGCACTGCTGCGTGACAAGCGTAACGGAAAGCCAAAGAATCAAATGGACGCTCATGGAGGGGGGACTGGAGCGGGGACTGGAGGACTCAAGCAATCCCACAGTGCCTGCAGTCTCCGAAAAGCATTTGCATTCTTGGCTGAGCTCCAAATGCTTCTAGGGTCAAACACAGTGTCCGCGGTGGTTCAGGGCATAGCTCGGCAATTTACGCACCCCCCCACGCACCCCCAGAAGTGAAAGGGAAAACAATCCTCTCTTGACTCTTTTACATGTCACCCTATCTTTACTGAATGCTGCAGATAGACGCAATGCTGCAGCGGTCAACACCAACATCCTCTCTCCCCCCCCCCGCCATGGGTGGCTGATGGTACAATATGGCTGATATCCATCGTCATCATCAGCCTATTGGCACATGGGGCGGTGCAAAAGGACTGGTAACCATGCCGACTAGCATTCAGTGAGGTCAATCATGGGCGTCTGTATAAAAAGCTCCTGATTTTTCCTGGTAGATGGTGCAGTATGGCTGGTAACCGTCTTCATCATAGCAACAGGGGACTGAGCTCCATCAGCCCCCGCCCTTCATGTGTAAAGAAAAGATTCAATTGTCCCTGGACTAGCAGCGGGATGCTGGGCTCCTCTCCTCCACACTGCTTAATGTCCTGTCTGGACTATCACAGCAGCTGGAGGCTGCCTTCCACTCATTTCTCACTAACAAGTCACTGTGTCTTATTCCTGCATTCTTTATTACTTCATCACACAAGTGGTGGGACACTGCTACGGTAGCCCAGGAAGGCTGGGGGAAGAACGGAATGAACAGGTGGGGTTGTTGCAGGAGCACCCCCTGTGAATAGCATACAGCTCATAATTTCTGCAGGATCTGACACAGAGCAGCTGTACTCTCTGGTTCTATGATACAGTGGTTCTCTAGTACACTTGCCCATATTCTAGGCAAGACTGATTCTATTTTTAGATACCAAAAAGGAGGGATTGACTCAGGGAGTCATTCCCAATTTTGGCTTTTGCGCCCCTGGTTGATCTCAGCCAGGGGCACTTATGACAGCAGCAAATGGTGCAGTGCAAAAGGACTGGTAACCATGATCATCTTATTACCAAGTTATAGTATGGTAGATGGTACAGTATGGCTAGTAACCATCTCTGCTGTCATGCAAAAGCAAAAGCATGCTGCTGTGTAGCGCTGCTGAATTGCCTCTGTCAGCGGCATCTAGTACACATACGGTGACAGTCACAAAAGGCAAAACAGGCTCCATGATTGCCATGCTATGGCATCTGCCAGGGCAATCCAGGGAAAAAAGGTGCGAAATGCTTGTCTGCCATTGCTTTCCCAGAGGAAGGAGTGACTGACGACATTTACCCAGAACCACCCGCGACAATGATTTTTGCCCCATCAGGCACTGGGATCTCAACCTGGAAATTCCAAGGGGCGGGGGAGGCTGCGGGAACTATGGGATAGCTACGGAATAGCTACCCACAGTGCAACGCTCCAGAAGTCGATGCTAGCCTCGGACCGTGGACGCACACCACCGATTTAATGTGTTTAGTGTGGCCGCGCACACTCGATTTTATACAATCTGTTTTGCTAAACCGGGTTATGTAAAATCGGAATAATCCCGTAGTGTAGACGTACCCTTGGTTTCCCTTCCCAGTGACTCTAATGAGGTGCTCAGCAGCTGGCAGGACTGGGCCCAAGGACTGGGACAGATATAAAGAGAGTTGTGGAAAGAGGCCTGAGTGGTGGAGTGTTACAAAAGGATAGTTTGATATTGGCATGAGAAGACAATAGGAAGCTAGGGGGCAGTCGAGGAAACAAGAGTAAGGATTTTGGTGGGGTAGAGATGTGAAAGGCTAAGGATTAGTGAAACATAATGGTCCAATAACATGGTCCAAGTTCTCTTCTGCTTAAATAGGCAAAACTCATTTGAAGTCAGTGGATCTGTGGCCATTTGCATCAAAGGAGAATTTGGCCCACTATCCTCTGCTTTTTGCATTGTATTTTAGTTTGAATTGATTTGTACACAGTGATTTGTTAGACAATTTTACGCCTCCCCTTATCTTTCCTCACTACCTGTCCCTCATTTTATAATAAAGTTTTAAATAGAACATCAGGACTCTTGTGTCAGAGGAAAAGACGCTCACGTTCTACTGATCGGACAAATAATCTGGGATTTTTTTTTCTTCCAGTCACACAGTTAGAAGACAGACTATCAAAAGGGGAGAAGCGAGGCAGATGCCGAGTCTGCCACGCACGTCTGAGAACATGGTCCGAGAAGAACATTTTTCTAGTAGAAGAGTAAATGTCCTTCCTCCTTCTAAATACTTTGTTCAGAGATGTGGGTATGCTGGTAAAAGAGAGGCTATTGACATGTTGTGCTGTCCAACTTATTCTTGGGATTTTTCTTACTTTCACTATTGAGGACCAGCTTGTTTGCAGAGCTATGTTCTGACCAAGTTCACATGCCTTCTGTTTTGTTAGTAAATTCTTCTCCTTGGTGAACCGAAACTCTGCCAAATTTAGAGCCAAATTGTCCCTGCTCAGAAAGTGGAAGACTGCCTCAGGGAGCACTCTGCCAAGATCTGAGTTATTTCCCCTTTGTTGGGATATTGAGGCACAGTGGAGGGTGTGCTACATGTGTGTGGATATATATATTTTTTTCATTCAGTCAGTGGCTTCTTATTGATTCTCTTCATGACTTCCTGTAGCTATATAATTAGATTTTTATAGTAATCCCTACATCCTATCTAAAGTTTTCATTGCTTGCATTGTAGAAACAACTGGAAGACTACTTGACAAAGATCTTAAAAATGCCCATGTACAGGAACTACCATGGAACGGTAAGTAGTGTGTACAATGGCTTAAGCAACAAATAAATGTTCTTTTCACATATAAGTATTTAACTGAGAGAAATAGATGCTGTAGTTTACTTTACTATTAAAAGCATTTTACAGCCATTTTTATTAGGGCAAATATCTTCTCCAATGTCCAATTGTAAATCTGATTAGAACCAAATAAAATGCTGTTCTATCAAGCTATTGGGGTGTCACCGCTACAACACATTGTGACAACCTGCTTGTTAACGGCAGTCTTGTGCAGACAGCTCATTACACAAGTAATATGACTGGCTTCTGATTGGTTCTGGGTAACATTTAAGATGTTTGGTTGGAGGCAGGGGCGGCGCCAGGCCCCAGCACGCCAAGCACGTGCTTGGGGCAGCAAGCCGTGGGGGGCGCTCTGCCAGCGCTGTGGGGGCGGCAGGCAGGCTGACTGCCTGCCGTGCATGGGGCGGCAAAATCCCTAGAGCCGCCCGTGGTGGGAGGTTCAAATGCCTAAATGATGGGGGCAGATGTTACCTTCACTTTGGGAATCTTGGGAACTTAACCTCATAGGGCCAAACTATGCTTTGGCTTATATCCCTTACAACCCCATTGACTTCAGGAAGTTGGTGTTGGTGTTAATAAGAAGAGAATTTGGCACCCTGGCTTCCCCAAGTAATTCACCCCCCCCCCCACACACACACACAGGGCCGTGGTAATCTATATGTTCCTTCATTCCTACGAAATCTCATTGAAGTCAGACAGTTCATGTTATATCCAAAATTTGGCCCATATTGTGCAAGAATGTGTCTCCTGAAAGCCATGTTATGTACTTGGAGTTTCACCTCATTGACTGTCCAAATTTCTCACCTGGTAGTTGGAGGAAACTTTAGAGGCCATAACTGTATGTGAATAACATTCCTCTGCCATGGCCATTTATTTCCCCTTCTCCTGACCCCACATAAAGGATTTATTACTTCTCTTCTGTATCATCAGCAAAAAATGGTTTGTTGCAGAACTTACTGAATAAGCAGAGGGAGTTTATCCTTCTGAGCAAGACAAAACAATTGAGTACACTTGGTTTTAAAATGAGACAGAAACATAGACTCAACTTTACATCTTTAAGAGGGTATATCTGCTCACTATGTGTACTGTTGTTTCACTGTTGCCAATGCCAAATGTATCGGTTATACAGGGCAAAAATACCCTCCCATGCTGGCCAATATGCTAATATTACAGTGGGAAATCTGCACCTCAGATGAACTGGCTGCCATTTTAAAAAGCTCTGCTGTTGTGGACAGCGGTGTATGTTGAGAGGGGGAGGTTTAATTCAGAGTATTTGGCATTGGATCCATTTTCCCACTGTCCTGTATTTTGTCAGATTTCTCTGATATTGTCTACTAATCTAACAACACCAGAGACAGGGCGTTAGGGGACAAAAATACTAAACATGCATCATCTGCACCCTGGGCTCTCTACAGGTAAAGCCCATGGACCTGAGCATCTGTATTTCTCTCTCCAATCTTCCTCCAGTGCAGCTCCTGTGACGGGTTCAGTCACAGAGATCCCCTTGGGACTGTCACCTGATGTGCTGAAATTACCTCTGAGTCCATTTTCCCTGCCAGCTTAGGACTCTAGAACCCTGCTTTATTGAGCCAGACACGCTAGCCTGCTGCAACACAGACCCAGGGTCTGGGAACCCCCCCGCCAAAGAGCTGCAGACTTTAACTAAAAATAGCTCAGCAGATTACCTGTCTCCAGCACCCAGATCCACAGCTCCCTATGGGAGCCAAACCCCAAATAAATCCATTTTACTCTGTATAAAGCGTATACAGAGTAAATTCATAAATTGTTCACCCTCTGTATC
This sequence comes from Mauremys reevesii, assembly GCF_016161935.1. Lineage (NCBI taxonomy): Eukaryota > Metazoa > Chordata > Testudines > Geoemydidae > Mauremys > Mauremys reevesii. Next base: position 15,058,316 of record NC_052631.1, read on the forward strand.
GCTGATACAGAGATGCACAGCTGTTTGCTCTCCCAGGTATTAATCACTTACTCTGGGTTTATTAATAAACAAAAGTAATTTTATTAAGTATAAAAAGTAGGATTTAAGTGATGTCAAGTAATAACAGCCAGAACAAAGTAAGTCACAAAGCAAAATAAACAAAACAGGTAATATCTCACCCTCAAAGATGTTCCAATAAGCTTCTTTCACAGACTAGACTCCTTCCTAGTCTGGGCCCAATCCTTTCCCCTGGTACAGTCTTTGTTAGATCCAGCAGACATCTCAGGTGGTAAGCAGGGGTTTTCTCATGACTGGCAGCCTCTTTTGTCCTGCTCCACCCCCTTTTATAGCTTTGACACAAGGCGGGAATCTTTTGTCTGTGCTTATCCCCACCCCCGCCTCATCAATGGAAAAGTACAAGGATTAAGATGGATTCCAACATGGTCAAATGTCACTGTAAGACCCCTAGTCTCCATTCTTCCTGGGTTGGCCCACAGGTACACGGGAAGGCTTGCAGGTAAATAAACCATTTACAACCAATTGTCCTAGTCAATGGGACCCATCAAGATTCTAAACCACCATTAATGGCCCACTCTTCGCATTATTACAATAGGACCTCAGAGCAATACTTCATATTTCGAGCTTCAGATACAAGAATGATACATGCATACAAATAGGAGGAATATATTCAGTAGTTTATAACCTTTGTTATGATACCTTACAAGAGACCTTTTGCATAAAGCATATTCCAGTTACATTATATTCACACTCATAAGCATATTTCCATAAAACGTATGGAGTGCAACGTCACAGCTCCATTCTGTCCCTGTCCAGCAGAGACAGATATTGTTCTGAACGTACATTCTTAGAGTATTGGTTGGCTTTCAATTGATTTGACTTCTGTGAAGCACTCAGTGAGAACTTGCCTTGTGATGTTGGCTGCACTGCTCAGTGCAACAGGTGGTGCAGTTAATGGGGAAAGAGAGACGCTGGGAACAATTTATTTAAAATGATCATTCTCAGACCAGAGACAAAGCTGCAGATTTCTGATATTCACCTTAGACTAGTGTCTGTCCTTCTTACAATAGTACGGGTGTGTTGCTGTTCTTGTGTTGAAAAATCTGTCACTTGAAAACGGAGGGATGTGCTGCTTGTTTTGCTGCATGTGCAGATTTTGGCTCCTGAGTGTTAGGCTCTGCAAGTCCTCAGGCTGAGGTCCAGATAGATCTTTGGCTTGTAGATGTCTCCAGCTGAATTCTTTGCAAGTTCAGGCACGGGGCTAACTTGAGTGATTCATAAAGGCCAGATGACCCATGTGATTTATTGTCCCCTGAATCTTGTAAGGATCCTCTTCTTGCTAATCCAGTCACCCTAGAGGCGTTTTAACAACTGATCTGAACAATTCCATTGAATTCATTCCAGATATGCTTTTATCATGTATTTGTGGCTTGTGTGTTTTGTTCATTTGTATATAATTGGCTCAGCTTGGATGACATTGGCAAACCTAACCTGTAGCTCTTTTCCCCCTTGTTGCGGAGCTCAGGGCTATGAAGCGCGGTGAGATGTAAAGGGACTTACGTAATGTGTTGAATATACAATTTGTGTCTAAATGTTTTGCCCGCAAACTAGAAAATAGTATGTACCTAAACACTGTTTAGTGATATAACAAGGGCTGCACTCTTTGACTATGTAACCCTGAATGGGAAAGTTCATAACTGTCTCCTCAAATTTTTCTTAATGGAATATTTGTGTGTCTGCTGTTGTGGCAGGGTATTAGATATGGAGCTGGCAGCTAGTTGAGGATATAATTAATGTTGCCTGTTATGATAATCAGATACATCATGATAATCAGATACAGGTAATTGGGGCAGTTCGGCAAGGATGACTCAAATACCTTGTAAAGCCATTCTATGGGCTTGATTTGAAGATAAATGGAAAGACTCCATTGAGTTTAATTGCCTTTGAATCAGGACATATATGAGCTTGATAGTAAAAAGATTCCAAAATAACCCTAGTTTAAACCAATAAGTGTCCATGCAGCCTTTTGCACTGGCTTTACAAAATCAGTTTAAAATTACACTTCAAATTAATCCAGTGCAACAAGATAAACCTTGAATGAGTTTCACAGCTATACAATTAAAGAACACTTCACACACCCAACTATGGTTGCTATTTAAGGCTCTTATCCTGCAATTAGATCTGCTCGGGCAGACCCCTGCAGCCATGCAGAGCCCCACACTGCCAGATTTGATTACAGGACTGGGGTTTTGAACATGGAATTGTAGCAAACAAGAATAATATTTGCATGTGTATTTAGCATAAAGCAATTTTTCTGTGTATGATAAAATTGGAACACTGTCCTAGAACAATGTTATTCTGAGCACTGGTGATGTAGTGTATTATTATGTTGCCAGAGCTACTAGTGAACTATTTGTTTTTATCATTTTTTTAAAAAAGCTAGAGCTGCAATGAAAAACAGACTTTGGAACTGCTGAATCCTACTTAAAAAGGCCATGTCATCTGAACAATCTTTCTTAAAATCTTGCATAAATATATCATAGGTGCGTGGTTCAGCAGGGGGGGAAAAGATGGTTAAAATGTCTTGTGTATCCACGTTGCACCTGTTGTTTAATTTTTCATAGCTCATTTGCTCTTCAGCTAATCTGCTATGTCTGTTTTTTCCCCCTACCTCTTGTAGGGGGAAAACTATCATTGAAACGTCAGCCCCCATCTCATAGTTAAAATATTTTGCTACAGATCACTGTGAAACCTGAGTGGGATGTCTGGTCACCACAACAACAGCTGGGTAGTGCAAGAATTCAAATGTAAAGGAGATGAAAGGGTACTGCTATCCTGCTATCCTCTTTTTCAGTTTTCTTTGTGACTTATGAGATCCTCAGATTAAAGGCACTGTACCAGTAAAAGTATTTAACAAAATAATAATATTGATAATGATATCACTTAATCATATTTTTCCATCTCATTAAATAACTTTTCCTGTAATCTACAGGATTTTTCCATATTGAAGCCCCAATCCTGCAAACACCTGCTTAATTTTGCATATTTAAATAATCTGATGGAAGTCCAGTGTGACCACTCACCTGCATAAAAAGAAACACATGAGTTATGATTGGGGCCAAAAGGCCAAGCTTTGCCTTCTGATGCTCTCACAAGACATAGGATTTCATGAGACATTGTGCACATACAGAACTATCAAGGGCTGTATTTGTCCTGAAGGATCTCGTATGGCATTCGTATTTGGCTACCATCAGGAGCAGACCAGTCAGAGAGGAATGTGGTTCTGTGTTTGTGTTACTATGGACACCATTTTAAGGACTGGTTGGGTGGAGGGGACTGGCAGCTATAATGTAGAACAATATTTGCCTTTGATCTGGCAGTTCCAGGCAATAAAGTTAAGCAAATAAACTGTTACGTTTCCATCTGAGTGGTAATTTCTCCTACATACCTGTTTTTCTTTTCCTTCTTTGAGCACAGTTAGTCTCTCACTTTCTCATTACTAAATGTTCCCCAAATAACAACCTACTTACTTTTCAGAGCAAATGGCCAAGATTTTCATAAGTGATTTTATGTGCTTTGGTATTTGGGTGCCCAATCCGAGAGGCCTTAAGGGGCCTAAGCTTTCGTGGGCTACAGCCCACTTCATCGGAGCTGTAGCCCACAAAAGCTGATGCTACAATAAATTTGTTAGTCTTTAAGGTGCCACAAGGACTCCTGTTCTTTTTGCGGATACAGACTAACACGGCTGCTACTCTGAAACTTAAGGGGCCTGATTATCAGTGGTTGGATCCTCTGCACCTTTCAGGAAGCTGAAAATTTGTCCCCAGAGCTGAGACTGCCTGAGGCCCAACGTAAGCACCATGTAAAGGGTTTTAAATGGTACATAGGCCTTGCACAGGCTGTGCCGAATTTCACCCACAGAAAAGAATGAACTATTCACAGATGGCAGAACCTGTTTCTTCTTCCTTACCCAGGACAGATAGTGAGAATTTGTGAATTCGAAACCTTGTGAACAAAACCATGAAATAATTAGTTCTCTTTGCTTCATGAAAATGACAAAATCATAGGAAAGCAGGAAATCAAGTATACAGATACTGACTCCTACTAAGAGCTAGTTTGTGTCCTTGGGCCACATGACCATGCATGAGAATAGGAGCCCTTTGACTCATCTCTGTGGCTGTGCTATCCCTGATCATAGTCATAGAATTTAAAGCCAGATAATCTAATCTCACCTCCTGCACAGTGGTGAGCTGGAGCCGGTTCCCACCGGTTCCCAAGAACCGGTTGCTAAAATTAGACCTCCGTGGAGAACCGGTTGTTAAAGGGCCAGGAGGTGGGCAAAGAACTCCAGTCCGCCGGCTGGACCATCCTGTTGCTCCCAGGATTCCCAGCTGGGCAGCCTGAGGCTCCCTTGGCCCCTCCCCCGCTTCCCCCAGCTGCAGCGTGGCCAGCCGCCGGCATCAGCTGGGCAGCTCAGCTGAGCTCGGGAAGAGTCCTGCTGCCGCTTTTTGAGCAGCCCGGCGTGTGTGTGTGTGTGTGTGTGACTGCTGCAAGCTCCAGGGCTGGCCGGAGGGGAGGGGGCAAGTGGGGCAATTGGCCCCACGAGGATGTTTCCTCCAGGCCCTCCCCCGCTTCCCCCACCCCGCAGAACCTCAGCATGGCCAGCAGCTGGGCAGCTCAGCTGAGCTCCTGAGTGGTCCTGCTGCTTTGAGCTGCAGGCAAGGGAAGGGGGGGGGGGGAATGCGAGCTCCAGGGCTGCGGGGGGGGGGGCGAGGCAAATGGGGCAATTTGCCCCAGGCCCTGCAGGGGCCCCCGGCCCCATGAGTATGTCTCCCTCAACCCCGGCCCCTCCCCTGCTCCCCCCCCCCCCCTTAAATCAGAACTTTTGATAGGGAACCGGTTGTTAAGATTTTGGCAGCTCATCACTGCTCCTGCATATCTTGGTTTGGAAGGATTACATTTGTATTGGTGTATGTTGGTACACATCAATTTCAAACAAAAATGCAAACCAATGAAAAAATATTTCCACCAATAATCGTAATATACAAATAGATAAAATAAGAATAGTGCTGCTTGATAACTTATCAGAGTCAAAATCCAGTGATTTAGTCTTTTGAATTAGGCTTGTTAAAATGGATTAGCAAATGAATAGTAAAAGCAAGTACGATTTGTTGATTGAAGGATATTTACTTTGAATATTTGGATGTGTTGATTATTTGTGTTAATAGTTTATAAAACTTTAACTTTTTGAATTTCAACATCTGCTGTCACTAAATAATTGTCTGATGCCCTCCATCATTTCACATAACTGTGAACATTTACATCAGTAAAAATCTAAAAACATGCTTAAAATAAACATTGATATTATCTGTCAAAATTTTAAAAATCAGATTCTGTCAAGGCTGTATACGTCACAGGCCACCAACACCCACACTAAACCCCAAAACTGGAATTAGACTGAAAGATTACAGCCCACAGGAAACTAGACTATTACGTGACACAGGCAGAGAATAGGAGGGACTGAGGTGCACCAGTGCTTGAGCCCCTCCAATGGCAGGAAATTGATTAAGTGAAACATACCCAGGTAATCCTGGCATGTGACCCATACCCACTTGATGCAGGGGAAGCTGAAAACCCCCAAGGTCACTGCCAATCGGCCCAGGTGGAAAATTCCTTTCTGACCCCACATATGGTGATAACTTAGACCCTGAGCATGTGAGCAAGAACCAGCCAGCCAAGCCCCCGAGAAAGAGAAAGAGAATGCTCAGTGCTACTCAGAGCACAGGTCTGCCCTGTCCAGTGTCCCTTCTCCAGCTGCAGCCACCTCTGATGCTTCAGAAGAAGGAGACAAAAGGCAACAACAATCCTAAAATACATGGCAGGGAGAGAAGGTGGAGAAATCCCTCCTTGACCTCTACGGGTGGCTGGCTAAAGCTCTGAAGCCTGAGCTTTTAGGACCATAAGATATAAACTGTACATGAGCCCCAGGGCTGGCAAGCTCTGCCCCCACCATCATAAGAAACCCTGATATACAATCCTACTCATCAATTTGGCGCTCTCTTAAAACAAACTAAATTGTTTGCTCCCACAACTCTTATTGGAACGAGGTTCCAAAACCTCACTGTTCTGTTGGTTAAAAACCTTATTCTAATTTCTAGCCTGAATTTGTTCATGCCCAGTTCGTATCCATTTGTTCTTTTGCCAACATTGTTCTTTAGCTTAAATAACTCTTCACCCTCCCTGGCCTTTACACCCCTCCCCACCATGTATGTTTTATATAGAGCAATTGTATCCCCACCCAGCCTTCTTTCTGCTAAACTAACTAAGCCAAGCTCTTCCACTCTCCTCTCATAAGATAGGCCCTTCATTCCCCAGATCATCCTAGTAGCTCTTCTCTGCACCTGTTCCAGTTTGAATTCATCTTTCTTGAACATGGGTGATGAGAATTGTACAGAGTATTCCAAATATTCTTATCAGTGTCTAGTACAATGGCATTAATACTACATTATCTCTACTGAAAATTCTTCCCCTAATGCATCCTAGGATTGTATTTGCATTTCTTTGCAGCTGTATCACCTGGGTGGTTTGTGGTCATACTGTGATTCTCTACACACCCAAGTCTCTCTCCTCTTCTGTCTCTTCCAGCTGATAAGCCCCCAGTCTGAAGCAGAAATCCTTATTATTAGACCCTAAGTGCATGACCTTGCACTTTGTACTATTGAATTTCATCCCATTTCTGTTACTCTGGTGTCATAAACAGTTAGTTAAGGGTTAAGGTCTCTTTTACCTGTAAAGGGTTAACATGCAGTACCTGATGACCACCTGACCAGAGGACCAATCAGAGACAAGATAATTTCAAATCTCTGTGGAGGGAAGCCTTTGTGTTGTGTTCTTGTTAGTTCTCTCTTTTTTTGGATAAGAGAAAGACATGTCAAGTTCTCCTGGAGAGTAGTTCCTACTATCCAATAATAGTAGTATTAATTAGAAAATTAGTCTTATAATTTGATTTCTTTCTTTGCAATTTGTGTGTGTTTATAGAAATTTCTTTAATTCTCTGTGTTACTACTGCTTTTACTGAGGAAAAGGAGGGGGGGGGATCAAAATACAGAGATAGTGTACTTTTTCTTTCTTTAATAAAATCTTTTCTTTGGACTTTGTTAAATTCTTTCTCTTGTGGAGGAAGGGGAAGGAAGGGGAAGTTCTAGTTGAGTGCTGATTGATTCACAGGGTTAATCAGTGACCTCTCCAGAGTCTCTAGAGGAGGGGAGGGGGGAAGTGGCTGCTTCCCTGTGTGTGATTCAACAGCTCCAAGTGGGGGTGAGACCTATGACATCTGGTCTTCAAGGTCATCCAGATCTCCCTGTATAATATTCTGATCCTCCTCTGTGTTGACGATGCCTCCTAACTGTGTATCATCAGCAAATTTCATTACCACTCTCCTACTTTTTGTGCCTAGGTCATTAATAAAAATATTGAATAAGATTGATCCCAAGATCGATCCTTGAGAACCTCTACTAGTAACCTCCTTCCAGTTCGATAATCCACTTTTCAACATAACCCGTTGCCTTCTCCCCGTTAGCCAGTTCCTTATCCACCTTACAATTCTTGTACCAATCCCAGTTTTTCCCCGTTTCACTAATAATTTCCCATGTGGTACCCCATCAAATGCTTTACTGACATCCAAGTATATTAGGTCTGCTACACATCCCTTCTAAAAAAAAAATTTAAAAAAAGGTTTTCTGCCATTGCAGATGTGGTAATTTCCATTTCCATACACCGATTTCCATCAGCCCTCCGACCTTCATGCCATGTTCCATATTATCATCTGTATTAAAAACCGAGGCAAAGTATGAATTTCATTTTTGGGCCATACCTAGGTTATCTTTAATCTCCTTCCCATCCACTTTACATAGTGGGTTTAACCTCATCATTCCTTATTCCCTTTCTATTTATATAAGTAATAAACCTCTTTTTTCTTTTTTTTTAAATTCAGCTTGACGTTTAGCAATTCTCACTTTATTCCTACATTTTCTAATCTCCAAGGTGTAGCTTTCTTTACTGATCAGTCCCCTTTTCCATTCTCTGTAGGCTCTCTGCTTATTCCTAATAGCCTTTTTGAGGTGGTCATTCATCCAGCTGAATCTGGGGTCTTTCCCTATGAGTGTTTTTTTCCCCCTTGCTTGGGTGCAAATTTCAGATAGTTTTCATATAGTTGATTTGAAGAAATTCCAAGCCTCCTCCACATTTAAGTCCTTGAACTCTTCATTCCAGTTGACCTCTTTAACTCATTCCCTTAATTCCCAAAGTTTGCCTTTTTGAAATAATAATAAAAAAAAATCATAGTTGATGACCTGGTTTTGATTATCCTTCCATTTAATTTAAACTGAATCAACTTGTGATCACCTGATCCAAGGTTATTTCCTACAACTAGCTCTGCTATGATGTCACTGCTTACCAAAACCAAGTCTAAAATTGCGTATCACTTGTTGGTTCAGTGACCAGATGGCAGCTACAGGCCTGAGAGGACAGCAGAGCTGCCTGGCTGGGAGGGGAAGTTATGCTGTGCCCTAAAAAAAGCTGTAGCAAAATACTCTCCCCACCTCTGCACCAGGGCAGGAATGGAACTGTGTCTCTGAGTTGCAGTTTCTTGCTGGGACTCTTCCTGAAATGACACGGTTATACCCTGGCCTACAGGCTCATTCTAGCCCTAAGGGCCCAGATCTGTCTTTCTGTCATGTTGTGTCAGACTTCCTACGATTTGTGAGTAGTCCCACTGAGATCAGTGCAACTACTTCATAGTTATTATTCCACATGAGAAATGGTGGCAGAATTGGAGCCTAGGATTGTTATGATCTGCGTCATGTCAAACCATTCACTGCTATTGATTTAATTTGTGGTTTGGAAATCACCGTTTTCTGCCTTATGGCATAGAGCAAAGCTAAAGTGTGGCTCTGAAGCTTGGGATGAGCTTTTCAGGCCAGGGGGACCGTGAAACCCTTATGTAGTGTTGGCCCCATGGGGATTTTCACCGTGATAAGGCTGTGCTCCTTTGCCAGTTCTGCATCTCCACTCCCTCTGGATCTAAGAGGTGAGCACAGCTATTGAAAAAGGGGCGTGATGTTATCACTGGTATTTTTCTGAATACATTCTGACCTTGGATGCATGTGGCTCCCGTTTATTTCTCATTGAGGTCAATTGCAGCTGTGTATGTGGATCTGAGATTTGAATTTAGCCCATTCAGCTCTGGATGGCAGCACATTTCATTAGAAAGTTAAGTTCTTCTTTCTGCCTCTTTGCTGCCAGATCAAATGAGAAAACCACCTCCTGCTTCCTCCCCCTGAGTGTTTGTGCACTTTGGCTAATTAACCCGATACAGACAAAGGAGAGTGGCTGAAATCTGTTTACCTCTGTATCACGTGGGTCAGATTCTGCTCTCACTTTCAACCCAGTGGTGAGAGAGACTCTCTAACTGGATCTGAGATGATTAAGCAGCAGCAGCATATATGGCAGGAATGGCTTACTCTGCCAAGAAAGCCTGGTTGGTTGGAAGAGGGCTAGTTCTAGATTTTAATGCAGATATGGAGCTCATTGTCGTTAGTTTGCTAATGGCAAGAGGACTACACTTCGGCTTATCTGTATATTCTCCTGTGATCTCTCTGGATAACTTCAAGGTTTTTTGAATTGGGGTCAGTTGATGAACCCAAACATTTTACATGAGATTACAACTCTGATACTTAACAGACTTCTAGTTTATGTTAGCAGTTTTTGTCTGTCCATTTAGTCACTGGCCTTTTGGTGGAGCCAACTGGCATGAGGCAGACACACATCTAGTGGAAACTGAACTGAGTCTACGAACTCTCTTCACATAGGTCACCAGACACTTACCAAGCAATGGTAAATTTTGTCATTACTGATGTGAACTGAATTTGAATCAGTGACCTACAGGTGATGGTTCCAATGGGTTTTTACCAAGCGTCTAAATAACCACATATAATGTCCCATAAAATCTGATTTTGGTTGTTTTGGTCAGGTTCATTAAAGGCCTGATCCAAAACACATACATTTCTGTTGACTTCAGTGGGTTTGGGATTGAGCCCTAAAAAAGATGTTCCCACCTTTTCCTGCTGATGAATTATTTTCGCTGTCAGTGTTGTTTTTCCAAGCAAACTGATTTTGGGAGTCCAAAATATAAACAATGGGGAACTTTTTATTTTCCAGATGGAATTCATTGGTGTAAGTCAGCTGTCATTTATCCATGATCTAGGACCAAAGGGCATGTAAGTTGAATTTTATTTCTTTGTGTGAGTCACATTTCATCAAGAGCGTCATTTTATAAAGAGAGACTGTCCAAATTGGTAGCTTTCCTGCCAAGCTAGCAATTAATTTGGGAACATCTTATCTTCTATTATTATTCACAAGAGGCCATTACAACTGTGGAAATAATAATGAATGTAAAAGGCAGAACACATCTCATTGCCAGACTCACAGGGCCAAATTCATCCTGTCATTGACTGGAGTTGCATCAAATAACAATATGGCCCAATGCAAACAACTAGAGCAATGTACAGTCCCTGTCATAACATGCTTACAGCACTGGTTAGTTTTTTCATGTCACCATCAAGAAAGGTCCATTTTTTTTCTTGAAACTTCCCAAAGTTTTCTTGAGCCGGAGGTTGACACTTAATTCCTTTCTTTTGAACACTATTAAATAGAAACTGTGTTGTTTCGATTACCACCAAAAGTGTCTGTTGCTTTTGTAAACGGCCTCGCAGGCAGTAGTGAAACTTTCTTCAGGTTATTTGGATGGAACATGGGTGTTTGAAATGCAGTGATTCCAGGCATCCAGTGTTATAAACAGGGAAGGATTTGACAGTGGGCAAGAAGGATGGAAGCTTCTCTGTGTTAGGCCCTCTCGCAGATTTAAGAGCTCTTCACCACATTGACATTCTCAGACTAAGGGCACATCTTCACTGGCAACGAGAAAACTTTAACGTGGCTTGGGTAGTCGCGGCACAGTGCTGGGAGAGAACCACCACCACGTGGGGTGTAGCTACCAGCGCTGAGCGCTGGTGCACTCACTGTCTATACTGGCACGTTACAGCGCTCAAACTTGCAGCGCTCAGGGCAGTGGTTTTTTCACACCCCTGAGGGAGAAAGTTGTCTACGCTGGCACTTTACAGCGCTACAAGCCCTTAAGCTTGTAGTGTTTCAGTCTGCGCTGCAGCCCTTAGCTTGAACTCATTCCTGTTGTGCACAGAAGTGATTCTCGCTTTCCCTGCCACGTGGGAGGGTAGGTTGGATGTATCTTCTATTCACCTTCTCCTCCATGGCCTTCATTCTGCCCCCTCACCCCTCCCTGGTGCTGCTCATTCCCTGTTTGCACCCTAGATGCCTCTTTGCCCTCAGTTCATTTGTAAGCGGAGACTTTACCCTTAGTCCTTCTTACTGCTGGCAGGGTATTTATTACAATACCACTGCTGTTACTGTGGGTTCAGTTCATTTGCTGGATGTACGATAGAGTTAGGTTCAAGTCACCCACTGCTTGGGAGGCGGATGAAATGTCTGAGGCGCAAGGAGAATAAGAGAGACGACCTGGCAATAGAAAATGAGAGAGAGGTGAGCCACTTCTGCTCCATTCTGCCCATGCCACCCCCATGAGGTGAAAGGGGTCAGACAGGTGTCACAGTGCTGTGTTTGACCTTGCCTACGTACCTCCAGGTCAGATTCCTCCAGTCCATATAGCTTCATCTAGGGATAATTAATAAGCTGTGTATGCATGTATCAAATTTGCCATTTATTTGTCATCTTTACATTTGTTTCAGAGAAGGTATGATCATGAAACGATCAGGAGGCCACAGAATACCCGGTCTGAACTGCTGTGGGCAAGGAAGGGTCTGCTATCGATGGTCCAAAAGGTACTGTAGAAGGGGGGGTTGTCTCTTTGGTGGCTTTTTACCTACTAGAAAGACAAGTTGTGTGACCTCATGTCTTTTATTGCAGAGGTTCTCAATCTTTTCCTTTTTGAGGCCCCCACAACATGCTATAAAAACTCCATGGCCCACCTGTACCACAATAATTGATTTTCTGCATATTAGGGGGTAGCAAGCAGGGCAGTTGCCTGGGGCCCCATGCTACAAGGGCTCCCGCGAAGCTACATTGCTCAGGCTTTGGCTTCAGCCCTGGACGGTGGGGCTCAGGGCCCCGGGGCTTCAGCCCCATACACAGGGCTGTCCTTAAGCATATGCATATGCATATGCATATGCGTAGGGCACCTGAAAATTTGGGGCACCCCTGGGGCTTAGTGTCCACCCACCCTCCTGTTTCTATCCCTGTTCTGATCCTTCCTGCAGGCTCCCACCACTAGCTGCTGCAGCCTGTTGAGTCTTCCTCTGGAGAGGATCTAGTAACTTAAAAGTGAAAAAACCTTCCAGACCTATTAGCACAACATTGAACCTGCTAAAGAGCCATTCAAGTAGTAATGAAGCCAGTTAGCAGGCATTTGCCAACCCCCAGCTATATACTGTCAGTTTCTGAATGTACTGACAAAAACAGTTGTGCATGACTGTAATATTTACTCAGAACATGTTAGTCTACAGGATCTTAGTTTAAAATTTGCTTTACAAATATTTCATGAGTGTGTTGCTGAAGATGATAAAATCACATCTCTTAAAAAATCCTTGCATAGATTTTTAGATGCACAATCTGAGTATTCATCTTTAGCCTTAAATGCTTGATCTTTAGACATATCGTTTTTAAAATAAATCCTTCAAAGGACCACCCTTATTTAAAATACACATTTTAATTACTATAGTACAAAAAACTTGCTTCAAAGCCTTCCTGTCCTTTCTGTCCATCCCTTTCTCCCTTCACCCCCTGTTGAAGAGAGCCCTTAAAGGGACAACACCCCTTTCCTGCCAGATAACTGAACAAATGAGTTTTCCTTTCTTTACTTCTGACTATTTGATGAACTAGTTTTAAGAGAACCCTCCAGCAAAATCAGTACTTTAGTAAGATATAAAATCCTTTGTTATGCCCAAAATATTTGGAAACATATTTTTTAAAGTTGGTGAAATTTCATAAACATATCCACTGTTATGGTGATCACACAAAGTAAATTAGTGTTCTCTTTTTCTAAAAGCAATGAACATTGTTATGAACACACCAAACCTCTGTGACTGATTAATTTTAATCCATTTCTTTGTTTCAGTGAGTTAAGTATGTAGTAATCTAGAATGATTGCTTTATGAAGGCTTAAGAGTACATTTAAAATATAAAAGCAGCTTAGAAATACCGATTAAGAAAATGTAAAACAGAGAAGAGCTGCATCATGTATTCCATAATATTCAATGTTGTATTCAGCAGGACAGCTGACTTGCCCTTACTACAAAGTTTTTGCAAATAAATCTCTGACGATCTTCAGGGTATATCAAAAAACCCGTGACTGACATTTTTTATTCCCAGGTTTAGTGCTTTTAATTAGATACCTTGTTCTGCATGTCCAGTCTTCATCTTCTGGCATGCAGTGGAAAACATGCTCCATTTTCTTCAGAAAGAAATTGCAGAAGAGTGTGTTTTTCAAATGTCATTTGCTTCATTTGGGTTCAGGGATTTGGCTGGAAGGGGGTGATCAGGGAGGGGCAGGGAAGAGAGGAGGGAGACAGTAGGGAGAGGGCAGGGCCTGGGCAGAGCAGGGGTGGGGCCTGGGGCAGAGCAGGGGTGGAGTATAGGCAGGGCCCCAGGTGGGCTGGAGAGCTAGCCATCCCAAGCGGCAGCTTCATCCACTGCCCATGAGAGCTGGTAAGAACGGGTTGGCTCCTGCACACCCAGCACACGCTGCAGTCTCCTTAGGCAGTATTCATAGAGCCGAATGCGCCAGCAGTGCGCATTCTGCGCGAGGGAGAGGGTAGAGAGGGAGAGAGTCTCTGCGGGGGACTGTGACTCTCTGCCAGGCCAGGCGGCTTGGTATCCTTTGATGCCTCGTCGTTTTCCCACCACCACCGCACACACACACAGGCTGCAGTTGGGCAGAGGGGCACCAGTTTAATAATACTGTGTAGGGCCCCATAAATCCTAAGGACGGCCCTGCCCATGGGGGTGGGAGGGCTTTGGCTTTCTATCCTGGGCCCCAGTGAATCTAATGCTAGCCTGCTTGGCAGCCCCGGTGAAACCTGCTCGCGGCTCCCCAGGGGGACCCGGACGCCCGGTTGAGAACCAGGGTTCTATTGGACCAATTTCTGTTGATGAAAGAGACAAGCTTTCACGCTCCCCGGAGCTTTTCTTCAGGTCTGGGAGAGGTAATGAGAGTGTCACAGCTAAATACAAAGTAGAACAGATTGTTAAGCATAAGGAGTTAACAGGTTGCAAGAAACCATTCAGAATGAGGTGGGCCATTAACACTTCTGCAGTTACAGGACAAAGGAGAGTTACAAAGAGGGTTTCAGATTGTTGCAATGAGACATAGAATCTGTCTCTATTGAGTCCATGCTTTTTGGTGTCTAGCAGAGTTATGAATTGAAGCTCTAACTTATTCGTTGTTCTAGACCATGTACTGAATGTAAATAGTCTCACTCACATTTCCTACACATAAGGTTGTAAAACTGTCATTCTTTCTTTAACTTGAGATTTCAACAAAACTACGGAAACCTCTGTGTATTGTGACAAAGTTCCTCCTCTACCTTGGTGGGTCCTGCGCTTACTGGCGGATTTGCTCGCCTGAAAGATCTTCCCCTCTGGTTGAACCCACAGTCTGGGTCAACCCCTCCTGTGTCTGATCAGGAGTTGGGAGGTTTGGGGGGAACCCGGGCCCGCCCTCTACTCCAGGTTCCAGTCCAGGGCCCTGTGGATTGCAGCTGTCTATAGTGCCTCCTATAACAGCTGCATGACAGCTACAACTCCCTGGGCTAGCAAAGAGTCCTGTGGCACCTTATAGACTAACAGACATTTTGGAGCATGAGCTTTCGTGGGTGAATACCCACTTCGTCAGATGCATGTAGTGGAAATTTCCAGGGGCAGGTATATATATGCAAGGAAGAAGCAGGCTAGAGATAACGAGGTTAGTTCAATCAGGGAGGATGAGGCCCTCTTCTAGCAGCTGAAGTGTGAAAACTAAGGTGCCACAGGACTCTTTGCTGCTTTTACAGATCCAGACTAACACAGCTACCCCTCTGATCCTTAACTCCCTGGGCTACTTCCCCATGGCCTCCTCCAAACACCTTCTTTATCCTCACCACAGGACCTTCCTCCTGGTGTCTGATAATGCCTGTAATCCTCAGTCCTCCAGCAGCACACCCTCTCACTCTCAGCTCCTTGCGCCTCTTGCTCCCAGCTCCTCACACACGCACCATAAACTGAAGTGAGCTCTTTTTTAAACCCAGGTGCCCTGATTAGCCGGCCTTAATTGATTTTAGCAACTTCTTGATTGGCTGCAGGTGTTCTAATCAGCCTGTCTGCCTGAATTGTTTCCAGAAAGTTCCCAATTGTCCTGGAACCTTCCCTGTTACCTTACCCAGGGAAAGGGGACCTACTTAACCTGGGGCTAATATATCTGCCTTCTCTCACTCTCCTGTAGCCAGTTGGCCTGACCCTGTCACAGTATTCATAGATATTTTTTTTTCAAGGTCAGAAGGGGGCCATTAGCTCAACTAGTCTGACCTCCTGCCTAGCACAGGATGGCTTTGGTTTTTCTCTAATGTTTAATTCACAACAGAAATTACATGCCAGCTCCCCATGTGAAACGAGATTGTGTAGCACTCATCCAGCAGAAATGGCAGTCCTGTCAGCCCCTGCTCTCTCCCGTGATGAACTGTCAAGGTGATGTGTTGTTACTGCACGTGGAAGTTTCGGTTCAGTTTACCATACCTTTCTGATTAAAAAACCCAAACCAAATTAATTGGAACATTGTCCAGGCTGCACTCACCAGTGGATTAAATCAGACCTGAACCACAACAGTAAAGAATCCTCTCTGATGCAATTAACCCCAAGGAGAAAGATGTCACCTCCTTTGTGTTTCCCCCACACGTTTTGAAAGGAGTCCTACAGAGGCCTGAGCTGTGTTGTGTTGAAGAGAATTACTGGATGGCAGGTTTTTGATCCAGTTTAATTGATTTAAGAAATCAAGACAAAGGGCCAGATTGTGCCCGTCTGCTTTGTGGATACATAAGGCAGAGTGTGGGGAGGAGGCACAAGAAGCCACCTCACACTTGCCCCACTTCACACAGTAACCTGGCCTAATTGTAGTCCTTGTGCTCGCTCAGGTGCTGGAGCTGACTGCTTCTCCCTGCCTATACCCACAACCCACTCCAAAGGGGGCAGAGAGGGGTGCCCCCCCCCCCAATCCAGCAGGGCACAGAGAAAGATGCCTACAGTGCCAGCCTAACAGATAAGTCAGGGGGCAGTCTCTATTGCCTGCCATGCACTGGAGAGATCCCTCCTATGGGATGGTTGACTGGAGGGCTGCTCTGCACTTTCCCCGGCTCAGGGCTGTTCCTGTCAGGCAGAACTCTGCCCACCGTAAGTAATGGGTCTGGTCGCTGGCTGCCATCAGCAAAGGCAACAAGTGTATTAATTATTTACGGACAGTTGCAGTGGGGGAGGTCTAGTTGGATATTAGGAAACAGTATTTCACTGGGAGGGTGGTGAAGCACTGGAATGGGTTACCTAGGGAGGTGGTGGAATCTCCATTCTTAGAGGTTTTTAAGGCCCGGTTTAACAAAGCCCTGGCTGGGATGATTTAGTTGGTGTTGGTTCTACTTTGACAGGGGGTTGGACTAGATGACCTCCTGAGGTCCCTTCCACCCTTAATCTTCTATGATTCTGTGAGCACATTCTTCAGTCATTGGCCCTCCCCTGTCACATGTGTTAAAAGCCCCCTTCCCCCTGGCATAATGATAGTCCCTGTACTCCCTCAAGTGCTGTGGCTCACTGCTCCTGCCTGACCTCCCTGCTCCAGAAGTACAAACCACTGCAAAGGAGCACAGAGACCTCCAGCACATCAAATAGAGGAGGAGAAGCAAGTTTTACAGCTGAGCAGTAGAACAAGGAGTGGGGCAAGAGTTTGTTTTATGCATTGGTACCCCAGATATATTATGAGTAGCTGAAAAGACCCACAGTTCACTAAACAAAATGGTATGAAACTGAATTTAAAATACTCTTCCATCAGCCTAATCTGTTCTTAAAGATATATATATATATTCTTAACATACGTGAACTTTCCATACAAATATTAACAAATCTTACAGATTTCCCTCTTGTTATCCTTATCTGAGTATTTACTTTGTTCAGATTCCAAAAGCGATGCCCACACATTAGAAAATCTACTCGACCTGATATAAGGCTGCCTGTCATTTTTCTTGTTGAAAGAATTTCTCAGACTTTATATCACCGTCCTACTAATGTTGAGTCATCTACCCTTTTCCAAAATTGAGTTACGGCACAGATGGTTGCTAGAAGTAACTGTAATATCAGTGAGTCTTTCCCTGATTCAATAACCTCCTTTGGACTGTAACCTAATAGAACCACTGCAAGTTTAGTGAGTAGGTTAACATTAGCTATCTCGAAAATTCTGTTTACTATTTTCTCACAAAATACAATTATTTTAAGGCATTCCCACCATAAATATAAGAAGGTCCCTCTTGCTCCATATCCTCTTCAACAGTTATGACTCTCTTTTTTAATATTTCCTTAGCTTAAATAGAGTGAAGTGACATTGACAAAGTATTTGGTAATAATTTTCCTGAAAGGTTACACAGATAGATGAGGTTTTGGTCTTCTTCCAAATATGTTGCTCATTCCTCCAAAGTTCTATCTGGTTTTTAGTATTCTTTGCCATTTTTCCATAAATGCAGTCTTGATCCATCAGGGACAATGCATATACCATGCAGAGATCAGCCTCTTTGAAGCCATGCATCATGTTTACTTCTGTAATTAGTCTATTTTCTACTCCGTGGTACAGAAATAGTTTAAGTACACTCTTTGGGGTGGGAATTATCTCTATTAATTATATGCATATGTACTGCCTAGCATGAGGAAGCCCTGATCAAGACCTCTAGTAACCATAGAGACTACCATAACATATGTATATAAATAAACTAACAATAATATTACAAAGAGAGTATATTTGTAGATCTGGACCATCCTGAAGAAATTAGATTTTTATATAGTTTTCCGTTTTTATCAAAACACCCAAGCCTAGGGTGTATTTTGTTAGAAGAGAATAATTAATGAATTAATTAATTTGTGGTTGAGTTCTGAAACGTGTCTGTGAAAATGGCATTGTGTGGTTCTATGTTTTTTTAATAATTTCCAGATCAAATCTGCGCAGTTGTTTGTTTTATTTCCCTAACTGCCAGCTTTACAAATTCAATCAGGATCTGAAAATCAAGCTGATTTCTTTCCTCCTTGTTCATCATCACCTGTAATAAAGGTTCTGTGCTGTAATTGTACAGGGCCACCTATACAACTCCATTGTCCTCAATGGGCTTGCACTTATTGGAACTTAGTACACAGTTCTTTGATGATGTGATGCACAGGAAGGTATAGAATCCAGTTCACCTCCTCTTGTCCACGTTGGCTCTGCGATGAATACTTATTTCTGTCAAAGCAGCAAAGAGTCCTGTGGCGCCTCATAGACTAACAGACGTATTGGAGCATGAGTTTTCGTGGGTGAATACCCATGTCATGGGATGCATGTGATTTCTGTCATTAGACTACTCTGATATACACACGTGGAGCAGACTTGCTAAGAAAGAAGGTTCTGGTTTTATAACCACCTTTCAGAGTCATTGCTGTTTGGATTCATAAAAACTAAACTCAAAATGTGAATTACTCAATTTGGGTTTTCTTTTTTTGGCAAACATTTCATGGCCAATCCATGGTCCCCATTCTTAAATCAGTCTCTCCAGTGCCTCTCCTTAAGTACTAAAATTGTCCTGAGTCAGATTTTCCATGCTTGATACTCCTTGCCACTGGTGGATGCACTAATTTGTTTAGTTCCAAGTAGTTAAAAGTGCTGCGTCAAAGTTTTGTGATTCCCAGCTCTTTCCTCTGTCACTGACAAACACCAGACTGTCCTTAATCACATCACAAAGCCCCTATTCAGTTCACTATGAAAACATGATGCAAAGATCTTTTTCTGAATGTAGTGCGACCTTGTTACAATGAAATCATTGTTTTTACCGAACGGCTTCACTACAAGTGGCAGTGCTCTATAACCCTAGTTACTCTTTTTGCATATTATGGTGCATTGGGATGTTTATTCATTCTACTTCACTGTTCGCGTCGTTTGAGGTATGCA
Source organism: Mauremys reevesii (assembly GCF_016161935.1). Lineage (NCBI taxonomy): Eukaryota > Metazoa > Chordata > Testudines > Geoemydidae > Mauremys > Mauremys reevesii. Next base: position 15,077,625 of record NC_052631.1, read on the forward strand.
AAAGCATTATAAGTTGGGTCTGTTGTAATGTCATGTGGCTGAGGAATCCCGGGAGTTCAGCTGTAATTTTCAACTTGGTTGTGAGGCCAGTGCCTCATTACAAGCAAATTGAGCACACTCTGGCTTGTAAGAAAGACAGTGCTCCTTCTTGTAAAGGCTGCTTTACAAGTCAGCAGAGCCGCCTGTGTTTCTGGTCTGTTTTCATTATCAAAATGTATGCGAGACCCATGGAGTCTGTGAGTGAGGGAGCAGGGGTCCCCTGATTTTTATGGGGGGGCCCAAATTTGATGTGAGAGTGGGGAGTCTGTTATCTACAACGTTGATTACTATGGCTAGTCTTAGTCTAGGGAAGGGGGACGTGAAAAGAAAAGCACAGAGTCCCCAATAACAACCTCTTTAGAGCCCCCATATTCCTAAAGCTGGCCCTGACTGTGCCCTGTTACTATGTGATGAGCCAGGGCCGGCTCTAGGATTTTTGCCGCCCCAGCAAAAAAAAATGTTGGCCACCCCCCACCCCTTTTTTTTCGTGCCCTTGCCCCCGGCCCCACCCCACTCCACCCCTTCCAAACCCCTTCCCCAAATTCCCAGCCCCACCTCCTCCCCCGGGCGTGCCGCATTCCCCCCCTCCCATTGCTTCTTGGGGGCGAGGGAGGGTGGAGAAGCGGAGCAGCGGCGCTTTCAGGGGAGCAGGCGGAGTGGAGGAGAACTAGGATGGTGGGGCGCAGGAAGTAATGGAGGGTAGAGGAACCGCTTCCTGCTCCAGCTCACCTCCGCTCTATCACCACCATCTCCCCTGAGCACCCCGCCGCTCGGCTTCTCCTCCCTCCCAGACTTGCTGTGCAAAACAGCTCACGCGCAGCAAGCCTGGGAGGGAGGGAGGGAGGGGGGAGAAGTGGAGCGGTGGTGGCGCACTCAGGGGAGCAGGCGGAGGCGGAGCAGAGGCGAGCTGGGGCGGCGGGTGCACTTTTTCCCCATGCCCCGGAGTCAGCACCTATGATGGCCGGCGCCAGAATGCCGCCCCAGGCACCTGCTTGTTTTGCTGGTGCCTGGAGCCGGCCCTATGAAGCACGTCGTGCTCAGAAAACTAACCTGGGAGCACTGCACAATTTGAACATGGAACAATGGAACTGAATTGGGCCCAGCAACATAACACTTCGGGATGCCATGAAAGATACAGTCATTAATATGTCTTTGCAATTGGTTTAAAAATACATTCTCTTTCCTTGTACATTCATTTGTATGAACAAAGATCTGGACTAAGGCCATGTGAGTGATTCACTTGTGTGGGAAGGAGGGAGGATGTTAGGCACATCATTCATATATATGTATACAGAGAGGGCAAATATATTGGACACTGACAGGGAAATATTTTTTCCAGAGTGCTCAAGGGCTGTGGTGCTCCCACACAACCTGCTAGTCATTTCTCATCTTGTTTTTTTTACTGTGATGCCTGTTACTTGGCAATGAAACCTTTCCAAAATGTCCTCTTTGTACACTTTCCATTAGCTTTAATAGGATTCAGTGCCTTTATAAATAACACATGAGAAACTCAAACGAGAGTGCGTTGCTCCCACAGTGCCCACAGGTATTGCAGGCTACCAAAATAATATTTCTGGCTGAAGAGAATCTTTGCTCCACCTCATCCATTACACAGCCACTTGGCTGGAAACCCCTGATGGCCAACAGGTATATTCCTATGAATGTTCCCAGACACTAAAGCCTAAATTTCCAAGGACTTGTATAGGATGTGGTCATACAGAACCTGGTTCCCATTGTAATGGTAAATTTGAATTTGGTTCTGCACATCACTATAAAGGTGCATAAAATGGACTTGTATCTATCACAGATACTTATATAGTCCCCAGTTCTGTAGTGTCTAAGTACCTCACAATTTTTAATGTATTTATCCCAGTGCTGTTATCCCTATTTTACAGATGGGAAAGCTGAGGCACAGACCGGCTAAGTGACTTGCCCAAGGTCACACAGGGACTCTGTGGCAAAGAAGAAAATGGAACTCAGGTTGCCCAAGTCCCCATGTAGCACCCTAACCACTGCACCATCCTTCCTCTCACTTAACTGCTGATTTGAGCATCCAGTTGTAGGATTTTGTATACCATCCATTGCTGTAATCACCTCTCCAGAGGCTGATTCTCCTTTCCCTTTCATCAGCTTTACACTGGTGTAACTCCACTAACTTCAGTGGAGTCACTCCTGTTTTACTCCACTCTGAGAGCACAATCAGACACCAGCTCTGTAAACCATATTACAAAGAAACTGCCCCTAATAGGTCACAAACCGTTCCTTGCCTGCTTCGGATCCTGATGATGAATGGCTTGGAGTTCTCTCATGGGGACTACTGTTCACTTTATATTAGTGGATGGCTCTCGTTTTTTAAGTGAATTTGAGATAAATGTTATCTCCCCTTTTAGGTGGTTAGTAGTGAAAGACTCTTTTCTAATGTATATGAAGACGGACAGCGGAGCCATTTCCTTTGTCCTGTTGGTAGATAAAGAATTCAGCATTAAGATTGGCAAGAAAGAGACTGAAACAGAATATGGGTTACGGATTGACAATCTCTCCAGGTGAGAAATGTATATTTTATTTAGACCACTTTTCCCCCCCAGTTTTTCACTTAAAAATTGGCTTCCTTTAATTCAGAGGGGGCCATTCCCTTATATGCAGGATGTGTTATCAACTTGCACCTTCTACAGTGAGTCAACACGGTTCAATGAGCATCTCCCTTCAGGGTTCCAACCCCATCTAACAGGGAGGAATGCCAGAAGAATCCAGCCACCCTATTTTTGTGAGAGAAGAATCCAGATCAATGAGACAGTTCCTCAGAGGGTGTAAATGGTCATTTAAATTTTTTTAGCATCCATGATGTCATATGCTGTTCCCAGTTACACTGATGCTATCCCATTTAAATCAATGGGGTTGCACCAGTGTAAGCAACATTTGGTCCATGGTGTGCAAAATGTGCCGGTAATATCTATCTATTGTTTTTATAGGTTGTCAGTAACTGTGGTCTCTAGGTGCTGATATATATATATATATTTTAAAACCTCAGCTCAGTAGCTAGCTGTTGGTCACTTTTGATTAAAAAAATGTGATTGATATTCAGTTCCCATATCAACATGTTCGATAGAACTAGGCTAAATAAAAGTGTGCTGCTTACTCGTTGTTTTCCGTTCTTTGGTTATTTTCCAGGTCATTGATTTTGAAGTGTAACAGCTACAGACATGCCCGATGGTGGGGACAGGGAATAGAAGAGTTCATTCAGAAAAATGGCAAAAACTTTCTAACAGATCACAGATTCGGGTCGTATGCAGCTATACAGGAGAATACTTTGGCAAAGTGGTAAGATGGTCCCTGCAGTAGTAGGAATATGCTCTGTCTCCCTTTGAAATCAATGGTAAAGCTGTCATTCTCTTCAGTGGGAGCAAGGTCATGGCCCTACTGATTTATCATTCACATTTAAAGAACATGGGTGTTTGAATTCGCTGACTAGACACTATAAATCACTGTGGGAATATCAAAGATGCATCTTCCTTGTCTGATCTGCAGAAAAATGTTAGGATTAGTAGCATAACCATTTCACCCTGTTATGACTTTGCTTTGCAGTGATCAGAGCTGTGAGATTTTTTATTTTTGTTGAGATTGGCCACATTAGTGGTTCATTAATTTCAGAATAAAAGTGGTATCTTGATGAACATGTAACTCATAGTAAAGCTAATAAACAGTATGCTTATGAATGGAGAACAGAACACTCTCCTTACTTTAGAAGCTGCTACTTTCACTTCTTAGCTTGACTATTGGTTTTGGGTAACATTTTCAAAAGCACCTAAGTGACTTAGGTGCTTTTGAAAATTTCATCCTGCACCACTTTCAACTCCCTTCTCAACGGCCTCTCCATAAAGCAGCTGCTCCGATTCTGGCATGGTCACATCTTCCCCCATCTCAAATGAGATAAGTAAACACAACATCCAGTAGAAAGTGTTTGCAGGGTCCAGCCCTGATGCTGTATTCTCATGTTGCCCCTCCTGAAAGCTGGGCCCCATTGTGACAGTGGTATCAGTCCACTGCTGAATGGTATCATGTATCTGAGGCCTTACAGGTGGGCTTCCCAGTGGGCTGAAATCAGTGACATGGAGTTGGTTATATTCTAAATGTAACTTGGTTTATTGATGCACATGCACCAGTTCTGAATTGAGGTGGTCAAACAGCATGCAGAGCAACCCCTCCTTGCATGTCTCAGTCCAGTTCCACTCTCTGGTTCCCAGATAACTCTGTCTCAAAGACTCCAATCATAGCCCAAGGCAGAGAGCAACCTCTCCTGCTACTCACACATCTCCATCTATCCCCTGAAGCTGCCTCTACATCAAAACCTTGCATAATCCAAAACTAACACCACCGCTACATATCTTTCCAAGAGTCAAAACTTGCTCACACAATAAGAAAAAAAGAATGTGGAAGACTACATACAACAGGGCCACTTGATCATGCCTGTTGCCATAACAATATTTGATTGTACTGGTTTAATTAAGATAGTAACAATGATGTGAAATTCTCCTTGCATGTTTTCTTAGTGCATGAAATTGAACGTGTTTGCTTTTGAGAAAGGAATTTAAACGATATTTTCATTTGCTCATTTAAAGTACTGACACTTTTCCCCCAACTACGAATTCTCCATGTAATTAAAAGAAAAATCCCAGTATTGTGTTTGGCTTTTTTTCAGGTATGTAAATGCAAAAGGGTATTTTGAAGATGTAGCAAATGCCATGGAGGCAGCGAAAGAAGAAATTTTCATCACAGATTGGTGGTTCGTATTCCTGCGTTTGGATTTTGTCCAGCAGTCTCTGTGACAACGTTCATTACAATGCTGCACTATTCAAAGGCCTTACATTATGGAAACTAGCAGTGATGCCAGATGGTTTGGCAGCACATCCAAACCTCTCACAGTGAGGGTTTTCATTCAAAGGCCTTTTCAGGAGACTTGGCAGCAATAGTGAATGCTTAAAATCATCAGTTTGGGTGTCTCCTTCCGAGGGATAATCTTGAAGGGCTGCATGGTACAGTGAGGCACCACCTGCATTGAGAGTGGTACGGGGCTGCACGGCCTCACTGGGAACTCCCTGGAAATGTCTCAGGGAAGCAGAAGTTCTCTCAACACAAGGGGGAATGTACAAATTTGTACACCGCTTAGGCAATGCAGGACATGCCCCTGCCACCACCGTGCATGGCAGGTCAGGAAGAGGAGAAATCAGCATCTTCGAAGACCCATTCTGTAGTCTATCGTAGTGGCCCATTCAGGCTGATTGCCGACTGTCTGGTGGGCATTCCCCAAATACACACACAGCTGTAATTGTTACATAGTGAGTATTCCTAACCCCAGATACAGAACTGACACATGCATACAGATTGGATAATCACTTTCAGCAAATCATAACCTTTCCAATGATGCCTCCCATGACCCATCTTGCGTAAAACATATCTTAGTTATGCCATATTCATATTACAGCCATATTTGAAGACTATGGGGTGCAGCGTCACAGCTGGATGTTGCTGCGGCTCTCTAGTTCCCTGGGTGCAGTCCGTGTATGTGTCAGGTACTGTGGCTAATGCAGGCCATTGCTAGCCACGGAGGGCAAAATCCTAAAGTTTGCTAATGAAAGTTGTGTGAATGATGATGCAGCTTAGAAAAGAGAGACTTTGCAGAGCACACCCTAGAAGAGGTGTTTAACTTCCACTGGGTATGGCTGTGACGCAGGTAGCAAGAGGCAGGGTGGGCAGTCCGCTCACCTGTAGCAGTGTGGCAGTGTACCTCAGTAATGGCATCCCCACACATGTTAAAGAAGAGGCTGCAAGGAAGCAGTCAGGAAGGGCTCCACTGAAATCCTCTGTTGGGATTTGGTGGTGATAGTGCTGCTGCCGGGTGGGCCATGTTTGCCCCCCCTTGGTGCGTGCTGTGCATATGCAATTCCAATACTGGCCGTTTATACTTTTCTTGCCAGCTTCTGCTGTGCCATCCTGCTGATGTCATCTGTCATGAGCTTCAGCACACACCACCAATGCCTCCTCTTATACCATGTTCCCTAGCTGCGGATGCTTGGCTGCTCTGTATTGCGCACTACCTTCAGCTGCTTCCTTGACGGGGCTGGCTTTATCTTGTACTTGCAGCTGGTAACCTTCTACCTGAGAAAGGATGGTCTTGTGATCAACACCCAGGACTAAAAGTTAGAATGTCTGGTTAGCTTTCCTGTCTGACCTTGGACAAGTCACTTAACATTTCTGTGCCTCTGTTTCTTCATCTATAAAGTGGGCCTATAATTATTTCCCTAACTCTTAGGGGTGTTTTGAGGCTTGAGCCAGGCATGTTTGTAAAGCACTTTTTAGTTCTCAACAGTCCTATAGGAACGCAAAGCATTATATTAACCCTCACTGACATGAATCTGAATCCTAAAATGCTTATAAATAAACTATATGCTGCTGAAGCTTCAGCACACACTGTGTCAGACAATTGGAAAATTACATTTCAGTCCCTGTGTCTCCTGCCTTATACAAGGCAAGAGTCAATTGTTATCATAACTTGGGATTGTGAAACTTACTGGATGTTACAAAAGCTTAGGAAGAGAAATGTTGCTGTCAGAAGCATGTTTTCAGCAATATGCTTTAGTCAAAGTTACTGGGCTCAATACAGGAGTAACTGGATGAAATTCTGTGGTCTTGTTATAGAGAAGGGCAGATTGTATGATATAATGGTCCCTTCTGGCCTTACAATCTGCATATCAGTGAATGCTATCCTGATGTGAAAGAATGGCACCCTATCTTCTGGGGTAGGCAGCAAGGAAAAAACTGTACAAGTCTGAAATCTAAGTGTCAGGAGAGTTGAAGTCCTGAGTGTTTTCTTTTAACCCCCAAGTTATCTACCAGGAGTATATTTTTTTCTGCATGAGATCTTACTCTTTTCTATATGGAGTCTACCTTATGCATCATCGTTCAGTTTGGTCCCACTGGGTGGCTGAATGCAATAACCTGATCCCTGTCAATGATAGGTCATTGGCCTCTGTGCTACACATCGGACACATCAGCTGTTATATACGGCACCATTGTTAAAAAGCAAACAATAACAGTTCTGTGAAAAAATCGTGGGCGAGGAGACTTCACACCTAATGAATAAACTCTTTAGTTTCTCTGCCATTATTGAAGTCAGTTAGTTCAGTGGTTCTCAACCACGGGTCCGGGGGCCGTGAGCAGGTTTCAGGGGGTCTGCCGAGCAGGGCCAGCATTAGACTCGCGGGGGCCCAAGGCAGAAAGCTGAAGCTCCACTGCACGGGGCTGAAGCCCGGGGCCCTGAGCCCCACCAGCCTGGGCTGAAGCCAAAGCATGGGCAGTTTAACTTCACAGGGGCCCCTGTGGCATGGCAATTGCTCTGCTTGCTACCCCCTAACACAGGCCCTGGTATTTTTATGCAGAAAACCAGTTGTTGTGTCACAGGTGGGCCCTGGAGTTTTAATAGCATGTTGGCGGTGGGAGGCCTCATAAAGAAAAGGGTTGAGAACCCCTGTGTTAGTTGACCTTACACATAGTTTTCACAGCACAGAATGTTTCTTTCTTTTTTTTTTTTAGGTTGAGCCCAGAAATCTTTATGAAGCGACCCGTGGTAGAAGGAAATCGCTGGAGACTAGACTGCATTCTCAAGCGGAAAGCAGTAAGTGTGCTGTGCCTACAGGCTAGCTTAGGCCCTGATTGCTGTGAACCCCATGATAAGGCTCCAGGTAGGCGCGGGGCAGCTTCATGCAGCTCCTTGCAGGACTGAGGGTCTCAAAGTGCAGCTTCGCTCCTTTTTGTTCCTACGTGACCTGCCCTTCCCTCTTTCTGTGTGCGGGTAGAAGTCGCACCCAGGTAGACTTGTGCATCATTTCAGGGGGACAGGGCCAACGAGAGCAGTGACAGATCAAAGATGAAAGAGGAGGAGGGAGTGGGAAGCTCAGTGCTGAGCACCGGCTCCAGCGTTTTTGCCACCCCAAGCGGCCAAAAAATAAAATAAAATAAAAGCCGTGATTGGCAGCATTTCGGCGGCAGCTCTACTGCCACCGCTTCATTCTTCGGCGGCAGGTCCTTCCCTCCAAGAGGGACTGAGGGACTTGCCACCGAAGAGCCAGACGTGCTGCCCCTTTCCGCTGGCCGCCCCAAGCACCTGCTTCCTTCACTGGTGCCTGGAGCCAATCCTGGGGCCAGGGCTGGTAGCCAATCAGCTGAGCAACATTCAGCGCTGCACCCCGCTCTGAGGCAGTTTCTGGAGGGAGAACGTGTTTCATTCCCTACTGGATTCAGCTGGCTCAGCTTTCAGATGGAGAGTTGTGGGGATGCCAGGGCATAGCACCAGCGCGACTTCCTAAATACCTCCAACAACTTTTCTTCCATAGGGGAGGAGCTGTTTTTCTCTCCCCCAGTGGCTGCTCCAGGTTCCTGGGGCATTGATACAGCTGCTCCTGCTCTGCCCCCGAGCTCTTCTCCCTCTTCGGTGTGGGTAATTAAGAGACATTGGGCCAGGCTTCTCACTGCAGTTACTGGAGTAACACCACGGCTACACTTGGCCCATGGGGGTGACCAGTCTGCCGGGGGTGGTGATGCAGAGACAGTACCCTTCATTCATGCTATTTCCATAGATGGTGATAGATGCATCTCTTTGCAAAACTGGCTCTTATTAAATTGCTGATGGTGCCACCCACCTTCCAAGGAGATAAAGATCTCCTTAGCGAGTCATTCAGTAGTGTGTATAACGTATGTCTAAATTAGAGGGGGCTTATCATCAGGTTATCAATTTGTAATGGTGAATTATGCTAAATGGGTCCATTTCTGTGTACATCTAGAGGTTTTAGCTTAACCGGTTTAATGACTGGTAGTCACGCACTACAACAGTGAGCTACTGTGTGCAGGGTAGGATATTTCTTATTTTAGTAAGGAAACGCCTGTCTGCAATAGACTTGCTCTTAGCATTTCCCGACACTGTTAGCACCAGTGCAGCTCCACCCAGGCCCTGCTCAGAGCGGGTTTAGTGAGAGTTGTTAAATTGCCTGCAACTGTCTGAAGCCCTGCATACACTAGCACTCTCGCTGTTGCTACTGCCGGTTTGACTGCACCAATGAGAGCAACCGTGAGGAATTCTAGTGAAGTGGAGACTTCTGTAGACAAGGCCCCAGCCAAAAAAAGGCGGGAAGGTGATAAACTTTCCCCCTCCAAATACGACTTGTGTTAATGTGACTGGAGAAAAACTGGGAGCTTCTTTTTTGGTAGTTTGCCCTCATTTTCTATCCCTGTCCTACTACATCACTCCTTTGCCCCGATCCCTATATTATCACATCCTTTGTTTGGTCAAAAAGGGGAGTAAGGCCAGTTGTGTCAGGCCAGCCCTTCCTCTCCTGCTTAGCCCTGCTCAGACTGTGGCACTAGCTGTAAACAGGGGAGCAGGAGCCCCTGGCCTGCTCCTCCCCATTGCGGGTAAGCTGAGAGGGGCAGGGAGTGGTAGGATGTTATACCCAAGTACATTAGAGGGAATTGAGGGGTTTTTAAAAGTATAAATGATGTAAGATATGAACACGTACAAACTGGGTCAGGTTCCTCTGAATTGGACATTATGTAGAACTTGCAGACAATATAGTTATAAAGATGACTCCTGAACTCTGATTCACATTTTAATGGAGGCAGAATAAGCAAATGGGTGCATAGCAGGCCTCTATGCTCTGATAGCTTTGCTATATTTAAGACTTGTCCTTCTATTATAATCTCTTTCTCTCTCTCCCCATGTCCTTGTTTGAAGCATTTCAAACTGCTGATGACTTGATGCCCTTCCTTGTCTCCAGTGCAGCCTTTTTGTACGACTGATGCTTTGAGATGCTGAAAGGCTGTGCTTCCTAACGTGTGTTAGCACTTAGGCCTTGGCTACACTTGCCGGTTACAGTGCAATAAAGCCTCCCCGAGCGCTGTACCTCACTCCCCGTCCACACTGGCAAGGCACGTACAGTGCTGTGTCTCCGCGGCTACAACGCTGCTGGTACTCCACTTCCCCTAGAGGAATAACAGCTGTTGCGTATTGGCTGAGACGCTGCTGCTCCAGTGTAAATGGAGAGTAACATTATTACGCACTGATTGACCTCAGGAAACTCCCCATAATCCTTTTAACTGAAGGATTAATCCTTCTCTTGTTTTGTTGTGAATTCCGGAGGAGTTCAAAGCTCTGTTTCGGGGGCTGCGTATCAAAAAACCAAACACAGCTACTGTTTGCTTTGAATGAGTGAGAGGCAGCGTGGGGGGAGGGGGGTTGGGGTCCATTTCGGGGAGCGGCTGCTTATCTGGTCTATGAGAAAAAAAGAAACAGCTGCTGTTTGCTTTCAGTGAGTGGGGGGGAGGGGTGAACTTACAAGACAGCGTGCTGACTCAGCACTCCAAAAACCCACTCTCCCTCCCACTACGCTCCCTGTCACACTCCACCCCACCCCATTTGAAAAGCACGTTGCAGCCACTTGAATGCTGGGATAGCTGCCCATGATGCACGTCTCCCAATGCAGCTGCAAATGTGGCCACGACAGTGCGCTGGCAGCTGGCAGTGTGGACAGACTGCAGCGCTTTCCCTACTCAGCTGAATGAAGGCAGGTTTAACTCACAGCGCTGTACAACTGCACGTGTAGCCATACCCTTAGGGACAAGGAACAGCACCACCAGGCCTATTGAACCTGTTTTAATTTCTCCAGTATCTCAGAAATCTCACTAACTACTGAGATTGGAAATTAGAGAGATGTTTGTTGTCAGTTCCAAAATGTTCCTCCTGCAATAACAGGTCTGTGTACTCAGCCTGAAGCATTTTTTCATGTCTCTGAATGAGCAATGGAGCCACAGAGAAAAGGTGCCGAGTGTGATTTTCTATAATACTGGACTGCATTTTCAGCAGGTTTGCCCTGGTCCAACTAATGAAAATACTGGTGTTGAGTTGCTGCTTTGGAAGATCTTACTAGTGACTCAGTAGGAAGGCATGGCCAACTGAAGACCATACAGTCATGTGTGAAAGGGGCAGAAGCCTTGGTGGGAACCTTAAAATAATGTTATATACTCCCATTCCCCAATAGTTCTTTTTGTAGCTGAAAGGAAAAAGACAAACATTTTTCTTCTTTAATTTTCTCTAAAGACCTTTATAAATTTTAAAATGATCTTCTTATCACTTAAATCAGCCCCAGCCCGGAACCCCCTCCTGCACCCAAGCTCCCTCCCAGAGCTTACACCCCTCACTCCTGCACCCCAACCTCCTGCCCCAGGCTCAGCAAATGCACACCCCACAGTTGAGAATGTTACACTGATTTGTGACAATCCCTGAAGGGTTTTGGATCTATAAACCACAAATGACACTAATAAAAAGTAAAACTCATGAAATGTCTAGTGGATTCTGTGAAACTAGATGCAGGGTGATCATATGACCCCTGCACCCAAACTCCCTCCCAGAGCTTGCACCCCTCACTCCTGCAGCCCAACCCCCTGCTCCAGGTTCAGCCTGGAGCCCCCTCCCATACTCTGAACCCCTCAGCCCCAGCCCAGAGCCTGCACCCCCTCCTGCACTCCAACCCCCTGCTCCAGCCTGGTGAAAGTAAGTAAGGGTGGAGGAGAGCGAGTGACAGAGGTTATTTACCCCCTTCACATAACACAAGAACGAGGGATCACCCAGTGAAATTAATAGCAGGTTTAAAGGAAACAAAAGGAAGTACTTCTTCACACAACGCACAGTCAATCTGTGGAATTCGTTGCCAGGGGACGTTGTGAAGGCCAGGACTCTAACTTGATTAAAAAAAGAATTAGATAAGTTAATGGAGGATCGATTCATCAGTGGCTATTAGCCAAGATTGTAAGGAACACATCCCTGTGGGTGTCACTTAGCCTCTGTCAGATGCTGGGTCTGGATGACAGGGGATGGCTCACTGGACAGCTGCCCTGTTCTGTTTATTCTCTTTGAAGCATCTGACACTGGCCACTGTTGGAAGACAGGATACTGGGATAGATGGACCATTTGTTTGCCCCAGTGTGTGTTTTATGGCAGTTGGAACATATACAGGTCATGTCCACTGAAAGAATCTAGCTTTATTTTCCTTATCAACATAGGTGTTCCTGTTGCTATAAATGGCATGAAAGTATTCGCGTAGTGTGTAGAAGAAATAATTGACACACTTGGGCCTATAAGTGGCTGGTAACTATGCAGGAGCAAAGCTATCCTCTGATGTCCACAAAGCACTTCCCTGGACTTCATTGGCCATTGGATTGGTAGGTAGAATATGGCCCATAACATAGAGAGGGTCTAAACTCGTAATAGAAGCTTTAGAGAAATGCAGGTTAGTGGCTTTTTGAAAGATCCGTCGTTTGTGTAAAGTGGCATAGTTCTACTGAAGTCAATGGACCTACACTGCTTTGCAGTAGCTCAGGATCTGGCCCCATATGTGTGGCCAAACTGTGCTAAGAGAAGTATGCAAGCCAATGGAATATAGACATGTAGAGGAAGATAGTACTCAGTGCGAGTCAGGGTGGCAGAACGGAGCCTCCAAAAGGCACATTAGAAGTGTGTAAAGTAAAGGAACCTGTTGTAAGATTGGTGCTGACTCAAAGTGAAATATTTTTTGTGTAGCACATGTTCTGAAACACATCTGCACAATAATGCCCTTCTGAAGGCTCTGAGGAGTCCTACACCGTTTGAAGGGACACTGGCAACCTGAAGTCCAGTCCCTTGGAAATGCATTAAAAGTCAGCGTCTGTGGTCTCATGGTGCTATTTCTTGTGTTGTATTCTCTTCAGAGCAGGGACTATATTCGTATCTATTTGTATAATGGCACCTCCAGGCCCTCCGCTGCTTCACATGGTGAAGTCCAGATTGAACAGCTAACTCTTCAGGGCAGCACTGAAATGAAGTGCAGAGAGGAGAGGGAAGCTGAAGTCTTCCACTGTATTAGGGATCAAGCTGAGGGTTCCGTCTTAATATCTTCAGTCAACCAATTCCTACAAATAAAATATCCTAAAAACCCTAAAATGTTTTAACTCACTTGATCTTACAAATTCAGGCAAGGCGAGCTGGCTTTCTTGGCATTGTAGTTCAGAGGTCTGAGTTAGGCATAGGTGAGATCAGCCTGTGTCAGAAAAATCCTACACTACATCATTACAGAAAATCCCTCAGAACTTCTCACAAGGGAAGAGTCCAATCCCCCAAGGTGCTCGGTGTCTCCTGTGAGCTGCTGAGCTCTGTCAACTCCCATTCTTGTTAATGGGAGCTGAGTTTGCTCAGCACATTTCAGGATCAATCTGGGAGCCTCTGACCAGGAACTGACCTGTTGGATGTATGATCTCAACCTGAGCTTTTCCCACAAGAACAACATGTTCACTCCCCTGAACCTACCATCCCACTGAATCTAGAAGTCTGGGGTTTTCTTGCTTTTGTTGTTGTTATACCCATTTAAATATGTGCTTGCCATGTATTTACTTTCTTTTCTAATAGCAACAAGGAGTGAGAATTTTTGTAATGCTCTACAAAGAAGTGGAGCTTGCTCTAGGAATCAACAGTGAATACAGCAAGCGGACCCTAATGCGTCTACATCCGAACATCAAGGTATTCATATACCATGTAACCTTTATGAAATACATGCATGTTCATTGCCCTGTGTGTCTAATATCAGCTCCCCAAATTTGGGCGAGAGATGAGGAAACTCATGACAATAAATGGGAAATGCAGTTTGCAGTCACCATTACAAGGGAGAATATTTTTCGAAGACATCTCTATATCTGGTTCTACTCTATAATGGGCACTAGTACTTGACTGTGGCAGCTCAAGTACCTGTATAATTGTATATAAATATATTTCACTTAGCCTTGACAAGGTTCCATTAATCAACAAAACATTCACCTAGTTCAAAAGAGTTTTGTTTTATATGACAAGTTAATGAAGTTAGAGCAAGTGGAAAAAACTTCCTTTCTGCTCACACACACAGACTGAGCTAGCTAAGAGTCTGGCCCTAAAAAAATCTACCAAAATATGTGCACTAATATCCACATTCCTCAACATCCCTGTATGCCAAAATATATTGGGCCTGGTTCTGATCGCCAGTGGTTTTAAAACCTGGCATGACTCCACTCAAGTCAATGTATGCAGTAATGCTTTGACATAAATAAATGTTGAAATTATCTATCACACTCTTTCATTTTCAGAAATAAAGAAAATGAGCCTGGTTCTCCTCTCATTTACTATGGTTTGAAATAGCCATTAACAAACCAACTATCAAATGAAAAGGCCAGCTTTTTCACTGAAATATTTAGAGCAGTAAAAGCCCTACTGTGGACACAGCCATATCAGCATAAAGGTGACTCATTCTAGTATAGTTATGCCCCTTCCTATAAGGGAATAGCTGTACCAGTATAAAGCACCTTTATACCATTGTAAATGTGTCCACACTAGGCGAGTTGTACCACTTTAACTATACTGGTGTAGTTAAAACGGTACAACTGTATAATGTAGACAAAGTCCTAAAAAAAGCATTTTATGTTTGGCATTGGTAGGTATTATTGGTCAAATTAAAGCCCTTGGCCTTCTGGGCAAAGATATTAAATAATATCTTGGTTAGAATTGTTTCAGGTCTTCTACATCAGTGCTTCTCAAAGCCGGTCCGCCGCTTGTTCAGGGAAAGCCCCTGGCAGTCCGGGCTGGTTGGTTTACCTGCCGCATCTGCAGATTAGGCCAATCGTGACTCCCACTGGCCACGGTTCGCCATCCCAGGCCAATGGGGGCTGCGAGAAGCAGCGTGGGCCGAGGGCTGTGCTGGCCGCCCTTCCCGCAGCCCCCATTGGCCTGGAGCAGCGACCTACAACCAGTGGGAGCTGCGATTGGTCGAACCTGTGGAAGTGTCAGGTAAACAAACTGGCCCAGACCGCCAGGGGCTTTCCCTGAACAAGTGGCGGCCCGACTTTGAGAAGTTCTACACAACAGCTGAGTTCAGTTCTTTTTCTTTATTTAGGTGATGAGGCATCCAGATCACGTGTCATCCTCAGTGTACCTGTGGGCCCATCATGAGAAGCTCGTTGTCATTGACCAGTCTGTAGCATTCGTTGGTGGCATTGACTTGGCCTA
The DNA here is from genome assembly GCF_016161935.1 of Mauremys reevesii. NCBI lineage: Eukaryota > Metazoa > Chordata > Testudines > Geoemydidae > Mauremys > Mauremys reevesii. The sequence goes on from NC_052631.1 coordinate 15,092,770, forward strand.
CGGCAGGTGGGATGATGATCAACACAGGCTGACCGACGTTGGCAGTGTGAAACGAATTGCAGGAACAAAATCCACATCTACAGTGAATCTCATAGTAAGAGTGAATTCTGTACATGTGGCTGTTAATATTTAATGCCATGTACACTAGGCAACAGTCATGCAAAATAGAAATAAGCAAGTCTGTCTTTCTGCATTTTTAGGGCATATGTCTGTAGCCTTTGCATGTGCAGAATTCCTGTGGACTTCAATGTGGCTTATAAAATGGGACCCTTATTAGGACCAAATCCTTCAGCTGCCAGAAAGGCCATGCCAGTTAAGACCATAGGCGCCAACTTTCTCCGGCGCCGGTGGGTGCCCGTGGCCCCCGCCCCTGACTCCACCTTTTCCCTGCCCCTGGCCACACCCCCATTCCAACCCCTTCCCCAAAGCCCAGCCCTAACTCCGCCCCCTCCGTGCCCCTATTGGATCCCTTCCCCAAATCCCAGACCCACCTCTACCCATAGCGCCACGTTTCCCTTCCTCTCCTCTCCCTCCCTGCCCCGTGAATCAGCTGTTTCGCGGTGCAAGTGCTGGAAGAGAGAAGAAGCAGGATGCAGTGGTGCGCTCATGGAGGAGGCAGAGGTGAACTGGAGCGGGGGGGCGGGGCGGGGAGCTGCCAGCAGGTGCTGAGCACCCACCAATTTTTTTCCATGGGTGCTCCAGCCCCGGAGCACCCACAGAGTCAGCGCCTATGGTTAAGACCTGTGTGGCTCTGCTGCAGGGGCAGGGACAGGAATGGAGAGGAATAGTTGCAGGTGTAGCGAGTGCAGTAGCTGAGCATTGAATGATCCTTTGGGGATTTTCAGAACAGTTCAGCTCCTATTTAGGCATCAAACTAAATAGCCAGTTTTTCACAGGAACTCAAGTTGGGTGCTAAACTCTTTGGAAAATCTAGCCGTAGGTATCACAGTGGGAGCACCTGAGTGCTGAGTACCTCTGGATATCTGGCCCTTATTTAGGTGCCTAAGGGCTTGTCTACACTGCGAAGTTGTCGACAAAACTTTTGTCTTTCACGGGTACTTAAAAGAGCCACCCCACCCCCCATCCCTGCATGAAAGACAAAAGTTTTGCCGATGCAAGTTGCAGTGTGAACGCAGCTTTGCTGGCAAGAGCACTCTCCTGCCGACAAAGCTAATGCCACTCGCGGGGCTGGAAGTATTTTGTTGGCAAAGGTGCCAACAAAGTACCAAAAAAGAACGTTTATACATGCTGACTTTTAGCGACAAGGCTGTGTCGACATAGAAGCTGCGTGATGTAGACAAGAACTGAGCTTGTGTAGACAAGACAGAACTGAGATCTTTTTGAAAACCTGGCCCTGTGTGACTGAATTAAATAGAGAACTTTTATTTATTTTTTTATGAAAAGGAGCCTGTGTAAAGACCTCTGGAAAATATGCAATAAGCCAGAATAGTTTTCCAGGCAGTATATGGCAGAATGCACTGTTTTTACTTGCTTGTTTTCTGCTAAGTAAACCCTCAATAGTCACTACACCAAGTTCATCTCCATAAGACACATTTGCAGTTCCCACTGAAATCGACGGGAGCCGTGTCTGCATGTCGTAGGGCAGAACTTGGCCCTGTGAATGTTTCAATACCTGTGATATGAATGATCACCTGTAATTTAAATGGATAATCTTCCATTCATCACCCTCAGCAGTATCCTTTGTGTCTTAAGCCTACAGCCGAGTCCACTGAAGCTTTAGCCCTGAAAACTCAGCCCCCGGGGAACCTGCCACAGCACAGAAATAGTGATGACATACTAGATTCTTCAAGAATGAAAGGAATAGGAAAACCCAAAAAGTTTTCCAGGTTCAGCATTTATAAGCATCTCCAGAAGCACGGCCTACACCATGCTGATAGCGTGAGCAGTATAGACAGTGAGTCAGGTAAGTAATACTTCTCCACTTTACCTACAGAGCCTATAATTAGGGACGAGAGTTAATGGTTTCCTAAAGTGCTAGAAGGGTTTTTTGTTTAGTGAAGCCTTGAGTTTGCCTCTAAATGCATCTCTGTTTGGTTAACAAACAGCTGGCACAAAACAAGGGTGACATTCAGTTTGGTTAGGGGACAGCCACAAACCACAAATGAAGAAGCCATGCTATAATATGGTGTAGCGTATGTGGTGTGTTATGTGCTATGATGTATGTATAGATATGTACATTGATTTTGTGCTAGGAACGTTTTACATTTGTGGCAGAGACACTGGCATTTTTACATCATATTCATTATAGCAAATGAAGCAGGATTTCCGAAGATATTATGGGCTGATTATGCTCTCACTTGCACTGGTTTTACTAAGTTTTAACTCATTTCACTCAGTGGAGTTATTCCTGATTTACACTAGTGCTAGAGAGAGGAAAATCAGGTCAAAATTTGAATATGTGAACGCAACATTTACTTCTATGCATGATTGAAGTTACAGGATGCCACTATAGGCGCACCCAAAAGCCAGAATTCATACCAGCAAGCCTTCCACTTTTGAAACAGAGGAAGAGCTGTTTTTGGGAGGGGTCTTGTGTTAGGGGGCATTTCAGACTTTACAAAGATTACTCATGTCTCTGGTAGGAATGATATGCAGGAGAATGCTTTGCCTATGGTCAGAGCCAGTTCAGAATATGAGCATACATTAGTGATGGTTTTGCAACATGAATATTTGCCGATCTGTGCTCAAAAATGTAATAGGTCTTGTATTTGGCCTACGGTCGTTGTACCGTTATTAATGTTCTGTTCAGACTGTCTACAGTTGATTGGACTGAAGTCCTGCAAGTTATTTTAAACGTTATTGGGTAACTGATATGGTAAAAGCTCTAATGCACTTTCCCTATAAATGGAGCATCTCAACTCTCTGCAGGTTATTGTAATCCTAATAGAAGCCAGCAGAATTTAATCCAGAGTTTAAAACCCCACCTGAAAATGTTTCATCATCCCAGTGAGTCCAAACAAGGGCTCACTGAGTATGAGGACGGTAAGTGAAGGGCCACCCAGGTGGAGTTACCTGCAGGCTTTACTGTTGGTGTGTTTGCTGTTCAGTCATGGTGAGAGTTAGGTGGGGCTTATGGATTGACATTCTATACCTTCGGTATATGTATTGCCTTCCATCTATGTCATATTCCCCTCTAAAGAGGCCCTCACCGAATTACTTTCTTTACAGGCTGATTTTTAAAAGACACTAGGAAGCTGCATCAATGAGAAGATAAATATGTAACAAAAGCGGGTGCACTTGGGAAGTTTCACTCTGGTTCTACAGCTCCGCCCATTCCAGCTGTATTCCTCATGCAAAGTAATGGGAATATTGCTGAAATTAGTAACACCTTTAAATCCAGAATGGATTTTTTTAAAGTCAGCCCAGTGCATGAAGACAGCCTTGAAAAGATCATGAATATGACAGTGTAAATGTTGCCAGACCTACATTTAGACCAGGAGTCTCAAACACGCGGCCTGTAAAGTTATTTGCTGCGGCCCACCAAGCTCCCCGCGCCCCCATTGAGTTATTTCCTGCGTCCACCAAGCTCCCCTCACCCCCAGCGCGCCATGTCCCCGGTCTCCCGCCTACCTCCAGGTGCTTCCCGCCACCAAACAGCTGTTTGGCGGCACTTAGCACTTTCCACGATGGAGCAGGGAGGAGCGGGGAGCCGTGCGCTCAGGGGTGGGGATTTGGGGAAGAGGTTGAAATAGGGGCAGGGAGGGGGCAGAGTTGGGGTGGGGACTTTGGGGAAGGGGTTGGAATGGGAGTGGGGACGGGATGGGAAGAGGCGGGGCAGGGGCAGGGCCTCATGGAAAGGGTGGAGTGGGGGCAGGGCCGGGGGCAGCGGCGGGGTGGGAGGTGTCAGTGATGCGGCCCTCAGGCCAATCTGCTAGTCCTCATTTGGCCTTCATGGTCATTTGAGTTTGAGATCCCTGATTTAGCCGAAGATTTGGCCACTCTCATTCTCCAAGTCAGAGTTTTCTGTGGGTGGTTGAGACAGGTAGGAGAGTGCACATCATCAGTATATCAGCATCACCTGTTATTTTGATCCATGGAATGACAATAGATTGTGCTGCTGAAAAGACCCTTTCTCTTACAGGTAGGCCATCCACATTTGATGTACGTTGCTTTGATTTCAGTTATAGAGCAAAAGAGGGTTGTTTCTTCATCAAAAGAGCTGTGTAGAGGAAAGCTGAGCTGATTGTTTATGTAGCAGTTACAGCCAGCATGATCTCAAAGAAGAGTGCTAGACTCTGCACTCCTCACCTCAGTCTGACAGAGCCCAGCTTTGTTGGCCTGCAGTGCTAGACTTTTCTGAGAGAGTGACTGTGTGGAACTGAATCTGAGTTTTCATAGGCTTGCAGGCATCTGAAGAAGTGAGGTTTTTTTACCCACTAAAGCTTGTGCCCAAATAAATCTGTTAGTCTTTACGGTGCCACCGGACTCCTTGTTGTTTTCATAGGCTGGGGAGTGTTTTAAAACTGACATTGGAAAGCACTGATACAAACGATTTAAAGGGACCTCTGTAGCATTAAGGAAACTTCCCATTATAGCAGAAAAATGTTGGTTTTCTATTTTCATTTACTGGAATGTCATAGATTAAACAAAGGTTCCAAATGACAAAATATTTACTAGAGAGACAAGGTGGGTGAGGTAATATCTTTTATTGGAGCTCCTTCTGTTGGTGAAAGACACAAGTTCTCAAAAACTTGTCTCTTTCACCATCAGAGCCAATAAAAGATATTACCTCACCCACCTTGTCTCTCTAATATCCTGGGACCAACATGGCTAGCTACAACGCTACTACAAACCAAGTATTTAATAGTGACTCCGTACTTTAAATCTGTAAGGATTTATACATACAGATCCAAGGGCGGAATTCGGACCAAAATACCTTTCTAGTGAGCAGTGTATGCTCGGAATATTGGTTGAGTAGAAATGATCATTTGTTTAATAACCATAGTTCACTGGCATTTTTGTCATTTTAGTTTCTACATTGTGGAAAATTTACTGTCGACATGACCTTAAAACTCTATTGATACTCACCAAAAAATGAAAGTCACTTTTCATAACACTGGATACTGAGCCAACCTTTTCCTTTTATGGACTCTTTCAATAATAGTCTTCTAAGATGTAAATGGTCAGCTTTATATAAAATATAGACCTTGTGTATGAAAAGGACATGTGTTTCATATGTATATGGACTGCCATATATGACAGTGGCCACTTATATGTTCATTCATATGAGTCAATGTATGATCACATACGGTCAGTACATAAAACATATTCTACTGTAGCATTCACATGTATGTTACATATGTTTGTATTCATGTACAGTCAGTGATTTCCATGCCCCACCTGTACTCTCACTAACTCATGCAGAACTGTGCTGTTTGGATGTAGCTTTGCTAAGACTGTAACCAGAGTGTCAGTGTTGCATACCTGTTGCATGGCATTTTGGGCATGGGTTGGCTTTTTGTGATGTTCCAACGGTGCTGGCAAAACGTGCTTTGTGTATATTGCCGTAGGTGGTTATCATATTGTCACTCGTGTGGATTGTTGAATATTTCTAAAATATTGTTGTGATTAAAAAGTTTTTGTGAGTGCTTGATTGCCTGGCTGGCACAGTACACTCGATGCAGTAGTTCAGGTTCCTGAACATCTTTGGGATTGTCACGCCTTGAACTAGCAGTAAAACCTCAAAGGAGGCGATAGTGCAGGATTCTGTCAGCAACTGGGGCAGTGCAGAACAGGTCAGTTGTCATGAGAGAATACATGTCATGGGGGGTGCAGAGGACACTAGATAACTGTAGGGTTTTTCACTCCATCTGGGCTGTGAGTGTGACTGATCCAAATACTTAGTTACTGTCTGAGAAGCTGAGTATCCCCATGTGTAAACCTTGGTCAGATCATATAAAAATAAAATATATAGGATAAAAATATATAGGGGACATCAAGCCTCTTGCTTCAGAACAGAAGCTCATCACTTAAGTGGGGTTACAAAAAAACTTTCCTTGTTATGGCATAATTGTCCAGTCAGGGTTGTTACACCATTCTCTGAGCTATCCGATAGAGGCTACTGTCAGAGACAGGATATCAGACTAGTTAGAACATAGATCTGATCCAGTATGAGCTTTCCTGTTTTTTTAGACGGGAGGTGGAAGGGATCACGCTACTCCTCGTTTATATGGTCATGGCATTCACAAAAAGAGGTGTAAATTTCAAGAAAGGAGTTGGGGGAATGGGAGTAATTTTTGCATGTAAGTCATTGCAAGGATGTTAGGCCCTAACTTTTCACCATGAAACTGAAATTCTGCATCCACGTGTTGAACATGTAACACAATCTCAGAAGCTGAAGTTATTTAAAGAGGCACTGGAAAAAGGGAAGAGACCCATCTTTGTGCTAGCTAAAATTACAGTGGAGAGACCCTTTTGTGGAGTCAAAATCATGAATCCTATAAAATTTATGTTTCAATTAGAGTTGATTTGTACTTTAGTACAAACTAAATATACAGGAGTAGTACTCTCTACTGCACACAGATATAAAGTCCCACCTCCCACTGGAGTCAGTGGTATATGAGAGCAGAATTACAATTGTTAATGCTTTCAATGTAGGTATCCTTCCTTGCAGGTTATTGTGGGATGACAAATAGCTGAAGGGTAAAATTTCAATCCGGTACAGAAAGGATTCAGATCTAGCTTCCATTACCAACGGCAAGACGTTAATATAATCTCCCTTGATTGCGTACCAGATGTGTTATATGGAGAAGGGAAACACAGAGACTTAACTGGAAAATTATCTTAGCTGACTAAAATTGCAAGTTATGCTGATAGTTTTCCATTCAAGTGCGATTCTCATCTGTGCTGTGTTGAGAGCAGTCTTAAAAACAACCTTAGAGCATATGTTTTTGACACTTTATAAACCTGACAGATAAAGGATCAATCCGCAGCTTGAAGACAGGTGTTGGAGAACTTTTTGGGGAGACCAGGTTCTGGCATGGAAAGGACTATTGCAATTTCGTCTTTAAAGACTGGGTTCAACTTGACAAACCCTTTGCTGGTAAGTGCCATTGCAATCTGGAACCAACTTTTTTCCCTGCAAGACAGTTTGTCTCATTCCCTAGCTCCTCTACTGCCTTAGAAGGCTTCTCTGCAGGGCCAGCTCCGGGCACCATCTTAGCAAGCAGGTGCTTGGGGCGGCCACTCCGGAGAGGGGCGGCAGGTCCAGGTATTCGGCGGCAATTCGGTGGAGGGTCCCTCACTCCCGCTCAGAGCGAAGGACCTCCCGCTGAATTGCCGCAGATCGCGAGCGCGGCTTTTTTTTTTTTTTTTTTTTGGGCTGCTTGGGGCGGCAAAACCCCTGGAGCCAGCCCTGCTTCTCTGCCTTTTTACTCTCCTGAATTGGCGCTAACAAGACCCACCTGTCTGGCTGCTGGGAAGAGGCAGCAGAATCCCAAAGTAAAGGTAATAAAAAACAGATTTCCTATGACAATAATGGATAAGTGAGCTTGTGGCTTACCAGCCCCCACAAAGCTGACCTGTCCGCAATTTTAACTCCTAATTTGTTAGTTTTTATTTCTGGAAAGATTCTGTTTGTAGGAAGAGATGCTGTGATATTCTTAATTAATGTCTGATACTGATCTGAGATGAACTATAGCAATTTTTCCCTGTCCATATAGATTTCATTGACAGATACACCACACCCAGAATGCCATGGCATGATATTTCATCCGTTGTGCATGGCAAAGCTGCACGGGATGTTGCTCGACACTTTATTCAGCGCTGGAACTTCACAAAGGTAGGTGTGCAATGAGATAGGTCCTGCAAGCCCTCAAATCTGAATGCTTCGCCTCACATAGGGCTATATGCAGGAATAATTTCCATGTCAGGTAGTCAAGGTTTGCCAGATTGGGCCAGTAAAGTATATATTCACTTGCCCTAATGTCCCAGCAAGTAACCCCAAAAAACTGTGACTCTGACAGCAAGTAATGAAGATAGGTGCTCTCATTCTCCTGTTACACCAGTGTGAATAAGGTATAATTTGAATTTAGTAGGTGGAAAATGAATGAGGTCTGGGATGTTGTTAGCCAAGGGGCGAGTGCCATTGTGCTGCTGTTCTAGCAGTTCCTGCTGGCTGGTTGGGAGGGACACAAGAGCCAATAATGTGCCCTCTTGCGAAGCAGCAGAAGGCACAAGGAACAGTTCAGTCGGTGATCCCAAAGCCCAGGGGAGCAAGGAAGATCAGGGCCGTCAGGCCAAATCCACAGCTGGGTGATCCAGCCACCTGGGCAAACTAGCAATAACCAGGATTTTCAGGGCCAAGAAACCAGGGGAACCTGCCAGTGGAGGCCATGTTGGAGTCCTGGACCGACAAGGGTCCAATCACCAGAGAAGCCCTGGCCTCCTGGGGATCCAGTCACTAGGACTCAACTAGCAAGCACATGGGATCCTAGCCAGTCCTCTCCAGTGGGGAGGACCTATCAGATAAGGACCCTCCGTGATGATGAGGGAGTCTTGGGCAGGCTGGAAGGCAACCCACACTGGAAACCAGGCCTGTAGGCCCTGTCACCAAGGAAGATGGTGACTAATGGAGCACCAGAGTCCCTCTGTTCTTCCTCATTTGCTCCCCACTCTTCTTTCTCTCGCTCGCCTCTGGATATTTTCAGAACCATTCGGAACAGGAATTTATGAGTTTATGAATATGAAAAACTTTTATGTTCTCTCCCCCCCAATTTTCTGTATTAAGAGAGGAGCATAAAAACAGTAAAAATCTTCAGCATAAAAATCTGAAGAAAATGTGTTTTAAAATACAGTATCCTCCATTTTTTTGTCTTTTGAAGATCATGAAGCCCAAATACAGATCCCTGTCCTACCCATTCCTGTTGCCAAAATCTCAGCGAACCGCCGGTGAGATGAAGTATCAAGTGCCCGAGTCTGTATGTGCCAATGTACAGGTGGGTGTAAACAGTGATGAGCTGCCAAAATCTTAACAACCGGTTCCCTATAAAAAGTTCTGATTTAAGTGGGGGGGGGAAGCGGGGGAGGGGCCGGGGTGGAGGGAGACATACTCATGGGGCCAGGGGCCCCTGCAGGGCCTGGGGCAAATTGCCCCACTTGCCTCGCCCCCTCCCCTGCAGCCGTGGAGCTCGCATTCCCCCCCCCCTTCCCTTGCCCGCAGCTCAAAGCAGCAGGAGCACTCAGGAGCTCAGCTGAGCTGCCCAGCTGCTGGCCATGCTGAGGTTCTGCGGGGTGGGGGAAGCGGGGGAGGGCCTGGAGGAAACATCCTCGTGGGGCCAGGGACCCCTGCAGGGCCCAGGCCAATTGCCCCACTTGCCCCCTCCCCTCCGGCCAGCCCTGGAGCTTGCAGCAGTCCCCCCCCCCACACACACAGGCCGCTCAAAAAGCGGCAGCAGGACTCTTCCCGAGCTCAGCTGAGCTGCCCAGCTGATGCTGGCAGCTGGCCACGCTGCAGCTGGGGGGAAGCGGGGGAGGGGCCAGGGGAGCCTCAGCCTCCCCAGCTGGAAATCCTGGGAGCAACAGGATGGTCCGGCCCGCGGACCGGAGTTCTTTGCCCTCTCCCTGGCCCTTTAACAACCGGTTCTCCACGGAGGTCTAATTTTAGTAACCGGTTCTTGGGAACCGGCTCCAGCTCACCACTGGGTGTAAATGGCATTTAATGGAATCCTCAGATGAAGAACTTCCTAGCACTTGGGCTCATTTTTAGCTCTTTGTAATAGGAGGCCTTGGTAGTCTTCCAGCTGAAACTTACAAGATTTTAAAGGATTTAAAGTGTAAACTACTTTTTATTTTAAAATGCAACTTAGCTGGCCAGATACTCAGCTGGTATAAGTCAGCATAGCTTCATTGATTTCAGCAGATAGAGACTGATTTACAGCAGTGGAGGTTTGGGTTCAGTGTGTGTAAGATGAATTATACAAATGACATTTTAAACTCCATTAGTTGTGCTGAATGCATATGTTAAATGTGATTATTAAACAGCAGAACTAGACATGTTAGGAATGCAGGGTGGAAATGGAAGTGCTTAGGAAGTGTGCCTAGGAAGTGACAGGAGGGAGAGAGAGAGTGTGTGTGTGTGTGAGAGAGAGCGAGAGAGCGCTTTTGTCAAATACTGGTGGTCAAAGCTGAGCAGGAAAAAAGTGCCTAGAATTCCCAAAATAAGTTCTTCAGCCCAGACTCCACCTGGCAGCAGCTTGAGAAAACGTTGGAAACTCTCTGCCACACCACCTGCAAGTATGCTGCTCCTTCTGATGGACAGATCCATCGTGAACAGGTGTAAGTGTTCTTTAGACATTAGGTACCTGCTGCAGGGAGAGTTGTGGGGTAGATGTAAATGTTGAGAGACCCTGCAGCATTTGCAGCAAGTGCTGTATGAAGGGGTGTGTGTGTGTGGGTGTGTATGCGCATGCGCACATGGATATGGTGCTCTGTATGCACCAGAACTAGGATGCTCAGTGTGGATGCAACCTGCACTGTTACAGGTTGCACTAAGTCTGTCACACCAGTGCAATTTTCTAGCCTAGACCCATCCTGAGAATCTCTAGTGTGTTTCTTGAGCCTGCCTCCTGATGTTGAGTTATGCTGATTCAATCAGAAAACATACTGAATACTCAGGTGACTTATGTGACCAGTCAGAACTCACCAACAGAGCTTGAATACAGAATGTTAAGTATCAAACCCAGTGAACCATTAACCATCAATCAACAGAAAAAACACTAAGCAAAAAACAAAGGAATTGGTTGAGAAATCCAGTAATGAATACATTTCCAGAAAATTTTGATCTGCTTATAGACATCTTGTAAATTATTCATTGCAAATTACACAAGCTCATCTCTAATGGCAGACTGCAGCCTTTTGAGAGCTGTCAGCCTGGCTCATCCATGAGCTGCATAAAGCTGTATACATGTAAAAACATGTTTTGCTGCAAACATGGCTTCTCCCTTGAATGTTCTTGGAGTGCAATATCCCTTCTACCTGCACATAGCAAGTAGTATTCATACTGCTGTGTGGTAGAAGCGGGCAGTGAGCCAGAGAGCTTCTTAGGGTACATCTATACTACCCGCCGGATCGACGGGTAGTAATCGATCTATCAGGGATCGACTTATCGCATCTCGTCTGGATGCAATAAATCGATCCATGAATCGACGCCTGTACTCCACCTCGGCAGGAGGAGTAAGCAACATCGATGGGGGAGCCGCGGCAGTCGACTCACCACTGTGAGGACGGCCAGGTAAATCAAACTAAGATACCTCGACTTCAGCTACACGAATAGATCGATTTCCCCCCCCCAGTGTAGACCAGCCCTTAGTCTGTATTTGCAAGACGACCCACTCTAGCATATTGGTACATGCACATACTGCAATTCTGGCAGCTGCTTCTTCTGTAATTTGCTTGTTTTCCTGATTTTGGTTTGTTTGTCTAATGGAACCGCACACAATAGGAAGCTGGGTTACTAGGAAACCATACAGGGAGCCTCAAGTGCAGGGAGCTCTGGCTGGCAGTGGAAATGCAGTTTACTGAGCAGTGTTATAAAAGATGTTATGTGTGTTGAAGTTATAGCTGAAGGTTAATAACTGGCTCAACATCTATTACTGACGATGGTGGAGATTCTGGCTTTTGCAGGCAGAGATCAGATGGAAAGGGCTGCAGGTAATGAGCGCCACATAGCAGTCAGATAAGCCCCCTTTGAGTAAGAGTGTCAGAATCTGGCCCTTAATCTCGCTCTCCCTCCCCCGGCCACCGCCACCATACATGCACACACCCAGGGTCTCAGCTCGGTTACTTAGCTTCCTTGTGTAGATACCCAAAGCATCACCTCTGGTATTTCCAACTATGCTAGTGAGGCAGCTGGGTCCATCATGGAACCTGCCTTTCTCTTTCTTATCAGCTCCCCACAGCAAGACGCTCCAATGATGTAAAGTTGATCTTTGTCTGTCTACACAGTGTTACTGTGGGCAGGACGCAGGCGTCTCATTTACCTTTCAGTTTGACTGCAGTGATGGTTCGAGACATGAACAGAGTCCCTCTAGTCTTTCACAGGCACTCTTACCCAGAAGGGCAGGAGGGATATGTTTTTATGTAAATCCTTCCTCTAGTAGAGATGGGTCAAACCCAGAAACATTTATTATCATTGTTTATAGAGCACTAGTGGTAGGGTAGAGTCCTTTTACAGGCAAATGGGAGACAAATTCCCTGCTCCAAGAAGAGTAAAATCTAATGGATAGTTTTAATGGGACTTGCTGAGTGCTAGACACTGTTGAAAATCTGACCACTTCTTTTATCTGCGTGAATGGGAGCTGAACTCTCTGTTTGAAAATCTGGCTCCAGTTGTGAGTGCTGACTGAGCCCTTTTGAAATTCTGGACTTGATTAGATGAAGGATGGGTGGGGAGTGGGACATTGCCACAGAAAGCCCACTGACTGAGCCATGATGCTGATGTTTTATCTGTATTATCATAGCGGCCCCTAATTGTTAGTTTCACAGGTTTTGGTCTGCTCCCTCCATCTGTTTTGTTGTCACTTCTTTGAGGGGAGGACTGGGGTTCATAGGCCTTCTGGAAGAAGTGTTGTAAGGAGCTGTTGGCAGGAAGACAGGGTGAAAGCACGGCAGAACAGGTCTGGGTGGGGTTTGGATTGCATCATGGGGCAGTCGAGTCAGTCCTGAGGGAATGCACTGGAAAAGATGTGAAGAAAGGAATTAGAAAGGAAGGAGGGAGTTAGACAGCTTGTGGGTTGAGTCAAGCATTCTCTCAAAGTTTGGGGTTTGATTATCATAGCACCTTGGCTCATGCAAAAATCAAAACTTGTTTGACAGGGAGTCACCAAACTGAAATCACTCTCAGTTTTTCCAACTCTAATTTCCACTTATTATCTAAGCAAGACACAGTAAGTCTGTGACATGGTGAGACAACATCACACCCTGATCATACACACAATGAATCATCATGCACCCTGAGTGGCTCTTAGAAATTTGCTCCACAGTACATATTGTTTGCAGTTATGGAATAACTCCCAGCAAATACTGGTGGTGGTGTTGTTGCTTGGATTAAAGAGGTTAAAGGGATGACAGCACCTGCATAAAAATTGCATGAGTGATGGGAGGCTGCAGAGCAGAGGGGGAGGGAGAGGAGAGAACACCAGTGCTGGTTTCTGTGTAATATGCCTAAGTAGTATGCAGACCTTTTCTCTGAAACTGAAGGATTTTGCATTTCAGTTTATTAATTTTGAATGCATTGACAAGAGAGGACAATTTGACAAGAGTGGTAAATTACATATTAGTAATAAGTAAATATTAATTGAAAAGAAAGTTCAGAGCACATATAATTAAGCTGTGGCAACCTAAACCTCAGTTATTACCCTGGGGTATACAGTGACCACTCAGACCTTTATGAAATAAACGGAGTTGCAACTGAAATCTTCCTGTTTCAAAGGCACAGACACCTGCTAAAAGAGAATCACATTTTACTGTTAACAGTATAGTTCCCATGATGCAGAGTTGAGGAGTTCTGGTTCCATCCAGTAGAGGGTGGTAGCACACGTGTTCAGATGCAGACATAAGCCAATTCATTACAATATACAAATATTACCAAGATGATGATGCATACAAGAGAGAGGATGTTCCAGTGGTCAGGGCAGTAACCTAGGATTTGGGAGACTTGGATTCAAGCCCTTGGTCGACTGCAAACTTCCTGTGCGATGTTCAGTGAGTCACTTAGGGCCATATTTTTAAAGGTATTCAGGCGCCTTTGAAACTCTGGCTCTGTGCCTCAGTCCCTCATCTGCAAAATGGGAATAAAAGTAATTCTTTACCTCACAGGGTGTTGTGAGGATAAATATATTAAAGACAGTGAGGAGTTCAGCTACGATGGTAATGGAGGCCATAAAAGTACCATAGATAGATGACTGGATGTGTGTCTACCCTGAAATATATCTTTTTAAAACCTGTCATCAATGTATAATGTGCCCCTGCTGGACTCATGTTGACTGATTTTAGTGAGAAGCAGAACCCTCAAATTTGGTTTAGTTAATAACGTCTATCTTTGACTGAAGGACTTTGCCACAGGGTGGAATGGCAGAGAAGGAATTCCTTTAGAGTTTGGAGCAACAATGCTGTGACCTGTCAAGCTGGTGTGATAATTCGGTGAGGGAGGGGATAAAAGAGAATTTAAAAGGAGAGGGGGTGTCTGGACTGGCTAGTTGTAAAGCTGTGGGATTGAAAGTGATCAATCTCTTTCTGATCTGGCGGTTCTCTTGTTGGATGATTTTTCCAGCCAACCATTAGTTTGTCTCTGAGTGGGAAAGCCATTTTTCAAATTGAGAGAGGCTTATGACATCCAGTATAAAATGAGAAAGAAAAAAAAACCACATTGATTTATTCCTTGTCTCCTGCAGAACAGCAGCTACTGCTGCTAATGGAGGGTTTTTTAAGCTGTTGAAATCACTGCATTAGTACCGACCCTGAACAACTTATTTGAAAAGCAGAAATGACTCTGCTGGGGACACTGGGAAAGTTAGCCATTTATTCTAAAGCACCCTTTAAATATTGGTGGCTCAGGTACCATGAAAGCACCAGTAGAGGGGAATTGTATATTTTACAAATGTTTTTGTAAAAGAGTTTAATTTTGGATCGAATTCCTCAGGCAAGGCTGGCTTTTGGCACCCATGAAGCCCACTGCCATATGCTCCCTGCTGCTAATTGCTGCAGATTGCGTCGGTAGCTTCTGGCCAGTGGGCTGCATGCACTGTGCCACTACACCTTTGCAACAGAGGGGTGAGAAAACCTAGTGGAGGAGCTGCAGCTCAGCTGCTTGCAGCCAACTACACCAGCAAACCCAGGATAGGGAGCTGAGCTCTGAGTTTCACTGCTGCAGGGCATGGCGAGTGTGTGACCAGCATGAGAGAACAGAGAAGAGTAGAGAACATTGATGCTCATTGGAATCCCATCATCTGGAGCATTGGCGCAGCATCAGAAGCTATCTAGGCAGCCAGAATTTCCCCCCATACTCACAGAAAGATCATTCCTAGCAGCAGCAGAAGGTGGCTGCTACCTCCTGGCCCAGACATCATCAGATACTCCCAAGAGGCTGGGCAGTGTAAGTTTGCTCTAAAATATAAGGGCCTGATCCTCTTGTACAAGAGGACCTCTGGTAGTGTAAAGGGGCATTAAAATGGGTGGAAGTATAATTTAATAGTGGCATCTTTTTAAAATTAGTTATTCTTGTTGCCACCCTGGCTATGTTATTCTTTATATGCCCACTATTCATGATAGGTAAGCAGACTAATTTCCTTTAAGATTCCTTCCCTCTGTTCTACTAGTAGAATATCATTGCAGTGTCCTGTCTTATTACTTCACAGTCCTTCAGGACAATGTGTACTTCAATGAGATGCTCTCTGCAATTCTCCTTTTTTTTTCCCAAAGAAACTCTTTGACAAACAAAAGAAAACAAAAAAATCAGCCATAGTTTCTCTAGTTGTTGCTTAAATATCAAAGCTCTTCAAGTCCCATATTGTGATGGTTACTGTCTGCTGTAATTTTGGCTTTTTGAATAATGTCCTTTTCCAGAGTAAGAATACTATGTATAGAACTAGAACTATGCATATCCAATGAGTTATTAAATACATCTACTAAAAGTTTGCCAAGTTCTTTCACACTTTCCTTAAAATCCTGGGATGGATCCCATTCTGCTCTGGAGTTTTTTCACTCATCAGATTTAATTTGTTAGTCTCTAAGGTGCCACAAGTACTCCTGTTCTTTCTGTGCACTGGAGAGCACACAGAAAACAACCAGCAATAGGAAAAGGGAGTTTCACAAGACAGCATGAACATTGGGCTATGGGTTGTAAAAAATCAGCCAGCTTTCTATCTAGAACAGCTGACTTGATGTCTTGACTAATGCAGTAGGGATGATAACACCTTCCCCCGGGAGGTTCTTTGGGTTTGTTCGGGAGCTCAGACCTGCAGGTGCTGCTGAGTGCTATCGGTGGGGTGCTCAGCAACCTCAATACCCCCTGACTTCAGTAGGAGACCAGGATGCTCAGCTTCTTGCAAGGGATGCTCGGGAATTAGTTTGTCCAGCACGTTTCCACCATGCTAAGTAGTAGTTTTGTAATCAAATGTAGATGCTAGTGGTGTCACACATGGATGTGAGCCAGACACAGACCTTGAAGAAGGAGGTGAGCTTCTTGCAAAGAGTTCAAGCATGCCATGAAAGTCACTTAACACAGGTTGATGTAACCCGCTGGTCAGTGTGGGTAATGTGTCTGTCTCTGCTCCCAATCCCTAGAGGATGCGAGTTTGTTACCCTCTAGCTACAGAGGCTGGCTGTTCAGATCCAGCTGCAGTAATTTATGCTTTCAGCTCTGGAGGTCTCCAGTTTAATCCTGCTGTTGGCCAACATTACAGCTGTCACAGAAGTGGGAATTTGTCCAGTATTTGACTTTGCTGTGAGTGATGAACTTGGATGAACTTTTTCTATCTGGAGGAAATATGGAATCCACCAATCAATATGCGTGATGTGTCCCCTAACAGAGCGTGCGAGTCCGGTTCAGATCTCAGCCATAGGGACTAGGGGCCAGATCCTTAGCTGGTGTAAATTGTCATTGCTCCATTGAAGCTTGTTGAGATATGATAATTTAGCTCAGGACCTGCCCCTTTTCCTTTAGCGCAAGCTGTAGATACTCATTCATTTAGCTCTACAGGTTCCTCGTTCAGTTCCCAGTGTTAGCCAAGATGGTGGCCATCATGTTGATTAAAGGGTTGCTCCAGGCATAGGTGTGGTGTGCCTGAAGGAGAGGAATGAAATGGTAAGGGGAGAGCTCGGGTGGAGCCCCGAGAGTCGGATGACATGTAGGAGGAGATGAGGTCAGAGATATTGGAACAGAATAGTGAGGGGAGGAGCAGAATCTTGAATTGAACTGGAGAGATCTTAAAAAGAGAGAGGCATGGTCAGAGCAGAAGGTGGGGAAGACTATCTAGGCAGTGGGGGGGGTTGCACTCACTGAACTGAAGAGAGATGAGATTGGGGAAAGGACAGTGAGTAGGAGTTTATAGTAACAGAGGCAGGAAACTATGAGAGAGCACAAACCAGAGTTTCAGCAAAGGACAAAATTAAACATGGGTGAGAGTGTGAGCAAAGGGTATTTCCGGTATTAGTTTGGTTGCCTTTTGACAAAAGCTTTCGTGCTACATCGGGGATGTAATAATATACTCGGAGGATCTTGAAATGTCTGTTACTTCAGAAATGCCTGTTCTGATTGACAGTCAGAAAAAGTTTTCATGTGAATTTGACCTACTGCAAATTAAAAAAAATAAATCACAAATCTGACAGATTTGACCAGTTTTGGAAGAATTTTTCACAAAAATGTAAATACCCGTACTTGTTTAGGGCAGAGACTGCCATTCCTGTTTAAAATTTGGTGCCATTGGCCCTTGTATTATAATGCACCATCAGTTTTTGGGCAAAATTCACTGATTTCAGTAGGTACTTCAGCTGTAAAATGGATGGCATGTGTCTCTGTGCATAAGAAATTAATGCCTAATCTGGCACCATAAAGGTCAATGGAGATTTTGTTATTGACTTCAATGAGCTCAGGATCAAGCCTTGAGAAAATATATTAAAGGCAATTCAGCATTGCAAGAACTACAGTAAGTAAGAGACATTTGGAACCAGATTTGCCACTCTGTCTCTCCAGTTTTACACCAGTGTAATTCCATTGACTTTACTGAAATTACTCTGGCATAAAATTGGGGTAACAAAATGGTGAATCAAGGCCTTTATATTTTCATCAGACTGTTTTAATTTTTTAACAGTATTTCTAAGCTTCATTTCCCTTTGTTATACATATAACATGTAGTTAGCAAATGCTGTGTGTGTTACATAAGTCAGTGAAATCCTGAAAAATAAACCAACCAGTTCAAAACAATTAGTAAGGGGTGCCAGTGCCATCTTATATCAGGGCAGAACTAAAACAGCTAATCTTTCTCTTTACAGGTCCTCCGTTCTGCTGCAGATTGGTCAGCTGGTATCAAGTACCATGAAGAATCCATCCACAATGCTTATGTTAGCGTGATAAAAAACAGTAAACACTACATCTATATCGAAGTAAGTACCAAGGATGCAAGGCAATGACCGTTTGGTTCAATGAGCACATCCTGTGACCCTCCGCAGGATATCCTGTGAGCACATCCTGAGCACATCCTGTGACCCTCAGCAGGCTAGTTCTTTATTTTATTCTCCTTTTGTACATTTTGAAACGTTAATATTAATATAAAGCCTCATCTGCAGCCCCCTGATGTCGATAGGATTATGTCCATTGACTTGAATAGGCTTTGGATCAGGTCAGTAATTAATGTACCAGTACAGAACTCTAAAATACAAGGCCACTCCATTACTATTTCTGTTTCCAGAACCTCTAGCAACGTTTGTCTCCCGTGCAATGTTCTTCGAGCTGCCTTCTTGGTCTGCTGCATTCCCAGCCCTACATATCAAAGTGTTCGGTCTCCCATCGATGCGCAGTGGACTCACTTAATAGTATTTTAGAACTTGCATAATTCTCCTCTATATGAATGGACTTATAAATGCAGGAAGAAATGGCTGAATGGAGACACTTATTCTGTATCTGTTTCCATCTATTGTTTGGATGTTTTTTACTTGGTAGTGTTTAAAGAGGGAGATTAATCAAGAATAATTATTCCCCCTGAGCGCACACACAGACACCATTTAATTAAAATAATATGTTGCCATCCAGGAAAACATTGTACAGGATGTAGCTTTATTTGCTTCTTGACTCAGAATAGTCCCACGACCCTGAAAGCATGTAGATTTATGACTTTGTAGACAGCATGGGTGAAATACTGATCCCAGTAAAGTCAATAGCAAAACACCCATTGACTTCAGTGGGACAGGATTTCACCTCATGTGTCAAAGTAAGTGTTTCACAATGGCAATAATGCTGAATAATTATCTGGAGATAATTACATGCTTGGGAAGCAGTCTCTAACTTGCGTATGCTTTGTGCTTTGCCATAGCCACAAAATCAGATTATTTTTTTTAACAATTCTGAGGATTGCTCATTTGAGGCTGTTATCTATGCTGATGTTGAAAACAGTCACTTAATTGTTTTCTTATCCTAACAAAAATCATACATTCTGGTTGAGATTTTTGTAGTGATTAAACCCTGTGATCTTATTGTGTCATTGCTGTTCTGTGTTCAGCAAAAATGTTTGTTTTAAACTGTAGCAAAATGGCGCCCCATTTATCTATCCATGCCCCATTATTGTAGTATCTGAATCCATGACGTTCTTTAATGTATTAACCCTCCCAACCTCTCTGTGAGGCAGGACAGTGCTATTATCCCCATTTCACAGATGAGGAGTTGAGGCACAGAAAGACTAACTGATTTGTATAAGGTCTTTGAGGAAGTCAGTGGTGGACAAAGGAAGTGAATCTGCATTCTGGGCCTAACCACTGAACCATCCTTGGCAAAAAGACAGTGAGATGATTCTGAATTTCTTTGTGTTCACTTTTCCCTTAGAACCAATTTTTTATTAGCTGTGCTGATGACAAAGTCGTTTCTAACAAGATTGGAGATGCCATTGCTCGGAGGATTCTTAAAGCACACAGGTATTTTTTTGTTTTCAAAAGAACTGTCAGGATCTTGTTACTAGGGGTACATCCAGGCTACCCACCGGATCGGCGGGTAGCGATCGATCTATCAGGGATCGATATATCACGTTTCGTCTAGACGCGATATATCGATCCCCGAACGCCCTCCCATCGACTCCAGAACTCCACAAGGGTGAGCGGCGGAAGCGGAGTCGACGGGGGAACTGCGGCCGTCGATCCCGCCCGTGAGGACGGGAGGTAAGTCGAAAAAAATATGTCGACTTCAGCTATGCTATTCCCATAGCTGAAGTTGCGTATCACATTGACACACACACACACACCCAGTGTAGACCAGGCCTAGGATGATATTAAAAATATTGTAAGTGGAATCCAGACTGCATTTGTAAGACACGGTTTAAAATAATATGTTAAGGGACACAGTCCTTACTCAGAGGCAACATTTATCTGGGCCAAATTCTGCTGTTACACCAATGTAAATCTGCAATAACTCCACTGAAGTTGATGGCATTATTCTGGACTTGCACTGGTGTCGCTGAGTGTAGAATTTGGCCTTATAAGATATGTTACTTCAGTCAAAAAGCAAGTTGTTGGTATTGCATTTGGTAAGTCTTACCTAACATTACGGGTCCATTGCCAGCGTTAGTTTCATGATTCTAACTGTTCTTCAACTTTACCCACAAGTAAGTTTAATCATATAAACTGGATACGTGGTTTATTGAAGATCTCTATGCAGGGGATTGCTTTTAAATGGGGAGAGTGAAAGCCGCTATACTCTGAGGAATTTGACCGTGATTCAAGTTTAGACTATTACTGCACTGCCAGCCCCTTCTCTGATAAGTGCTGGAGGATATTTACAATGCCCACATCACTGCAAGAGAACCGTAGTATTTTAAATTGTACAGTAGCTACAGCAGGTTGCATGGATGGATCAGAGTCAGATATCTTAGTGCTGTCACTTAAGAACTGGCCTAGTGGTAACGTGGCTAACTGGAGCGTTTAGCAGCAAAGGAAGTAGTTTTGCCTTTTCTGTGATCCTGGACAGCTTTGCTTACGTTTGTTTTTCTGGCGTCGATCTTTCAGGATATGTCTACACTGCAGTAAAAGATGCACAGCTGACCTGGGTTAGCTGACTCAGGCTCGTAGGACTCAGGCTGTGGGGCTATAAAACTGCAGTGTAGACGTTCAGGCTAGGGCTGGAGCCCAGCTGTGAGACCCCATGAGGTGGGAGGGTCTCAGAGCCCAGGCACCAAGCCAAGCCCAAACATCTACATTGCTATTTTTAGCCCCACAGCCCAAGCCCCACTAGCCTGAGTCAGTTGACTGGGTTTGAGGCTTGGTGCCATGGGGTTTTTATGCAGTTTAGACATACCCTAAGACATTTGTCATACCCTATGGTGTTGGATTGAGTTTATTGCAAACCTTCCTCATTTTCCTTCCCCCTTTCAGCTAACACTTGTGCTTTTCACTGTGCATGTGGATGAGTTTGATTTACTTGCAATGTCTGGTCTCTAAATATTCCTCTCGTTCATAAGCATGTGTGAGCTGATTTTCAGAGGTGCTAAGGTCCTCAGAAACCCATTGGAGTCATCTTGATTTCAGACTCTTCAGTGCTTTAGCATGAAATACAGACAAGTGAAGGAAGTGACACTCCTAAAAGAGAGGGGGGAGGGTCTGATTTTCTTCTTCTTTACGCTGGTGTAAATCAGGAGTCATTAAGATGATAGCAAACCAGTGTGAGGTCAGAATCTGGTTCGGAGTGATCAGAGACACCCTGGAAGAAAGACAGACAGTGGAGAAATTGGTTTGCTTCAATATGAACACCACTGTCTACAGCCAGAAGGCAGAACAACTTGGGGATAGATACAGGAACCTGGTCATTGAGCAATGTATAGTGAAGGTAACTGTACCATGCTATGGAGAAAAGCCTATAGGCTGATTCTCTTCTCATGCCAGTGTAAATCAGGAGTAACTTCAGTGAAGTCTATGGAATTATACTTGGGTAAAATCAATGAGAGAAGAATCTGGTTCTGCATCTACAATTGGATATACATCAAAGCCAGAAATATTTTGTTGACCAAGTTTACCCACTTTTGCAATGTGTCTCACAGTGGCATTCGTATTCAAAAGTGCTAGTATTTGTATGGCAACCCAGTGTTTGTGGCTCCCTGGCACTTGGCCATTGTGGTGCAGCATAGTCCCAATCTATCAGCGTAGTCTTGTTAAGATGGAGAGCCATTCCAAACATATTGTAGATTTCTTACCTATCCATAATATCATATTTATCTTGCCAAGACTGGATGCAATAGGCTGTTTTAACACATACTGTTGGACTGGGTTTCCTCTTTGTAGCTTAAACAGCTGCATTAGAGCCAGCAGAAAATCTACTGTTTAGGCTACATCTACCTTATGAGCACAGGGTGTGATTCCCAGTTCACGTATATGTAGTTGCACATCTGAGAGTTACCACAAGTATAAATAGTAATGTAGCCGTGGCAGGACAAAGCTTCCTGAACAACCTGGGTATGTACCTCGTGACTTAACGGAGTAGAAGATCAAGTCCATGCTGAATCACCCAGATTGCATTTGTCATAAAGTGCATGGCATTGGCTAGGATGAAGGGAGAAGTGATGTTACACTTTAACTTCCATAGAGAAGGGGAAAAACGCCAGCTGGCACACAGATATTTAATCCTAAATGGAAGATCTTGGTGGAGTGTTCTCAGTCAAGTATCATATTTCTCTTTTCTGTAGACAAAAACATTTTCAACATTCATAATGTTCCTCTTCTCCTTGTCTCCTCTGTTTCATTGGCATATTTTAGTAGGTTTTATTGTGTGTTTAGATAAGCAAACTGGGTTTTGTGTAAGAACTAGCTGATTATAGGTAATTTTTTCTCCCAATACAGTATATTTTCATCAATATCAATAATTATATCCTTAATTTCCAAATCTTTGCAATTTACATCTCTTCTATAATGTGCACATGAGACATTTTAATCATTTCTAAAGTTTGCTTTAAAAATAACATTTAATTAAAATTTTATCTATAAACATTTGACAGCTTAAGCTAGGATAAATAGATTCCTTCAGTACTGTATTCCCTTTGTACTTCCTTCTACTTACTAAAGGATACACTGTATTATTCAAATACTGAGATTACAAATGACACATTAAACCATGAAGTGCTTAAGCATATGCTTAGCTTTAAGCACGAGTAATCCTACTGATAGTCCAAAGCAACTGGCAATAATTTCAGGGCCACCATGGTAGCTGTTCCATTAACAGTAGAAATTCCTCCGCTGATACATGTACTAGTAGTCACATGAGAACCGGTTTTGATCTCCTGGCCATTATTCTGGTCTCTCATCTGAAGGTGCAAGCTAATTAAGGATTTACCAGGAAAAAATGGTCTTAGCAAAAATGTAAACTGGTCCACCTAGATACTGTTTTTTAAAATGGCTTTATCCATACATTGCCACCTAGTGATGAGTAAATTAAATAAGACTCTTTTCACATGTAGAATACAGTAACAAAACAATTTGGGCTTTGATAATTTAGGCAATCAGAAATTCCGCCCCATTATTTTCATGGTGGTAAAAACAGCATCTAAAGCCAGGGAGCATTTGAATTTTAATTAGTGAAATTGCCGTTGTTTGGCACCCTACTGTTATTTTGGATTACTCAGGCTGAAAGGCATCTCTAGAATTAAGCCACAGCGGAAATTGGCTGGCCCTCAAGATAAGCATCTAACTATCAACAAAGAAATAGCAAAAATGGGTGGATTTAGCAAGTCAGAGGTAATCCAGGATCAGATCACAATTAAGGATACTTGAAAACTGAACCCTTGTGATGTATGAGGCCAAATGTTTGCCCTTTCTAAATATTCTGGAAAGGCCCATTCATCAAAAGCTGGCAGTGCACTGAGTTTTCTATCTATCTCCTCTCCCAGTGTGATCTGCAGCTTGGAAACAGGACAAGGTTGGGAGAGGAGGAAAACTGTGGATTTAATTTTGTTTTCATGCTTGTATTGACTTTACAATAATAAATTATGCTGCTAGCCATGTTCAATAAGATGCTGTCTGTTTAAACTGAGGTTCTCAAATGCACTTATTTTCATAAAGCTAGACACAACAATCAAGAAAATTACCTCACCCTTGCATCTCTGTGATGCATACCATACCTCTTACACTTAAATAAACATGTTCCAACCTTTCTTTTTATTCTACACCTGTTATTGTTGTTTTCAGTTCTTGGTAAATTACACCTTCTGTGCATGTGCATTTAAATAAATGCTGTAGCACTGACCACAACTGTGGAAAACCTGAACCAAAAATACATTTGATTCACACTCCCTTAAAATTGAAGTAGAAGCCTACTACAGAAACCATAGGAGTAAGTCAATGGAATGAGAGCCAGTGAATAAGGACTGGTTGCAGGACTGGTGAAAAGAAGTTGAAATTGCAGGAAAATGTCGCAAAGGATTATTGGATTATTTATTTTAGGGACAACAAACGATACCGAGTGTATGTGGTGATCCCACTGTTGCCTGGATTTGAAGGAGATATTTCAACTGGAGGTGGGAATGCACTGCAAGCCATAATGCACTTCAACTACAGGTACTGTGCACAGGCCAAAAAAGGACATGGTACTCTGAGATCTTTATAGTGATCTCCATGGTTTTGTTGATGTGGGGTTGGTAGTGATGATTTGTACGGTGGTAGTGACCACAGGCTCCAGTCAGAATCAAGGCCATATTGTGCTAGGCACTGTACATACATACATACATACATACAGCATGTTGGAAAGAAAATGAACTGTTTATCTGTGATACAGTTTTTACATTACACGCCAACAGTATTTTATATTATTGTTGTTGTTTACAATAGTGACCTTGGATTTAGAGACTAGCTAATAAAATCCTTGCTGAGCTCATTGTCTAGCCCGCTTTCTGGATGCTCCATAAGGCTCCAAAATAAGTTTGTTTTCTACAAGCACATAGAGCTGGACTTACTTTACTCATACTTGAAATTTCTACCCTTCTTTTAAGAATTTACTACATTTACTACAATTTAGTACATATCACTATGTTTTTTCTAGTTTATCCGTGTGATTTTGATATTTTTTTAGAAGCCTGACAGTATTTTAGTATCAATTTTCCCCGTGGTTTCAACAGAGCTGAAATTAACATGGCTTTATTTGTTCAACAACAAATATTAGCACCACAACTCTATCTTTCTTTGAGCTCCACCATCATTAAAGATGACAATCCAGCCCAGAGAAGAGTGCTTTATTTGACTGCCCTGCTGCCCAGCCACATTGAATCTGGAATAGTTCTTAACTTGTTTTAGTTTTTGTCATATCTGTCTTATTCCAAAGTTCAGAGGGAGCTCAGAGCTTTATGGTTTTGTCAGCCGTATGGCTTTTGTCGAGGCCCTAGTTAGGTTTCATCAGCAGAGCTTGAATTTCTTGCAGGTATCTCACACAGATTCTGAGATCAGCCTGAGAGGAATAACTGACTACATTTTCAAACACGGGCACCTATATTATACCCTGGAAATACGTGCATAAATACTGATATTTAATGTTCAAACAGAGCACAGGAGGCCCCATCTGAAAGACCCACACCCAATAAATTTCACGGTGCTAAATATATCATTTTGCAAGGATTGCAAAGGTTCAGGCAGGCCTCAAAGTTTTGTAATCTCGTGCTCCACAGAGCCTGGTGGTAGAGTGGGGTCGGGGAAGAGAGACATTTTCAAAGGCACAAATGGCAGTTAGGCCTTAAATCCTAATGAAAGTCATTGCAGATTAGGCACATAGCTACCAATTATGCCTTTTAAAATCTCCCCCATAGTCTTTTTCAAAGCTGATGCTCAGACTGCTCAGCGATCCCTTCTGGTCCTTGGGACCCCAGGCTCCTCTCTCCTTGTTCAGAAGAGAGAAGCAATCCCAGCACAAGGGTGATGGCAGGGGGAGGCTCTGAAAGGGGAAGGAAGTGACACTGCTCTGACTGCTTTCTGGGGGAGGGACAGCTGAAGGCAGCATGGTTTTATAAGGGAGCCATTCTACCACAGGGGTGGTGAGACCAAGGGACCAACATTGAGAGTCCAGTGACCAGCAGAATCATACTTAGGTTATGTCTACACAGAGATTTTTCAGCCCTGTGAGCCCGATTTGGCTGGCCCAGGCCAGATGTGGATTTTTAACTCCATGTAGACTACAATATCTTCCCCAGCATAAGGTGACCGACCAGTGGTTTATACGAACTTCTATGCCTTCTGGGTTCTACACCCATGTTGACATTTGTTTAGGAAAAATGTATTCTGAGAATGTCACAGCTCTTCTCTTTATATGGTACTTAAAATGTGTCTTGTGTTTGAGATTAGCACATTAGGATTATCGCTAACTTCACATACTTAATTGTACGTCGTTGCTTCAGATCGCTTGTATTTGTAACTGCCACCTTAATTCTTTCCAGGACCATGTGCAGAGGAGATAATTCTATCCTGGGACAGTTGAAAGCAGAGAGTAAGTGCTTTGTTTCCCTCTCTGTGTAATGTTCATCATTAGGTCTTGAGGACCCTAAACTTTGATTGATTAGCTATAAAGCATAAATGAGCTCATCCAGTCATCAGTTATATAAACTTCAATAACACAAAATACTGCAATTATGTCAAATATCAAACATCTTCAAAATAAGGAAAACACACAAGCCAAAAACATCCGTGTATCTGACGAAATATAATCAAGCAGTAAGATCCAATCAGTGGCATCCTCGTGGTCAAGACTCCCAAAGTTTATTTCTGTTTAGCTTGACGTTGTGGTCAAGTTGATTTCTAAGACTGGGTTATGCAGCACAAAGATGGAGTGAGGACAATAGAAGTGTGTATTTTATAGATTGTTGGGTGGGGAATTCTTATGTATGATTCTTCACCAATTTGAGATTTTGTTTATTGGGTCATATAACCTTGGGTTGTTTTAGAGATGGTTTTTTGTTACACTGTTGCTTGGCACCCAATGACCACACAGAGATAAAACTATTTAATTATAACACTGTTATCATAATTGCTTTCCTGGGGTCAGCCTGCATCCTTAAATTTGCTTGGATGGAAATCAGAGCACCACGAAAAACATGTTTCATAAATACACATGCCATATAATACACCCTTGATTCATGTATCTTTGTCTAAATCTGAACTGTAGGTCATTTAAAATAGAAAATGGTTTCCATAGCATGTGCAGACCAAAAAATGGTTACAACCTCTTCCCCACAGCTCAGTCAGAGAAAGCAACCACCTCATTGTCCCTTTTAATCCTCAGTTGGAGATCAGTGGATAAACTACATATCGTTCTGTGGGCTTCGAACCTACGCTGAGCTGGACGGAAATCTCGTCACTGAACTCATCTATGTTCACAGCAAATTGCTTATAGCTGATGACAACACTGTCATCATTGGTGAGTAAAACAGTTGCAGGGGAAATTTGTACCATTTGACTACCCTGACTGAAAAATCCTGTTAGATTTCTCTGCCCCGTACAAAGTGCACATGGCTATCACTACTTGCTGTGCTCTCTTCCATTTTACCTGCTAACCCATTCCCTGTGTGATATATTGAATTTAAATGTAAAGTAATTACGAGTTAATGGGGGAAGCGAGATGGAGGAAGGCTTCTAAAGTGTATTGATTAATTGATAAAGAAATGTGGCTTTGAAATTCCCCCTGGTGGTTAAACTTGTCCCACCACAGGGAATTCTGTCCATTTGTTTTCATCAAACTCAGCTTTAGCCACTAAATTGCAAGAGTTGTCATCTGTTCCTTAAAGAACAGAATGTGCTGTGAAATTTGGAAGGCTTGGGGAACATGTGACCATTGGGAAAATATGTTATAACAAGTCATAGATGCTGTTCATCTGTCTCTCTGTTGTATATTTATTATAAGGCCATAAAATAACAACGTAAGGCCAAATTCAGCTCTGATTTATACCACAGAATACAAGAGAAGAATTTGACCCAGAGTTACTCCTGTTTCTTTAAGAAAGCCCTTTTCAGCCTGTTATAGCAGTATGAAGGCTTTGCCCATGAGCATCATAATAGGTCTTGTAAGAAGCAGAACAATACTGTCCTCCTCCTCAGAGACAATCCTGATAGCATACAGCCTTAGATAGGTTGAAGTTTGGATTGGGGGTGGGGGTGTTTGCTATGTAGTTGTCCTTTTGATAGTCTTCTCATGTTCCCTATGAAGAACAGCCACAATAGTTTTACTATTGATGATCATACACACAGGTCTAATTCTGTGGTGCATCCACCTAAATGCAGGCAGGCATGGTGATGTGCTAGCTGTATGTTTTGCTGACATCCAAGGGTATGTCTACCCTGCCAAAAAAAAAAAAAAAGACCCATGGCAGCAAATCTCAAAGCCCACGTCAACTGATTTATGTTTGAGGGGGTTCTCACTCTGGGGCTAAATATAGCAACGTAAATGTTCAGGCTGGGACTGGAGCCAGGGCTCTGACACCAACCCCCTGGCTGGGTTTCAGAGCTTGGGCTCCAAGAATGTATACACGGCTATTTTTAGCCTTGTAGTGTGAGCCCAAGTCAGTTGACCCGGGCTCTGAGACTCGCTGCCGCAGGTCTTTTTGCAGTGTAGACATACCCCGAAGAGGCTTAGGCTCAATGTACCAGCTGTGGAGCTAAATACATCCTCCAGTGCTGCCCCATGCACCTGACACATTCCTACCGAAGTGCCAACATTCTAGTGGGAAAAGCAAGGCCCTGATTCTGCAGCTGCAGTAGGAGAGCAGTGACACAGATGTTTACAAGCCAGTGAGGCACAAATTTGTCCTACCTTAAATTTCCTGCTGATTAATTGATTTAAACATCAATTAATTTGGTAATTCCTTCCCGTCCCCCAAAAGAAAAGAATTCCATGTGACTGAAGCCCTGAGTGATTGAAGCACATGGGAATAAATTCTTAGTTCAGCTGCATTGTGGAGGAGTGTGAGTATTTTAAGGGGGTTGACTTTATTTTTCCCCTTCTCACTAGCAACTCCTGATAAAGCAGTAGTCAGTATATTCGGTCACTGGGATTACTAAAGGATCTGGGTTTCTTTATGTAGGAACCCGCTTGTTGCAGGGTTTTTGCTTTGCCTGGAGTGTTTTGTGGGTATATGTTAATTTGCTAAATCCCAGCTATTGTAGTCTCTTGCTGCGCCTTCCTCTAGAACAAACTCTTGCCTGCTTTTCTGTGCCATGTTTTTTTTTTCCTGATCTCTGTGCAGAACAGGTTAAGCTCCTTTGGAGTTAAGTTTTTCTGCAAGCATTAGGCGGGCAACTAAGCAAAGTGCCTAAGTGCATTGTCCGTTTTATATGTGCAGCGTGATTATGCACTCACTTTTGGATGCCCAGTCAGTGGGAGATGCAGGAATGGGCGCACAAAGTCAGAGGCTTGCTTAGGGATAGTTGCCAGTTTCTCCCTGACTGTAACAGGATCCTGATGCAAACACCCGTTGGAAATAGCTAAGGCATTAGAATGATTCTTGGCTGCATGGGCAGTTAGCTGATCTGTGTTGAATGAGCTGGTTCTCTGAGCCCAGTTCTTAGCATGTGTGTGTCCCCACCATAAAGACCACAATCAGAATCTGAACTAATTGGCACCTGCAAAGAGTGACTAAACACTGGATGGCCATAGAGAACCTGCCAGTCTTGGAGATGATCTCTGGAGAACAGAATGAAGCACAGTAGCCGAGTACCGGGGAGAAGTTTCTACTACCCATCTCCATTCTTGTTATATGGCCAAATAAGCGTATTCTCTGTCACTCTGGCACCTTTAAACTGCCATAACTGCACTCAAAACATTTTTAAAGAGAGGGGAAAAGTTATAATGATATATTAGGACGTGTGCATATATTCTGAAAGAATTGTCTGATATTTTGGCTCTTTACATTTTGTACAATATGTTTCAATGCTACCTCAACAGCACAGCAAAGAATAGAAAAAGAACAAATGTCCCCGTTGGTTAGAATGGCCCCTACGCCCCCGGAGGGTATATTTTCATTGTATTGGCAATACTTGGGAGCTGGCACACATGGCTCACCATACATAGAAATGAAAATTTGGCCCCTGGGAGTTTTGGAAGCCTTACTAGTTGCTAGAAACTGGAGTCCTCCACCTCCCTCAGTGCAGTATGACTCAGAAATTATTTCCTTCTTTCTTAACCCCACTCCCCGCAAAAATTCCCTGAAGGTGTTTTCTTTTTCTGTTTATTTTAGAAGAAACGCTAATGCTGCGTAAGTGGGCTCTGCTGTGCAATTTACTTTAACACTGATTCTGCCTGGGCTTAGGGCACAAATCCAAGTAAAAAAATGTCCTTTCTTATGAAATAAATGCAGCAAAGAAAATCCATAGAATGACTTCAAACAAAGAAGCCAGCTTGTGTCATTAAACATATTAAATAAAGACCACATTAAACTCTGACCCTTCCCATGGCATGCCATGGTATCGGTCTGCAAAAATAGCTGGAGGCTACTGAGAAATTAAGCTTTGAAACCTTTTGTGTTGGATTCAAAATTGTTTAACCTTCTTTCATGCCCTGGAGTTTATGGAGAATGTGGAGATTTTTCCCCCCACATACTGATCTTGGCTCTTTTGTGGCTCTTTAAATCAGAAGTAGCTCTGATGGAGGGTCTGCTCTAACAAATCTTCATCTCGAGACTCTCCATCCTTAGCAACCTAAATTGTTTTGCTAACGATAATGTTCACATGGCATTTACATTGATCTTCTCCAGTTCCAACAAGTGGCAAAGGTAATTTAGCCTGCTCTCTACCACCTACTGACAAAGGAGGAGATTTTTAACCTATGAACTCCCGTAGTGTTTTATCACTTCCATTGGAAGAGACTGAGGACAACTGAGTTCAGGTCAGCTAAATCCAGGCAGCTGAACTTGTCGTATGCACAGGCAAGGAACCACACAGTGGGATGGTAGAGGGTGGTTGACACTAAAGTGATGGTGGTAGGATATACACAGAAGAGTGTGAGGTTTGAGGTGAGCTACTCATTGAAACTCTCCTTTACACACAAGAGTGGTGTGTCTTTCTACCTAGTCTCAGGGCATACTGTGAATGCTGGGGCCCTGCAAAGGAGAAGCTGGCAAGACCCAGTTCTTAAAGTTATTTGGTGCCTAACTCCCATAGCTTTGAGGATCTGGGTCCGCGTCCCGCTGGTGGTAAACAGGCCTATCACCTTTGTGGTGGTCGCATTCCTTGGGGAATCGGTATGTATTGTTTATGGTGTTACAGTTTTTGTTTCCCTTGAAAGGCTCTGCTAACATCAATGACCGCAGCATGCTGGGAAAACGCGACAGTGAAATGGCTATCATTGTGGAAGACACCGAAACCGTCCCTTCAGTGATGGATGGAAAGGACTACAAAGCCGGACGATTTGCTCAGTCACTCCGCCTCCGGTGTTTTAGGTATGAGTTCTAGAAACTAATTACGGTGCATGGAAATCTCATGCTAAATTCTTGGGTGCCAGGAAGATCTTACCCACTGAGGTCTTTTCCCAGCAGGTTGTGGTAATTAGTATTTTGTATTTGTGCAGGAAGATGCAGTCCTGCTGCCTTGCAGGCAGTGCCGGCTCCAGACCCTAGCGCCAAGCGCGTGCTTGGGGCGGCATGCCGCGGGGGGCGCTCTGCCTGTCGCCGGGAGGGCGGCAGGCGGCTCCGGTGGACCTCCCGCAGGTATGCCTGTGGAGGGTCCGCTGGTCCCACTGCTCCGGTGGACCTCCCGCAGGCGTGCCTGCGGAGGGTCCGCTGGTCCCGCGGCTCCGGTGGACCTCCCTCAGGCATGCCTGCGGATGCTCCACTGGAGCCGCGGGACCAGCGGACCCTCCGCAGGCACGCGAGGTCCACCGATGACCGCCAGAGCGCCCCCCGCAGCGTGCCGCCATGCTTGGGGCGGCGAAACTCCTAGAGCCACCCCTGCTTGCAGGGATTGCATTCCTCATTGATTTTGAAAAGGGAACATCTGTGTAGTTGTCCATAAAGGATATGCACAGGATTAAAGATATGAGTGGGTTTAACTCCTGTAAAATCAATGAACCTTCACCCACTTACACATGGACTGAGTTTAGCCCAGAGAGTTTTGTGGTTGCCTAGATTTCCCATGCAGTGTCCCATTCCTTCCTCCCCCCTCCCTCCCCATGACTATTTGGATTACAAATCTTGGGCGTCTGTTTTTGTTAAATTTTTCCTTGACCCCTTCAGTAGGAGGAACGTGCACAGAAGACAATGGAACTTTGCTAAGGAACAAATACTGCCACTGCACTGTATCAGTTTTAGGGGGTGGTGTCTTCTTTTTTGTACTAGGGAATTTGTTCAGTCAGAGAAGCCATCTGGCCAGCAGCGCAGCTATTTTCTCATTAAAACACTTTCCCCCCCCATTTTCCATCTGGATGGTTTTTAAACATAAAGGAGGAGAAGATAAGGCAGCGCTAAGGCTGACAGACTATTCTGTGTAGGAAATAGTGGCAGACAAGGAAGTCTCAGTGCGCGCAGCACCATCTATTAAGTATCAAGGACATTATCTAAGGGAACCCTTTTCTTTCTTCTTCAGGATTGAGTTGTTGGGTTGTTGTTTTGTTTTTTTTCACATTGAAGAAGGCGTGTGCCTAGTGGTTAGAGCAGGGGACTGCGAACACACAGCTCCGCTACTGACAGCCTGATTTTGCAAGATGCTGAACCTCTCTTGGGAGATGTACATTCTCGGCTCCCATTGGTGGGACTGACTAGTATTCTGAACTGATGACTTCAGTCCCCTTCCATTATTACCTTCTGGAAAACCTGCTGTTGATTTTGCAGAAGGTTTCTCACTCTCTGATAAACAATATCTCCATCTTTTTAGTATATGTTTTTGCAATGCTGAGCACAATGGGGCTGCAATGCAAAGAATAATAATAAAAAAAATAACAACATGGGTCCTTTATGAGTTTTCGGTTTTGGATGGTTTGCTAGAGTCACTTAACTCAATAACTGCACGACTGGTTTTGTTACCTGCTGGCTTTGTCTTCCTCCAGAAGAAAGAAGCTGATTACAAGGATCACATTCCATTCCTGTTCATGAAAATTCTCTGGAGGGTTCTGTGTTACCTTCCAGTGACATCAGTTCTTCTCCCCCCATTTTCAGGGTTGTTCTTGGTTGTTCAGCAGACCTCAGTGATGATCTTCAGGATCCAGTCTCTGACAGATTCTTCAAGGAGGTGTGGGTTGCAACAGCTGCCCGCAATGCCACTATTTTTGATAAGGTGAAGTACCTGGCCGTTTTCTCTCTTTGCTTCCAACAGGCTCACTGTTGATGGATGTAAAGGAGAGAAGCAATATTTTGGTTTTGTGGGAGAGGGACTGTGGGCCAGGAGGATTCAATCTCTAGATCTCATCAAGATGTTTTAAATACTGAAATTATACAAGCTATGAGCAGCAAAAGGCCACATCAGATGAAGGGTTTTCTTTTTGCCAATGGCATAACTTTTTGGACCCTTAAATACTGTTGGCAGACAAGCAAGGTAGCAACTCTGATTGTCCTCACATTTCTACACTGATTTTACAGAGTATTGTAGTTCCAATTTCTGGAGCTCTTGATTTACATCAGCATGTGTCCTGTAGGAAAGAATCATCTATTTGCCCGTATGCAAAGCAAGGCTCACTGATAAAGCAAACTGGCTATTGCTAATTTTGGATAATCTCCTGTAGGGATCAGGAAAAGTCTCCGGAATCCTAATTTGCAAACTCCAATCTTTTGCGATTGCTGTCCAGATTTTCTCATAAAGGCGTGTGTACAAGTTGTTAAGCTCCCCAGGCTCCATTAGCCAATTCACTTAAAAATATATGAAGGTGTTTACAGTAGCGTCAGTTTCCACTGTGGAATGCATGTCGGGATATTTTCCTGTATGCTTATGTGCCACCTCCTCTTTCCATTTCAAATCAGGTGTTCCGATGCCTTCCCAGTGATGAGGTGACAAATTTAGCCCAGCTGCGTGACTTCATCGCCAAGTCAAAATTGGTAACCCAAGATGCTGCAAAAGCAGCAGAAGAATTAAAGAAGATTCACGGATTTCTAGTGCAATTCCCCTTTCGTTTCCTGCATGAAGAAAACTTGCTGCCTTCTGTTGGAACAAAAGAATCCATGGTACCCATGGAAGTTTGGACTTAGGGTGATTCAGACTGCATCAGAATTTAAAGTCTGGTTCCTTGGAGACAGTTTGCATACCTGATGATTTCAGGAAGCTTTGTATTGCCAAGGTAGCCACCGAAAAGGTCTCCATCAATCTAATGTGCCTTTCTTAAGGATTTTGGTGGAACAGCTTCAGACAAAATGACACTGTTATGGGGCGGGAAAGAAAATTTGGCACTTATGATCATTGACAAGTTCTATTAATTGAAAAGGACAATACTTCTTTACAAACATATTCTAAGCACCTTAAAGATGCAGGCCACTCCTATGAAGGGAGACAAATCATAATGTATATTACTACTGCCAGCATGATCATACATGTACAGTGATTGTGATACCCAGGAGTTGTAGGCCGTTTGTGCTTTCTAAATCTTTGTATGCTCGCAGGTTATTACCTAGCTGGATTTACCCTCTTCCTCATCTCTGTTTTGTATCCCCTCAAGTATTCCCTCACTGCTTCCATCTCCATAATGGTTGGGAAATGTGGCCTGAGGCCAACTCAGGTGTTCCTGTGATCATTGCCTAGCGAGCTTAGATGTTACATTGCATATATGGCAAAGGACTAACACTCTTATGTCAGAATCAGTGGTGCTGTCTCTTCTCCTGGCCCCAGGGGAAACATTGGTTTTTTCACTACAGCTACAGCAATCAACATTCCTCATGCTCAGCATGGCACCCTGTAGATCTCCATGAGGGGCAATCCCTAATGGAGATTGAGGTGATGGGAATCTCTTGAATTCTGTTTTTTTCAGGGTTTGCAGAACTTGTTTGAGCTCAGCAACCCTTTTTCTTACTATCTAAACTATAATTTTTTCCCCAAGGGAGAATCAGCTTTTTATCCCTACATTTTTCTAGCTAAAGGAAAGCCTGCTGCTATGTATTAGGGAGACAAGGATCTCAAAAGCTAGGTTGGCAAAGCTGGGTCCTCTGTTTGGATCACTGTGCTGTGGGTGTACACTGCATTAAATACGGTACTTAGAGCTTTCCCCTGCTTTCTTTTCCACTGTTTCACCTATAAGGAGCAAGAACCCAGTAACAGTTGAGTAAGAGTTCATACTGAGTTTGATCACCCTCCAGAGGCTAGTGGGGAGATAGCACTGAACTTGTCTCTGGAACCAGCTCCAGTAATGGGAAGACATGGTTTTGAACAGTCTCTGCAATGCAGAAATGTGATTCCATGTCATCCCAAGGACTGATAAACTCAGTCAGCATGGTCAGTCTTTTTGTTTTCCATTAACTAATACGAGTGGCACAATTAATAAGAAACTCATAACACTGAGTTCTTATCTGGATAGAGTGAAAAAGCTGAGACTCCCATCTCTGAATGCAGAATGTTAACTGATTCAGTGGGAGTGCCATTCACCAAGCAAGGGCCAAATGTGGCCCATAATCTGTGGTCCAGTAAAAGCCCTCACTATTCCTTATACATAAGGCTTACGAACTTTCATTGCTATTTTTCTCTTTGCTAAAAAATTCCAATGATTATAAGCATCCGACGAAGTGGGTATTCACCCACGAAAGCTCATGCTCCAAAACGTCTGTTAGTCTATAAGGTGCCACAGGATTCTTTGCTGCTTTTAATGATTATAAGTAAATTTTTCCTTTAAAAAAAAAAAAAAAGACGTTTGACAGGCTTCCAACATGCATTCATTAGTTTATAAAAAAAAATCATGACCCCCTTTTGAAAGATATGTGCCAACTGTGTTTTGGGCATATCTTACATTTAAGCTGATTGCTCTCTATATTTTAAGAAATGTAATTAGGCAGAGAGTCATTTTCCAACACTACATCACATTAATAAGTAACAAACACTAACATTCCTCAAGGGCAGCCCAAGTCCTAGCTAGTTCCTATGTTTCGTGTTACTTCGTGCTCATATTTTATAGATGCAATTAATTAGTGATATGGACAGGACTCACAACCATTCCTTATACTCGGTGAACCGGTGGTCTATTTAATCTGTCAATAGTGCATGCACAGCTTTTATGAAGTAAACTGAGATGTGTTTATGGGTACTGTGATTTCGTGTCGTGCACTGCTGATAACTAGGTTCCCTCAAGATTTGTTGGGCATTGTTATTTAAAATCCTATTTGTTGTTTAAAATGAGACACAAGGTTGACCTGCCAGCTCCTGTGCTAGAGAAATATGCTATTAGGTAACCACTGCAAAGCCAGGAAACTAAAACATCAAAATACTTTTGCTTTTAACACTAGCCTAACGCTTTTAATTTCACGCTAAAAACTGTTAGCCATTTTTAGTTTGAACAAAACTGCCCATATGAAATGATTAGAGCCTGCCATATATTACCAATAAACCACACAAATACAGAGTCATAGTTGAAAGAGGCCCAAACCAGAACAGCATATTCATTCACACCAGATCTACAACCAAACCTAAAGAAGCATATAATGCTCCTATCATCTTCTGTCTGTCTAGATGCTCATATGGCTCCTATCACCATAGGACCCGAGCATCTCATGATCCTTACTGAATCCTTACAGCACCTCTTTGAAGTGGTATTGAAACTTTGTGGCTTCATAAGTAATGTGACCCAGTTTGTACCCCAGATTGTCTTTCCAAAACTGCAATGCAACTGACATGCAAAACCCAAACCATGAGGCATTTGCCCATCTCAGATGATGTTAGGGGTCTGATGTCAACCCATACAGCCCAGGAATTTTGGATTAGTATTGAAACACCATTCTTAATCCATCCCCTTTGTACTATACATTGGCTTTGCAGCATATAATATACCTCATTACTTGAAGATCTTGCCACTGCCTGAAAACAGAGGGTGGATTCACCCTTGTGCATAGAGTTAGCACAAGACCTATGCAGCCTTTTAAATAAGGCTTAAATAGAATTAAAGTAATGTATAGGCATTGCAGTGACTGTGCACAGGAGTGAATTCCGCTCCGTGTGAAAGGATAGGTTAAGACATTCTTCATTTTGAATTTCCCTGATTTTGTTGGTTGCTAGACTCTTGACGTTAACCGAACACCTTTATTTTATTTTCCTTTATGGATGGAGGGAAAAGAAAGAAATAAAAAGAAGAAGAAGAAAGTCAAGACAAAACGGTGCCATTCCCCATACTCTGGGGAATTGATGCATCTTGAAATTCAATGTTTTTCAATGGAGTCATTCAAATGTTGCCAAGATTCTGGAATCCTCTTACCCTCTTAGGCCTCGACTCTGCAAGCTGCTCAGTATGGATGGACACCTACGTCCATTAATAGTTCCACTGACTTCAGTGAAGCTTCACACTACGAGGCCAGGGTTCACACATGCAGAACAACTTGCAGAATCAAGGTACATTACAGTACACAGGTCTACGAGTAGTCACAAGAGGAAGCATTCTGCTCCGTAGCCTTTACAGTGCAATATGTGCCCTCACATCATTCTTCATACATATTCACAGCCTACACAGAAGTTGGTGTCTTTTGTGAATGTCTGTTAATTAGACTTTTCTTTCACATGCTATGAGGCTACAGCAGGGGTGATGTTTAACACCTGGTCTCTGCACATAAACAGTCACCACACTCTTTAGTCCTTAATACGCTGGCGGTTTTACTTTTACTTTGAATACCCAAAGCAAATCATGGCGTAATCATTTGCAAATGTACGGTACTGTAAGCAGTGATGCTGTTTTTAGTGATAGTAGTTCCTGAAATGTGTGAATTGTTTTTGTGGCTTTTATTTTTTTTTAAATTGTTTAAAAAAAAAAAAAAGAGGAAAAATCTCCTCCAGACTCAGATTTTATGTTTCATGATTCAACTTGGATGGAAGATTTATGGTGGTTATTCCTAAGCAGGTGCCAGTACGAGAATTCAACGTCACTTCTTACCATGCCTGTATATATTTTAAAATAACGGGATATTTTAATATATGTTCTGTTGTATAGATGCAGGATTGGACTTACTTTTTAGCATAGAAAATGATGCATGGTAAAAAAAAAAATGAAAAATAAGATTTCGTAATCTAAGCACTTGATTATTAAAATAATTTGTACCAAAAAAGCCACCCATTGCTATGCAGGAGATCCCGGGCCTTTGGCTCAGCTTCTGGGCTTGTACTCCCCAAACCAGCTGATGCTGAGCGTGCTCAAAGGCAGCACACTTAAGATATGTCTACACTGCAGCTGGGAGCAAAGCTCCCAACCCGGCAGACAGACTCACGGTAGTGGGCTCAAGCTAAGCTGTGGACATTGTAGCTCAGGATGAAGATTGGGTTCTCAAGTCCCCCTAGGCTTGATATAGCCCATGCCACAAAGTTCATGCTGCTATTTTTGGCATGCTAGCTCGAGCCCTGCTAGCATGAGTCTGTCTACCCAGGTTTGGAGTCTAGTTCCTAGCTGCAACGTCGACATACACCTAAGGGGGCGGGCTAGCTCAGTGGTTTGAGCATTGGCCTGCTAAACCCAGGGTTGTGAGTTCAATCCTTGAGGAGGCCACTTAGGGATCTGGGGCAAAAAATTGGTCCTGCTAGTGAAGGCAGGGGGCTGGACTCAATGACCTTTCAAGGTCCCTTCCAGTTCTAGGAGATTGGTATATCTCCAACTATAAATAAATAATTTAAAAAAAAAAGGTCTGATCCTGTCTTCAGTGAAAGAGGCTTGCCATTGGCTGACATGACAACAGGATCACTCCCAAGGGAAGGAAGTGCCTTTTGTCACTCAGCATCCCCTCTGGCCTTTGAGCAAGCAGCACAGACAGCCTTGGAAGGGAGTCCAGCAACATTTTAGCTTAGGCCAGGTCTACACTAAAAACTTGCCCATACAATAATGTCGATTAGGGCTGTGATTTTTTTTTTAAATGACATTTTTATACCAGCAAAAGCCCTAGTGTAGATGCTGGTAAACCAGCAAAAGCATATTTTTGCCGGTAGAAGCTGTGCCTACACTAGGAGGGTTTGTCAGTATAGCTATACTGGCATAACTATGCCGGCAAACCTCTTCTAGTGTAGACTAAACCTCAGAAGCATGGTGGCCAGGGCAGCAAGATGAAATGTAAGAGCAATTAGAAATGGGAGGGATTCTTAAGCTATAACAGGAATTTGGGTAAACTCCTGGGACCTATCCCAGAAGCATTGCTGGGGAATGACCCCAGCGAAGGTGATGAGAGTTCTGGTGGGGACTGGCACCAGAGAAAGATCAATATATCTTTACATTTCCTTTGTCATATTAGGATCCAGGCATATTTTTAAAATTAACTTCAAGTTTTAGGACCTAATCTTACAGCCCTTCTTCTGTTCCATTGCCTTCAGCGGGAGTTTTGCTTAAGCGAAACCTGCACGATTTGCCCTCTCTGATTTTTTAATGTATCCTTTTACTCAAATTATGTGATTATCTGCCTTAAAAGGAGACAGCTACATTTTTATAACTCTTTGTACGGTTATTACACAGTATGTGCATTTTATTTAAAAATCAAGCAGAGGCAGTTTTGGGACAAATGGAAAAAAAGTCGGTATGACCCTTTACAGTGTAAAGTTTACACGACTGCTTTTGTTTTATTTTTATTTTTTTTCACAATTTAGGGCCAGCTCCTGTGTTGGTGTAAATTAGCATAGCTCCATTGACCTCAGTGAAGTTCCACCATTTCAAAGCCAGCAGAGAATTTGGCCCAGCGTGCCTCCTGACCTCTGATACGAAGAAAGCAAGAGCCTGCACAGCAGTGCCGGTGCAACCATTTAGGCAACCTAGGTGGTTGCCTAGGGCGCTGGGATTTGGGGGGCGCCATTTTCTTCAGCAGCAACTACGGCGGCTGGATCTTTTGCCGCCCCAGTTGCCTCCAGCATTTATGCAGAGGGAGCTGGGGCAGAGGAGTGTGGAAAGGGCCGCCTGCAAGTAAGGGGGGGGGACCATGCAGGGGAATTCCCTGCCCCAGCTCACCCCTGCCCCGCCTCCTCCCCGAGCATGCCGTGGCTGATTCACTTCTCCCGCCTCCCAGGCTTGCAGCGCCTAAGCTGATTGGTGCCACAAGCCTGGTAGGCGGGAGAAGTGAAGCAGCAATGGCGTGCTCGGGATGCTTGTGCTCGTGCTCGTGCGTGGAGCAGGGGTGAGCTGGGGTGGGGAGCTGCTGTGGGGGGCGCCTCAGGGCGGAGGGGGGGAGCTACCACGGAGGGGGTTGTGCCTCAGGGCGGAGGGGGGGAGCTGCCATGGGGGGGGTGTCTCAGGGCAGGGGTGCAGGGAGGGGTGCAAGGTGGAAGTTTCGCCTAGGGCGCGAAACATCCTTGCACCGACCCTGCTGCACAGTGCCATCTTAGGTGTGTAATAGGACGAGGCGGGCATCTGCCATACTAGCCACCCATGCCGAGACCCACCAAAATCCAGACCCTTGCAGATTCAGGGCATTAGTTGGGAGTGTAACTCCATTGCAGTGAATGAATGTATTCAATGTAAAACCAGTATAAATTAGATAGAATTAGTCCCGCAGACTGTAAATCTAAAACTGAATGTAATGGTGCTTTTTTTTTTTCTGCCTTCTTTTCTTTTTTCTTTTCAAGCACTTGTGATCAGTTCATTTTTAACCTACCAGTGCAGTTTCATAAAATAACATAGATATTATTGTGAGTCATTTGTATTTATCTGGCTGTATCCTGACATGCAGGAAATGAGATCGTTTTTAAATTCACAGGTCAAGAAATGTACAAGGTTCCGCTAACTAAACTAACTGATAAAACAAGAGCTTCCAAAATATTTGTGCTTCAGACGTACAAGGGCTGACGTGATTCCGAATCGCTGTACTTCTCCACTTTAGATTGATAAAATTGTGAACACAGTGACTGCTCCTTCTGTGAAGGGTTTTGAATTGACAGTTTTGTGTCCCTGTTTCTGCTAATGGCTGCTTCCTTCCCTATCGATTACTGTATTTGGTAAATAGATATGTATTAAGTGACTAAAATATAACTAAATAGAACGTATCAGAAACATTTGGGTGATGACTTTTCATTTTAAATTGCTTTTGGAATGATGATCATTTTGCAAGCCGTTGACCTAATTCTGCTCTTGTACCGAATGCAAAAAACTTCCTCAGCAATCAGTGGATCTCCATGGCAGTGTAAAGACAAAGCAGACTCAGGATGAAAAAATTATTACAAATGCAGCCCAAGATAAAGTTTCCACTGGGACAAGGGGATTGCTAAGTTGTCTATAGTCAATGAAAACCAATATATTTTAAAGGAACATTGCTATAAGAACCCTGAGGTCTAGAACCAGGGTCTCTGGGGTTCCTGGCAGGCACTACATCCTTGTTGCAACCAGGAACCCAGTCAGGGCTGTCACCAAGAAGGACTCCAGGAAGTCCCACCCTAAGAGGCATGAATGGCAGCCCTCTGCAATTCCCTGATTGGGTGGCACTCCCTATATAAACCAGGAAGCCATTTCTGGGAGTTGTTTGAGCAAAGCAGATCTTTGGTGCGGGCTTCTGCCCTAGAACCTTCCTCACCAATCCTTGCTGTGACTCACCTTGATCCTGGCTCTTGACTTAGGCTCAGCTCCTGACCCTGACTTTGGCTTAGGACCATTACTAGGGTGACCAGATGTCCTGTTTTTAAAGGGACAGTCCCATTTTTTTGATACTTTTTCTTATATAGGTGCCTATTACCCCCCACCCCCGTCCCGTTTTTTCACAATTGCTATCTGGTCACCCTAACCATTACTGACCCCCCCAAGTGAAGAACCCAGGCCCAGCCTCACCCTGATTCTCGTTCCATGCTCTCAGTTTGGTAATGGACTCTGACTTTGCAGTTTGATCTGCTCTGGCCCCGAATTGATCTCTGATCTTGGGTCTGATATTGAGCAGCTCACTTTGTGTCCACAAACTGCCCATTACCCGGCCCTGACAACTGCACTCAAATCAGGCTCCAAATTTAGATGTTATGAATACGAGCTTTGTCGTGCAGTAGAAATGTTTCTATCACTGTTTAAGTCATTTTTTCTCAACTGGTGGGTCCCATCCTGTAGGAGGTCACAAAAGGCACTGGTTGTGAGGCATTGAAACTTTTATTATCATCTAAAGCAAAGAAAATCTTGCTCCCCTCATATCCTCCCTCATCAAGGTCAAGTATTCTTTGTCAACCTCTCAAAATACACACCAGTGAATTATATGAGCTGAGCGTTGTTATCATGGATACATTTTTTTACTCTCACTTTTATAATACAATAAATGTAAGGGGATTGTGAAAAAAATGACTTTGAATAAGGGGTGGCCAACCTGAAAAGGTTCAGAAACATTGGTTTAAGGTAGCTAATGGAAATATTTTTTTAAACTGCCCTATGGTGGTTGCACCCCAAACATTTTAGCCCTGAGAAACTGAAAGTGAAAGCTTACTATGGGAGAGTCAGGATAGCCTAGTGAATAGGGCATTGGATTGTGACGTTGAAGACCTAGATTATAGTCCCAGCTATTCTACTTGCCTGCTGCTTGACCTTGGCCAGGTCACGTCACCTCTTTGTGCCTCAGTTTCCCCATCTGTAAAATGGGGATAATAGTAGTAATCTCCTTTGTAAAGCACCTTGGGTGCTACTGTAGCGGGCCGGTGTGGCTCCCCTCCTCCCCTCAGAGGGTTGAGCCCCGGACCCCCCCGTTACACTACCCCACATGCATACCTACCTCAGTTGAGGCAGATCTTGCAACTCTTGCTTCTATAAATTGAGTAAAAGCTGCCTGATTAGCAATCCTTCATCAACACTTGTAAAACACTTTGAGGTCCTCAGATGAAAAGTGCTAGAGACCCAAGAAGCATTATTTCATTGTTGGTGATCAAACTTTCCAGCCTGCTACAAGAGGCCTGAGCTCCCTTACTGTTTACTGCTCAGCCTGCTACAAGAGGCCTGAGCTCCTGTACTGTTTACTGCTCAGCCTGCTACAAGAGGCCTGAGCTCCTGTACTGTTTACTGCTCAGCCTGCTACAAGAGGCCGGAGCTCCTGTACTGTTTACTCGGGCCGGTGTGGCTCCCCTCCTTCCCTCAGAGGGTTGAGCCCCGGACCCCCCCTGTTACAGCTACTGATGAAAAGCACTTCATAAGAGCTAGGTATTATTATTATACACAAAAGTGAAGCTGACTTCACTGAGGTTGCTTTGTCCAAGCTGAGAGAAACAGCAAAAGTAAAACACCACAGATGGGAAAATTTGACTTCTATTTTAATAATCCAAAGGTACATCTGCAAGAAAATATGTCTTTCTAAAATGGTTCTTAACTTGTCTGTCCATTTTAAAGTTGACTAAAGGAAGCTCTGAGTTGAGAGAGAAAGGAGCAGGCTATTGCTGACCTCCATGAACAAAGCAGCCATGGCATATTCAAACCCTTTTGCAAAAAACAGAAGCATGCTAATCCTCTGTTTCTTATGCTTTACCCGCCCTTCCAGTGCCCCAAGGCTATCTCTGACTTCAAACCTTTCCAACACAATCTGTTCCCTGGATAAACACAATAAACCACGCTAAGGCAGCAAGGCGTTTCAATGAGGGGAGATGCGGCTGGGACTAAAGTAAGCAGCTCTTGATTGACACCTTAAGCCTTTTCTGCCCTGACTTCTAAATCTCACAGCTAATTACATGCTTCCTGCATCAAACTTCTATGATCTTGGAAGTGAAGATAACAGAGAAGAAGAACAGTAACACTGAGGCCTGTCCGTCACTTCTCGGTCATGGAAGTACTGGCTAGAGATGTTGCAATGATTATTATTATAATGTACCGCAGACACGCTTTAAAAAGTCAGCGTTTGTCTGCAGCGACCACAGTTATTTCCTATTCTAAGTGCAGGCGAAATCTGTGCTAGCTCAATTGCAACCCATGTTGGTGTAGAACTAGTGTACAAGAAGAAACTGCCCTGAATTGAGAGTTATGGGCCTGACTGTCATTTACAGCAAGGCCTCTTTATACCCATGCAAAGCAGTCTTAGTGTGAAGGAGACTCAAGCCCATGGTTACTGTTCTCACATAACAACTGTGCATGTTGAGCATTATTTCATCTATGCCTGATGGGAGCCTGTCTGGGGTTTTTTTTAAGCTGTAGTTTCTGGTTCATAATCCACAGTTTGCACACCATGCAAGGAGGAAGAGGAGAAAACTTCACGGGTGAAATCCTAGCCCCGCTGGAATCAATGGCAACATTCCCATTGACTTCAACATGGCCGGGATTTTATCCACCATACATAATTCAAATTAACAATTTACACAGCTGGGTATTTCTGTAGCTCTCAATCCTTGCTGACGGAAAAGGCAGCATACGTGTATTTTGAACGATAGCTGCCATCGCTGCTATGTTTAATGGATTGGTTCTTCTCCAGGATGATCCTCGCCAGACATCTTTACACCGAGGGAAACTGACCGTGAGCCAGATAATCTCCCAGTTTCTGCTTCCTCCAACAGGTAAATCATTCTAAAGGTAATCTGGCTCAAAACAGTGTGAGCGGGAGAGGCAGCAACAGAAGATTGATTCATTCTTTCTCCCCAAGGCTGTTAGGGCTAGTCTACACTTACCAGCCGGGTCGACGCGGTGAGTTCGACTTCTCGGAGTTCGAACTATCGCGTCTAATCTGGACGAGATAGTTCGAACTCCGGAAGCGCCGCGGTCGACTCCGGTACTCCACCACTGCAAACGGCGGTGGCGGAGTCGACCTTGGAGCCGCGGACTTCGATTCCGCGGCGTCTGGACGGGTGAGTAGTTCGAACTAGGGTACTTCGAATTCAGCTACGCTATTCACGTAGCTGAATTTGCGTACCCTAGTTCGACCCCGCTTCTTAGTGTGGACCAGCCCTTAGAGCGTCTGCCTTCAAGGGCCATGTTGTGAGATCAGTTCTTTGGGCCTCTGCTATTAGAACATTGATCTATTGAAGTCTCAATAATACACTAACTTTTAAAATGGTATGTTTTTTGTATGCATGGAGTTACTATGGCATTCTAGGTGTCTGGGTAGAGGAAGAAGGAAAAACAATGAGGCTTTGTGGAGACAGCGCTAAAGACTCAAAGAAAATTAGAGGTTTCTTTTA
Organism: Mauremys reevesii; assembly: GCF_016161935.1. Taxonomy (NCBI): domain Eukaryota; kingdom Metazoa; phylum Chordata; order Testudines; family Geoemydidae; genus Mauremys; species Mauremys reevesii. The sequence continues at coordinate 15,137,623 of NC_052631.1, forward strand.
TTCCCCAAAAAATCAATCTGTTTTAGTTTCTCTGCAATTTGAGCCATCACTTCTGATTTTCAAGTATGTCTCTGAAGCTCGGATGCAACTTGAATGAAGGCTTTAAAAGCTTGAATCGCAACAGCACGGTGAGTAAAATGCTCAGTTTTTATTGAAAAAATCAAAAGTGACAGATACCAAATTAGTTCCACTGCTTTGATTGATTACTTGGAATATTTAGCTCAGAATGATTACATCAAGAAGGCCTGTTAAAGTTGAAGCTGGCACATAAATTAATTTTGGAAAAATTCTTCCTTTTTTTAAAGAAAAACTCTTCTGCGGTGGTAAAGTGTTTATAACCAGAAACAGAGATAAATAATCTTCTCAACAGTCAAGCTGGTGTGAATAATTAACCATATGGTAGTGTGAATTAGTATTTGAAGACAAAGGGAAAGAATAACACAAAGGTAATGTTATTGTGGCTTCACAGATCTCTGTTATCTTGAGATCAGCACTGCCTAGGAGGAAATGGAAGAGTTGTTAGCTTGCGGTTCAACCATTGTGTAGTTTGCTCCTAATGGCGTTTCTATACTGTATGTCCCTACTGGGAAACCCTGCAAGTTTTGTGCATGTTGATGAGTCTTGAATCATAAGGATGCTCTTATTGGTGAGGAGGCACTGTGGTTTACAGTGCAGTACAGACAAGAACTGGGAATGGGTGATGGTCCACTTGGGCTGGGAAGGTTGAAGGCAGTTGGGAAATTCTAAGGAGCGCTACTATGCTGTGGTCACCGCTATGACAAGGGTATGTGCACAGGGGAAGCAGAAGGGAGGAAACAGAAACTGCACTAGCCCAGATAATGGAAACGATAATAACAACAGGAGGGATTTGTGCAAGTTGTCGTCGGAACAATGCACGGCTGGTATTACAACAATCCTCAGTGCAGACTAGCTGAAGGCAAAGGTTTTCATCAGCACCATCAATGCAGATGGCCTTGGATTGCCTTGGTCTGCTTATTTTTGCATTAAGATTGGTATTGGTATTCACATGTCGAAGTGCCTCCAGAAAACTGGTTTCTACCCCTTTTCACACAGCGCAATTCCCATCATCTTCAGTGCTTACATCTGAGAGCAGAACAGGAGCCTAACTGTGCAAAACAGTGGGCTAGCACTCTGTGTTACTGCATATGATAATGACCCCTTTCAAAGCCATTCCCATGGACTGAGTATGTGTGTGAGCCGTTAGCCCATTTTGGAAATTCTTCGGGTAATTACCATATGCTACTAATCCACCCCTGCCTTTCATACGTCCCCTTCAGCTTTTTGTTTTTCCAACAGGCAAGGATTTAAGTGGGGAATGTGAAAGTGAGAATTTCTTCATGTGTGTTCAAACCAGCCCCCATGGATGGAAATCCTCTGCCCTTTCTTTGACAGCAAGCTGCACGCTATGCAAAGAGCAGTCCCAGACTTCTGTAGACTTGCAAGCTTGAGCACAGTAGCTGTGTATCAGAGGTAGACCCATAAGATTGTGCCTTTCGGTGAGGGAGCATTATTTTCCCTGGCATTTTTTAATAGTCTTGAAAGATGGATTCAGGACTCAGAATTGGATTCAGATTTCCAACATTCCAGGAGTTTAGGGTTTGTTTGGGCAAATCTCTCCTAGAAAAAATAGATTATTGACTATATCAAATGTAAACCACGATGACTTAAGAAACACAAGCTATTTCCATACAATTGATTTTAGAGGTAGTGGGAGGGGTGGAGTTCCCCTGAACAGCCAATCACGTACTCTCCTTATATACTCTCCATACCTTTGAAACTGACACTTCAGGTGTTTAATCTGGGATCTCCAGAGGTAAAAGCATGAGTCACAGAAACTTGAGCTAGAATCTGTAGCAGACTCACATCCTCTGTGGATCAGATACAGACGGGGATGCATAAAACATACTGACCAGTAGGTTTCATACTCTGCCTGGACAGAGGAAGCTTGTCCTGAGCATGTTGAAACCTGGATGACCCCCCATTTATGTCATGGCCACCATCTTGGCTGACCCAAGAGACTGACCTAATGCCTCTGGAGCAGAGAACAGGCTTAGGCTAAACTGCCAGGCTTAGTAGCTGGAACAGATTCTTGTCCTCTGTGGATTGGGTACAGAAAGAGACGTGTAACAAAGGTTACGCTAAGGCTTTGTCTTCACTGCAGAGTTAATGGGAGTTATCGTCTATGCTTGACTTAACTCCTCTTGAATTAGCTTCGCTCCAGAGAGTGCCGCCACACTGTGAAAAAACTCCAGGTTATACCACCACCGCACTGGAGGCAAGGGTTTTTGTGTGCAGCTGGGCATTGAGTTAGGGGCTACACTATGCACTGAAGACGAGTCTTTACACAGCTTGGGCCATGCTAAAGAGGCCTGGAACTCCTCAAGGCAATGAATGAGTTGAGGATTCAGGATATTGGGTCATCTGAAATTATTGCCTTCAGGTATTTATCCACTTCTTCTACTTTCTACTTCAGAATTCTTTCCACCTTTTCCCCTCTGCAGCTCACTGTACTGTCCATCCCAGCATCAGTCCTGTGAACATCTTACAGATTGCATTGCTGATAGAGAGGAAGGCTTGTCCAGTGGCTAAGGCACTAGCCTAGGACTGACCTTGGTTCAGCTGTGTGCTCTGCCACATACTTCCTGTGTGATCTTGGGCAAGTCACTTAGTCTGTGCCTCAGTTTCCCAACTTTGTTTTTCAAAGTGGGGCTAATAGCATGTCTTTACTTCACAGGGGTTCTGTGAGGATAAATACAGTAAAGATTGCGAGGTACTCAGATACCATGGTGATGGGGGCCATATATGTAATATAGATTGGTACATTTTAGACTACTAAGGGTGTGTCTGCGGGGGAGTTAATCTGAAGTTTTTTGATGCATGTCAGCTAACTCGCAGTGTAGCGTGCACATGGAACGCATGGTCTGTAGAAGAGTGAGGCTGAGGTTTGCATAGCTTCCCTGAGAAGCATAGGCTCAGAATAAAGGTGCTCCATAACTGACTAAAGGCTTAATCAATCTCAAGTGTAATTACAGCACATAGATTTAGTGTTTGGTTCATCTCTGAAAACAAGAGCTACGCATCTGCTGCCCTCTAGATGGTGGTAGATACTAAATATGACCAGCGTTGGGAAAACCTGTCATTGTGTAATATAACAATGTGTCCATTTTCATTCAGAGGTTACAAGTTCCAACAAAGCATGTGTATTATATTTACATACCACTGAGGCTAGTTTATATACTAGAAAGAGCCTCTCCCACAGCCCTGTGTGAATTTGTTCAGTGTCAGTAGGAACATGTAGCCCTGCAGTACAAATGAGGGAGCAGTGAAGTAGTCCAAATATCCAGTACTGCCTCTTACTATGGGGTTCTTGTCTTGCGGTTTTACTCTGAATATCCCACATCAGAATACAAATATCACGCATGAAGCAAAATAATGCTCCAAGAGCCTATACCATTGTACCTTTGAACCATATCAAATATACAGTATTTAAGCAACCCAGTTAGTGTTGATGCCAAATATTAAATTAGATCTAACTACAAATACAGCTACAACGGGGACCCAATGTATTATATGTGACTGACCCATGCCATTCCTGGCTGGTAAAAGACAATCAAGAGCACCATGGTCCTCTACCATTGGAGACCACCATTCCCGCCTTTGGAAAGAGCAGTCTACGCCGTCTCTCACAACATGCAGTAGTCCTGTCTGTGCTACAAAAACAGCTAGATGCACCAATCTAACAAAGTGCCACCCAGTGGGCCCTGGGCTATTTCAAGGAGTGCCTCTCCCTCCATGGTAAGGACAAACCAGGACGTCTGTGAGAGAACAATGGACCTGTCCTCAACAAGGATGAGACAAGAGCAGGGAACAGAGCTATCTCGGTTGCAGGGGCGGCTCTAGGAATTTGGCCGCCCCAAGCACGGCGGCATGCAACAGGGGGCGCGCTGCCGGTCGCCGGTCCCGCGGCTCCGGGGGACCTCTTGCAAACGTGTCTGCGGAGGTTGCGCTGGTCCCGCGGAACCACCAAACCCTCCACAGTCATGCCTGCGGGATGTCCACCCGAGCCGCGGGACCAGCGGACCCTCTGCAGTCATGCCTGCGGAAGGTCCACCGGAGCCGCCTGCCGCCCTGCCGGCAAAATGCCGCCCCAAGCGCGCGTTTGGCGCACTGGGATCTGGAGCCGGCCCTGCTCGGTTGCTGGCCAATGGCTGTGGAACTCCTTTCCAAAGGAGATAAAAGTCGCAGTCACTCTTACTGCCTTCTCTACAAAATGGAATAGCCACAGTAACACTTGCATCTGAAAAAAGGCAGCTAAGCTAATGGATGATGCAAAGTGACAAAGAAAATTTATGGGCACTAGGAAAAGGAGACGGAAACCTTGTGTAGATTGCTGCTGACTGTAATTTCTGTAGTGCACCCGGATATCACAGTGATGATCACAGTAAAAGATGACCCACTCGTGCTTTGGAAATTGACATGGGTGATATCTGGAGGTAGGTGATATGGAACTGCTTTGCAGCACCCAAGCATACTCCTGTGTGTTTATACCGAGCACACTTGCCGGTATCAGCAATCTGAGGAGCTTCTGAAGTTCTCATTTAAACATTCTGTATATCCAACAGTGTATGATGAAATGCAGTGCATTTCTTGCTTGCTTTGTCTTAAATACATTCACTGCCTAAAAATGATAATCTCCCAAAAGACTGTATCAGCTCTCCAATGATTCACTGCAATATATATCTCCACTTTGCTTCCTTACAGACCGTATCTGTATGACATCAATTGTCCTGAATAAAAATGCTTACAAACCTATTTCCTGCTACGGCATCATCCCATTATACACAATTACACACTCTAGGAATTTCTCCTGAGATCCAGATGGGTACAGACGAGAGCTGCTATGGAACCCGTGTGTGAGCAGAATAATGAATCATTCATTCAAACCTACACACTAACTTTCAACTCTTGTTGTGTTGAACTGCATAAGCTGCTTATTGCCCTAAAGAGCCTGAATCATCCAAATCATTCTGAATTTGGTTTGTGCTGTTTTTCTGCATTTCCTGTGCTTCTCAGTTTTATTATGATGACTATTATTACCCCTTCAAAAAGATTTATTCCAAATATCTCATCAGGAAAATTCCCTTTGGGCTGAGACATGTTTTTTTGTAAGGAAGCTTGCAGTAGGATCAAAATGGTGGCTATAAGAAAAACAGATTAAAACTAAGTTCATTCACATTATTATTGTTGTTATTACTGTACTCCACTAAGACCCCATTGTGCTAGGTGCTGTACACACACAAACCAAAGAGAAGGTCACTGCCTCTAAAGAATTTACAGTCTAAGGAGAAGAGAAGAGACACACAGGCGGATGGGAGCCCAAGGAAACAGTGAGACAGTATTAGTCAGCATGGTAGGCAGTGGTCTCCTATGCAGCTTTTGATTCTCTAAACAAGGAAAGCATCATCCTATATCACTAGTACATGGGGGCTGGGACTAGGGGTGCTGCCACACCCGTTGGCTTGACGTGGTTTCCATCATATACAGGGTTTACAGTTTAGTTCAATGGCTCTCAGCACTATATTCCCACTCTACCAATTGTTTCAGAACCTCTGCACTAGCAGCTCTTCTTGGGGCTTGTCTACACACAAAGGTTGTAGCAGAGCACTTTCACTGTGGTACCCAGGATAGCTAAAGCAGTGTAGTTAAAGTGGTACAACTCCGCCCAGTGTGGACACACTTTTACCAATATGAAGATGCTTATACCATTATAGCTCCTTATTCCTGTAAATGTAGCTGCTGATTTAACTGTTGCAATAAAAAAGAGTTATATCAGCACGTTGCTTTTAGAAGGTCATTAAATCAGCACCTGATGATTTACTGAATTATTTCACTGTTTTGGAAAAAATGCACACCCCTCTTAAAAATAATTAAATCAGGACAAAAACTGTGTGTGGACCAGGTCTTACAAGTAACCCAAGAGAATTACAGAACAATGAAGCCCTACTAGCCAATTATCAAGACAATTAATATGCCAAATGTGAGTGGCCAGTACTTGACTACCAACCATTACAGTAATAATAACGGATTGGTGGATTTTTCAAAAATGCTCACCATCGACCCAACAGTGCTTCCACTGAAGTCAATGGGAGTTTTACCATTGGCTAGGAGTTAGGGTAATGCTGAAAGCTTTTGAAGATACCAGCTCTATATGTTTATCAAACCCCTTTCACCCCAAAAGATCCCTAAGCATTATACAAAATTATATGCAAGAATCACCATGCAGATGCAGCCACCTCTGGGGTGGAATCCAACATGCTTGACAACGTACATCAATAATACATATGAGGCATAGGATTTTTTAAGACAATAGGCATTTTACCACTTTCTTCAATGAGAATCCTAGTTTAGGAGAAGTAGTAAATGCCATGACCATCTGAAAATGCAGGGGCAATTTAGGGAGGCAGTCAGGGCTAGCTCCACAAAGGGACTTAGAGCCCAGTGGAAGTTAGGAGCCTAAATACATATGAGGATCTGGGCCTAACTAATTACCTAGATTTGAATTTGGCCAGTAGCTGAACATCCACTGCACCATGGGATCTTTAAAGCCCCATGAGTACATGTGGTCAGGGAGATCTCATGTCAATGTCACCTCTGAATGACAGCACCTTGTGGTGCTCCTCTTGGAACTGCTCTCCCCTGAACAGACTCCTTTCCCGGTTGTAAAGCGTTATAGTCAATCTGGAGAGCCATGGTAGCAAGGGCAAAAATCCCTTTTCCCCAAGAGAAAGGGTTGCTCAGGGTACAGCAGCACAGAAGTTGCTTTGCAGCACCTGCCACCTTCTGGTATCACTTAGTGAAACAGTTTTTAATCAGTGTCAATGTTCTCTCCCATGGCATCATTCTTCCTGGCCTTGTAAATCAGTCTGATGCACAGGACAATAGCAAACGCTCTCCGGAAAACAGATGAATTATAGCCACCGCTTCATCATTATCTGCCAGTTCAAAAAGATTTGAGCATACTTCTTAGATAAGAATTTCCTTTTATGGCACCAGGCTACAGATCGTGTACTAAATTATACTGGGTGTGTCTAAATGGTGTGTAAACTAACCTGCCACCAGTGTTTCCAATACTTTCCCTCCAGCAGGGCTACTCCGGAGCTGTAGCTGAAGAAAGCTCCATTGATCCTTTTCCAAAAAGTGAAGCATTAGTGTCTGACCAATTCTCTGGTGTTCCTGCAATATTGGCTACCCGAAACGGTCAAATATCATGAGTCAAGCTGCCAAAACCCATGAGACTGGCTTCAAGTCATGAGATTTAAAGACTGATAATGAAAATGTTGGGGATTTTCTTTTTTACCTTCTGGCTTTTAAACCTCTAGGGACCACATTTTCAAGGCCCCCACCTTCCCCCTCCCCCCACAGCTATGAGGGCTAGAACCTTTAAAAAAAAAAAGAGAACAGAGATTCTCACACTATCACCTGACTCCAGGAACTGAGGCTTTAAGATCACTACATAGTGTAAGGCTAGTGATAAAACTGTGAGAGCTGGCAGCCCTGCCTTCCCATAATAAAGACACAAAAGGCCAAATCTTCAAAGGTATTTAGTCGCCTAACCTCTATTTAGGTGCTTAAATACCTTTGAGCATCTAGGCCAAACTCAGTGCTTAGAAGAACTGTTCTTGTGAGTGGGTCAGCGTAAAGCTTTAAGTGAGATGTACATGGTGCTTAGGCCTTGTGCTAATTCTCCAATTGCATTACTTTCACACTCGATATTTAATAGGTGCCAAGTGTTTTTTTAAACAAAATCCAAGTGGTTGTTTTCCAGTTCTTCACCACACACGAACATATGTTTCTGACCCACACGTGCTTATTGTTTATGATCAAATGGCAGTTAGTTTGGGTCTTTTTGCTGTGGTGAGACTGAAAGGCGAGCTAATCTTCTGTACCAGAGGGAATGGGCTCATTTGGTGCCAACATTGTTTAACCAAGTAGTGCCGATGAAGGACCTGGAAGAACTAGAGAAACCAAAAACAAACAATGGAACTAGATAAGTCATTTTTGGCTACTGGGTATTTGTCCATTATAGACCCACAATTTTGCATGCCTGAAAAAAAAAATCATTATTCTGAAAGGGTGCGACCATGTTTGAAGATTTGTACTTTGGGCAGGGGCAAATCTGCCCCACCAGTTGTGTTGTAGTTTTTCAGGATTTGTAATGGGTAATTTTAGTTGGGCATTAGCTCAGCTCTTAAACAGAAAATCATAGTAGTTAAAGATAAAAAAGATCTTGCATAAAATTTTCAAAAGCACCTAAGGGCCAGATTTGTAAAGGCATTTGGGTGCCTAACTCAGATGGTACTAAGTGACTCAGGTGCCTGAGTCCCAGTTTCAAAGCAATCAGTTAAACCAGTGGGAATTAGGCTCCTGAATACATTTGAGAATCTGGGCCCTAGGATCTTAATTGCCATTGACTGTCAATCAGATGGTTATAGTCCTCATCCCACCTGATTTGAATCACTCTATCTCCCATCTTCTCGACATCTGCCTTTAAAAAGTTACTGCATGTCCATTCTCCACCCATTTAACTTTAATTTCTGTTCTAACCCGAAGCCTAATAAGATTATGATTGCCACTTTGCAGTGTGGGCTGTACCTGCATTGACAGTCTCAGTCATGACCCCTGCATTACATAATGTCGAACCTTGTCTGGGAGTCTGCCCCCTTTGTCAGTCAATGCACATGCTGAGATTTCTTTTTTAATTTTACATCCTGTACCAGGTGTTTTATAAAGATACCTTCGACCTTATTCTCTTCACTTCTCAGGCTCTCGTTTATCCTGGATAAGGGAAATTGCATGTTACCAGCAGACTGGGCCTTTTCCCTTATTTCCTTTTTCTCCTCATTCGCTTCATATCACAGATGTTGTTTTAAGTCATCTGATCTGCAACAGATTGCAGGGAAATGAGTCATCCCGGGAAGTATCCTCAGTTTCCCCCTGCAATGGTGCTGCTCCATTACCCAGATTTTCTTGAATTCCCTTCTCCAGGGTGAAAAGTTTCTTCATTCTTTCTCTTCCTCTATTCTCCTGTCTATTACTACAAGATCATCCTTCCCCTTGTTTACATTCTTCAAAGAGATTTCTGGCGCAGCCAGGGTAGGAATCAATGTTCTATATTTATTAATATTTGTATTAGAGTCGTGTCCTGAGGTCCCTTCTCAGAGCCTCACTAGGCACTGCACGGACACACAGAAAGGGGCAATCTCTAGCCTTAGAGCTTCAATTGAAATCGACAAGGCAGACAAAGGGTGTGAGGGGAAATAGAAGCACAGAGAGACCATGTGACTTGCCCATGGTCACACAGAACTGGGATTAGAACTCAGCTCTCCTGACGCTCAGGCCAGCGTTCTAGCTACCAAACCACATTGCCTCCCCTTTAGGTATCTAACATATCCCTGCTGAACCTTTTTGCTGAACCCCTCCTTCTAGCAGGCCCTGTTGGGGGAATGAATGTAAAGGATTCAGACACAACGGGTCTCCACAACAGCGGTTCCAGCCCACTGTCCATGAGCTGAGTGATTTCTTTGCCAGGCACTACACCAGGGGTCGGCAACCTTTCAGAAGTGCTGTGCCGAGTCTTCATTTATTCACTCTGATTTAAGGTTTCGCATGCCGGTGATACATTTTAACGTGTTTAGAAGGTCTCTTTCTATAAGTCTATAAAATATAACTAAACTATTGTTGTATGTAAAGTAAATAAGGTTTTGAAAATGTTTAAGAAAATTCATTTAAAATTAAATTAAAATGCAGAGCCCCCCGGACCAGTGGCCAGGATCCAGGCAGTGTGAGTGCCACTGAAAATCAGCTCGCGTGCCGCCTTCGGCACGCGTTCCATAGGTTGCCTACCCCTGCACTACAGGCTTGAAGTACTTAGAACTGCTGCTTTGTATAAAGTCCCCTCTAAGCCAGGGAACCACTGGACGCTGCTACTCAGAGCCCAGTGTTCCAGATTGTTCAATGAGCAGAAGCAGATGAGGAGATTTTTCTCAGTCTTTACATTGGGTTTCTGGGGCAAATCATGTGGCAAGCTGGAGCCAAGACAGGTGCTCAGAGCTGCATGTTGTGAGCAGCAACTATAGAAGCCATGGGCAGAACATGACAACAACTACTGTATTGATTGATCCTCCTTACTTATACATGGTGCTGGCTATCCTTAAGTGCCAGTAGATGGCACTCTTTCTGTTAACTCCATACATACAGCTAGCTCTCTTTTACATAAAACTCTCCTCCCAAGATGCACTAATGGCATAATTGACTAGCTGTTAGATTTGTTTGTTTTAAATTGCAGTCTATTTTCTATAGACCTGTTATTGTCAATAGTTGTTGGGGGTTGGACTAGATGACCTCCTGAGGTCCCTTCCAACCCTGAGATTCTATGATTCTATAATCCAGTGTAGTCTGTAAGTGCCTTTCAAAGCTAGGGAAGAGTCCAAATGAAGAAAACCAAGTTCAGCAAAGGTGTGGGAAAAACCATATTGGAAGCAGGTAACTGGTCGCTCATCCTAGCCAGACAAGTCTGAACTGCAGAGGAAAAGGGATTGGTCCAGATTGTTATTCACAGATGAGTCTCAGAAAAAAAAAATAGTTTGCTGTGTCAATGTATAGTCCGAGGAGAGGAAGCGAGATTCCCATGTGTCCATCCCAGTAAAGCCCATTCCCATTTGCCCAGCACAGTAACTCACACCGATTTTACTGTGCTTCATAACGATGTATACGTGAATTTAATTCTTGTGAAAGTCGCCAGACTCACAGCTGTAAAAGAAACAGATCCGGGCCAGGTAGTAATAGAGCAAACTTCCCCTCGCTGCCCTGACAACGTGCCTTACCTCTGAGATGGAGAGATTTGGTTTTCGTGTCCAGTCATTCCTTGGTGGTTTATCTGAGACTGCCAACAGGGTGTCAGTTAGTGCTGGTTTGTAACCGTTTTTTTGTGAAGCAGGGCTAGGAGGTGGACTGAGACCATCAACTCATTCCCATAGACCACTCAGGGCTTGGCTACACTTGCAAGTTGCAGCGCTGGTAGAGGCTTTCCAGCGCTGCAATTACACCCTGTCCACACTTGCAGGGCACAACCAGCGCTGCAACTCCCTGGCTGCAGCGCTGGCCGTACACCCAGGTCTGCTTGGGGTATAAGGGTTGCAGCGCTGGTTCTGCAGCGCTGGTCATCAAGTGTGGACACTCACCAGCGCTGTTATTGGCCTCCAGGGTATAAGGAGTATCCCAGAATGCTTTTAACTAAATTATTCCCTTTGTTTTGTTATGCAGCCTCTCTTTGTTTTGTTGTCAATTCGGAGCTCCGGGCTCCCTGCACCGCACCGGGAGCTGCTTATAGCTCCTGTTTGCTGTCATTAATCTGTAACTACTGTCAACAATGAAATGAGATAACCCCTGCAGGGGTTGAGTGTTTGCTTTGCTTGAGAGAAACGGGGGGAGGGGGCAGAGGGGAGTATGTTGGATGCAGTTTGTTTGCAGTTAACAGTAAGGGGGTGGGAAAATTTTCTGATTTTGCAGTGTCGGTTCCAAAAATCCACTCTCCCCCCCCGCCCCGGTCCCTGTCACACTGCCCCACACCCCCCTCTTTTGAAAAGCACGTTGCTGCCACTTGAATGCTGGGATAGCTGCCCATAATTCATCACTCCCAACAGCGCTGCAAATGCTACAAATGTGGCCACACTGCAGCGCTGGCCCTGCACAGCTGGATGACCAGCGCTGCAACTACCAGCACTGCAGATTTGTAAGTGTAGCCATACCCTCAGTGGTGATCAGGAGGAATCATAGTCACTGTCAAAACAGGTTTAATCTAACCCAATATCCTAAGGATGAAAGACTCCATGTGGCTTTGCCAAGCCCCCAAACCATTTTGGTAATTCACTTACCCAGGCAGTTTTACAAAAGGGCCAATATGTAATGTTACAGTGAACAGCCAATAGTGCATTGCTAAACCAATAGACAGCGCGCACGCTCTGAACGGTACTGAGCAAATTAAACTATAAAGTGGAAGGTTCACTAATGCATGTTGTACTTGCTCTGGCTTTCCAAAAACACTTTCCTAAAATGGTGTAACATGAGAGAGCTCCCATTGCCTGATGTCTCATCTAGTTCTTCACAGTGCTGGATTCCCTGTCACTATTTTAACTGTATTTTAGACAGTTAAGGTGACTAAGAAAGTCACTCTCGCCATGGTCTTTGCTTTGGTCTTTTCTATGCATTGCCCCACACTTCCAAAAGGCCTGATCCTGGAGTCATTGTACATGCAAAATGTCCAGTGACTTCTGGGAAAGGACCAACCTGCCAAACCCAAGAGATCAAAAATCATGGGTCAGGACCAAAAAATCATAGGATTGGCTTAAAAAAAGAAAGTCATGATATTAAAAAAACAAGTTGGATTCTTTTTTATACGCTACCTGCCTTTTGAGAGTTTGTGGTATGTTCAAGTTATGCTTTCAAGCTTTTCTCTGCCCTCACAGGGGCTAGAAACTAGGAAAGAATGAAAGCTGAGATTTGCTCCTAATCGATTGACTCCAGGCACTATGGTTTCAAGAAGATTGTGAAATGTCATAAGAGTCATGGTAATGGCAACACTAACTGAGTAACATGTATGTAAGGGCAGCTGGAATGGGCTCAAAAAATCTTTATCTGGGCAGCTATGTCTGTTTAATTGAAAAATTCCCCACTCTGCATTTCCAATTGTCCTCTAACAGGAGGAGGACAATTGGAAGAGCAAGAGTGGGAGGGCTGAGGTTTGGGCTTTTAAAAAATCCAGCTTGTTGGGTTTAGTCTTTTGCTTTTCACATCAATGGTCCTTGCATTTAAGTGGGCTTGTGCATTTGTATTCAACACATTCCCCCAAAGTGGAGGCAAAATACTTCTTGTGTCTATATTTCAATTACAAATAACAACCAAACGTGGGGCAATAATTAAAAATAAATTCGTAAGTGGAGAAACCAGGATGGGCTTAGGGCCAAGTTTCCCTCCATTGTCACGTAGTTTTCTTACACACATCTGTGTCTCTGGTTACACTACATGCCTGGCAGTCACTCAAGCCCCACAGCATATGCAATGACAGCACCTATACCAGCTGCAAACGGATGGGTCTAGTTATGTAAACCTTTTTTCCCCCCCAAGAAAGATATTACACCCTGCCCATACATCAGGACTGCTTGCCATTAAAAACCAAATTCACCATGCCCTGACTTTTTCTTAATTAACTTCAAGACAAAGTACAATTTGCCAAAACATAGAGCCAGCTGTTTAGCTGAACTATGGTCAGTGCTGAACCAGGGCTGGGGGCAAGAGTGGCTTGAAGTCTCCAGCACACATTCAGCTATCTGGGGAAGAGCGAGAGAATAAAGATATTTGGTATATTTTAGAATCCAGAATAATCAACATTAAGATAATATCAAAATACCAACTCTTTCAGCTCCGAGGGACTTCAAAACAGTGCAGCTGCTCAGACCTGCAGTCAGGGTTGTGAAGTAGGAGATATTCACTAGCACAGAGTCTGGGAGGACTTTCATGTTTTGAAGGCTCTGGAACCATCTTGCTGTACTGGGCTGAATAGCAATAGCTGACTAATTATAGAGGTTGTGGGTTTTATCCTTGAGATCACAGCATGAAGGCATGAGTTAATATTCCCATGCAGGGCCATAGTTAGCTAAGGGGTGAAATCACATGACATTCCCTGCAATCAGTGCACAAATAAGGTTTTGCATAGGGTTTTTTGGTTTGTTTTGTTTTGTTTTTTTAACAATTCTAGTCAGTGGGGTCTAAAGTCCTATAACAGATTCAATACACACATATCCTCCACCTTCAGATTTGGTCTTTGATGGTTTATTTTTTTGGAGAAGCAGCACAACAGAGCAGAGGTTAATTAACTAAGCCAAGTCCTATAAAGCATCATGGAAATGTGTTACATAAATAAATAATACATTAGGCCTCAGATACTATATATGGACTAATAGGGGATTATCAAAGACACAGATGTCAGCATGCACACGCTAACTGAGGCGAGCATAGCTTTGCAAATGCAGTTCTATTTTATTTAAAAATTGCAGCTTCTTACTTGAACCTATTCAGCCCTAGCCAGGGTAAATAATAGATCACTTCACTTCCAGGGGCATTAGCATCCCCTGCCCCTGAAAACCGTCATTTAACTCACACAGGCCAGATACAGGGCTTAATCATAAGCTACATGGGCCACAAAAAGCAGTGGGGCTTATTTTGAAACACTTTATACCATTGTTTTTGGAGTGCTTGGAGGATGTGATCCAATCTGGTCAAATTACAAATGTTTGAGTCATCATGTGTAACCCCCCTCCTCAAGAATGAAATCTTAACAAAAGAAATATTGTTCCCTAACTAAATGCAAAATACGTAGGGGAAGAACATACCCTTGGAGGTACGGTTAGCACAGCACGTTGAATTGTACCCGCATCCTGTCTCTTTATTTGCAGTGTCCTTAGATATTGAAATGCGTAGTGTTGTTCTCTGTATATGAATCCATGGAGTTGTTTCAAAGAGCCCATGCTGATTCCCCCATTGCACTGATTACAGATCTTTGGTTTTAAGTGATGCAACAATTAACTATTTTAAGAAGCTTTTCTTGTCATATGTTCACTCTGGGCCAAATCCTGCAGGCCTGGCACACAAAAATAGCCCTGCTGAACTCCAAGAATGCAAATGGGATCATTGCTCGACGAATGGAGCAGGAGCAGGCCCTGAAGTTCTCTGTTTCTGAGCTTCTTGCTGAAGAGGCAACATCAAAGGTGACATTGACATTGACTTCATTAGTTACTCCAGCTCTGCACCAGTGTAACTGAGAGCAGAATTTGACGCTATACCATACGTATCAGTGGCCTTGATGAAGCAACCCCATTCTGATGCTGACATAGTTATTAAATAGCTGCCTTACATTGATATATATACAGGGTGATGTACAGACCAACCAGCATGGGTGATCCAAGCAGCTGAACTTCCCAGACCAAGCCCACAGAACTGGTGGAGCATTTGGCTGGCCCTGTGGGAGTCTCTTTTACACCCCAGTTACAAGGTAACAGCACTGAGGATTGGAAGGGTGAAATTGTTTTTGCACCCTTCAGGTACAACTGAATATGAAAGTTTGTTCTAAGGGGGATACTGATTAAAAGACACCAAAGGCTTCCAGAAAGCCTTTGTCTTTCCCATGGTATGTCTTGCAGAGACAATCCTATTAGAGCTTTAGTGAAACCCTACATGAAATGACAACATTCACAGGGAGCAGAGGACCTTTCAGTGATACTAAATTCTTCAAAAAGCATCACCTTGCTTCTGTGTAGTCCAGCAACTGCTTAGGTATATCTACCAAATGGCCAAGGGAGATATTGGAGTTACCTTCAATGGAGAGACAAGGAGGGTAAGGTAATGTCTTTTATTGAACCAATATCTGTTGGTGAGAGAGACAACCTTTTGAGCCACACGGAGCTCTTCTCCAGGTCTGGAAAAGGAACTCCCAGCATCATGCAAGGTGGAACAGATTGTCCAACATAAATAGTTTAAGCATAATGTCCTGGGACTGACCTGGCTATAGCTATGCTGGATTACCTTCAATTGAGGCATTTATAGGTAGGCTTGACACTCAGCTGTTAAGGGTGGCTTGTTGGTAATGAAATCAATCTTTTCATGATGCAGAAGGCTGGTCTAAATGACCTACTAGAGGCTCTTGCCCCTTCCAACTTCTTGTTTCCAGCTGGAGACCCCACAGGGGAGGTGTTGACACCTACTGGGAATTAGAGTAATTTCTATCAAGAGACTTCAAGGTCAACACCCCATTGAGGTAACACCCAGCATTATTGTTGCAGGGCAGGCTGTATACAGACTTAGTAAGTCAACTCTGCAGTCAAATGTTTGTTTACATAACCACAAGGGCTATATATATATATATATATATATAATGCAACATGCAGGCTCAGTCTTACCTCTGGTCAGTTTGGGAGTGATCTCACAAGCCCCGGACAGACTCCCAGCTTCAGAAGAAAGAATAGTCCCAGCGATGTAGGCTACTAAAATGAAAATACATAGGGTGAAATCCTGGCCCCAGTAGAGTCAATGAGAGTTTTGCCTTTGACTTTAGGATGGCCAGCATTTCATTCATATACCATATGCTATGTGCTACCTCATGATGCACTCCACTGCAACTCTGACTGTGGAGATCTATCAGAGTGTGAACTCTGCAGGGCTCACATCAGCATGGGAAGGGACAAGCAGATGATGTATCAATTAAAATGCATTTGGGAAGATCAATAGATGCAGGATGGACACAAGTAGCCATTAATTTCTGAGTATCTTGTAATGCAGCTGCGGCAGGAATCACGTTAGCTTGAAATCCAATTATTATCCATTTAATAGAGTATTAATATTTAAACACCCTTTAGTATGTTTTGGCATGCCCTTTAGCTACTGCATTTCATGTAAAAATGTTGGCCTAGATCCTCAGCTGGTGTAAATCAGCATAGTTCCATGGCAGTCAATGTGGCAGTTCCAATTTACACCAACTGAAGATCTGGTCTAATAGTCATGGAATTCCTTTGAAAACAGTGAATCAGATGAATCTTTCTTACTTCCCCTACTAACAAAATATGTTAGTGGACAGGATATTGTCAATCAATAGGCCCCAAATCTGACCTACCATGCTTCCTTATATCAGTCACTCTTTTTCTTTGCAAAGTCTAATTCAAAGCCTACTGAATTCAATTAGAATCTTATTAAGCAAATGTGTCCTGTTAACACGTCTATTTTAATATCTTAAATCATTATTTAACTTCAATCATTATTTTTATAACTCAAATCATTTTTATAACTTAAACCACAATTTGAATCCCATCTTAGGACAAAATTGATTTATTATTCTTATTTATTATTAATATTTTTGCAGAATGAAATATTCAGAAAATTTTCAATTCAGAAATGACAAAATATTTTGTTTCCAAATTTTTTAGTGAAACAAATCATTTTGATAGTCCTTGAAATTGAAATGTTTAATTTTGGTTTGTTGAACTGATCCAAAATGATTCATTTCAAATCAGTTCATTATTAAATTGCATTTCTGTATTTTAGTGCATTGCCTTATGGGAGTTGTAGTTCAGGAGCCTCAGGTCCCCATTTTCCACTATAGACTATGCTCCTTGTCTGTACTACATCTACCAAGACACATCTACAATTATATAACTCCTATTATGTACCAGGCTGCTTGGTGCGATGGAACTCTGCTTTGTATCATGGCAGATGTAGTTCTTTAGTGAGCTCAGCCAATAGGATAGAATGGGTGCCCAAACTACAATTCCCATGAGGCATGCAACACAATAGGAAAATGCTGTTTAGTGCTGAACTGATTAAAAACGATGAGTTTCTGGTCAGTTCAACAAAATGAAATATTCTGATTCAAGTGAAACTAACCCAAAATTAAATATTTCATTTCAATTTTCTGATGGAATATCAAAAATGTTCAGCAAAACTGAAATTTTTGCATGGAAAATTTTGATCTTGCAGAAACTGCATTTTCCATTAAAAAAAATCATTCAGATAGAAACTTCCTAGCTGGCTGAAGTTTCTGCTCTCTGGATTCTCTGTCCACTGCCACCAAGACATTATTTGTAGCACAATTACAACAATCTTGAAGTCCTAAAGTGATCACAGATTTGGATATTATAAACACACACACATGAATTGTAAAGTCATTTCTTTTTACAGAACAGCCTATCAACAGATGTTCATTATGACTGGAGCTGCATTTGTGCACTGAAGTGCATTGAAGTGATTGGAATTTTCACTACACTTCACTATAAACTATCATAATTCAGTATATTTATTCTGGTATTCATATAAGTAGGCTCTCTGTATATTTACCATCTTCAAAGACTAATTATAGGCCTGAATTCTGCAAGTAACTCTGCCAGCATGGTAGCATCATATTGTTGCAGGTGTCCATGCTAGCAGGCCTATGGAAGGATTAAGGCTTATATCTGTTAAAAAAACCCCATCTGTTTCATAAATTACACTTTATATTCTCTAAATTGAAAGAATATTAAAAATACACTTTGCTCTTTTAATTTCTCTCATCTAGAACAATAAGGACAGTAACACTGCTTTCATTTTTGTTTGTTTCTGGCTTCTAGCCAATTTGGCTTTCAGGTTCCCATGTATTAGTACAATATTGCAATGTTTAGGTTACAACCAATATAAACATCACTTGGTTTAAAAAACAATTCCATTGTTTAAAAAAATGAGAGAAGTGTGGCAACAATTTGATTGTTCCGTCGTTTTGTAAAAGCTTTTGTCCCCGTAATTTAAGATTTGAGTCAAATTAGATCCTTTAAATGTCAGCAGAGATTAATCTTTTTGTGATATGTTAATGATTTCCTTATTCTTGTATTGGAAACCCTGATACGAGCTCAACTATGCTTGCATCGCTGCACCACTAAGCAGGCTTTCAACCCTTATATTTCTGTATACTTCAGTTACCTGAGACATTTGGCAGTTCAATTAAAAGAATTACATTCTGCTTTGCACTTGGAATTTTCTAGGGGAAAATGCTCTACCAGCACTGGGTGATGACGCTGTTGCTCCATTTCTCCGCCTGTACCAGTAACTCTGTGATCAGTGCTAATAATGATAATAAGACATTGATTCAGTTCTAGAGCTCTGAACTTCCTTCCCTGCAGGGTATTCACTGTGTAGACAGTGACCGTGACCGTGAACAGAGGGGACAAAGTGGGGTGGGGTAATGAGCTGCCCCTAGATCTGCGACTGGCTTATGATATCCTATTGCTTATGGGGAAATGTCAGTAGCTAGGCTCCGTTTTGCCTGGCTAGCCCACTGGCTACCTCTGCTTCCCAAATTACTCTTGGTAATAAGTGTGCTGAAACTCAGACTACAAAACCCTTTATGCACTAGCTGCAAGCATCAAGCCTTTCTGTCAATTGCATGATTGTTTGCTATTAAAAAGAAGTGCAAAGAGCATCTTAATCCATGAAGCACAATTAACATCCAACTGCGCTTCTGTACACAAGCTACTGTGTGGCTGTGTTGCCACTTCACAGATCTGCATTTTGTAAGATTCCCACACAAACCTGTGAAATTTGACAATCTCCCCAGTGCATCCTCTATAATATCCTTCCTGAGGCAACAAATACATGGAATGTACCAGGTTTGGGGGTGGTTGAGAATAACAAATAAGGAAAAAGGTAAAAGCTGGATCTTCCTGGATCCAGCTGGATTCTGCTAGATTCTACTGCACTCAAAGTAGAGAACCAGTCTTGCTGTTTCTACTGAACCAAAAAGATCCAGTTGTTGACATCTCAGAGCAAGAGCATTGCAAAAAACAACAGATCTGATATCTGGATCCTATTGGTTCAAGACAATTTTTAGGCCTCAACTCCATATTGAATGGCATAGATAGAGAATTAAGTGTACACACTCCTTCTACACCTAACAATTCCAGACCCTAATTCATCCTGGAACTTGAGTGCTGGATTCATGCATCTGAATCTTGGCAATTTTTGGCCCCAGCCCCCAAATTGTATAAACCTAATATACCATATGTGGCTGCACTTGCACCAGGATGTGTGAAATTCTGAATTATCTTGGTAAAGAAGGAATGGCAACATGTGTTGTCTATTTTAATGGTATAATTAGGGGGGTTGTCAAAAAATGGAAGGATCCAGCTGCTAAATATTTGTGGTGCTTTTCTGCAGAGATGGGTCTGGATTTTTGAAGTGGAATTTGGGGAGCTACCATTCTCTATATGGCTAGTAGAATTCCTGGATTTGGAATTTAAATAGATCTGAATCTAGCGGGATCCATGTGCCAGATACACATTTTTGCAGAGCTGCTGCATCAGTTTGCAACAGGGCCTGGATTTTTTTTGGCGTCTCTACATTTTTTACCCCTCTCTTTAGACAGTAAAACTTGGGGAAGTAGTGCTCCAAACTGACTGACTGCACCAGGACCCAGGTCCCATGCATGTGTTTTCCCAGTGCTACTGGGCTGGGTTATACCAAGGGCCAGATTTTTCTCTTAAAGCAGGAACAGCTGCACTTCTTTTCAATTTAGATAGTACAATGGGCCAAAATTTGCCAAGATCCAGACGGAGCTAACTCAGATCCGGGTTTTTATGGTGCTCCAACTGTAGGAAGGATGTGGGTGTGTGTTTGCGGGGGTGAGTGTTTTTATTTTTTCTTTTGAAGTGACAGGATCTGTTACAATTGTTCTTTGTTTTGATGGTCCAATTTGAAGGTTATAAGTCCACAAGTCAGCAGGGTCCAGGTCGAGGCAGTTTTTACCTTCACTCCTTTCCCCTGAAGGATAATAGTGCAAAACACATGGCATGGAAATACTGCCTCTCTCCTGAGGGAAGGCAACACCCACTTTGTGACTCTCACTCCTCCCAGGAAGCCGTGATAGACACTTGTGTGGCTCTCTCTCCATCCGACTGGAGGAGTTGATGTGTCTCATTATAAGAGCAGCCAATGCAGCCGCCATCCACAGAAAAGCAGAAAGCATGTCCTATTTAAATACACCCACTCCCCAGCATCACCTTTAGCTTTGCACCGGCCTCCCTACCAAAAGGATTGCAAAGGAAGATTTGCCCAGGCAGGCACTGTTTGCTGAGGGATTTTTGTTTTGTTGTGTTTTTTTTTTGTTTGGTTGTGTTGTCTTTTTCCTTGGCGTGCCGTGGGGGTGTCTCGCACCCCGACCCCCCGCTTGAGGAGAGGAGTGCAATAGACCCAGGTGGGGAATCCACGCGGAAGATCGCAGCGTTTCATTTATATTTTTGGTCAATTTCACCGGCAAAGAAGTAAACATGGCGAGTGATTCTCCGGCTCGGAGCCTGGATGAGATAGATCTCTCAGCCCTGAGGGTGAGCAAACCCCCCCCCCCCACTCCTAATCCAACGCCTCCCCCCGCCCGTGTCTCGCCCCCCGCGCGTGCTTTATGGCTCGGCATGGGATCAGGTGGCTATTTTATGCAAGCGGGTGGCATTTATTCGGCTTTGCGAGCGTGATTCAGGCGCAGCTCTGGGCGCGCGCGCCCGCGTGTGTGTGTGTGTCACAGAGCCTCCAGTGAGCGTGTGTGTGTGTGTGTGTGTGATGCTTTCTGCAGATCGAGGGGAAAAATAAATAAATCTGCATAACTCCCACCTGTCCCCCGCCCCCCTTCCCCGCCGTGCACGGAGTAACTAGCCCAGGGTGAGCCGCGAGTCCATATTGCCCGAGACGTGTTCGGTCGCCCCCCAGCGCTGTGTGTGTTCATCACGTAGCTTTCGATGGGGGTGGGATGTCGCTCACTCCCCCCCGTCTGGTTGGGCGGGGTTTGTTGTGTGCATGGGGTAAGTCCAGGCTTGCCCGGCCCGGGTTTCCTTTCCCCCGTTGCTATTCGGCCCGCCTCTGGCACGAAGCGAACCTGCTGCTGCAAGGTAGCGAGCCTGGAGGGAGATGGGAACGTGTCTGTGCCTGTGTCTCCCCCGCTGCCATGCTCTCTGCTGGGGCTCCGCCGTGTGGGCTGGGCTGGGCTGGCTCTGCGGCTCGGCTCCACCTGGGAGAAGTGTGACATTTCCCTTTCAGCTGGGTTCAACCAGCTGCCGGAGACACTGGCTTGAATTAAAGCGCACACACACAGCCAGACGCAAACAAACCCTGGCCAGGGAGGATGTGGCTTTTCATTTCTTTTTGTCCTCAGATATGTGGTAATTCTTACAGCAGCAGCAGTTCCCCTGCTGATCTGCATGCTCTTCCGTGGGGCCTGGCTCAGCTGCTGCCTCTCCCCTGTATGGGGGGGGGGGGGAGAAATAGAGTCCATTTTGACGTTATTGTTGTGAAATTAGAACATAATGAGACCTTAATGATTTCCCTCCTCACCTCCATTGCCCTCAAGAGAATGGGATGCACCTTTCCTTGCCACTCTCAGCAGGCAGTGCCGTGTCTCCTGGAGCTTGATTAAATAAATGCTTGCACACACACCTGTGTGTGTGTGTGTATGTATTTGTATTTTTATACACATGGGTCATCATTGGAACGGAATCAATGTTGGCTACTAACGTAGATGTGGTGGGTGGGCATTGGAGTGTGTAGGGTCACACCTTGTGGTACAGCACATTGTTACACACTGATGCTAAACCCTGGGAGAGTGTGTGTGTGTCCTCATCTGTTTTCATTAGCTACCCCCCCCACACTTTTTTAAAGATAAAGCTCTTATTTTTATTTAAAGGGGACCATTTAGATGTATAGTTTACCAAATATGGCAGCCATCACTTTCTTTGTGACCTGATGTTTTTTCCTCCTGTTTCCATAACTTTTATTTTCTTCCATCCTTTTGGTCCTAAGAATATATTGCTGATTTCAGCTATTAGTCACTTAAAGGAGTCGTAACTAACATGGTGTTTCAGAGTAGCAGCCGTGTTAGTCTGTATCCGCAAAAAACATGGTGTTGAAATTCCTGTCTGAAAGCTCATTCCTGCTTTATTACAGCAAGACTGCTTATTCCACTGTCAGCACTGACTTTTTCAAAAATAAAATTAAAAGCAGCATCCACTGAAGACTTTCAAGAGTGTAGTGTTAGAAATATTATTTGCTTCCGTGGAAACAAGATTCCCATTTAATTCATTTGCCCCACTTTCTTGCTGAATAAGGGTGTAACTGTAAATGATTGCTCAGCAGTACAAGATGTGGACAAGATTGGAATTTCAGGACCGTATATTTTAAAAATAAACATTTAGGTCCAATTCACCTCTGGTGAATATCGGGAGGAATGTGATTGGCCATAACACCAGTGTAAAGCAAATGTAATTTGAGAGAAGAATCAGCCCCTACATAACTGTGTTTTTGTTTGTTTGTTCTCAAGGAACATCAGCAGTTTAATATCATCATAATACTTATTTTAAGAATTTCCATAACACTTAAGGACCTGAGTGTTTTACAATTATGTTGTCATATTTTTGTTTGTGTGTGGTGTGTGTGTGTGTGTGTGTGTTTTTTTTTTTTGAATGGCAGCTCTTGTGCAAGATATATTCTGTCCAAAATAACTGATATTCTTTTAGCCTCTGAGCAGGACTGAGTTTCCATTTAAAAAAAAAATGATTCCAGAAATGGAGATATGAAATCCTCTACTGAAACTGCATTCATTTTGCCTCTTGCTATACACTCTTTCTGTGGCATTGTGCTCCTATCCCCAGATTAAAAAAAAAAAAAAAATGCAACCAAACCCCCTGCCTCCATTAATTTGGTCAGCCACAGGATCTGTTGGCTTAGATTAATGGTAGATCTGCCTGAACAGTATCTAGATGTCGAGTCTCTTCATGCTGCCGCTTTGAACCCCTGAAGAATGGTTGGTGCCAATGTTGACTGGTGGGGAAGGAGAGTGTACGAGAAAACAAAGGGCACACTGGGAATCTTCACATTCCAAAGTGAAGACAATGTGTCCAGAGCTCCCAAAATTAAGAGACACATATTGGGTAGGAGAAAAGCCTACTTGTATCTACTACATTAGTTAAATTATTCAAGAACAGTTAATCTGTGTGAACATTTGACCCTGCGTGACTGATGCTCCAAGGCCGGCAAGACGTAGGGTGAACCGCTGTTCTGGCTCAGAGGTAGCCCTTAGCATTAGGGATCAAATTTTTCTCAACACCTAGCTGTAAAAAATAGATGTCATTAGTTCATTTGAGCCCAAACTTCATTTTCTAATGCTTTTCTCCCCACTGTACATGGCACACATTTCCTGGGCATAGCAGACATTTCCTGGCTATGCACAAAATCCAAAGAGGAAGAATACCAGACGCTGAATAATTTAAATAGGAGAGGCCTGTTATGGCACTTTCATTTCAATTATTCAAGTCAAACAAAAATTGGGTCCCTAATTTGTTGAGGAATAGATCTTCTAAACTAACTCATTTAGCACTTAGAAGGTTATTCAGCTGATCCGTTGAGGAGTTTCAATCATTCCACAGCATCTGAATCAGAAATCAATAGTAAATTTGCTGCCAGAACACAAAACATGTCAGTGAGGAGTAATTTCATAAGGCTCACGCAATTTACAAAATTAGGAAAGGGCTGTGTGGCTGCAGCTTTGTAAATGTGTGTGTCTGGGTGGAGGAAACATTGTTCATTTCTCTACATGTCTGAAATAGTGAGAAATAGCTATTAAAAATGTTATAAGCCAGAAGCAGCCAGCCGTTCAAAGCCAGGTTGATATAACAGTTCATGCCTAAAAACAAAATAGGAAAAACTAAACGAAATGCTTATGAAACAGATCACTATGTTTGATTCAACTGAAATTTTGGTTTTTGTAAACGTGCTGATGAGAAAGAGAACACAATGCACAGAAAACATGCCTATTAATAAGCAGTCAAGTAAACTTACACTGTGCTGAGTCGTCATCATGAGGTTGTCATCTTTCTTTCTTTCTTTCTTCTGGTTTCCTTTTCTCTCAAGTAATAGGGGTCTATTCGACACTTCCATGGAATTAAAGTAGGGTGTGCAGTTAAATATTGATCATGGTTTGAATAAAACCAAGAGTCCTGCAGACCTTTTTTCACGCAAGCAGGTTTTAGTGGCCTATGTACCACTGACTGTTTGCCTGAGCAGGAATTTGCAGAATTGGACTATAACTGACATTAATAAATGCCATTTAAAAAAAAATAAAGTTTTTCCACATTGATATTTATGCCAACCAAAGATTGGGCCACCACAGTAGCATGTGTATGTGGAACAAAGGTCTGAAGCAATGAAAAGTTATGCATTGAGGTGTGACCTGCTTAAAATGCATGGATCGATGCACCTGGTAAGCATATTTAGCGCCCAATTCTGCCTTCTTCGCTGTCTGTCTCCATCAGTTATTTTATACGGTGTTCATCATCATGGTATCTGTGTGCCTTGGCTTCGACAGGGAAATCGGAGGGCGCAAGAAAAGGCAGAATGAGGCCTTACATGTTGGAAGAATTCTGGAAATATTGATCATTCAGAAGGCTGATGCGTATTGTTAATGTTACAGAAAACTGTAAGTTAAGATGGTGAAGATACCTAAGACCTGGTAGCACCACATATTACACTGACATGAGGATTAGACAAATAACAAAATAATGTTCTTTTGTACTGGGTTGGAAGATATTATTTTATATTTTTGCCAGTCCTTTTGACCTGTTTAGTAGCAGAATGAGTTGAAATTGGCTTGGCTGTTAGCAGAATAATGTTCAATATCAGGAATAGTTCAGGCTGTTGAGATGCACTTTAAATAGGGGGCTTTTTTTTTTTTTTTTTAGAATAAAAATGAGGATTTAGTAACTAGAGCTCCAATAGGACATTTTTTTGCTACTGTTAAATTCACAATATGTTGTAAATCCAACATATAATAGTTCTCTGTCTGTAAGGTGCTTAAAGATTTTTTTTTTCTCTTTAAGAGGTTTTCTAACCTGCTTCTTTTTAGTGGGGTCCCAGATCTCTGGCCTGAGCCCAAACCTCTACACTCCAGTTTTACAGTGCTGAGCCCGAGGCAGCTGACCCAGGCCAGCCATGGGTGTTTATTGCTTTGCAGACACACCCATAGACTTTAGGCCAGAAGGGACCACCATGATCATTTAGGCTGAGCTCCTGTACATTTCAGGCCATAGAACTTCACCCGCCCATAACCTCTGGCTGTGTTAGTTAAGTTCTCACCTTAATTTAAAGACCTCAAGTTACAGAAAATCCATCATTTTACTCTAGTTCAGACCAGCAAGTGACCTGTGCGCAGAGGAAGGCGAACCACCCACTCCCTGAGTCTCTGCCAATCTGACCTGGGGGAAAATTCCTTCCCAACCACAAACATGGTGATTGGTTAGAGACCCTGAGCATGTGGGCTAGACGAAAGGACCAGATACCTGGGAAAGAATTCGCTATATTAACACAGAGCCCTCCCCATCTAGTGCCCCGTCTTTGGCCATTGGCGACATTTGCTAATGCCATATGCCATTGTAGGCAATCTCATCATACCAGCCCTTCCATAAACTTATCAAGCTCTGTCTTGAAATATGTTAATTTTTTTGCCCCCACTACTCCCCTGGGAAGGCTGTTCCAGTACTTTACTCCTCTGATGGTTAGAAACCTTTGTCTAATTACGAGCCTACTTTTTTTGATGGCCAGTTTATATCCATTTATTCTCATGCCAGCATTGGCCCTTAACTAAAATAACTCCTCTTCCTCCTCTGATGCATTTTTAGAGAGCACTCATATCTCCCCTGAGCTTTTGTTTTGTTAGGCTAAACAAGACAAGCTCCTTAAGTTTCCTTTTGTAAGTCAGGGTCTCCGTTCCTCTGATCATCTTAGTAGCACTTCTCTG
This sequence comes from Mauremys reevesii, assembly GCF_016161935.1. NCBI lineage: Eukaryota > Metazoa > Chordata > Testudines > Geoemydidae > Mauremys > Mauremys reevesii. The sequence continues at coordinate 15,164,045 of NC_052631.1, forward strand.
CACCTGTTTCAGTTTGAATTTATCTTTCTTAAACATAGGAGACCAGAATTGCACACAGTGTTCCAGATGAGGTATCACCAGTGTGTTGTATAATGGTGATAACACATCCCTGTCTCTACTGGCAATATCTAGCCTAATGTGTCCTTGGTGCATTAGCAGCCTCTTTCATGGTTGCATCACATCACTGGCTCATAGTTATCCTGTGATTGATCAATATACCCAAGTCTTTCTCCTCGTCTGTCGCTTCCAACTATAGCAAAAATTCTTGTTCTTAGTCTCTAACTTCATGACTTTCCATTTTGTACTATTAAATTTCATCGCATTCTGTTACCCAGTTTTCAGGGTTGTCCAGTCTTGTATGATATTCTGGTCCTCTTCTGTACTGGCTTTACCTCCCAGCTTTGTGTCATCTGCAAACTTTATTAGCACGCTCCCACTTTTTGTGTCAAGGTCATTAACGAAAATGTTAAATAAGATCTGTCCCAAGACCTGATCATCTTTGAGGAACTGCACTAGTAATCTCCCTCCAGCCTGACCGTGGCAGCATATCATTTCTCAATACAACAGATTTCAATGCCCCAGAGCCTAGTTCTTCAAACATGTATGTTAGCAGGATTGGGACCCAAGACTGCCAATGGTTGATCAGCTATTGCCTAATCCGTCTTGAATCACCGTTTCTCAGCCACTTGAGTGTGAAAGTTGCTCTAGGAAAAACAAATCCTGTTCTTTCATCACTTTGAGAGCTGGTGATTGCACAGCTGTGCCTTGTCTGACTAGTCTTGGCATGCCTGGATTTAACATGCTTAGGTACACTTTGTTCTTATATGTGATTTAAGCAACAAGGACCACATAGCAACCCTTCATTAGTCAGAGAAGGAGCCGCTGGGGTGGATAAGGAGAAGGGGCTTGTGGAAAAGAGAAGGCACTTAACAGCTGTTCCTTGCCTAATTGGTAAAGGAGCCTATGTGGGTCCTTATTTCATTATAAATCAAGAACAGTCTGAAAGCAAATCCCTGAATCTGAACACTGTGGACTCTGGGGTGTTTGAAAGCCAGATCTGGATTTACAGCTTGAGCTCCTCTCTCTGATAAACCTGCTGCTAGAGAGCAGCGGGCATTGCTTCTCTCTTTTTGTGAAGGGTTGATGTCATTTTCCTCCATGCCTCTATTTCTGGATGCTCACTTTAGACTCCTGAACGAGGCTTGGCTTCCAAAAAGCGCTGAGCACCCATCCTCTGGAGATTGGGTCCCTTTAATGTGCATGATGTTGGGGTGGGGGGCCCAACTCACTCGTCACTTTGGAAACTCTTGGTCTTAGGGTTGGTTCCAGGGGAAGACGCTAGGGTAAGTAGGAGTGATATTGGCTGACTTGTGTAGAACTGGATGAAACGCAACGGTGTCACTGTTTATTACCATAGCCTTGCCTCTGTAGAACAGTGAGGTTTGTTGACCATTTGTTTGCATTAGCTGATCTTGATTAAGATATGAGCCTCTTGTGCACTAGTAAGAATACTGGCATCATACTGTTACTAGTATTTCATCAGGTTTATTATTATCGTTGCAATACTTTCATCAGGTTGATAACAGGATATATCACATAAAGTAAAAACGTGCTAGAAACGCTAAGAATGCTCCAAAAGTATGAACAGCTACTAATACATCATGCATTTCAGCTAAGTGTTGGAGTGGTGATCTGGGAGGGAGCGCCTGTTTAAAATTCTGTCATCAAATTGAAGGATGGTTTGGGGTGATTTTCCTGAGTCCAAGTATCTTCTTTTTAGATACTACTAGATCAACTCTACTAGAGATGACTTATCCTTGAAGCTTATATAAATACTTTGAAGAGCAGTGTTGTTGTTGTGGTGCCTTTTGTACAATATGCTACAGTTCAAAATGTCAAGTGTTTACTTTGGGGAGAAAAAAAATCCTGGGGAACAACACACCCAACAAGGTCGTCATCATCATCATCCGTTCTACATGACACAAGGAGAAGAATATTCTGTACTGTCAGACGTAGTGGGTATTCACCCACGAAAGCTCATGCTCCAATACTTCTGTTAGTCTACAAGGTGCCACAGGACTCTTTGTCGCTGTCAATATACTGTGTATCTTTCAGACTCTTAGGTATACATTCTTCCAGCACATGCACATAATGTGTTTTGAGCCTCAATCAGGAAAGCCCATGAGCACATGCTTAAAGTTAACGTGCTTAAATGCCTCTAAGTGGTGATGTTTTCCTGAATTGGCCTATGTTTAGTAATGTTTTTGCCACATTCTTTGGTTAGGGTTCTAATGAGAGTTTTTGGTTATAAGGGAAACAAAAGAAAGCGATCTCCACTGCTTCTCTCTGCCTTCCAATATATGAGGTTTATTGAATGCCAGGGACTGGTGGATTTTGTTTAAAACATTGGCTACCCTTAAACTGGCACTGATATAACCTATTCCTGTACAGTCCTGAATCTTAGCAAATTTCTCCCCTCCCCGTGAGTGGGATGATGAAGAACATAATCTCATGAGTATTTTGAAATCTGATGTTGATATTTATTTGACACTTCAGACTTAAAAGCAAAACAGCCTAGTGATGATTGAATATGACTGACACTTTACTGTTGGGGAATGGTATACTAAGTATCACTGACTAGTACTTCTCCTCTGTAACCCTGCATATCTTCTGTGTACCAAATATACACTGTGTAAATATAAGTAAGTAGTAGTTGGTTGAAATGCTCTTGGATTCTTGAATTCTGGATTTGTCACCATTAGGGTTGATCCATTTCCTGCCAATGGTCTCATGTCTCTCTCTCTCTCTCTCTCTCTCTCTCTCTCCCTTTTTTGTGGCCAAATCTTATTCCTTTAGAGCAGTGGTCTTCAACCTTTTTTCGACCGAGATCACTTTTTTTGAATCTAAGGGCAACCCAGGATCTATCGCACCCCTTTCCCGAGGCCCCACCCCTTCCCCAAAGGCCCGCCCTGCTCACTCCATTGCCTCCCCCTCATCACTCTCTCTCCCCCACCAACACTCACTTTCACTGAGCTGGGTCAGGGGGTTGGGGTGCAGGGAGGGGTGCAAGCTCTAGGAGGGACTTTGGGTGCAGGAGGGGGTTCCAGGTGGGGCAGAGTGTTGGGGTGCAGGAGGGGGTGCAGGCTCTGGGAGGGGGCTCAGGGTGGGGCTTGAGGTGCAGGAGGGGATATGGGGTGTTGGCTCAGGGATGAGGTTTGGGGTGCAGCCTCCCGCTGGGCAGCACTTACCTCTGGCAGCTCCTGGTCGGCAGCGGTCACAACGAGGCTAAGGCAGGCTCCCTGCCTATCTCATCCCACACTGCTCCCGGAAGGGGCCAAGGCGCCCCTGCAGCCCCTGGGGGGGGGCGCAGGGGGCGCACAGCTCCGTGCACTGCCCCTCTCTGCAAGCACCGCCCCCGCAGCTCTCCTGGCCAATGGGAGCTGCAGAGGCAGTGCTTGCAGGCAGGAGCAGCACGTGGAGGGAGACCATTGTCCACCCACCCGCGGGGCCACTCTGGCTGCTTCCCCGGGAGCTGCATGGGGCTGGGGAAGGCAGGGAGCCTGCCTTAGCGGCAGTCACACTGCACCACCGGAGATCACAATTGACTGGGAGATCCTCTAGGATCAACCAGTTGATTTCGATCGACCGGTTGGTGACCACTGCTTTAGAGACTTGTCAGGTTAAAAAACATGGCTAAGAAATATCTGCTGCTGTAGGGCCTTGACCTCTGCTCTAGTCAACTATCAAGACAACTGTGGGTTGTTTTGTTTTTAAACTACAGAATATGGCACAAACCCAGCAAGGCACTTACTTAAATCTGCTCAAGCACATGCTTAACTTTAAGTATGTGCTTAAAGTGCTTGGCTTGGTTGGGGCCTAAGGATGGTAAAAGTAACTCTGAAAAAAAGGCATTTCAATGGAAAAGGCGGTCAGTACATCAGATTACACCTTTTATACACACGCAGCGGCAAATGGTCAGCGTAGACCCTGTAATTTCTATATAAAGATGTTCAGCTACCAAACTACATTAAATGTAGTGAGTAGAACAGGTGGTTAGGAGTAACCGGGATCTCCATTTGAACTGGCTGTAAATATATTGACAATAATCACCCACGTGCTTCCAAGGAATAGATGCACTTGAAAGTTACTGTATACCAGACGACGATGCACGGACAGTGCAATCCCAACTTCAACTTGCAAACTCTAAGATGCTCTTTGAAAATCCTTCTCTTACAATCGAATTTGAATCTTAAATTACCCTGGTTGATACCTAAAGACCAAGGGCAAAATATTGATCGTCATTCTGACTTCCACAGACTTAGAATATAAACAAGGAGCTTCTAAAACAATCTTATTAGATTTCACACAGTTCTACCTCAAGGGAAACTAGCAATAATGGGCAAATAGGTAACTTGGCGTGGAGGTGGGGAAAATATACAGTTTGATGCAATTTGTA